>NC_134952.1:4740000-5340000 GCF_965638725.1 Aptenodytes patagonicus | reverse complement strand
CTTTCAGTAAAGACATTTTTCCTTACATCCAATCTAAACCTCCCCTGGCGCAACTTGAGGCCATTTCCTCTTGTCCTATCGCTTGTTACTTGGGAGAAGAGACCAACACCCACCTCGCTACAACCTCCTTTCAGGGAGTTGTAGAGAGCAATGAGGTCTCCCCTCAGCCTCCTTTTCTCCAGGCTAAACAGTCCCAGTGCCCTCAGCCGCTCCTCATCAGACTTGTTCTCCAGACCCCTCACCAGCCTCGTTGCCCTTCTCTGCACACGCTCCAGCACCTCAACGTCCTTCTTGTAGTGAGGGGCCCAAAACTGAACACAGTATTCGAGGTGCGGCCTCACCAGTGCCGAGTACAGGGGCACGATCACTTCCCTACTCCTGCTGGCCACACTCTTTCTGATACAGGCCAGGATGCCATTGGCCTTCTTGGCCCCCTGGGCACACTGCCGGCTCACGTTCAGCCGGCTGTCAACCAGCACCCCCAGGTCCTTTTCTGCTGGGCAGCTTTCCAGCCACTCTTCCCCAAGCCTGGAGTGCTGCATGGGGTTGTTGTGGCCGAAGTGCAGGACCTGGCACTTGGCCTTGTTGAACCTCATACAGTTGGCCTGGGCCCATCCATCCAGCCTGTCCAGGTCCCTCTGCAGAGCCTTCCTACCCTCGAGCAGATCAACACTCCCGCCCAACTTGGTGTCGTCTGCAAACTGACTGAGGGTGCACTCGATCCCCTCATCCAGATCATTGATAAAGATATTGAACAAGACCGGCCCCAACACTGAGCCCTGGGGAACACCGCTCGTGACCGGCCGCCAACTGGATATAACTCCATTCCCCACAACTCTCTGGGCCCGGCCATCCAGCCAGTTTTTGACCCAGCACAGAGTACACCTGTCTAAGCTAATCATGGGCAAATGATCTTCCTCTTTTTCACGTCCATTTTTTTAGCTACAGAATGGGTCTGATAACACTGAACTTCCCAACTGAGAGAGGGTTTGAGAACAAAGGAGGAAAAAAGGCAAAACTACTTTTGTAATAGTTTTATATCCAGACATTCATGTCTAGGTAAAGTATTGGTAATGCCTGCCAGTGGAAGAGGTGTTCCTCACCCTGTGTGCACAGGCCTGTGCTCATATACACGTATATACTTGCAGTGGACGAGATTCACACCCAAACTGCTGTTGCAAGTGAGATAAGGTCACCAGTCATTGCCTATAACTTTAATTCCAAAGCTGAAGAATTTGTCACAGCAATGCACTGTTTGGCATCTCCTACAGATCCTGTGTCATATGTGTGAGTCCTCTGTGGATACGTTGGACACCCTAGGGAATGTCAAATGTGATTAGACACCTATGTGTAAGAAACTGAATCCCAACAAAATCTTCATTGCGTTTTATATCTTAGTGAGGGACATTACAGGTGGTTGCCTCTGCACAGCTAAATTTGTATGTCTTCAACGTGTGAGCTGAATCCAACCAAACTGACTAAAAGACTTGAGAAAAAAATTATATGAATTAAATGCAATATGGGCTCTTCTCCAGACATATGCTTATCTGCAACCAGTATATATGAATTAATCATGAACTATCTTGAATAAATGTTCTTAAGGGAAAAACTTGCTATGAAATGGTAGCAAATGAGTCAAAATGATACAGATATCAGGATTCTTTCTGTTTGATTCTCTGCTATTCTTTGCTATGAATAAATTTATGAATTTCAACAATCTTTCATTTAGCTATTTAGCAAGCTACTTTTTTGGTATTTGCAGCATTTTGCCATCTCTTTGGCTTTTTCTTCCAAAAGAGGGTACAGACAGCCTTAGCCTGAGGTTAACCTGGAAACAGATATGATATATATTTGGGATAATAAGCCCAAAACAAGAGGTTGAATTTTGTGGTTATATCAGCCTGAGCATCAGTAAACTCTGGCATTTCTGTGCTGTGATCCATTATGTAATGTAAACAAACAAAAATATGTTTTCATTAAGTGCTTTGAAGTCCTTGATGAAAGGAACGATCTGAAAGAAGACATTGTTGCTTCTATGCCGAAAAAATTGGGCCACCACGTAAAATAGTTTTCAAGAGCGTTGAAGTGCTAATTGAAGTTGCAGTGAGGATTTTTTTAAGTAAACCAAGGAAGCACAGATTTATTTCCCCAATTACACTAATTAATGGTGCCTGGTGATACTTTTTATTCCCCAAAATATTCCACTTGGCCCCCTCTGCTCTCTAGAAGGGTGCGGGTCTCCTATACTCTCTGTATCATGTCTGCCAGCCTGGGGAAGCCGTTTCAGAAACTCTAGTCAATGCAGCTAATAAAGACCAGAAAGTTATTCAGGTCCCCCTAAAGAAGAGACCTGCATTTCACCAGTTTACCAGACTCTCTAGACCCTATTGCCTGTATTTACTAGATTTTCACTGAGTTCCTTAGGGCATATTTTAGTTGCCCACACATAACTGCCTAGTGCCTTTTTTTTTTATGCTCTGGGCTTCCTTTCAAACTTTCAGCTGCCCAAAAGGGCATCCTTCTTCTGTAGGTCCTGAGGGCAACTCATAGAGCATTAGACATCCAGCTTCAGGCAACTGAATCCCACTCTGGGTGACCAGCCGAGCTATAAACACCTTGACTGTGGATGCTAAGGTGTTACACCCTCTGTGTTCCTGTAGCACATGGAAGGTAGAGCTCTGGTGGTCCCCAGTGTCAGAAGACAGGCAAACAACTGCATAGCTAAACCACCTGCACCTATGTAAATAGATGCATAGCATGGAAATTTGCATTCACAAATATAGAAAACTAGCTACATTTACAGCAAGTCCCACAGGTTTGCTACCAAAGAAGGGTCTGGTTCCCTAAACATTTATTAAACACATTGAAACCAATGAAAGAAACTACAAATAAATTTTGTAATGTAATTCAAACATATATTTAACATCTCAGTTGTGAAAATCATCCATCTACAATGCCAGAATAATGGATGCTATAATGCATATGGAAGTACAATGGGAGTAATAGGGTTTAGCGGGGTTGTTTTGTTCTTACTGTGGAGGAACATGTACGGTGATTCATCCCTAATTCTATTTTTAATACATTTCTTAATTTTTGAGTGAAGCAGAGTGCCACCCAGTTCTCCACTTGATTGCATTGTCTTTGACCCAAACTGGAGTTTGATTTGTACATGACTGTTAAGCCCAGACTGCAAAAGTTTTCATGTTATGGCCGTTTAAACCCTCTCTGTAGAGGACTCTTTCAAATCCTTTAATATCACCTCTGCCGTAATGCCCGTAGAAAATTATCATCTGAAACCCACAAGGCAGGAGAGGAGCTATGGTTATTGCTGCTGGATGGCTTATGAATTGCCTACACACCCAGGCTGTGCTAAAATAACTCAGCATCTTTGTCAGATGCATCTGTTATATTCCTTTTTTTCTTTTTTTTTTTTTTTTTTTTGTGAGTTCCTAGGTAGAGTTGCTATCGTGCTTTATCTGTTTGTAGAGCTTTTAACAGAATGTATCTCTAACCTGTCTGTGGCCCTTGCCTACCTCGGGCTGCTAACACAACTGAAATAGAAATGTCTTCCTTAAAAGGTCAGTAGAAAATAGGAAAAAATGAGTGTCAACTCTTGCAGAGAGGGCAGGTAGGGCTTGACTAACACAACCCATGCTTCACTAGTCATTTCTTGAAAGACTTGTGATACAGTTTATTTTACCCCAGAAGGAATCAGTTTAACTAAGAAACTACTAATCTCAAAACAAAACCCTTACAATGTTGCAGAGGATCCACAGAGAACAGTACCTTAGAAGGAAATTAAATGCAACATAAAAGCTCCTGAAACTTGATAGCATGTTTTAGGCACATCAGAAATTAGTAAACAAATAAAAAAAATGCAGAAGTAAAAAACAGATTAGAGACGTGTTTATTTTCCCCAAGGAGAACTTGAACATCCACTGGAGACCAGGGAAGAGTGTTAATGAAGTAAGTAGCATCAAGGGAGCTACTTGACTTAATACAGTCTTTTATTTTATTTATGGGGAAATGATTTTTCAATCAAAGTGTCTAATGCAGGCTTTCAAAAAGCATCCAGGAGGGGAAGAGAAAAAACCTACAGGGACTCCCACCTTATTACAGGCTTTTAACTGATCAGTTAGTGATTTTATTAGAAATGTTCATCGGAAGCTCTGTCAGGATTCGGCTCAGACGCGGGTTACAGCTTTGAATTCAAGGCTGAAAATTACACAGATCAACCTGTCTGCACTGCTTATAACATCATGGGTAGCACCCACAGGAATTTCTGTTTGGGACAATAGTTACCGAAACGAAAATTGAAAGGGAGAAAGCAAGCCATGGCTGCAGAACCACAGACTGTATCTGTATTTGTCAATAAAATAGGCCAGGACTTATTCTCCTTTCCTAAAGGCAAGGGACGCAGCACATCTCCTGCTCACTCCCCTCCTCCCAGGAGAAGGTAGCCTTGCTCTTACTACGTATTAGGTATAACCTCTGGCCCCTTTTGCACCTGGCCTTATCAGGCATTTCCTAAGAGAACTAATGGGTTGGAATTAAACCCATGTCTTTGGCCCTGTGGCAGTGAAAAGTTTTGATGTAGCCACACAGACTCAGGACTCCAGAAGAGAAATTATCAAAAAGGCTTAATGGCCGGTGGGGTACTGGTGTGTGACTTGATGTCTCCTTGCTCGGAGCTTCTGTGGCACAAGAGCACAGCCGAGTGCTCTGAAAACCGAACAAAGGAAAGCATATTGCCAGGGAAACTTCGCAAAAGAACAGATGGTCTGGAGCAAGTGGTTAGCTGTAGAGAATCGATATAGTTCCCCTCATAATAGACAATAAAACCATATTTTACCTTTGGGGAATAAATTATTGAAAGAAAGTACCTGATTTGAGCTTCTAGCAGAAAAGAAAATAGTTCCTTTATCTATCTAGATAGCACTACCTGCTTGTGTCAATGTAAATAAGCTATGGCATCCCCAAGAGCCTCATGTGTACTGGGAACTTGAAAAAGGGCATTTCCCAAAGCCCAGGACAATTGCCAGCCTGGCAGGTTAGAAGGGAAAGTGTTACAAGCCAGCAGACACTTCAGCCAGGTGGATTCTCAGAAGAAATCCCCCCAAAAATCTGGGCAAAATCCCACATTAGCTAATAATATAAAATATAAAATATATATAAAATATAAAATATAAAATATAAAATATAAAATATAAAAATATATGAGCACATGTGCACACATATGCATCTAGAATTTATTGCATATGTTTATATGCAGAGTTTAATGCAAAAAGTAAAGGCAAAGTTAATGAAAGTGAATATAAATTGTAACTTTACCCATGTAGGTGATCAGTGAGGAAAGTTAAAAGAATCATTTGATCACGTATGTGTCATGGAGGCTCACGAAATCAAATTAGGCAGGTGATAGATTCAAAAATAAACTTTATTTAAATCAAAATTGTTTAGCAGAAAACTAACTAGAAATGAGGTTTCAACACTCTGACAACATCAGTAAAGCACAGGTTCAGGATGGCGTACAAGGAATTAATACTGCACAGCCGGCTTCAGAGATGAGGATCCAAAATGTGCATACTCATTCACCTATAAGATGAGGGCTCTCAACCTCGAGGAGTTTCCTTGGGAGGCGTCCCGACCAAAGGAGAGAGTCCCCAACCGCAGACCCGCTGCTCCGAGGAGGAGTACCGGCTCCACTTGCCCTCTGGCGGGGCTCCATTTATACCCTGGTCGAATCGGATCTGCGGTCAGTTCTAATTGGCTGAGGGCCTTGACTTCCTTACCCCTCGCCCGAGGTGTATACACGACCATAATTACTGGCCCAAAGTGTGTAGGTGACGGTCAGCACTCGCCACCGTAAAGGCATGAAAAGTAAGGGCGCGAGAAGGATGGACGCAGCAGTCTTAATGCCCCTGGTCTTTGTCAGGGCCGGTGCATCTGCCACAGTATGACTAAGGAAAAAGGGCCCCCTAACACCCAGCTTTATTAGAGGACAAAACCAGAAGGAACGGTAAAGGAAAAGCAAAACACTAAAGGCACTTTTCCATTCAGTATTTAGAGCAAAGTCGGAAGATGCATGGAATCTGTGCGATAAATGAAATAGACGTTTCTCTGTTTGAATGGAAGAAGATATAAGTAGGCATAGAATAAAGCTTTATGTTTCCTGAATCCATTGTTTGTGGTGACATGCACCCTCAAGTGCTGTAGAAAACAGCTGGTTCAATTTAACCACTCATTTAAAAAATACATTATCCTGAAAACCCTGTGTGTGGGGAATGAGGGAGATCAGGGATCTAGGAAAGCCAGTCCGAAGGAAAAAGAGTGGATTTCACAGTCAGAAAACATGATATATGTAATGCTTGTCAGCATACGGTCATGAAAAATAGGTATTGTCAAATAGGTTTTCATTGTTTGTTTAATAATGTATACTTTTAACCAGCCAGTTAAGAAAAAAACCCTATTCTTTCCAATATCAGGCTGTAATTTATTTTCTGCAGATGTTTAGGGAAACCCCAGAGTACACAACCACTGATGGAATATGTTGCCAGACTACCAGCAAAAAATCCAGTTTTCTCTATTTGTATTTCTTCTTAAATGCTGCATTGTAGATTAGTCCTCTTGCCTTCCCTTCCGAACCCCGTACACTTCTGACATCTCAGTGCACATATCAGGAAGTGTATGAGAAAGTGTGTTTAAGTGACAGTTCCTTTTAAGACTAAGCATATTAGGTCTTCCTTCCTTCACCTCACCTGGCTGGAAATGACATTTACTCAGGCTGCTCCCCAAGTGAACCCAGGCATCTTTCCAAGCTTAAAGGCCATAAGCTCACACACGTGATATGTCTTTTCTGAGATTTCCAACCAAAATGAGTGTTCAGAAGACATTTCCATTTCCCTTCCTGTATTTGTCTTCAAATTAACCACCTTTTTCTCCCCCATTTTCACTCCTTTTCTTCATTTTCTCCTCTTTCCCTTTTCAGTTGCATACGTTTCCATTTGCGTCTTCTCCAAATATACGCTTATAATTTTACAGTGACCCCAAAAGACATATGAGAAAAAGCAGGCATCATAGTGCTGAAGGGGTAAAAATACCAATATTATCATACTATTGCAGAATTTATTCCTGACTCTACACCATTGCTTGCCTCTGTGCTGGAGGCTGCTGAGCAGGATAGAAAAGACGTCCACAAGGGTTTGGTTGTACCTATGACCTTCCTGATGATCTTTTTCTCCGCGATGGGGAATTCCTGTCTCAGTATCTCTAACTGGCATACCTTATGGCTGTGTGCCACTTAGGAAGCGTGCTCAAGTTATACCTGTGATTTTGATTCCCATACAGGTATTGGTGAAGCTCTCTGCTTCCTATTTACTACCACCTGGAATAAAATAGTGCTTTGTTTTATTTCTTTTCCCCCTTTTCCCATAGGCAGTCAGTAAAAGAGCAAAAAGATTATATGTTAAAAATAGTATGGCTAAACATTTAAAAATGTGTCCGAAGTGTCTAGATGCCCACATTCTACTAATTTCAATTCCCTCCTGACTTTTGACTCCCAAACTAGACATCAGTATATGTGAGAGTCAGAATGGATATTAAAAATAGTATGGCTAAACATTTAAAAATGTGTCCGAAGTGTCTAGATGCCCACATTCTACTAATTTCAATTCCCTCCTGACTTTTGACTCCCAAACTAGACATCAGTATATGTGAGAGTCAGAATGGATAGACATAGCTAACTTGAACTCCTGAAAACTACAGAATATGAACTTACTAAACCAGCAGAAAACTATTTCTGTTTGTTTTTTTTTTTCTTTTCTTTTTTTCCTTCTTTTTTTTTCTTTTTCTTCCTTTTTTCTTGGTGGCCTAGTTTTCTGCCCGTCTAGTGAACAGAAAAGGCTCACTGAATGTCAGATGAGTACCAGAGCTGCTACAAAGGAAGTTGCAGGAGAATGGAATCAAAAGGAAGGAATGGGAAAAGGGCAGGAAAACGGGACCACAGCAGGGATCTGTTAGATCAGCTCAGCCATCTCACTGAACACCACCGGCAGTCATTTGGCCAGGGTTACACATCAAGACCCCAAATTTATAGCAACACAGAGTATCTTAAATCCCAGGAAATTATTTTAATCTCAGACTTTCGCCTTTTATGAAACAATTTATCTATTCCTCCTGTAGAAGGTATTTAGAAATGTAATTTTACTGATGACCATCAAAACAAGCTCTCTTGTGGGTTGTATCAGTGTATTTTCTCCTTTCTACTTCGACTTTAAGTATCACCAAGACTTCTTGTATTTTTGCAATGTCTCTCCATCTGTATTCCTAGTGTGCCAGGTGTGCACAAAAATCAATCAGGGTGTACACTGGAGGTGTGCACTGAAATAAATTAATCAACCTGCTTCTGATTCACAGTGTTAAACAGATGTATCAAATTCCTTTTGGAAAGCTTTATACAAGGGAAAGTTAGGAAATTTAACCTATCAGTTCTTAGCAAGAGATACAATAGTTTAATCTGTATACAACTTTTGATGAACTGTAGTATTCTTGAACATTTTTTTATTTGACTTTATGTCTTCAGTATTTCTTCTGTCACAATTAGTTCTAACAAGTCTTGCATTCGATTAAATTAAAACCAAAGATGTGTAGATTTATAAAAAGAAGTCATATCTTTTCATAAAACTGGAAAAAAATAGAAAAGTTTTTGAGCACATCATCCTTTTTTCTCCTCTGGGACAGAAGCACATGTCGAGCTAAGTACAGGCTAGGAACAATTGTTCCTGGTTTACCTTAATTAATGTACTTAGGCAATTTGAGAAAATTTCCCTACTGTGGAGCAGGGAAAATATGAACAGTGTGACAGATGCTCATGCTGTTATGTCCCATGGGACAGAGATTTTTTAATACCCATGTAACAGAGCGGGGAAGAAACCTTAGCAAATAGAAACATCTACTTATATGACAGTGTGAGAAAAAATACAATTACGATCAATATACAATAAAATCAGAGTTTGGAGAGGTTGTTCAGTGAAAATTATTTTGCCATCATCAATATCACTTTTAATGAAAACTGAAGAAGAATGACTTATGTCATTCTTGGACCAGACCCAGATTATTTCCTTTTCTTAACTCTATTGTCAAGCTGAACATTTACATTTACCTGTACATTTGGAGACCCAACAGACATTGTTGGAAAATTCTTAAAATGGAAAACTCTGCTCTTGAAGTCAGTTTAAGACTTCTTAGGAAAAGTCTTCAGAAAAAATGAAGACCAGTAGAAGTTGATTCTTGCAGTTTCATCCCAGTACTATCAAATACCATGTAAAGTTGATACTAAAAATGGATGCCTGCCATTTATAGGGTAACAAAATCTTGTCTAACAAGCTTCATAATCATTCCTATGCTTTTCTAGAAAAGGTAGAATCTGCAAATACTTGCCACTAATACAGTAAGGGATCTGCTGCTTTGTTTTTCAGAGACCTTGGGTAAAATGAGATTAAAGCATAAAAGTCTGCTTGTTATGCTTGTCCTGCCCTAACATCTCACATGCAAACAAACATGAAATCTCATGTTATGTCCACTTGAGTCTTGTTGCTGCCTTAAATGGATCTTGCATCAGTTCCTTTTTTATTAACTGTATCCACTGCTCACCTATACCAAACAATATTTTTACCATTAAACTAACATCTGTTAACGTAGCCAGACAGACTAATTAATGCAGAACTGATGAAGATCCAAATCTAATATAGTACAATTGATCATGGCTTAATTGAGTAATTACATTGTAGTTTTACTAAATGCCAACTTCGGTGTCTTTGGTAATGTGGAAATAAGAGGTAGAACTGGAAGATGATTTGTCATGGGTAGTGATGGTGTTGAAGTACACTGAACACCAGCATGGGTTTTTCATTGTATACCACCAGCTTCTTACCTTTCTTCTGATAATCTATGTAGCCAACATGCAGTTGTGTTTGTAATAGTTTTGCTTACTTAAATAGTACCATTGTACTTACAAAAGAGTAAATTACAGATTAAATCACCCATTTAGCTTTGATCCAGATTCCGCCCCCCCCCCCCCCCCCCCCAAAAGAAACAAAAAAGAAGGGTAAGACCTTACTGGGAACAAAAGCAGGATGGTACAAATGGTTTTCAAAAAATCTATCCCAAGGAAAACTTCCTGTCCACTGGATTCTCCTTTCTCTCAGCTCATTTACAATAAAAAACTTCTCCCCTGGCACTCTGTTGGTGTAACACAGGAACTTAAAACTAGCAAATATGCAGACATCAGTAACATCGATAAGGCCTGTTAGACTCCCAGAAGCTGTATTGATTAGCTGGTGGGATACTTTATCAAGTTGTCAGAATTAAGTGTTGTTTTAATAGTCCCCTTTACCCATTTAATTGTTTCTCTTCTTCATTAACAATGTATGAGGCCTAACGCTAAAAATGTGGCATTCCTTTCAAAAGAATTAACAGTTTCTGCAGAGAATTGCCTATTTTGTACACCCTACCACTGTGTATTTTATCACAGTGATCAGTTAAAATCTGCTCTTGGTTTGTGCATTCATTGACTTCCAGTCCATGGAAATTGGCAGGATTCATAACAGTTCTGAAATGTGAAGTGTGAGCTCGTTTGGTCTCAGGCTGGTTCCCACAAACACTCGACTCCTGCCCAAATATGTTGGAGTCTGTTGCAACAGTAGGCTCACTGCGGCAGCTCTCAGTTATACTTTCTGTGATTTTTGTATTAGATTGGCTGTGAGTACTAATTTTCATTAAGATTACTTTTTTTTATTATTAGAAAAAATGCATTTTTGTAAAAAAAATCTTCATTAGAAACTGAAAATTTTGAATATTTCCAATTCAAAGAAAGATCTAGTAGATATTTTAGCAGCAATCCTATTTTAGCGGGAGGGATGTTTATCAATTTCAGTTAAAAAAGAAGCATTTGCTGTCACATATTGAAAGGGTGCAACAGCCAAAAAATACGCCCTTTGTGGTTTGGATGGGTTGTGCTCTGACACATTGTTCACATTTCCTACTGGTTTTACAACATCTATCACCATTTTTACACAATCAGTCTTCTAGATGTATAGAACCCAAATCCCTTCCCTAACATCCCTTTTTCAGTCTATAGGAAAGTTAATGATACGTGAAAAGTGTCATATCACTTATTCAAAGGACAACAAGGATAATTTGTGGCCTCTTGCTGTCTCAGGGGATGACGACACTTCACTCTTGCCTTTTCTTTTTGATATTTTTATGCAGGGCTATGTGTAGGTAAATTAAATCACTTAAAGATAAACTTTATTGCAAAGTGTTATATAATGCTTTTTCCCCTTTAGGAACCTTAGATGAAATCCATCTAAGCAGCTGCAAATCATTAAACCTGAATATCAGAAAACATTTCAAAAAAACATGGTGAAAGAGAAAAATAACCACATTAAATGTATGAATGCTTTGACTTTCCAAGGGTAGGTAAGTCCTTAAGCAACAGGGCAGCACACCAAATTGCTAATCCAGCTCTTACTCTGGCAAAATCTTCCATTTGACCAGGACCATTCAGTGACAATGGTACAATAAGCAAATGTGTATTGAATGCCTGTAGCATTATCAAAGCTTAATCACGAGGATTAGAAAGGATCCATGGAAGCAGCTATAGAAGCTGTGAAGAGCAAGGAGTCCATCACCCCTCACCCCTTGGATTTGGTCTTCCTTGGAGATGGAGCCATCAGCAGAAATTGATGGGCTCTGACCTGAAGACTGGGAATGAAGCAAGGAATATTTCAAATACTGCTGGAAGGTAGAAGCATTTTCCTTTCAAAAGACCATTACTAGAATGCATCACTGGATAATGATCCCTGAGCCATCATCTGTGTGTTCTCCTCTACGGGCTGGAAAGAGTGGAACTAGTCCTTCTACATTTCTGTATAGAATCTGCCTATCTATGTGTAAACCTTGCCAGTCACGTGGCATTGGTTCAAAGTCATAGCACGCTCCTAACTATTTTCCAAATTCAGTCTGCACAGGCCTAGCAGCTGCTTGTCCAGGGTCTTTGGACATCTGCAAGTCAAGTCAACCTTGGCAGAAATCTTAGTAGCCCTTTACTGCACTCAGTCCCATATGCTAATGCCTTTCTTTGTACTGTGAGCCCAAAACTGTACTCTTCCAGCCCAAAACTCCAGATGTGGCCTCATAAATGCCACGCAGAAGGGAAGGATCAATTCCCTGGAGTGATTCTGTGTCGTGATCCTAACAGCCCAGGATGCAGTTGGTCTTCTTTGCTGCAGGGGCACAATGCTGACTCTTGTTCAGCTTGTCCTCCACCGGGAGCCCCAGGTCTTTTCTGATCCCTAGTCTGGATCATTGCAAGGAGTTATTCTGTACCAGGTGCAGGTCTTTATATTTACCTTTTTGAACTTCATGAGGTCCCTGTGAGCTCATTTCTCCAACTTTCTGAAGTCTCTCCGAATAGCAGCCCCATCCTCCAGGATACTGACTGCTTTTCCAGTTTGGTGCTGTGTGATCAATACATCAGGAACATGCTACATGAATAATTGTATGCCATGACCACCAAAGGGTAACTTGCTTGATTTTGATAGGGTGCATTTCCTCTCCTTACTGTTCAGGACTATCGCTGTATTTGGCATGCAACAATATCCAGATTTTCTCAGTAGTTGCCAAACAGACCCTGAGGGCAGAACTCCTACGCAGGTTTAGAAGACAACTATATTCTCAGTATACTACCATGTTTGACACGTTCCTCATTGGCTCTGTTGCTGTACCTCCAAGCAGTACAATGAAAGCCTTTAAACAGTTTAATTCGGGAAGCTCTGGGAAGCAAATAATTTCAGGGCTGGGAGAATATTGTCGGAAAGCATCAGCAGATGTTTACCCTGCTCTGAAAATATTCTGCAGGCATCTGCTATTGGCTACTTCTACAAACGGTGCCCTGGGTTAGACTGATCCTTTCTCTGGTGCAGCACTGCTGTTCTTGTTGCCTTCTGCAGGTTCTCTTTGTTTCCATGGATGCAAAAGAGACTCCATTTCAGAAAACAGTTGAGCCAAAAGGACTCAGCATTTGCCTAGTTACTCTACTGTTGGTGCTGAATTGACTTGACTTGGAACAGAATTAGCCCAGTGTAGAGCATTTCTGAAAACCTCCATCCTATCCTCTGAACCAGACAGTTTCTGGTTCAGAGGCTCTTCTGCTTTCCAGAGAAACACAACTTTTCTTTTTAGTCTAACAAAAGCACAGATCTGTCTCTGTACCAAGAAAAACTTCTGAAGCTGTGAATTGGAAAAAAAAGAGCAGAAAAATTTAACTTACCTACACACATATGTCTCTGCTCTTGGCATTGTATGTATATTAATGTATTCACAGTTAATAACAGAGATATATGCAAGCCATTTAGCAAGATGAAGTGGACATCTATTATTAATTGCTAAATTAATAAACCGTAATCAGGCACGGACCCTGGGGCACATACCACTTTGTCTGTGAAAACCACTTAACATAGCTTCCAGTACAACTCCAGCAGGTTTTATGCTCTATTTAGGATGTATTTATGGCTTATTTTGCTGTTACATTTGGGGAATACACTATATTACCAAAGTAATCAATAACTATAAGCTGATTTCTCCTCTGCATACACTGCTGCTAATACAGACATGAACCAGGACTTCTGTCACAGTTTTGATAATTTGAAAAGTCCATACAGGTGTAGAAAAAATGGAATTAAAATGACTTAAAACTAAGAAATAGCTCTTAAATTAGAATTCTTAGAGTTCAATTTGTTTAGCTTTATGTTTAGATAACCAAATTGAACTCTAAGACTTCTAATTTAAGATCAAGAAGTGAGTTGATTATGGTGTATAACTAAATACCATAATAAAGAGGAAATTAACTCTGAGAAGGCATTCCCCTAGCTTTTTTCATTTCTTAATTTCCAATGTACCAAAAAGAGACATAACAGGAGCAAACAGCTACAAGATAGAGCTTGTATATTGAAATTATAAATATGGCATAGGATTATAAAAAAGGAGAATTTTGTAAAAGTGGTGATAATTAAAAATACAAGTTAGCCACCAAAGTTTTCAATTTACATCTCTTGATTCCCTCAGATGAAGATGAAGTGTTTTTCTGAATTATTTGTTTCAGAAAAACATAAGGTATTGTGAAAAAAAAAGCTGTGATTGTATGGTCTGTGAGATATATGAAGTCAGACAAAAAAATCAGACTAAATGCGATAAAAATTTTCTCATATTTTCAGTTCATCAGTTTTAAAATGACTGTAGTAAAGCTAGCTTTTGGGGACGTCATATTTAACAATTAATAGTCATTTGGTCAAAAGATAAAGCACTTTTTAAAGATGTGTTTGCTTTTTAACTGGGAAAAAAATAGGAGGATTTAACATTGGTTAAGTAATCTTAGGAAATTTAAAAAAATCAGAAGATTGATTTTATTCCAATATTTTCTTCTATTATTTTTCATTTTCAGAGAAATTAGTTCCAGGAAATCCTGATGAAAGAAATGGCTTTTTCTATACCCTTTCATCGCAGTCAAAGAAGAGATTGTTTTCTAATTGAGGTGCTGGTCTGATACACAGGGCATCTAAATACTGCTCGCGACTCTGCCGGCAAAGTATAGACACTTAGTTTCTTTTTCCTAGACCCCCATCTAAGATGGAGATAATGATTCTTCTTTTCTTTCCCTCATTACCTTTCCTGGCTGATTAAATACTGATTCAAGAGCTCTTCAAGATGCCTTCTTGTTTTACAGCCACGTACTAATCTTTTAAGACAAAGTATTATTATATTATGTGCCAGCATAGTAGTTGGCAGAATGGGGCCCTGATCTTTTCTGGAGGCTTCCAGACTATGGGAACACAAAATAAAGGATACCTGTTTAGGCAGCAGGATACCTAAACATTTTTCAGTAATTGTGAACAGTTGTAATAGTCATAAAATAATATCAGGAAACCTGTAAAATTATTTTTCAAACCTCATATGAAAATGCCTTCTTCACAATTCTCCAAAATGAAGTAATTTACTAATCCTCAGCTTCTAAAACCATATTTGAAACGCTACTTTGTGCACACAATTTTTTGTGAATCACAGCATAAAAAATAAGTACAGAAGGAGAAAATTAAAGTCCTTCATGGAACTGTTGATAAAAGAAAGACACCCTACTGGTGAGCTGCTTGCCTGCTTAGATACTTGTTGGCTTTCCAAAATGCACGGCACACACTTTGAACATGGGTAAGTAGAATATGATAAATACAGAAAACAGGAGGAAATACTGTAAGAAAAGTGTATGAGACAGGAAAGAGATGCAGATGAGCTGCCTTATATTTTGTCCTGATGAAGGAAGTAAGGATAAGTAATAAGTTTTATATTCCACTTTGCATTTTCTTTGGGCTGGACCCTAAAATCCTTATTTAGTTTTGATTGAGGAATGAGAAAGATTTTGAATCTGTTCCTTGTAGAGGAAGTTACCACCTTTTAAAACTTTTAGGTGTGGATTGAGGCCCACAGAGAAAGTCTACAATCAAAAGTTGTTCACAATGAAACACTGCATTTTTATAAAAGCAGAAACCCTTTGAGATATACCTTTTCATTCCACATGAATGTTTGTCAAACTGGAAGAGTATCTCCATGATAGGCTCTTGGTTCCAAAACTGAACATATTTATTTAATGTTTTGAAGTAAAAGGGGTTTTTAGTTTGTTTTATTTAGAAAAGCTTGAAATAAAAATTAAAAAATATAATGAAGATACATGTTTGTAGCTTAATGCAGAGCAAGGAGCCCATTTTCCACAAACATATACTGACTCAGGTTTTCCAACCACAGATGATGTTAAGAAGGAAAAAAAAAAAAAAAAGAAAGAGAAAATCATTGAAGAATCTATAAACTCTGCCTCTGGCTTTGTACATGTAACCAAAGTGTGGATGACTGATTTTCTTGTACCCCATTTCACTATTTATATTTAGGCATACAGCAGGCAAAAACAGGCATAAAATGACTACTGTAAACCAGTTAACATCCTAACAAACAAAATTTTGTGTCCATTTTATCCTTTTTGTGAAGGCATTGATGATTAATCCCTGATGTCAATCCTTGGGTGTAGAAGAAATGAACAGGTACCATGGGGATGAGTGGCCGTTGTGATGGGATGCCCACACTGTAACCACAGCTCCTCAAATTACATATCTTGAGGACAGCTGTGCCATCCCTCCCACTTCTCCTTGCAGTAAATATCCAGGCATCCAAATTCCCCCATAAATGTGCAATTCTCTTTGGTGATGGTGGATCAAAGTTGAGCTACGTTTGAAAGATTTTCACAAGACCAGAAAAGAGTGACACTGTCTTCCTCTCAATATCTTAATCTAGTCGCTGGTCTACATCACACATGCATGCTTTACAGCTACGTCAAAGAAAATGGAAGTCCTTTCTTGCCCATTTTCTCTACCCTTTTTCAGAAAGTCAAGAACTTGGCTTCAAAGCAACCGTTAGTATGGGTTGTTACGTTTGGTAGATGGTAGCTTTGAAACTGAGCGTCTCCTGTAACTTAGGATTGAAAGCTGCTATAACTATTTATGTGAATATAATACAATATGCACTCTGGAAAATTTTTAAAGGAAGTTTAGAGCATTTCCATCAGATGCACTGTGTGTGTTTGATAGTTATGGCAATAGAAATAAAAGGCAAATTCAATGGATTAACTTTTAAACCATCTTCCAAAACAGGTACTTAAGGTTCTTCAACTTGTTACATATTGCCCTAGTTTCGGCAGAGATAGAGTTAATTTCCTTCCTAGTGCTGTGTTTTGGATTTAGGGTGAGAACAATGTTGATAACCACTGATGTTTCAGTTGTTGCTGAGCAGTGTTTACACTAGTCAAGGACTTTTCAGCTTCCCATGCTCTACCAACTGAGAAGGCTGGAGGTGCACAAGAAGCTGGGAGGGGGCACAGCCAGGACAGCTGACCCAAACTGTCCAGAGGGATATTCCATACCATTCCATTCCATTCCTTCCTTCCATATGACGTCATACTCAGTATATAAAGCTGGGGGAAGAAGAAAGAAGGGGGGGACGTTCGGAGTGATGGCGTTTGTCTTCCATCTTCCATGGAGATGGCTGAACACCTGCCTGCCCATGGGAGGTAGTGAATGAATTCCTGGTTTTGCTTTGCTTGCGTGCACGGCTTTTGCTTTACCTATTAAACTGTCTTTATCTCAACCCGCGGGTTTTCTCACTTTTACTCTTCCGATTCTCTTCCCCATCCCACTCGGGAGGAGTGAGCGAGCGGCTGGGTGGTGCTTAGTTGCCAGCTGAGGTTAAACCACGACACGCATTTTACAGTATAGCACTTGTAAGAAAAGGCTTTCCCTCTTAATTGTTAAAAATGGCTTTAATAATTCAATAGGAACATAGTGTCTTAAGGCCACAAAGACAAACGCAGAGATCAAGTTATACCATGATTTAAATTACAGATTTGGTCACACCCCTCCACTGAATACTTGTTTAATCACTTTCCCCTGCTCTCCATCTCTACTTTTGTAGTTTTATAAGGGCAGGAATTATCTGATAGAGTAACTTGGCTGAAAATGATACCACCTTTCCAGTAATAGTGATGCTTTGCAGTCTTATGGTCTAAGGTATAAATAAAAACAGATTTGTAGGCTGTAGCAATATCATGAATTAGATGCACTGCTACATGTGCAAAACAAAACAAACTTCCCCACACACATCTGAAGAAGGGTTTGCCTGTCTGAACACTTGCCTGTTTGTCCCAGATGTGAGCTTATATAATAAGAAATATTTATTACCTTTCCTTACAAATCCTGCCTGGCTGATTCGGGATTAACCTCCACTCTCCATGCTCCGAGTACAGCTCATTGCCTCCAGCTGCAACCGTGCATACTGAGCACTTCCACAACTCAGACAGAAAAGGACACAAGATTAAATTAAATGTGCTCTTGGGCTATCAAAAAGTTAGACATGGTCATCAAGACCCTTCCTGAGGGGACCGACCCTAAGTCCCCTCATCTCAGAGAGGGACACATTCATATATGATCCAATCCATTAAAAACAAATTGGATGATTCAGCCTGTTATTCTCTTGCTCTTCCTGTGTCTCTGTCAGCTATGGACAGAAGTCAGAAAACTTGTCTTCCAAAGGCACCAGCTGGATAAATGAACCCTCCTCCTATAAGGACAAAAGTTGATTTAACTAAATTACTTATGTGAAAACTGTCTAGTAGAGAGAGGAAAGAGGATCTAACAGTATAAGAAAACACATTGGTAAGCAGTCCTGCACATGCTTTCTGCAGACACGTTTCATCATTAGGAGTTTGGGGGTCAGTTTTCTGCAGACAGAACAACTCTGATTTGTAGTATCGACACCCGCCCTAGGTAGATATAAAGAAATTCAAATGTCTTGCACTGCTGCACATAATCCTTAACTGACTGCCTGAAGTAAAGCAAACGCAGTGCATAGCCATAATTCAAACATGGGGAAGTTAGCCAGGTGAGAAAATTGCAAATGGTCTTTATGGCCTTGTTTATTTGACTATATGGAAGTAAGGTCTGGGTGTGATGTTTATCAGCAGATCTAATATAGCGGTGTCAAATCTTCAATAAATGTTCTGCAAATCCTTTAAAGCTATGCAACTTTTCTTGATAGGATAGGCTAAAAAACTCAGCCCTGCAGTGAGGCAGGAAAGGCTTAGGCAAAACAAGAGAAAGGAATAGACATTCTTGGAAGACTTGCATGTGGATGTTGTGGATGTTCAGGTCTCTTAAACTGTCTGTGGCATCAGTGCCATGGTTTCTGACTACAGTGCATTAAATGGGGACATTATAGGAAAGTATACCTTGAGGACAGATCTACAGGATGCTGCCTGCTTTAGTTGGTTGTTGAAGATTACTACAGAATCCAGAGGGTTCCCTTCCCATTTAAGGTGACTTTATATTTTTATAAAAAATAGAACTGTGTTTCCCTTAGTCACATTACTGTCTTGGTTTCAGCTGGGATAGAGTTAATTTTCTTCTGCCTTAGTGCTGTGTTTTGGATTTAGCATGAGAATAATGTGACAACACGCTGATGTTTTAGTTGTTGCTAAGCAGTGTTTATACTCAGTCGAGGACTTTTCAGCTTCCCGTGCTCTGCCAGCAAGGAGGTGCACAAGAAGCTGGGAGGGGGCACAGCCAGGACAGCTGACCCAAACTGGCCAAAGGGATATTCCATACCATATGATGTCATGCTCAGTATATAAGCTGGGGGGAGTTGGCCAGGGAGCAACGATCGCTGCTCAGAGACTAACTGGGCGTTGGTCAGCGGGTGGTGAGCAGTTGCATCACTTGGTTCCCCCCCCCCCCCGGGTTTTTGCTTCTCTCTCTCTCTTCTTGTTTTACTTTCCATTACAATTTTTATTATATTATTATTATTATTATTATTATTATTATTATTATTATTATTATTATTATTATTTCTTCAATTATTAAACTGTCTTTATGTCAACCCATGAGTTTTCTTGCTTTTGCTCTTCCGATTCTCTCCCCCATCCCAGCCGGGACAGAGTGAGTGAGCAGCTGTGTGGTGCTTAGTTGCCGGCTGGGGTTAAACCACGACGATTACCTACAGTAAACATCTAGCTTAACTTTCTGTACATACTGTTAATTTTCCACAAAAAAATCCATTCATTTAACAGAGAATCTAGGAAAGAAGAAAGCCAGAAGGATTATATTACTTCAGCTACTTCTTTTAAGTTAAAATGAGACTGTGGAAGATAAAAATTATGTAATTATACAAATGGAAAAAAAAAATTAAATTTGTCTATTAGAAACACACATCGATAGTGGTCTTTCTTTAACATTCCCAGTTATCGACTCTATGAGGTGTAATGAATTTTACCCTCAGTGTACATATTGATTTAACACAACTATCCCACACACACACCAAAACAGTCATTGGATTTAAGAAAACTAGAGGTCTGGGATTTTGTAATTACTTTCTGTGTAATGAAAAGGGCTGGATCCATGCTGAGCCACTCTGTACATCTCTAAAGCAATTTATCATTTTTCAGTCACTTAATAAACTACAGTGGGAGCCAGGCAGTCAGAACTCATGTTATTCTGCTAATGTCAAGGTCTACATTTCACAAGATCTCACTCTTTCCCTCACATTTCTTGCTGCCACTGTTTCTAGAGCAGTTTCCCCCACAGTGACCAGCATGACCAGCTGGTCTCTAGCCTCAGCACTGCTGGCTGAGGGCAAGCCTAGAAGACAGACTGAGCACATCGGCAGCTTGTTGGAGTTGAACAGACATTTTGTTCTTTGATTTTATTTTGTATCTTTAGCAATTCAGTCAAGCAACATCCAGGGGGAAAAAAAAAAAAAAAAAAAAAGAAATTCAGAAAGGAAATGGTTTACATTTTCACCTCCCTGACCCCAAATTTTTTCAGCTGAAATGGTTCAATATTGTGAACCTAGCTTTCGACTTTTTTGATGATTCTAGAAACACTTTTTTTTTTTATTTATGTCAAACACACTCTCACTCTGCGTGTGGAATAGAACACGAGATACGTGCAATAAAAAAGCTGGCTTGGATATCAGTGTGTGTGCAACAAGCTAGATGAGGGAATATCTCTATAATTCAGAGCTTTATCAGCAAGGTATCTACTTGCCACTGACATCATTTAAAGCTACTTCTGTTCATGTAAGATAGAACACTGGAAGCGGAGCACCCTGACCATCAGCAAGCCAGAGTGAAGTCATTCAGTGGACATAAACTGGGCTTCATCAGATACATTTCCATGAGCATAGCTATGAATGTGTAAGCCTGCAATTTTTCAAGCTAGTTGGTACCTTCCTGCCCAACGTTGTCCCAGAATCATTGAGGCTGGAAGGGTCCTCTGGAGATCATCTAGCCAGATCCTCTGCTCTAACCAAGAGCAGGCTGCTCAAGACCTGTCAGGTCTGTGATATCGCCAAGATTGGAAACTCCACAATGTCTCTGATCAACCCATTCCAGTGTTCAGTTACTATCATGGTAAACAAGTGTTTTTCTTATATTTAAACAGAATTTCCTATATTTCAATTTGTGCCCATTGCCCCTTGTCCCGTCACTGAGTGCCACTGAGGAGAGTCTGTTCTGTCTTCTTCACTCCTCCCATCAGGTAATTATACACATTGAAAAGATCCCTCTGAGCCTTCTTTTCTCCAGGTTGAACAGTCCCAGCTCTCTCAGACTCTCCTCAATGATAAATGCTCCTTATAATCTTTGTGGCCTTTTGTTGGACAACAGTGTGTTCATGCCTTTCTTGTATTAGCATGCTCTTGGTGCACTAAGAAGGGCATGTGGTCATTAATCAGTCACGTTTTCTATGACCACAGAGAAAGAATACTGTTTTTTCCATCTTTGATTACATACCAGAAGTACTCAAATCTTACTAAAGATTAAGAAGACAGAAACTTTGGAAGCCCTCTACTAAAGTGAAAGCTGATTACACTGTTCTAGCTTATTGAAGTCCTGCAGGTAAGTCATCACTGGCTCCAGTAAAAAGCACAGAGCTGATAAACAAGATAAGTCTGTATTCTTGTCTAAATTAGCAGATCCTCAGCAGTCTTCTTCAATACCTAACTTATTCTTGAATTCTTTTTTATCACCCACTGACCTTTACATCCTCAAGAGTAAAAAGTAAAAGAAAGCCAAACCTATACCTTCCATTACATGTTTGCTTAAAAATATATAGCAGAGATTCATTCCCTTCTATTTTTCATTACTTCTCTGACCCATTTCACTGCTTGGCCTCTCCCCTCCCACACTGGATTTTATTACTACTGTAACAACAAAACTTGTTTAACATCAGTTGATCAAACATTGTCTTTTAAAACAGATGTTCCTGCTTGGCTGCTTGGCCACACCTGGAAGAGGCAGTTAAGTCTCTCAACTAACCAAATCTCTGCTGCATGGAGAATGTATAGGTCTCATTAGCGCACTGTTACCTGCTGCTCTATAGCTAGCGTCTCGTTCTGTTATTCATATTGTTTTCCCACTTTCTTTTTCACTTTCTTTAAAGCAGAGATGCCGATACTGACATTCACTACAAATGGTTGAAGGCATTTTTACACTGTAGTCGTGAAAATATACTGTAGTGAAATGAGGAGCTGACTGGTTTAAAGTAACCCTAGTAGCGTCCATGTTGCTGGTATCTGTGCCCAAAGAAGACAGTTTCAGCCTCAGTTTGGTGGGTCCATTTTGTGCTGCAGTAGAGGACTATACATGCTGAGTACCATTATTAAATATGTACATACAGAAAATCTAAAAGGTGGATTCAAGTCAATTATTAATATTAGAGGAATCAGTTTTCTTTGTATCAGTTGGTTACTTGACCTACTTTTCTTTAGGACTATTCTCTACCTCCTTCAAAAGGGAACCTTAGAAAAAACAAATCTTTACTGAAACTGGAAGAAAAATCAATAAAGAATACTTCTGAAGTACGAAACAATGTCTGTAACATTCCTAGTTTACCTCTTTATTCTCTTGGTCTGATCATCAGGTTTTAGTCTTGCCAAAAGCAGGACAAATAAGATATCTCAAAAACCAGACTGTCAGATGAGCACAGTAGTGGTTTTGAAGGGTACAAAAGATCTTAACTAGAACAAATACGTTGGCATTTTTCTAATCCAAACCTCTCTAATGAACCATGATGACCCTCAAAATACTAAAATTAAAAGTAGAAACAAAATTTAGGATCTCCATCATCGGAGAAAACAACACTTTTTTCTCATAAACTGAAATAAAAGTTTTCATAATTAGGCTCTTATGAATGTAACTGAGATAATGACAGAGGTAGATGAACAGGAAGATGTGGTAATACATTCAAGGAAAGTTACTACACGCAGTGCTAGATAAAAACTTGTCATTCAGTGAGGTATGGCAATTTTGTGCATGCCCAACATGATAACATGAGCTCTGCAATTATTACTAAGAATAAAAGGACTTTATCAGCAGATCTCAATGAGTTTGTTACAAAGAACTAGAATAATTTGTAAAATTGGAAAACTGGGACATATAGCTGTGAAGTGACTGACAGTCATCCAGAAGGCTAGTGTCAGCCCTGGGAACAGAACCAAGGACATTCTAATCCCTGGACAGAAATATTCCAAGTTATCACTTTTTTCTCCCCAAATGCGGTTCTGTCAATGAGTCATTATCGTTTTTCAGGTCTTTGTGCCTATTCATTTCTTGGTGTTCCTGTGAAACAGATGATTTTTATCCCCTCAGTGATTCCTGTCATGAGAACATCTGTGCGTGGGGACAGACAGAAAAGTCCCCAGTGTACCGATTCTATTATCTAGCTACCAGAACGTGTAATGTTCTGCTCTCTGCAAATCACAATGGATTTGATTCAACAACTTAAATATAGAAACCATCAATTCCCCAAATAGCTAATTATTTTTGAAAGGGATACATTATTACTGCTATTTTTTAGAAAGGCAAATACTTGGGAAACAGCTGTTTTGCACCCATTATACTTTGGAAATGTTCAGGATCAAAGATGGCTGTTATTCATCTAAGACACATAGCTGCTTTTCTAGCTTCTAGGTAGCAAGAAGACCAGAGCAATAAAGAATGGTTTTAGAAATAGTTTAAATTCTAAAAGCTCCTAGAAACAATTTGGGAAACTGCTAATATCCAAAGGCTAAGGGCACTTCAGCTGATCTTGGCCACCTCCAGTACCAACATAGAATCATAGAATCATAGAATCATTGAGGTTGGAAAAGACCTCTAAGATCATCGAGTCCAACCATCGACCCAACACCACCATGCCCACTAAACCATGTCCCTAAGTGCCTCATCTACTCGTCTTTTAAATACCTCCAGGGATGGGGACTCCACCACTTCCCTGGGCAGCCTGTGCCAATGTTTAACCACTCTTTCAGTAAAGAAATTTTTCCTCATGTCCAATCTAAACCTCCCCTGGCGCAACTTGAGGCCATTTCCTCTCGTCCTATCGCTTGTTACTTGGGAGAAGAGACCGACCCCCACCTCGCTACAACCTCCTTTCAGGGAGTTGTAGAGCGCGATGAGGTCTCCCCTCAGCCTCCTTTTCTCCAGGCTAAACAACCCCAGTGCCCTCAGCCGCTCCTCATCAGACTTGTTCTCCAGACCCCTCACCAGCCTCGTTGCCTTTCTCTGCACACGCTCCAGCACCTCAACGTCCTTCTTGTAGTGAGGGGCCCAAAACTGAACACAGTATTCGAGGTGCGGCCTCACCAGGGCCGAGTACAGGGGCACGATCACTTCCCTACTCCTGCTGGCCACACTCTTTCTGATACAGGCCAGGATGCCATTGGCCTTCTTGGCCGCCTGGGCACACTGCCGGCTCATGGTCAGCCGGCTGTTGACCAGCACCCCCAGGTCCTTTTCCGCCAGGCAGCTTTCCAGCCACTCTTCCCCAAGCCTGTAGCGCTGCATGGGGTTGTTGTGGCCGAAGTGCAGGACCTGCCACTTGGCCTCATTGAATCTCATACAGTTGGCCTAGGCCCATCGATCCAGCCCATCCAGGTCCCTCTGCAGAGCCTTCCTACCCTCGAGCAGATCAACACTCCCGCCCAATTTGGTGTCGTCTGCAAACTTACTGAGGGTGCACTCAATCCCCTCATCCAGATCATCAATAAAGATATTAAACAAGACCGGCCCCAGTACTGAGCCCTGGGGAACAACGCTCGTGACCGGCCGCCAACTGGATTGAACTCCATTCACCACAACTCTTTGGGCCCGGCCGTCCAGCCAGTTTTTGACCCAGCACAGAGTCCACCTGTCTAAGCCGTGAGCCGCCAGCTTCTCTAAGAGAATGCTGTGGGAGACGGTGTCAAAGGCCTTACTGAAGTCCAGGTAGACCACATCCACAGCCTTTCCCTCATCCACTAGGCGGGTCACCTGGTCATACAAGGAGATCAGGTTGGTCAAGCAGGACCTGCCTCTCATGAACCCATGCTGGCTAGGCCTGATCCCCTGGTTGTCCTGCACATGCCTTGTGAGCGCCCTCAAGATGAACCGCTCCATCATCTTCCCCGGCACCGAGGTCAGGCTGACAGGCCTGTAGTTCCCCAGATCCTCCTTCCGGCCCTTCTTGTAGATGGGTGTCACATTGGCAAGCCTCCAGTCGTCCGGGACCTCCCCCGTTAACCAGGACTGCTGATAAATGATGGAGAGCGGCTTGGCGAGCACCTCCGCCAGCTCCCTCAGCACTCTCGGGTGGATCCCATCTGGCCCCATAGACTTGTGAGCGTCCAGGTGGCGTAGCAGGTCGTTGACTGCTTCCTCTTGGATTATGGGGGGTTCATCCTGCTCGCCATCCCTGTGTTCCAGCTCGGGGGGGCTGAGTACCCTGAGGATAACTGCTCTGCCTGTTAAAGACTGAGGCAAAGAAGGCATTGAGTACCTCAGCCTTTTCCTCATCCTCGGTGACAATGTTCCCCCTTGCATCCAATAAAGGATGGAGATTCTCCTTGGCTCTCTTCTTGTCATTAATATATTTGTAAAAACGTTTTTTGTTGTCTTTAACGACAGCGGCCAGATTGCGTTCTAGTTGGGCTTTTGCCTTTCTCATTTCCTCTCTGCACGACCTAACGAGATCCCTGTACTCTTCTTGAGTCACCTGCCCCTTCTTCCACAAGCGGTAAACTCTCCTTTTTTTCCTGAGTCCCAGCAAGAGCTCCCCGTTCAGCCAGGACGGTCGTCTTCCCCGCCCGTTCTTCTTACGGCATACAGGGACAGCCTGCTCCTGCGCCTTTAAGACTTCCTTCTTGAAGATCGTCCAGCCTTCCTGGACCCCTTTGCCCTTCAGGACCGTCTCCCAAGGGACTCTCTCAACCAGCGTCCCGAACAGGCCAAAGTCTGCCCTCCGGAAGTCCATGGTTGCGGTTTTGCTGCCCTCCCTCCTTACTTCACCAAGAATGGAGAATTCTACCATTTCATGGTCACTAAGCCCAAGACGGCCTCCAACCACGACATCTCCCACCAGTCCTTCTCTGTTTGTAAACAGCAGGTCGAGCGAGGCACCTCCCCTGGTAGGCTCACTTACCAGCTGTGTCAGGAAGGTGTCTTCCACACACTCCAGGAACCTCCTAGACTGCTTCCTCTCTGCCGTGTTGTATTTCCAGCAGACATCCGGGAAGTTGAAGTCCCCCACGAGAACAAGGGCTAGCGATTGAGAGACTTCTGCCAGCTGCTTGTAGAACGCTCCATCTGCCCCTTCATCCTGGTTGGGTGGTCTATAACAGACTCCCAGCAGGACATTTGCCTCGGTGGCCTTCCCCCTCATCCTTACCCATAAACACTCAACCTTACCATCATCACAATCGTTAAGCTCTATACAATCGAAACACTCCCTAACATGCAGGGCCACCCCACCGCCTCTCCTTCCTTGTCTGTCCCTTCTGAAGAGTCTATAGCCATCCATTGCAGCACTCCAGTCATGAGAGTCACCCCACCATGTTTCTGTGATGGCGACTAAGTCATATCTCTCCCGCTGCACAATGGCTTCCAGCTCCTCCTGTTTGCCGCCCATGCTGCGTGCATTGGTGTAGATGCACTTGAGCTGGGCTATCGATTTCGCCCCCGGCATCGGCACGCCACCCCTAGGCTGATCTCTAGTGAGCCTGCTTTTATCCCCTTCCCCCTTCGAACCTAGTTTAAAGCCCTCTCAATGAGCCCTGCCAATTCATGAGCAATGATCCTTTTCCCCCTGTGAGACAGCTGGACTCCGTCTGCCGCCAGCAGGCCCGATGCCGTGTAAACCTCCCCGTGATCAAAAAAGCCAAAATTCCTCCGATGGCACCAGCCCCTGAGCCACGTGTTGATCAGGTGTGTTTTCCTGCTCCTTTCAGTATCCTTCCCTGCCACTGTAGGGATAGAGGAAAACACTACCTGTGCTCCCGATCCTTCAACCAGTCGCCCCAGTGCCCTGAAGTCCCTTTTGATCACTGCAGGACTTCTCTCTGCAACCTCATCACTGCCAGCCTGTATAACCAGCAGCGGGTAGTAATCAGAAGGCCGTACCAGACCAGGGAGCTTCTTAGTGATGTCTCTGACCCGGGCCCCAGGGGGGCAGCAGACTTCCCTGTGGGACGGGTCCGGTCGGCATATCGGGCCCTCTGTTCCTCAGAAGGGAATCGCCTATGACAATTACCCTCCTTTTTTTCTTAGCAGCGGCAGTCGTAATGCGTGGGGCTGACTGCCTCATCCTAGGCGACCCCCTGGATGGACCTTCGTCTACATCCTCGTTTGCCTGGCCCTCAAGTTCCAGGGCCCCATATCTGTTGTGTAAAGGCAACCAGGAAGGTGAGGGAGGCCGGGCGGGGGTTCGCCAGGCACCCCGAGCAGGGACCTGTTTCCATTCCCCCCCGTCGCTTAGGTCCCCTCTTCCTACCTGGTGGCAAGAAGGCAGGGGATCCTCTGCTTCTTGTGGAGCCTCCATCTGCTGCCTTTGCCTCAGGGACGGTAGGGTGCGGCTCCACCAATCTATCTCCCTCTCACACTCCCGGATACTCCTCAACCTTTCCACCTCCTCCTTCAGCTCTGCCACCAGGCTGAGCAGATCATCCACCTGGTCACACCGCACACAGGTGGTGTCTCTGCCGCCCTCCGGTAGAGCTGACAGGCTCAGGCACTCCCTGCAGCCAGAGACCTGGACAGCTGTACGCTTGCGTGAGGGCTCTGTCTGGGTCGCCACATTCCTTCTGGCGACGGCTTTTGGCCGAGTGGAAACCATAGCTGGTACTCTTCTGGGAAGCCAACGATTACTAATTGAGTTGGCCTCTGGAGCCAGGAGCGGGGCTGCGCCTTGCCCGCTCGCCTTCCCTGCACGAACTGCCGCGCCACGCCCTTCTGACGCACCACACCCTGTTCACCGCGCTCTGGGTCGCTCGCGCTCCCTGGGGGCTGCTCTTGTAAGTGAGGGGGTTTGGCCGCCGCCCCTCTTGTCCCCGCCCATGCTGAGTCAGAGCTGCCGCTCGTCAGGAGCTCCCTCCTCCGGCTTGGGGAATGGGGGGGCTGGGGCTCCCTCTCGCTCCCTGCGCTTTTGCTTTTCGCGGGTTTGGCCGCGGTTTTGCTGCTTCAGGAAGGGTCCCCCGGCGCGATTCCTCCGCTCCGGAGCCCTTCGCCTCGGTGGCGAAGTAGCAGCACTGATAAATGGGCCTGTGGTGATAGAGCTGCAGATTACTGCTTACAGGGCTTTAATTATGTACTTCTATGCTAGTGGAAAACTGCAGCAAAACATGCATCAAAGTCTGTCTGCAGAACTTGTGCAACATGGCACTGTAGGAGCCAGAAACAAAAAAAAAGAAAAACCTGCCAAAGGCACAAACTAACAGCAGTTTGCCCACAGACATCACTTGGGATGGAACTTAGTACAGAGCAGTGAGTCTCCACCTGGCAGGGTACATCCAGAAGTAAAGGAGGTTGATTAAGGGGTACCACCTCTGCAAAGACTTTCAGAAAAGGTCTTTGGTGGGAGGATGGGTGAGGAGGGAGTTGGATAATTTAAAAAATAAGTCTGAAAAGTTTTAATTCTGTTTCTATTGATTTCAGTGATACCTTTCTCATTGGCTTTAGAAGCAGCTCACAATGTTGAAACCTCATTGTAACACAGGTTCTCTCAGTGATGCTTTGCATAATTTGACCTGCTGAAATTTTGTCCTCAAAGCTGTTAACTCCTGAGCCTTGAACTCCAAGCTCTGGATACAAAGATCTTTCAAGGTTTTGCTCTGCTCCTGGGAAACCCCTGTTTCTCTCTTGATTTACCATTTTTTACCACTGTCTAAAATAGAGGCACAGCTGGAATCTGTGCCTTGTCATCCTTCCCCATTCACTGGGCTGATCTTTATTCTGTCACCAGATAGCTGGCACTGATATTAGAAACGTTTCTGACATATGTGGAAGGTCGCTTCTGCTATATATGTTATAGCAAGCAGGTGCATAAAAGGAGCTGACGGACTGATGAGCTCTACCCTTTCATATAATGACACTCCAATGCATTACATCAAATAGGACTTAATAGTAACAGGCCGATATCACCCACCTTGTCAACATATGAATTCTCCTTCCTTTGTGAAGACTATCAGGAACTGGAAGCAGGGACTTTCTTTTATTCAGAAAGTGGTGACAGAGTCCTGATATGGAGTATAAAGTTACATCATCAAAGTTATACTGTCCACTGAAAGAATGCCTTTCATGAGGTGGGGTACCATTAACACTGGTAACACGCTTTCCAAGACTGAAAATGTGGGGAAATAAGTAGAATTATTAATTAACAGTAATTACAAATACAAACAGCTCATAAAATCAAATTAAGAGATGGAATTACTGGCTATTGTTATTTAGGGGAGCAACAAAAGAAGGTTTTCTTGCATTTTTTCAACATATTACTTTTTCTTGTATATCAGGGAAAGCCACCCAAAATTAACCAAAGAAATTCCAACTTGAAACGGGGAAATAATATATAAAAACCTTAACTCCTACAACAAACTCTTTCAAAAATAAACTATAAGAGAAAGGTGATTACTCACAGAAATAACATTCATGTTCTACAGGATGAAGAATAAGTGCATTAATAATGTTTAAAAATGATATTTCTAAATGTGAGTTTTCAGAATATTCCAATAAAAAAGCTGATTTTTTTTAAACTGTAATTAGAATATTAGGAAGACTTTGCATTTCAGGGAAATAGCCTTGGATTCAACAGATGATGAACAATGTTATCATCTAGGGAACTATTCACTGATAATTGAATAAAAAGTATTCTTATTCACCTGAAAGAGGCTAACAGTCAAGCATTATTAATTCTGTTCAGTGAGCATGCTTAAAGCAGTACGACATAACAAAATGCAATGATTCACTGGGTCACAAAGCATTATTTGTCTTAGTTTTCAAATCTTTCTTGCTAAAAAAAAGTTTGTAAAATAAATATAAAATTTTCTATTAAATAAAACTGTATATAAAAACTTTGCCTAGAAATGTTAGTGATAACAATTGATGATATAAACAGAATTTTGGGAAAAGACTGGCGGCAACCAAGTATTCTGGGTACAGTTCTAAGAATGTGCTCACAAACAAATAGAAGGAAAAATGACAGGTGAGGGGAGCATGGTTTAGAAAAGCTGACCTGAATGCAAAGCGTGAAGCGATACCGTGAATTTGCACAGAAGAGTGGATCAATCATTCTCACTAAGACGACAGATCAATACAGCATAAACCCTAGCAAAGTTGAAATAGAGGATCAAGATATATTAGCCAGGATAACTCTGATGCAGGTAATGTCACCTCTGCCACCTGAATTAGCTTCTTCAGAGCTACTGTGAATATGTTTATATGGTATTGCACTGTGTCATCTGGACAAACCCTGCTCTACTCTGGCTGTTTTGTGCCTGTACTTTGAGTAAACGCTACTGTGGCTATATTGCTACTAGTACAGACTAAGTCCATGTAGCAAAATTGACTGAAAAAAACTGAGTAAATACCCTGCTGAGCTCCAAGTGTTTTGAGAGACTACAATGGAGTGTGCTTTGTTGGGAACACCTTTGAAATAACAGTCATGAGAGCACCTAGCTCAGCTGGGTTTGTCAGTCTGCCCGAGGGGCTGTATTCAGCTCATAGGTGGTTTGAAAAGGGGCTGCGCTGATGCAGCACTGTATCTTGTAACCAAGATTGTGTGTAAAATGTTGGGAAGTGCTGATGGGTGGAAAAAGAGAAAAGAGGGAGAAAGAGATGAAGGTGCTCCCACTTTTTAATTCATCCTCGTAAGTCTATAGCTGTTTGGAATAGTTTTAAATTATCATAGGCTTGCAGACAAAGATCTAGACTTGGACTGCTTGTCTAATAATTCATCTTTCATAGAATCATAGAATCATAGAACAGTTTGGGTTGGAAGGGACCTCTAAAGGCCATCTAGTCCAACCCCCCTGCCGTGGGCAGGGACATCTTCAACTAGATCACGTTGCTCACAGCCCCGTCCAATCTGACCTTGAATGTTTCCAGGGATGGGGCATCCACCACCTCTCTGGGCAACCTGTGCCAGTGTTTCACCACCCTCAGCATCAAAAATTGCTTCCTTAGATCTAGTCTTAATCTACCCAATATATCTTTCACTTTCTCTGCCTGTTTCTTAACTTCCATACAAGCTGGTTGCTAATGATACCAGTGGTAACTACCACTGGAAATTCTCTGGATGGCCTAAGTAACAGAGCTAACACATCTAAATCTTGTGCTTTGCATGTCAAAAATCACCCAATAACATGATTCCATTTGCTGGCCCTCTTCAAAATGGGATGATAAAGTAAATAATTTTTTAAAAGGAAAATGGGTTGTTGTTAGCTCCTGCATATGAACATAAATGTTCACAAATTCATATCATGAATTTCTTTGAGATTACTTATTTATGTAAATGACTACACAGCACACACTGAAATGCTTATGCCAACATTCTTTAGGAACATTTTTCAAGTTCAAGAAAATTTTAAGTTCTGATGTCATTTATGTGCATTGCAGCTTTTCATCTCTCTTTGGGATGCAAGGAATAAACCCCTCAGTATTATATGCAATATACATGTTGCTTTCTCACTAATGAAATGTACTTTTATTTTAACTCTTGAAACACACAAGAGAGAACATCTGTTCTTAAAAGATGACACATAGGCTGAGAGAAACACAAATACATACAAAATTTGAGCTTAGTCGATTATCGTATGAACCAGGATCATATTGACAGTGAATGTTTCTCACTGTGTATAGTGCATGATAAAATGTGCTGTCTGCTGACAGAATGTTTGTCCAGAGAAGATCATCAATGGATCCTTGCTGTTCCTTACTGTTATTTATTTTAGGACTGATCCAGTTTGAACAGGAGTCCAGTTGACTTCCCTGGATTTGACTCTTTAGTATTATTTAGTCCATAATCTTTCTCTTATCATTTACTTTGAAATAGAACTCTTGACGAAATGTATTTTTCTTGTGGCTTATAGGAGGATCTGGATGATCTGGCAGTCTCTCTTTCACCTTAATTTATGTGAATTTTAATAAGTCAGGGACACTACACATCCTACAGTTAGCAGTAGTAAAAGCTCACAAAAGAGCTCCTAAAGATACCCACCAATATCTTACCCTCATAGCTGCTTGTAGAAACTGATCCTGGCTGTTCATGTTAGTCAGGAAGGTAATGAGAAAGGAGAGCTAAACAGGAAGAAGTACCCAGAGATGAAAGGTTTTCCTTTTGGTGTTGCAGAGAGCCTATGAAATCAACATTTTCTAAGATCAGAATTTTTGTTGTTAGCTGTGACTTAGCTTGGTCCCAGGAAAAAATGGGACAGTATTTCTGGAGTGGTACAGCAAACAGATTGAGTGGTTACAGCACTTCCAAAATGGGATAAGAAACAGTGGACTCTGCATTTCTTCCAAATTATGATCATGGATGCACTTCTTGGCAGGAAGATGGTCTGGGAGGGGCTGAAAAACAGAGTATCTTGTGAAGGTTTCACTTGGCTAAAGGCAATTTGAATAGCCAGTCCAAGAAACCGAGGGTATATAATATGCTTTCCTCCACGGTTGCTGGTGTCCAGCCATAGACAGTGAATTGAACCAAAGCAATCCCTTTTGAAATGAAGATCTTTTATGTTCTTTCCATTTCCAGAATTCCTCAAATTTCCAACCCATCATAGGCTGTAAAACTGCTGTCATACACCACAGAGCTGCTATATGGTGTGACTGCACGTCAGCCAACCAATTTGAATAGCACTTAACTTTTAAAAACATGTTTGTTGTTACTGTTTGTCAGACCAACTTATGGACATTTACATTTGTCAACATTAAAACAACTTGGTTAAATGTCATTGTAAAGGTCTCAGTCCTTTTCAGCACTGAAAATACTTGTGATTTCAATCATGACTCATTTTTCCTGAGTCAGTGTTAAGGTCAACTGTGGCGAGTAAGTAAACATTGCTGATAAGAGCAGAGGTACCAGAGGAGAACCACACACCACAGATTTTCCTCCCATTATCTCTACAATCTCCTGATTAGTGGACATTCAGAGACACGTTTTACTCACTTTGAAAGATTTCAAAGAAAAAAGAAGAGCTTGAATTGTTTAAGCTTTTCCTTCCACATCTCGTGTTTGTGCTTTTTTTCAAGAAACAATTTTTCCCTTTTTTAGGATTATCTAATTGCACAATTTATTTTGATGTAAATGTAGAAAAAAACCCACAAGAACCTGTTTCTTTAACTAAGAACACCACCTTAAAAGTCAATTATAGTTCTGCAAAACCTTAGGAATTTTCAGAAACATTTCCAATGCTGTTAAGAAGTCATTTTTGTCCAGAAGTAAAGCAAAAACTAATCCATAATACACTTTATTTGACTGTTTTCAGCAGTTTTTCTACTTGGATTCTGTGTATTTACTGTTAGACCAAATACTGACATAGATTTTTGAGACTTTGGTTTATAGAGTACAAGCCGGGTAAACAATCTGTTAAGTCATGCCCTATAGCTCCAAATGCTCTGAAATAAGGGAGCTTTCAGAGATAAAGTTTCTTTCTGTTAAACAGAAAGGGTGCATGATCCCAGTGGTCTGTGCAAATGTCATTGCTTGAATAAGTCCAGAATGTTTCTAATTACTTATCAAGTGCTGGGGAGGAGAATTTGTACAAGTCTGTACTTACCCTTCACCTAGGGTGAAGGCTACAACAATTTCTGACAAGTTTTTTTTCAGTTTGGTTGAGTTTTTTCTTTAATATTCAAGTTAACATAAGGCTCAGTGGAAAACTTCGCTTCCAGCTTGTGATTTTCACTTGCAGTAACATCATCAATTCAGTGTGAAACTGTGTATTATTCTTCAGGTACTTAAGGATGCATGAGGTTGGACTGGGGTCCTTTTAAATTGGTCTGGAACCAAGTTGTACAATTTAATGTATTTGTGACTCTTACTGTGACTCTTGTCTAACATATCTACTTTTTATGTAATTTCCCTTTAACTTAGAAATTGGCTCTGACTTGGTTTGGGATCAACTCTGAATAGTCCTCTTCACTCCTCACAGACTATGACGTGGGGAACAGGTTACTCAAGAGTGCCTAAATAATTTTAAAGAGGGTTCTGGACCTGGAAGCAGTACAAAATCAGGTGGAAAGAGTTATACACCCTTCTCTGTTGAATTCTTCTGTTACATAGGTAAGATTGCAGTGCCTTTTCATATCTTTGTTTCTTCATATTTCATATACATGACTTCCACCTGCTTTTTTCCCTAATCCTGACTAGAGTTACCACATTATAAATGAATCATAGAATCAATCATAGAATCATAGAATCACAGAATCATAGAATCATAGAATAGTTTGGGTTGGAAGGGACCTCTAAAGGTCATCTAGTCCAACCCTCCTGCCATGGGAAGGGACATCTTCAACTAGATCACATTGCTCACAGCCCCGTCCAGCCTGACCTGGAATGTTTCCAGGGATGGGGCATCCACCACCTCTCTGGGAAACCTGGGCCAGTGTTTCACCACCCTCAGCGTAAAAAATTTCTTCCTTTATATCTAGTCTCAATCTACCCCCCTTTAGTTTAAAACCATTCCCCCTTGTCCTGTCGCAACAGGCCCTGCTCAAAAGTTTGCCGCCATCTTTTTATAAGCCCTCTTTAAGTACTGACAGGCTGCAATAAGGTCTCCCCAAAGCCTTCTCTTCTCTAGGCTGAACAACCCCAACTCTCTCAGCCTTTCTTCATAGCAGAGCTGTTCCATCCCCCTGATCATTTTTGTGACCCTCTTCTGGACCTGCTCCAACAGGTCCGTGTCTTTCTTATGCTGAGGGCTCCAGAGCTGGACGCAGTGCTCCAGGTGGGATCTCACCAGAGCAGAGTAGAGGGGCAGAATCACCTCCCTCGACCTGCTGGCCGCACTTCTTTTGATGCAGCCCAGGATACGGTTGGCCTTCTGGGCTGCGAGCGCACATTGCTGGCTCATGTCCAGCTTTTCATCCACCAAATGAAGGCTCAGCTGTTATGTATGGACCAAATCTATGGAACTGAACACAGCAAAATGTGGAAGATCAAATCTGAATGGGAATTATGATGCCCATGTCCTTAATCTTTATTCACTTAGAAAATCAAAACTTTGTTGGGAATTCAGTTTGTTCAACACTTAGGCTGCCAGATCTTGTTTTTTTCTCTTGATACACCAATGATCACAGTATCAGCATGGGCTATGACCGAGAATCTCCTCCTTTAGCTTCAGAATGGAAATAACACAGAATCATATTAAACACATAAGAACAGTAATGCTGAAGTGAAAGTGTTAAACTTGAGAAATCAAGGGTGGTTTAAATTTGATTGAAAATGGTCTAGTAGAGTGTATTATTATTACTATTAATACAATAACAGGTAACCATATAAATATAAATAATATATTATAATAATGATAAATCTCTTTTTCCCAAATGACAATGTATTTATTTGAAAAGTTTAGAGTTTTCACCAGTATTTATAGGACACAGAAGGAGAAAAGGGAAGGGAATAAAAAGAGGAAATGGATTTTTTCAGGTCAAATTCAATACATGAAAAAGATATCCATAAAACAATTACTTCTTCCAGTGGCAAAAAGTGAGCATGTAAGTACATTTTTTTCCTTAAAAGAAATTGCCAGGTAAACCCCACTGTTTTCACAGATGAGGAACAACCTGCTAATCAAAAGATACGGATCCATATGCTGTTTGTTGGAGCAACAAACAAGGGGCTCATTTTTAGCTCTATTAAACTCTGCCTGCACAGTCTCTGGGACATGCCCATGAGTGTGCTCTGCTGGTTTCTCACCGTCCTGACCCAACAGGTCTCCATGGACAGCTTGGAAACTGAACTGCCCAGCAATACGTCGTCTGTCTATGCCTGTGATATTAGGGGACTATAGCGTCAAGCTGTATTCAGGTCAATGGAGTTTCATGTGCTCTTGAGGTTGGCACCTAGATTTGCTGGCTGGATGGTCATTCAGCATAGTCTGGAGTGAAAAGAAAGTCTAGACATATCTAAAGCTGCAGTAGCTTTGCTCTTACTGAAGTGAACAGTATGAGTCTTGCTGGCTCCAGGACAGTAGCATTAATCTGAGGCTACAAAAATTAGAAGACTTCCCTTAGAAACTCTTTCCCTTGACATCAAAGAGGCCAGGTCTTCTGTCTTGGATTTATGGACTCAAGTACTGCAAAACTTTTCTGTCCTGTAGACCATTGCCTTCAGAATGTGGCCTGGGACAATCAGAGCCTGTGATGATATGTGTACTCAAACAACAGGGAGAAAAGCTAACCAAATATGTAAATAGCTAAAAACATTTTCATGTGCCATATTTCATAAAAAAAGCAATCTGATCCTGTGTGTCAGAGAAAATGGAATGCATTAGAAAATTCTAAAATCATTTGCCTTAAGTGGTTTGCCACTATAATATTGCTGCAATTTTTTTTTTTAATTCAATCAGAAAACTGCTTCCTTACTCTCACTAACCTCAGTGATACAGCACTTCTGCAGACGATAGGTCAGAACAGCTCCGTGTTAGAGTGTTTGAGCTAATCAGGTTATTAATGGTGACATTTTTTCTTCCTTTCCTATCTAGAAAGATAACATTTTTCACTCTCTTTACTGGATTCTTCTGGGGGTTTTAACATCTTTTTTTTCCTGAAAACTGCAAACCAGTTTACTCACCAAGCCACCACCTTGCAATTTCTCTTCTAAAAGCTTTTTTAATTATCATGAGGCTGGTCATGCTAGATACATTCAACAATTCCTTTTGTACATTATGCAAGTAATAACTAAGTGATAAAAAATACAGATTGTTACCACAGGTGGTTTGGTTTTTTAATATTTTCAAGCAATACAATGTACCTTATTTAACTTTTAAAATATTAACACATTTACATGTATTTCCCAAAGGTACTGTATCAAAAGTTACAATCTAAACTGGATATAATTCAAATCCTTTTGATATCCTCACTCAAGGGGATTGAATCTGAATTTTAATGTCTGTTTTTGCTTTCAAAGTGAGTTTCCAGGTGGCTTGTTTATAATGTATGCCACATGGAAGATGACTGACAGCTACAATTAGGAAGCTGTATGAGATGACCATTTCAGTCCCTGATAGCTTGGTGAATGGATAGGCTGGCTTCTCTGCATAACCAGCCTATGCCAGTGTTACTTTGCTGATTTTATCCGAATAAAGTGAAGAGGCAGTATGTATAGCGGTGTATATGAAAAGTGAATGTGTAAGGATAGTGGCTGGTGGTGGTGGAAGGGGAAACAGTTCCTCCGTACTTACACATGGATGGCAGGCTGGGATCCTGCATCGCAAGGGAGGAGAAACAAGCTCTCCATCAGTGCAGTCTCCATGGAGATTGTACAACAGTTTTGTAAAGTTTTGCTGTAAAAAGGAACACCTGTGCTTAAACTTCCAGAGATTTAAGTCCAGATGGATTTTCTAATTCACATTTCTAATTTTAAATGCACTTTTTTTTTTTCTCATTTTAAACCAACGTAATTTCTTCTTCTAGATTTTCTCCCACTGGCTGTACTTTACAGCTGTATTTGCTTCTTGTCTTGAATATACTCCTTCGATTGCCAGTGCTGTCATGCCCCTGTGACTCACAGCTAATTTTACAAACAACATCGCTGAACAGCTTGTAACCCTGGGACACATGAATGTGTGTAGAAGAGAGAACAAGAGGAGAAGAAAACCCCATGAGTTCCAGCCTGAGACACCAGAGAGGCAAAGGTTCAGGGAACTGTACATCGTGGCCTTTACAGATAAAGAAACCCTGTAAAATTGCTGCTGTAGCTCCACTCTTGTGCTCTGCTTTTTCCCCTTATGAACTGCAATGTTGCTACCACAAGAGGGAGCAGGGACACGGTTGATTTTGCACTTTGCTTTGTGATTGTCCCAAGGTCTAATGGAGAGCTCTGCAGGTCCGCACCCAGGGGCTACAAGTAGACCTGATGAAGCAAAGTCACTTCAGAACTACAGGTGGACTTTGCTGATGCAAAAATCAAGAAGTAGATAGAGCAACAGCTGCTGAGCTGTAAGAGACATTTAAAGTCCTCACACATTTGCACCATCCTCTTCCATTCAGAGGAAGTGTTCATCTTTCATGGCTACACCAAGAATTGTAGAGATATCGGAGCTGACTAAAAGCACAGGCAATTTGTAATTTTAGGCATATTCGGAATTTGGACAGCTATTGAGTGGGTTTAGCTCCAACAGTTTCATGTGAGCTTCTTGCCCTCTATACTCATTTATATGCACATGTGTAAACTAACACACTAGATTTAATTTTATTTAATTTTACAAGAAATAGATAACCTAAATCTATTACATTTCAATTTAGCTTGTTTATTAATCTGTTTAGGGTGCATGGAGATGACATACAGAGATAGTTAAGATTAATGAGTGGCTGATTAGTAGTTGAGTTCACATATGGAAACAAAGCACCTGAAATAATTGCAGCAGGAAACTCATAAAATTTATTTTAATTGCTATGTGGCAGTTTTGTTTGTTTTTGTAAGGGCCAGATTGCTTACAAATCCATTTCCCTTGTGCCACTGAAATAATACACAGAAATGACCTTAATCCAACAGAACCTGGTAGACACAGAAGTCAGTAACGATTCCGGTAACTTTTTCACTTGCTATTAGAAAGGTAAGGCCTTTATTTTGGAAAGCATATAAGCATGAGCTCAGCTTTAAGCATGTGCTTATCTTTACTATTCTGAATTTTGGCCAGAGAGAGCTGTAAGCACAACAGCAGTAAAGTGGCATAGATATTTTTGCATTTGATGTGAATAAACATCAGGTTATAAAGAAAAGTGAAGTACAGCTTATTTACTTATTTCAATTAATGGATAGCATTGAAATTTTACAAAATGGATACAAGCTCACCAGGGAATAGCTTTAAGCTGGTGAACAGAAGAAAGTTTCCAAATGTCAGAGGAAATGAAAATGTTACAAAGCCTGCTAGTGGGAATAATGATCTGAAAAAAAAAAATCCTCAGCTGAAGATAGAACTTGAGAAATTGATGAATGGGTTTATATGATACGGTTGCTTGTGATACCAGCAAACTGGGCTCAGTCTCCTAAAAGATATCTTCCAGCCTGTTGTTACCTGAGGGCCTTGAAAAGTGGGTCAGGGCCTAAAACACCCGCTGATACCATCCACATTTCACCTGGCTGGTTTCCAATGTAAATTACTTTTGGATAAACCATTTATTAATTTCCTCCCACCTACTGTTTGCATCTTACTTTGTGAATGCTCCTGTTGATTCCCATGGCTCTATTCAACAAGGAAAATCTTGGATTGATATAAATTCTGCAGTTATGGTGATTTATGTGTGTGAGAGAGAAAGTCAGAGAGAAAGTGACCTCTTTTCCTGATGATTTTTAAAACCATTCCTAAAAGCATTGCTGGCAGACCCAGCCTGTCAGTGCTGGCCAACTCTGAAACCACTCAGCCTGTGGATCATTTCTCACCTGTAGCACACTGTTGTTTGGGGAATGTGTTCAGAGAGACATCTGGCCTCTGCACAATGAGAGAATTAGCAAATAGAAGAAGTGTGATAAGTTTTTTTCCTTTCAATTCTTCTTCTTGGTCCTCATAATGAAATATGATTCAACATCCCATAGTGCTTTGCTCCATGCATGAGGCTTCAGGATGGACTTAATCCTTTTGCACTAGAGAGGATCCCACTCTTAGCTGGAATACAACAAACTGTGTTCACCTAAGTAGTTTCACTTAATCTAACCATAATCAAAACTCTTGGAGTTTACAGTCCTCTCCTCTCCTCTCCTCTCCTCTCCTCTCCTCTCCTCTCCTCTCCTCTCCTCTCCTCTCCTCTCCTCTCCTCTCCTCTCCTCTCCTCTCCTCTCCTCTTTTTAATTGCATTTTTCCATTCAAATACTTCTACTTTGTCTTTTGCTAGCACATTACCACTTTTCCTCAGTAGGTTGATGGACACACAATTTACTAAACCAGAATTCTCTAAAAATGTTCCTTCATTTCTGCACAGTCAAAACAACCGCCACTTGTTTGGGTTCATAGAGGCTTTGCTTCCATAATTGCTATTCCAGCCTAACTGGCACTGAATCCCCCTTATCCTTGGGTTAATTTGATGACATTCCAATGGAGTAAGTGGCATTTTCTAGGAGGCATTTCATTTGCATTCCCAACCAGGCTGGGTTTCTAGCCTTTGCAGAGTGATGTCTAATCATTATTAATGGTGACTTATTGTCTTGCAAGAAAAGGGAATGATTTAATATAGAAAAGGTGACAAATTTCTTTACTGAAAGAGTGGTGAAACATTGCAACAGGCTGCCCAGGGAAGTGGTGGAGTCCCCATCCCTGGACGTATTTAAAAGACAAGTAGATGAGGCACTTAGGGACATGGTTTAGTGGGCATGGTGGTGTTGGGTTGATGGTTGGACTCTATGATCTTAGAGGTCTTTTCCAACCTCAATGATTCTATGATTCTATGATTCTATGACAAGGTCTAGTGAATAAAGCAGACACTGATGAGCAAATAAATAATGTTACTTTTCTTTTTATTTCTTTTAATGGAGTTTGTTGAGTCAGCTGTTGAATGTTTCCAAATGTGATATTACTCACTTATAAAGAATTGTCACTGTTAAGCTATCTCTGTTTCTAAAATATTAAATCCTAACCCTCCACGTTGTATAAGTTCTGCCCATTAACTGGCACCCTGCCAGCCCTTAGCCGTAATTTTAACTTTGCAAATTTCTCTAATCATTTGCAGCTATAAGGAGAGCTTATCAGAAACAGTCCGGGAGGCCCCTTTTATTCATTCAGAAGAGCATACAAAGCCACACCCAAACCAGCTACATTAACACTAGCAATTTATCTAGACTGTTATTTATCTAGAATGTTTTGATATCAACACGTACTCTGACAGCCTTTGCAATTCCCTGATCACTATACAAATTACATTAGCAACAATAAATGGTGTGGGAGGACATATCTCATTCTGAAAGAATCAGTTATCTTCAGGCTAATTCTTTTTGTCATAAAAGTGAGTCTTGATAAGGACCCTAAAGGGAGAGAAGGTTGATCCACACAGTAGTTTTCTGTGTGTAGGAGACAGCACAACAAAAAAGTGAAATATGAGTAAAGTCAAGATTAACCAGTTTGCCGAACACAGAAATAAGAAACAGTACGAGACAACGACAAAAGAATGACAAAAGAATGGAGAAAAAGAATAGGCGACTTTCAGTTCTTTCAGAATTGATATAGGAAAGTAGATGAAAGCTAATTATCTTTTTTCTCTTTCTCTTATATATGCATTATAAACGTATCATTTATCACTGATTTGGTGCAAAAAAGGGTTTTCTGGATGTTGGAAATTATATATAACCCAATTGGGAATGGGAGGACTGAGGCGCTATAAAATACAGGGTGTTAACTTCATTTTACATGAAACGGAGCACTGACAATTTTATGTCATCACAAGATACTTAAGGGAGAAATAGCACCAAGTTAAAGCAAGTAAATGGGGCAAAGAGAAGCTGTGTCTTCAGTGGGAGATGCTGTATTTGGGAGTATCGGCAATGCTGACTTAGGCTCTCCTATTTAAAGAGGTGATGGCTCATCAGAAGGGAATGGGTTTCAAGCCCACCTGAAAACTTAGAAAGCAATGAGGCCAAATATGAATTGAATGCCTCACTGTTGTGAAAATTTACACTACCAGTCTTCCTTTTTTCTTGGTACCTATGATTGGCAAGTTGTGCTGGCACATGATGAGTGCTTTTGCCAGAAGCAAAAGAAAAATTGCTCAGCAGGAGGATAGATCTGGATGTTGTTGTTTTTTTTTTTTTTCTTCTGAATCTTCTTTTATCTGTGGATGCATAGACCATAATTTGAGGTTGGATCTTCCAGTGAAAATGTTGAGTGAAAACCCACATCAGCCAGGTTCATCCCTGATGACTTTGTATCCAGCACAATAACTGTTGTCATGAAAAGACCATGAAGCATGGTCTCTTCCCCTAAAAATTTCATCAAAACTAACAGAACCCAGTGAAACATGTTAGTTTTGACAGACCAACATGTTTTGCTGAAAATGTTCTGGACAGTTCTACTTCTAAGGTGGTGAAAGAGAAAAAAAAATAATGCCATTTTCTTTCTGAAAAAGGCAATTATCATTATACTTTTCGATGTATTGTTTTCTGAAAGTGATATAATTCTTCTGTGGAGGGCTATTTGAATTGTGGTGATCATTTTAGCTTTCTGAAGTAATGAACAGCGTAATGGAAACTAAGCTGTTCACTGTTTAACTGAAAGGGATTGGGTGGCTGTTTCCTAGGAAACAGGAAAGAAAGGGTTTGGGTGTCTCTTAAAATGTAAAATATACACATTCACACTGGGTTATAGTCACATGGTAAAAAGGTGTGCCATAGATAGCATAATTACTACAGAAAATGCCAAAGAATGGCAGGCAGGTTTTCTGGGAAATCTCAAAATCTTTCATGTTCCAGAACCTGATATTTAAAATTTCTTCCAATAGTCAAAATTTACCATGGACTGGAATTAAAGCCTGGGTGAAGGAAAATATTGGCTTTCCTCCTTAAAACAGCAACAATAGAACTGGAGTTAAGGCAGTATCTGAATATTCCAGCCACAGTAGTGTACAGGTGTCCACACTGAGTTTATTTTTTTGGTGAGTTGATGTATAGCACAAGAGAAGAGCTGCCTTTCCTCCAAAGTCAGCCTAAGGCTCCCCTGTGGTCTGGGCTTGAAGCAGGAAGGGAAAAGTGGGAGAAAACAGCACAACAGGGGAGAAGCAGAAGAGGGAAAAGCTTTGGGGAATCAGGCTTGTGCTCCTGCTGCTGTCAGGGAAGGAGAGGGGTGAAGGCAGAGATTTCTTGATGGAGCACCTCTCTAGAAAAGCACTTTCCAACCTGTTATAACTCCTGTCTCAGGAGTAGCAACAACAGCTACCAGGCAGATACTCCGGGGCACTGGTAGAAGAGAAGTAAGCTGCAGAGCCTTGGCTGTTTCACTGCCCATGGCAGCTGCCTGTTGTGACTGTGCCTCAAGCTAGACTTTGATCTGCACCCATATGTATGCTGTCTGTAATTAGGGATATCACAAAGCAAGCTAGAGTTTTCAGGTAGAAATCTGTGAAGAACGGTCATGACAAAATCTTCAGTGACATCCTACGAAAGGTTGTCTGCTTTCGCAAATAGCTATCGAATTGTGGAAAGCTTTGAAGTTTTCCACTTCCATTTCAATTTTGCAGAAAAGGCATACCAGACATCTTTTCCTCTTTCCTCAAACATATAACTTCATACAATTAAAGACAGTCTCCCAGAAGCTTCACTTCAACTGCACTGTGAATCACTGAATCACGGAATCACTGAGGTTGGAAGGGACCTTATTAAAGTTGAGATCATCATCATCTGCTGCTCTCACCTCATCCAACAAGCCAGCCACCTCATTGTAGAAAGCTATCAGGTTGGTCAGGCATGATTTCCCTTCATAAATCCATGCTCACTACTTCCAATCACCTTCTTTTCCTTCATCTATTTGAAAATGGTTTTCATGAGGATTAGCTCCATCACCTTCCCAGAGTCTGATGTGAGGCTCACCTGTCTGAAGTTCCCTGGATTCTCCTTCTTGTCCTTGAAGAAAGGAGTGACATTTGCTTTCTTCCAGTCATCAGTATCCTCTCCTGATTGCTCTGACCTTGCAAAGATAATTGAGAGTGGGCTAGCAGTGACGTGAGCTAGCTCCCTCAGCACTTGTGGGTGCATCCTATCAGGGACCAGGGACTTAGGTATGTCCAGCTTGTTTAAATATTCCCTAACCAGATTCTCCTCCACCGGTGATAACTCTACCTTGATCCCAACTTTCTCTAGTCTGAGAGGCCTGGGATTCCTGAAAACTGGACTTGCCAGTAAAGACTGAGCTCAGTAAGGCATTCAGTACTTTTGTCTTCCCCATGTTCTTTGTCAGCATGCCCCTACCTCATTCAGCAGTGGGCCCACATTTTCCCTAGTCTTCTTTTTGCTGGTAATACACCTGTAGAAGCCCTTCTGGTTTCCCTTCAAGTACCTTGCAGGACTCAGGTCCAGGTGGGCTTTGCCTTTCCTAACCCTATCCCTGCATGTTCAGACAGTGTCTCTATATTCCTCCCAGGTCACCTCATCCTGCTTCCACCTCTTGTACATTTCTTTTCTATGTCTGAGTTTTGTCAGGAGCATCTTGTTCATCCATGCAGGCCTCCTGTTATCTTTGCTTGATTTCCTGCTCATCGGAATGGACTGTTCTTGAGCTTAGAGGAGGTGATGCTTGAAAATCAGTCAGATCTCCTGGATCCCTCTTCTCTCCAGGAATCTACCCCCTGGGATTCTTCTATGCAGATCTCCAAAGAGGCCATAGTCTGGTCTCCTGAAGACCATGCTTGTGATCCTGCTTTTTGCCTTGCTTACTCCTATCAGGATCCTAAATTCCACAATCTCATAACCACTACAGCCAAGGCTGCCCCTCACTTTCACATATCCAACCAGTTCTTTATTGTTTGTAAGTATCAGGGCCAGCAGAGCTTGTCCCCTTCTTGGCTCCTTGAAAATTCCTGGATTGCTTGTGCTCTGCTGTTATCTCTCCAGCAGATACCAGGGTGGCTCAGTCCCCCTTGAAGACCGGGGCCTGCAAATGTGAGACTGCTTGCAGTTGTCTGTGGAAGTCCCGATCTACTTCTTTCTGATCAGGTGGTCTGTAGAAGACACCCACGTTGATCTGCTCTCTAATTGTGGCTGCAGGTCATCATATCTCTCGCTGGTCATTCCTAGTTCAAAGGTCTCATCACCAGGTTGGCCATCCTGTTGGCAAAGATGCTTTTGCCCCACTTAATAAGGTGGAACTTGTCTCGTTCTAGAAATTGTTTCCCTGGTCTAGGGGATGCCCCTGGCTGCCCCCTGCCCCAGCCAGACTGGCTCCCTGGGCTTGCCCTGGGAAGACCCTGTCACTCCTGGGCCCAAGCCCCCCCAAGGGAGCCCCTGGATCTGCTGCATCCTGGCACCAAACAAGTTATTAAATCCACTCTTGTCATGCTATAGGAAATGAAAACAGCTTATAAATAAGCATTATAACTGCATTTGAGGGTTTATGAATAACACTTGATTTATCTTGGTTAATCATTTTATAAGTGAGAAACTGGAAGAAATTATTAAATAAAGGCTCGGTGTTCTGCTTGCATTAGTGTGTTATCAGAGGGGCAGTGATAACCTCCCATTCCACACTTTTAGCTGTTGAAAATGTAAGATAACTGGACTTAGCTTAACCCCATACTGAAGCCAGTCCCGCTGCCTTCAGTGAGGAGGGCTGAGAACAGAACAGGCATGGGCAGTTCCTGCAGCCCTGATTATGTGCAATAACGTGATAAGGCACTGTTGCTTGATTATGAAATTGAGCTCTAAGTACTATGAAAGCCTAGGCAGCATTTACTTAAATGGATTTGTGTTGGAACAGGCAAATCAGTGAATAAGAGGAATTAGAAATCTAATTTTAATCCCAGTGTATCTCACCATTTACTTTGGTATTCTCATGAGGAATTCTTGGTCTCATTAATACCATATTTAATAGGAGAAGCTGTTAATATCTGAAATTACAAAAGGATTTTAGTATCCTATTAAAACCAATAAAAATAATAAATTAATCCTTTTCTGTGCTTTGTAACTTCCTCTCTGTTGAGACCAAACTGAGTTGATCCCAGTGGTCTTGTCATACTGAGTGCTGAATGAGTACTGAACTGAATAGTCATTTCTTATTAATACTGTTTCTGGCATCTCTTGGTCTTTGCTCCTTTTCTTTGATTTCTGCCACTTCTTTGCTGGAGTGAAGAGGATGAACTATGCTGAGAGCTATGAAGCTGAAGAACTGTGGAGAGCAGGAGCTGCTGTAAGCCCTGTCCCCAGTGAGGGAAAACAACACAAATCTTGCATATTCAGGTGGATTTGATATCAGCAAGGTTCATCTTTACGTTAGCTAAGCACCTTCACAGCATGCGGCTCCTGAGCAGATGCAGGCTCACGCTGAGAGGGGCTCTGCATGCCCTGGTTCTCAATACTTTCCTGCTGTGCAAAATACAACAAACACCTATTTCATTTTTTTTTTGTATTGTGCCACATGTCTCCCACAGGATGAGCAGAAGAAATAAAAATCACTTTCCTCAATATTAAGCCTTCTGTTTTTCTATCCAGATGAGGCTGTGCTTTTGCCCTGGCAATACTGAGATTTTCCCCCTGCCTAGGCTCAGCCTGCCTTTCGTTGTCCTTGTGATAGGTAGTCCTGGAGCCTCTTTAGAGTTGGAGATATAACTTCTCCATTAAGCCAGGTTATTTTTGAGATAGATGTTTATTTTTTCTCAGAGCTTAATAGAAACTGACATTCAAGTTCAAATAAGTCCAAATACTCTAACTCTTTATCTACTAATATTTCAGTATTTTAAAATGAGTGTCTTTAAATATAAGCAGACATTCAAGAAGTCATTCCTCCCCGCCCTTCTTTTTTATCAGCATTTGCATAAGTAGTTTTTGGTTTAGCCTTCAACAAGGATGTTTCTGGATAAATTTATTAACTATTTCATGTTCAAGTGATTTCTTATACTAGTAATCAAGCTGTCAAAATTTTTGGATGTCCTATACATGCATGAAGCATAGTACAGTTTATGTAGGACTGATTATGGCTTATATATATAAAATACACACACATATATATACACACACATATATGTATGTATGTGTATATGTGTACATCTACAAGTGTATGTACAAGCATATGTATATAGAATCATAGAATCATAGAATCATTGAGGTTGGAAAAGACCTCTAAGATCATCGAGTCCAACCATCAACCCAACACCACCTTGCCCACTAAACCGTGTCCCTAAGCACCACATCTACATGTCTTTTAAATACCTCCAGGGATGGGGACTCCACCACTTCCCTGGGCAGCCTGCTCCAATGTTTCACCACTCTCTCAGTAAAGACATTTTTCCTCACGTCCAATCTAAACCTCCCCTGGCGCAACTTGAGGCCATCTCCTCTCGTCCTATCGCTTGTAACTTGGGAGAAGAGACCGACCCCACCTCGCTACAACCTCCTTTCAGGGAGTTGTAGAGAGCAATGAGGTCTCCCCTCAGCCTCCTTTTCTCCAGGCTAAACAACCCCAGGTCCCTCAGCCGATCCTCATCAGACTTGTTCTCCAGACCCCTCACCAGCCTCGTTGCCCTTCTCTGGACACGCTCCAGCACCTCAACGTCCTTCTTGGAGTGAGGGGCCCAAAACTGAACACAGTATTTGAGGTGCGGCCTCACCAGGGCCGAGTACAGGGGCACGATCACTTCCCTACTCCTGCTGGCCACACTATTTCTGATAGAGGCCAGGATGCCCTTGGCCTTCTTGGCCGCCTGGGCACACTGCCGGCTCATGTTCAGCCGGCTGTCGACCAACACCCCCAGGTCCTTTTCCACCAGGCAGCTTTCCAGCCACTCTTCCCCAAGCCTGGAGCGCTGCATGGGGTTGTTGTGGCCGAAGTGCAGGACCCGGCACTTGGCCTTGTTGACCCTCATACAGTTGGCCTGGGCCCATCGATCCAGCCTGTCCAGGTCCCTCTGCAGAGCCTTCCTACCCTCGAGCAGATCAACGCTCCCACCCAACTTGGTGTCGTCTGCAAACTGACTGAGGGTGCACTCGATCCCCTCCTCCAGATCACTGATAAAGATATTAAACAAGACCGGCCCCAGTACTGAGCCCTGGGGAACACCGCTCGTGACTGGCCGCCAACTGGATATAACTCCATTCACCACAACTCTCTGGGCCCGACCGTCCAGCCAGTTTTTTACCCAGTGAAGAGTACATCTATCTAAGCCATGGTAAACTCCACAAGTGGTAAACTCATGTATAAACTTCTCCATAACAGCTTGCCATCTCAAGTGTTTAAGAACAGACATGTCAAGAAAATGATTCAGTAGCTTCTGCAAAATATTTTCCAGCCATCAGTGTGTTTTCTAAAGTTCAAAGGCTTTAGGTCATTTGGAATAAAATATTTTCATTAAAAACAACAGCCGTATTTAAACTGGGAACTTTGTGATTGCCTCTTTTGCTGCTAGATAACCTTTCCTATATTCTTGCAAAGTGGGACTCTTTCTGGAATATCTTGAAAGATTTGTTTTTAGAGGAAAAGGTCATTATGCATATACCAAGGAGATATCTTTTGCAGAAATAATGTTCTCCAAAGATTTATTCTAAATGTTTGCTTTAACTTCCCATAAAAAAAATAAAGTTAGATATCTGCAATATAATTTCAACCTCAAGTTCAATAGCGCTATAATTTTCTATTAAAAAACCCAAACAAACCCCAAACCCCAGCAGCCAAAGACATTTGGTAACACACACACTTTGTGATATATCAGCACCATCAAAAAAAGAAAACTCAAACCGCAAACCTTCACACTAAAATCAAGAAAAAAAAGTGGTAAAGAATGCATTTTCAATTTTATAAATGGTTGATGAACACAGCATTATATTCTGGAAAATCTGATGTTGTTCTTCAGTGACACAAAATAAGAAAGCTCTTGGGAATTTCTTGAATTGGCCTAAAAATCCTTTTTAGACAAGTAGAGACACATATTTATCTGTATTTCAATGTGTGTATGTACATTTGTATGCATGTCTATTTGCATATATATAAAATTTTGATTTATTTAACTTCCTTGGCCTTATTAATGTAAAAGTATTTCTAACCATCTGTTAAAAAAAATTAATGAAAATGAAGGAAATTTTCTCATGACCGAACCTCAGAAGGTGTTACAATATTCTTGGGTTTAGATATATGCAGAGCATCTCCCACTGTCTCACACAGGACTATTCAGCATCACTAACGCCACTCAAATCACTCTAACATAAGCCAAGAGTCCAGTTTTTATAATGTTCTTGCTGAATACTGGGCTGGGTCACCTCCAAAGATCACGTGCAGAAGTAATGATTCACTGATGGCTATGTTATGTCCGTAGTTTCAATTACGTGATAAAAGTCTTTCTTCCCAAGTGAAGCTATGACTTATAAGAGAAAGCACCTGTGTAAGTATGCGGAGGTGCAAAAGGAAACTAATTAGGGCCATTCTTGTCTTAAAACTAGTCACAGAGCAGAACTGGTGTGTAAGCCAGGAAGAAAGGCAAGGAGGACACCAGAAGGACCATTCAGGATTGCTACCTGTGAAATTTCCTCTCTCTGACATGGAGCTGCCACTTATAACTATTAACCTGGCAAAGTTGGCATCTGCAAACCAGTCCCAAGTCACAAACAGATTTCTCAGTCGGCATTGTCTGGCCTCTGATTGATGCAGGTTTTTATTGGCATAAACCTGGCTGCTCTCCTCCCTGGCAACAGCACGTTTCACAGGTGGCTGGGTGTCTGCCCATGGACATGGTTCTTTCAGATGTCATTTCTAGTCTCTTCACCTTAAGATATCATGAAATGGATCCAGTTATATGTAAATAGGTTTCTCACATAGATACCACATGTTGGTTTCTTCTGCTTTTCACAGATCTGATATGCCTGTCTTTTTCACACATTAAAAAAAGCAGTTTGGAAAAGGAAGCGCAGAGTGACTTCTAAAGAACTTAAGTGAAAACTGATCTAGTTCCTCCTGCTCCGCTATAAATCTTAAAAGTCTGTGTACAATATTATACCAACCAACTTGGGACCAAGTTGAGCTAGACATAGTCCCTTAAGAAAAGATAAGTTCCAAGAAGACAAATAGATTTCATATAGCCATTCTGAATCTGTGGTGTTCTTTTCATATCTTTCTATAACTATTAATATATTTTAATTATTAAATAACACGTGTTTATTTCTTACAGCTTTCTTTACAATGAATTGCATGCTGCCTCCAGTGAGCTGTACAGTTTTCTCCATAGACTGAGATGCTGTGGTGTGGACATGAACCCATTTCTGAGAAATGACAATACCTAACAAAATCCAGAGCCTTTAATTATGGATCCAAGAATTAAATTAAGGATCCAACTTCCCTACTAAGCCAGCATGTTAATCTGCCTCACCCACCAACAGAATGTGTCAAGACCAGGCATTTTCTGACATTTTGTTGAAAATATCAGATGAAACATTAAAAAATGGTTCAATAAAACATCTGTATTCAGCAGTTTTTGCCAGATCCAAGACAAGCTTCATACAAAACAAGATAGCATGAAAGGAAGATATTGTTTCCATCCTTTTGCATCCATGCCCCCCCCCCCCCCCCCGCCCCCGACTCCCTTTGAGAATTTTATTATGAGTCAGGAAAGAGCAGAGTGTATACATATAAATTCAGTAGCTGTTTAAGACAGTTGTGTAAGATCAGCTGTATATAGGGAAGATGCTAAAAGCATTAGTAACCCTGAGTACCACTTTATTCTGCATGTAACCCCAGCAAGGACAGAGGATGGAGAAGACTGTGCTGTTGAAACTTGATTATGTTGACCTGAGAGTTTGCGGTTGCCCAATGCCTTCAGACAGGATGCCCTGCACCAAGCAAAGCAGGCTTATCTCCCACTGAAACCTCCAGCCCCCGGCGTGCCAAAAAAGGTTCTCCCATTTTCTACCTGCAGGGTAGGGGTAATGCTGCTGGTTTTTTATTTATTTAATTTTAGAAAGCCCTCTTGGCTGATGGCAGTCTTTTGCTATGTATGTGTGCAATGCCCAGTGACGTGGGGCCATGAAGTACTACTGCAATGCAAATAAAGCAAGGCTGTGATAGGTCTACTGAAGCAGGAAGGCAGCACTGAATATCAGCGCTGTTGAACTAGCATACAAGCATCAGAGTGACTCTCTGTTATTATCTAGCATGTACTTACTGAGTTACAATGACGTACTGGAATAAAAATGACAGTAAGACATTGCTATAATAATAACAACAGTATTTCAGGTTGATTTTGGTTCTGCGAAAAAATGTTGATAATTAGATATTCATAGTGGCAACTATTAGAGCTATCAGCATGAAACTTGAATGACAGCATCAAGTCTCAGTCTCTTTTACATAGAGAAATATGGCCTTGTCATTTAGATCTTTTATGTATAAAAGAAATACAGATTGGTACAATTGTCTTAATGTTTGAACTGACTTCATCTTATGAAGTGATCATGATCAAATGTTTCCAGACAACAGGAATATTTTGTGTTCTTTTGTTTGCCATTAGCAGACATTTTCTCAGTCAAACAAATCAGCGTTCTCCATTATAACATCCGCCTGTACATGTTGTAAAGCTAATGAAAATGATACTAAGTGTACGGTAGTCTATGCATCTCTTCTTTCTTTTATGTACTTTAGGAATATATTTTAAAAAACATCTGCTGTTGCTAATGTGGGGTGGGATGTTGTTGTGGTTTCACCTGGCAGGCAGCTAAACACCACACAGTTCACTCCCCACTGCAGTGGGATGGGGGAGAGAACCAGGAAAAAAGTAAAATTTGTGGGTTGAGATAAAGACCGTTTAATAGGACAGAAAAGGAAAGGATAATAATAATAATAATAATAATAATAATAATAATAATAATAAAAGAATATAAAAAATAAGTGATGCACAATGCAATTTCTTACCACCTGCTGACTGATATCCAACCAGTTCCCGAGCAGTGGTCCCCCCTGTCCCCAGCCAACTCTCCCCCAGTTTATATACTGAGCATGACGTCGTATGGTATGAAATGTCCCTTTGGCCAGTTTGGGTCAGCTGTCCTGGCTGTGCCCCCTCCTGGCTTCTCGCTGGCAGGGCACAAGAAGCTGAAAAGTCCTTGACTAGTGTAAGCACTGCTTAGCAACAACTAAAACATCGGTGTGTTATCAACATTGTTCTCACCCTAAATCCAAAACACAGCACCATACCAGCTACCAGAAAGAAAATTAACTCTATCCCAGCCGAATCCAGGACAGATGTCCTTTAATGGGATCTCCAGAAGTTTAATGGCTTCCTGAGAATCTCTGATGTCAAGCCAAACAAATCCTCATGTACATCCCCATCAGTCAGAACTACGTTGGGGTGTCTCTTGGTGGCTAGATCTGCTCCTCAGCTGCCCTCATCTTTTGAAATTAATTCAGCCCCATTGCTTAGATCTCAGAAGAAGGGAGCTGAATTCCCTGCCTCGTTGCAGACCTTCAGGATATACTTACATTTTTCTGTAACTCAGCTCCTTGTCTGTAATAGGGTTGTTCAGCCTAGAGAAGAGAAGGCTGCAGGGAGACCTTCTTGCAGCCTATCAATCAGTACTTAAAGGGGCTTATAAAAAAGATGGCAGCAAACTTTTTAGCAGGGTCTGTTGTGACAGGACAAGGGGGAATGGCTTTAAACTAAAGGGGGTAGATTGAGACTAGCTATAAGGAAGACATTTTTTACACTGAGGTTGTGAAACAGGGGAACAGGTTGCCCAGAGAGGTGGTGGATGCCCCATCCCTGGAAACATTCAAGGTCATGTTAGACGGGGCTCTGGGCAACCTGATCTAGTTGAAGATATCCCTGCCCACGGCAGCGGGGTTGGACTAGATGACCTTTAGAGGTCCCTTCCAACCCAAATTATTCTCTTCTCTCTTCTCTTCTCTTCTCTTCTCTTCTCTTCTCTTCTCTTCTCTTCTCTTCTCAAATGGTTTTTTTATGATTTAAGTGGAGGGTAGGAGCTTAAGGACAAATGAAAGGGAATTCCTCTACACCAACATATTCAGTGAGAGCCACAGTGAACTAAGGCATTTTTACAGAGATATAGCATAACAGGGAGCTGTGAAGTGCATGGGAACCTGCTTTAAGATCTTCAAAAATTTTACATGTTTGACCCAGAATAACAATGCTGTTAAAGCGTAACAAGTTTTAAGTGACCCAAAAACTTCTTTTTTTTTTTTAACTAGAAGGGTAATAACTTCTGGAATATACTAAAGTTCATAAAGAAACACTAAAGATGGAGAGTCAGTCTACATTTTGACAGTTACTTCAAAGTTTTGCTATCCTATTAGAAGCAGCTGAGGATGGGAGTGAAAGCAGCCAGAATGTAATTAGGATGTTGTAGACTAAAATCGTCTCTCCACTGTCCAATGATAAACGGCCATGTATTAGAAATGGCCTTTCAGATAAGTTGAGGGCAGTGTCAGTAGGGTAAATACTGGGTTATCTGAGAGGCAAGACCACAGTCCTGCTGAAGGTCTGGTGTCTCAAATTTGGTACTTTAAAAATTGAAACATTCATTTGCTCATCAGCATTGAAGTAGGTCACATGTGTTACATTTCTGGATGATGAGAGATGGAATTACTTTAAAAAATGCCTAACTGAGGGGAACAAATCCTATTAGAAATAATGGAATCTCCTGGGTTACTCAGGTTCAGTGCCCAAAAATTATTTTGACAACTAATCTCATTGAAATCAAAGGGATGTAGTACCTCTATATCTTTGAGGAGCTTTTGTTGTCTATGAAATTCTGCATATGAACTAAATATTATATTATTATTATTTTGTAGTGACACTCACTTTAATCTCACCGTTATCATGTTCAGACTGATTTGTAAAGTTACTCTGTAGCCAGTCTTGTAAAGTGAAAATGTGATTGTTGTTGCTGTTGTTTATTTTAATAAGTAAAAATGGTGGGAAAATTATGTAAAATGGTATTTCAGAGAAAAAAACCTGATCAACGTCTTTGTTTGCTCAACTATTCCCGCTGAGATAGTAATCCCTCTCACAAGAGAAATCTCTTTGAGGCACGGCAGCTTTTTAGATGTTTTCCTGTACTGTTGTGATGGGAATGGTTCACTAATTCCAAAAGAACTCCTTTATTTAAAAATAACTTAGAATAAAGGAATCTGTGGGGAGCTGGATTCATCAAGCCCCATGAGCCTCTATTAACGCCAGTGAGGGAATGGAGAATTGCATGCTTGGATTATTTCCTATCCTTCTTAAGAAAGATTAGTATTTGCAAGAAAAATATGCCAATGCATACTTGCATGTGCAAATGCAAATCTTAACATGTTTCTAGTTAATCTTTGCCACCACTAGACAAAATCCAATTGCCACCAATAGACTCCTACTGTGTTTAAGAGGTTTTGGCCATGCCTTCAAAAAGAAGCAGTTTCTAACACTCTGTTCTAGCTCGAGCAGAAGTTGCTTAGGACAACAATGCCTAAGTGAAGGGTGACGTTTGATTTTTTCTGTAATGAAGGATATCAGACCAGATTATTGGTATTGTCCCTTCCAGCACTCACACCTCAGAAATGACACACTTGCATGATCAGACACTGAAACGCGTGCCCTGTTTCTTTGTTGCTCACTGAGGGCATCCAGTTACTGATGCAGCTCCAGTTGAATAGATGTATAAGCAGGGAAGGTTGCAAAGAGTAAGTGTGTAAGTGATGCTCATTCCTGAGGATTTAGTGTTGACAGAAGACAACAGCATCCCACCATGACTTTCTTCGTACCTTTTTGGTCCTGATACAGCTTCTAGGGAAGGGAAAATGATAAAAGGTGGTTTGGATCCTTAGTTTTGCTGGGTAATTGGTCAGGTGTAGAAGAAATCATAAATGCCAGGTGTGCAATTAGTTTTTAATCCTGCTAAATTGACTTGAATGCATGATTTGAAGGTACACTTATACTATTAAATACAACAGGTCAAGGAAGAGGCTTGAGCACTCCTGTTTGATCACTAGCAAATGTGCAACATGGTTTTGACTCATGGCAACTTTTATTCTAGCCCAAAACTAGCTAAACTCTTGCCCAGTTTGAAGGACAACACAATTCAGGCACTGTTTCCAACAGATAGTCTGGACTCTCTTCTGGGAGAAAGACCATTTAGGTACTTGGATGCTACTCCTGCAATGTCACTTGTCCCCAGGGCCATGGAAAACTCACAGGCCTGTTTAGTTTAGTAGCATAGACATATCCTAAGAGACTGAGCAGCAGTATCATCCTAGCAGCAAGTAGAAAGTTAAGTGTGTGTTTGTAAGACCACAGGCTTCCTAGGTTGATTGATCTCTGCACTACATGTCCTCTGCTAACATGTTCTGCAGTAAAAGGAACTTAGCTGACTGGTTATTGCAGTGAACACTGGTGGACGCCAGATACTCTGGTACTGTTGACACCATTCTGATCAACAGTGTTTTGTCCCATATTCTCTTTATAGTGGAAAACAGTCTCATTCTTTGGGGTATGTCGGCTGGCAACTCTAGCTCTTGCATGTGCTGCCTGGACCACTTCCAAGTCACCCAGCAGGGAACTGGAAGGTAGCTGTCTGCTCCAGCCAGGTCAAGCTGCCAGAAGGTGTTGCAAAGGGACAACTCTCCTTCTAGACTAATTTCAAGCTGAAAAAATGCGTGAAGTTTCATGAAAAAAGAAGGCAAAGAGAAAGGATCCTGCGGGTTATCCCAAATTATTGCATGTGGATTCCCTATAATGTTGTGCACTAAGACAGGGCAAGAGATTGCACTGTAGCAGTTGTCAATAAAACAGTAAAGGTGCTAAAAGTAGTTAAAAAAAAATCACATCCTCAAGGGCAAAATTGATTTTGAAGACGGTGTTCCCACTCTTCTGGAAGAAGACGACCAAAAAATTAAGGCATTTAATTCAGCTGGAAAAACAGGGTATGACCTTTGAGTGGTCACATTCCAGAGTTATTGTTCTTGAACGCCAGGCTGCAAAAAGGATGATACAGGAGAAACTACTAGACATAAATGTAAGACTGCACTCTTTTCCTGAATGTAATTAGATACGTTGCACAGAATTCTAGTTTATTTTGGTGTTTACATGTCTGATTTTTGAATTTAAGCTTAAAGTGTTACTGCCTGATATCTGGCATTTTGGTGAAGTTTGTTAGAGAATTTTTAAGTCTTTGACTTAGCTTACCCTCTGATCTTTTTCTGGTGGGGGCCATAAAAAAGTGGATTTAAAAAGAAAATAATAATAAATCTATCTGATGGAATTCATTTTAGACCCTTAATGTGTTCACAGAACTGATATCACAAGCTGCAGACCTCTCTGTCTGTATGTACCTACAAATCCAGTTGTAGATGTAGACATAGATATGGTCCAAGCTACAGAGGTTGCAACGTTTTCAAGAGGAGAGTGACAGGTTGGCAGATCTTTAGCAGTTGAAGGGCAGGAAGAATCAGGGTTCCTGTGCTGCAGCCACAGTCTTTTACTGCATGGTTTTGTGCATCTGTACAATTTGCTTAACCTCACAGAGATTTGCTTTAGCTGTTTGTATTTTGTTTTCCATAGCCACAGTTTTTACAGCACTGGAAGGTTTAAACAATATTTATGAAAGACACCATTGAAAGTGCAAAACATTATATCAGAACTAATGTTTATTTTCAGAGCTGTTGGATTCAAGGTGGGGATGAGCTGATGTCCCAGAAGGACTCTTTATATGTATAAGGCACGTATTAAATTCTTCTGACTTGTTGCAGCAGCATCAATGATGTCTCATATCTGCAGAGGTAGTTGGTTACAAGAATTTAGTCTTAAGTCAGATCAAAAGCCTGCAAATGTTCAGCCATATATTGTATGTGTTTTATTTTATCTTTTCCTTTAGCAGTATATGTGACAAGTTTTGCATTTCTTTAGGGTTTTTTTTTTTTTTATCATTTATCTGTTTCTTTTGCTATTACTCTCTCTCCCCTTTCCATTAATCAAATTTTTTTCTGTTGTTTGGGAGAATTCAGAAGGCAACAAACAACTTAGACTATCATTGGCACAAACCTTTAACCCTGCATTCCAGATGCTCACAAAACACAGCAACAAAACAGCATAATATGAACCTAGAGAGAAACCTAACGTGACACTAGGTGGCTGTTTTTAAAGCATGAATGCAGAAGAGGAAACATGTTTTGTCCCACTGAAAGCAATAGCACAGATATTTTCATGGCGAAGAACAGCAGCTGCAGTAACACTAGCTGCAATGAAAAATTACAAGGGTTGTCAATTCTTATAGTTCAGATCATGACCTGATCACCAGCTGAAGTCAGTTAGAAATTTCCCCCCATGGTGTATTATTGTCCAGGTAGATGTATTACGGGGTTTTATATGCCCTCTTGAAGCATTCGGTGTTGGCCAGTGTTGGGATTATGAGGATGCATTGGATGGACCATTGCTCTGTTCTGAAATGGCAATTCTGTATTCTTGTGTTTAAAGGAGGGAAATCACAGGTAGTGTTTAATGAGGCAGAAGGAAAGAATTCGTGCCCTTGAAAATTATTTGTTCAGGGTCATACTTTCCTACTTGTTGTCCACCTCCCACCTGCCTGAAATTCTCAATGATTGGTTTCTGGTAAAGCAAAGTGAGGTCCTCTTGTTATGTTCAGGCAGAGTGGAGGGAAGAGCCACTCTAGATTAAATGCAGACCACAATAAAAAAGCCCATCTGTTTCGAAGGGGACTATCTTCGTTCTGGCAAGAGAGACATCAGAAGAGTGACAAGACTGCTGAATAACTGGATAATACTAAACCTTCACTGTCTTTCATTACTAGATATAGGAAAGGGATGTTTAGATGGCTGTAAACCAGCTCTGGAACAGTTCAATAGTTAATGTGACACAGAGCCCAAGCCAATGAATAGGACATGCAGAGAGGCACTTAGTTTGACACTGCATCTGCAGTGCAGCGTGCCTTGATTTTCACCGTGGCTGCTTTGCTACATCTCCATTGGTCGCAGAGCAGTGGAGATCTCATCATCTCAGCTCCAGATGGGGAATTGGGCCACGCTCCCTTCCCTTTCCTGCAACCAGCAGCACTGCTCACCATCCTCAGCTACATGTTGAGGCATATAAAATCTGCTGCAGGTGTGAGATAAGGTGTCCTGGGAGATTAAATCAAGAGAAATGTGCTGCTGAAGGGACTGTAAGAGGAAAAAAGGTGACTGGTAACCTCAGTGCCATCTTCTGATACAGCTTTTATCATAGGATTGAAGTCCACTTGGAAAGACCAAATCAGTTGGAGAGGTGGAAATTAGTGAGAGCAGAGAACATCTTCCTACAACCCCAAACCTCTCTGAAACCTCACTGACCCCTTGTATGAAAAGTTCAGCAGCATTACAATACTTGGCAGTCTCATGACACTACATTGGGCATGAAAAATTCCAGTAACATCTCTCTGCAATTCCAGTAACATCACTCTGCAGTGGTGTAGGTGGACTTTAAGTTTATCCTGTGGTAACCAGCATTTTGCAGGTGCAACCTAAAACTGAGCATCTCAGTTTGTACTGATCTCCCTATCTGCTTGGTGAGACTAAGTGGACCATAGGTAGGTGACAAAAAAGGTTGGTTGGAAATTGAGAGTTGCACTGAGGTTTTTGACCTCTGAAGATCATTTTCCAGTCATTTGGAGTGGAAGGATCTTAAAAAATTACTTGGGGGAAAAAAAAAGCAACAAAACCAGATGGTATAGGTTTTGTTCCGCAGCAAAATTGAGTCCATACTCGAGGGGACTGTTAATCATGATCACTTCTGGAATTGAGGTACAGTCTGATGTTAGTTTTTATAAGCCCTACTGTTTATTAATATATCTAACTCCTCTATTTAAACCAGAGAGCAAAACCTAATGCATGGTGAGGGAGAATTGCAACTCCACTCAAAAAGCTTTGGTGAAAGATTCTCTTGAAAGAGGTAGAAGGAATTCCCTTTTGTTTTGTGAGTAAGAAACCCAGGACTGAACAAATCTGTAACAACTCTTTTACATTGCCTGCAGTAATGAGACTATCACTCTAAAATAAGATCCAGTTCTGTTTTTCATGAAATAATTGTTCCTGATTTCCACCTTCTGTATACTTAAATGCTAGATATATATTTATGGCACACTAATATATTTAGCTGTTTTCATTAAAATAGATGCTGTTGCAATTATTCATGACATTCAGCAATGCCTTAATTCAGCTTCTTTATTGCATTGTCCCTCTTTTTAGCAAGTAGGCTGTATAATAAAATTCTGATCCTACATAATCAGTGTGTTTTTGAATATGACCCACTTGTATCTGCAGGGAAAACTAGCATCTCCTAAACAAACAACATCACCACTATACAGAAAGACTGAAACATATGGAGCAAAAAGAAGTTTTGCAATTCAGATTGGGTGGTGGTAGGGGAAAGTCATTTTGATGATTTTCATCAGGGAACAGAAGAACCTCAAACAGTGAAGACTGGATAGTTAAATCAGTTCTGAAAATCAGCAGCAGCTTTGTTTGGTTCTTTCCAGAAGTACTCATTTCACTCTATTATAGCACAGTCCCAGATACATGCATCAGGTGGTTCAGAAAAAGACAAAAATCTTTGCTCTAAAAATGTTTGTAACCCTAAATTACGTATAAATTATGGGAAGCGGGAGCATTTTGCAGCTCCTTTGTCTGAGTTCCTTCAGATGGAAAATCTGCTTGTATGCCTGTATCTTGGTCCCCGTGAAAAGAAATAAAACATTATGGGTCACAAGGGAGCTAAATCATGTCTCTCACTTCTGAGCCCATGATCAGCCAGATCAGTGGACTTGCCAAAGTTTAGGCACCTGGAATGTAACTCATTTCACCTAAAAATATATGATGTGATCTTACACCTAGTGCAGTGTTAGTTTGGGCTACTGGCTGCTGCTGAAAGCCGTAGCTTTATTTTCTTTTAGCTATGGTTGGATCTTCTCACAGCTGTATGGTCTCTTTTTTCTTGTATGGGACCTTGTGATTGAGCCATCTGCATCAAACTTAGCTGTCACGTTGCTGCAGAATGCAGTAAATTGTCAGGACTGCAGGCTGCACTTGAGTGAGTCCATCTCATGGGGGAAGAACTGTTTTTGGGGGAATGGTTTAGTTTTCCATTGCATCAGCCTGCTGAACTGATTCATCCTGAGGCTGTATGACCCTTAGGTTCAGTGCAAGGGAGGCAACTGAGACAGGTGGGAAAGAGACTAGAACATTTCTTTTTAGCAGCAACCTGAAATCATACCATATTGGGACTCTAGCCAGTCAGCTTGATTTGGTCTGTCTACATTCTTGGTCAGCTGTAGACATCTATACTTTAGACATCTGAAATAAATTAAGATTAACCACCATTGCCTCTCTGGATTAGGTGACTTGACGTCCATTTGTTGGACTAAGCATCTTAAATTCAGCTCAGTCTAAAGGCTATATTAAGTCTACAAGAAGCTGTGCTACCTTGTGAATAAATTGTTAGTCTAGTGACTAAGATACCGGTCTAATTGTTGCACAATTGGGGGTTCATCCTGGCTTTATCATTTATCTTTCACACGCTTTCCCCATGAGAACTAGTTCTGTCTATCAGTGCAGGTTTTGGGGTAATATAGTGTTGTGTACACTTGCTGGTCCTTCCATTATTTTATTTTTTCCTTTCAGCTAAAAGAGAGATGGAAAAATGAGCATTTGAAAAAAAAAGTAATTACCTCATTAGTCTAATCAACAGTGTTGTAATCCTATGTAGTTTTATACACATCTCCGTACAGATACGCATATCTACGAGACATTGGCTGCTTTGTTTTCTTTCAGTTAGAATTGCTGGATATTATGGTAACTTAAAGTTCAAGGTAAGTTATTAAAACCTAGGTAGTTTTCTGTCTATTAGCAAATACTGATTTGAACTCACCTATGCATGAACTTCTTTTATTCCAGCAACTTGTCTGTGACTCCTTTTAGAATTATTCAAATGACATGGATCTTGAGGAAATAAAAAAAGAGAGAGACACAGAAGAAGACCCTCAAAGGTATTTTTATTTAATAAAAATAAATGTTCTTCTCTATTTAATTCAGATACATTCTCTGTTTCATAGCCCTAAGAGTATATTACAAAGATGAACAGATGTACTGGTAGATTTTTTTAATAGAAGAGTAAAAAGTCTAGGATGCAAATGGGACATCTTAGTCTTTATAATAACTTAGGCAGTCTCATATCACCTGGCATTTGTCCATTCAGTTCAGGTTGTTTGGCCAGAGGAGTTTGTGGATTAATTATACAAGTCCTCTGGCTTGAAAAATAACAGCTGCAATATCCAGAGGTTCTTCCCTGATTAATTTATTAATGTTGAAACAATGCCCCACAGAGGCTTCCTAAATACTGCTGGTTTGATAGACAAGCCTGGGGAATGTTAAAGGCTTGCAAGTACCCTGCGTTAAGGGTACTTTTCTATGAACTCTAGTTTGTCATGGTTTTAGGAGGGGATGTCTCAGTCACATCAACTTAAGTTTCAGCTATGATTGGGAAAAATTAAAAAGCTTCCAGAGTATATTGTACACTTTTTTTTGCAGGCTTTCCTCCTATACCTTTAGTTTCTGCAGAATCCAGTCATTAGTTATCCACGATCTCATCAAAACAGGTCAGGCTGTTGTGACTGTTGTCTCCTGTTGCTGTGTTCCATCAATTCCTACAAAAAATGCATCCCCTCTGCTCCACGCTGAAGAAATATACAAAGAGAAATAGTCAAATAGCAGTGTAACCACTGCTCACATTTTCTAACTTTCCTTTTCTTTCTAGGAAACAAATTATTTGAGTGTTACATCTTGTTTTCCATCAGTAAATTAAACTGCACCTGCAAATTCTATTTATTTTGTCTTGTAAATTGCATGGATTTTATGTGGCTCTTCACTGAACTGTTTATAAAGTAAATGTGAGCAATAACCATTATATCCCCCAAAGGAGAGTGCTACATATTATTTGTTTGCACAAGTGTCTGCATCCTATAAGGTGATTTCCAAAGAACTAGAAGAGGCAGATCTGTCTAGTGGCAGTCAGGAATGGTCTGAATCTGGAGACAGAGGAAAGGCATCTTTTTATAGTTCACACCTCCACTAAAGCAGAGTGTGACAGAAAGACCTTTGAACTGGTCTTTCACTATCAATTGTGTTCATGCATTACAGCAAAACACTGTGCAGAAGTAACAACTTCATGCTAAATGCACCGTAGATGCAAGACCACGTAACTGCCTCAGCTAAGAAATTGTGGAAATCATCATAGAATCATAGAGATGTTGCTTGGAAGAGACTTCCAGAGGTCACTTAGTCCAGCCTCCTGCTTGAAGCAGGACCAGCACCACCAGCAGGTCAGGTCAGCCATGGCTTTGTCTTCATTAGTCCAGAAATCTCCGAGAATGGAGATCAACAGTCTCTCTGGGAAACCTGTTCAGTGGTGCAACACCCAGCTGGTAGAAAGGGTTTTCCCAATGTCCAAGCTGAACCTCTCAAGATTCAGCCTGGGGCCATTGCCAGTGCTAGAAATGAGAAAAGTTTGGGGTTTTTAATTTGCAACTACCCTTCAAGTAGCTTAGGTTGATATTAGATCACCTCCTTAGTATCTTCTTCACCAGATGACAAGGACCCAGCTCCCCCACCCTCTCCAGGTAGGTCATATGCCCAAGCTCTCTCACCATCTGCTTGAACCTCTCCCTCCACATACTTCTTGAACTGATGAGCCCAAAACCAGACCTGTATTTCAGGCGCAGTTTCACTGGCACCAATAGAGATAAAAAATACCCCTGATCTGAAGGCCCCACTCCTCCTAAGGTAGACGATGGTGCAGTTTGCTTTATTCACCTTGAGAGCACTGTGTAAAACTGACTGCTGAGAGCACTGTAACATGGAAATTTAAATCTAAAATTCTGTGTACACCAGCATACTTTTTTCCTGCAAATCTTTGTGGCACTTCACCTATACAACCGTGCCAAGGTAAAGTTTACTGTGCACTTACAAAAATGATTTGCAGACCTGCTGCTTGCCTGGTATATGCAATATTTATTTATTAGTGTTTTGATTTATAACACTTATATAAGAAAGTACATTTTCCAAGCTCTAGGAGATTTTGCTGTATATTACAGGTACAGTCACATAAAAATAGACAAGTTATTGCTCCTCCCAGAAGGAAAAAAAAAAAAGACACCCAAAATTGCATGAAAGTTTGATTAGTGTGTCTCACTTTATATAAAATACAGTTAGGATGTTCAGTATCTCCCACAATTGTGCAGAAATAAATAAGCCATTCTGCAAGCTGCTCTGACTATTGCAAAATTAAGGTTGCAGTGGGTCATGAGAAAAGTGCAAATTTTAATGATGTGTGACTTTTATGGAATGTCTTGTCTAGGAAGGGGCTAAGGTTGGCTGGTCTTGCTGAATAGAGCTATGGCAGTGAGGTACAGGGGCAGTGAACAGGTCCAAAGCCACCTTTGTATTTCTGACCGACACCTCCAGTTCCTGGCATGGATGCAGGTCTCATCAGTCACAACTTGTCTGGTTGGGTTGTTAGCTCTAAAGGTTAAACCCTGGCTTCTCAACAGAAAGGCATAAACTATAACCGCTGTGGCCTGAAAGTCATGGGTTGTTAACAGAGGTTTCTGCAGCCACTTCATAAGCTACTACGTGTGTGGTGCTACATGTGTGCAGGAAGCTGGGAACATGGGTTGAACGTCAAGAGAAAGGGGAGAGTTAACAAAGGCCACCTGAAGTGTAGAGAATCTGCTTCTTCACATGACATGTGATTAAGCTGCAGAAAGCTCTGTCACAAAATGCTATGCATAATACTAGTGTCTGTGAGTCTAGACATGATTGGGCAATTTAATGGAATAAAAATACCTAAAGGATATTTTCATAATAAAAAATGTAATTTTATAGTTAATGATTATAAAGAATACTACTAGTTGCTCAGGGTATCCCTAGAAGGAGGACTGCTGGAGGCTAAGAGGGTGTTTTGGGGAAGTAATCTTGTGCACACCCCCAGTAATTAGGTTTTGTCTAGGCATTTGCTACAGGTCACTGCTGGAAAGAGACTTTTGGGACACACAGACCTTGCTCTGATCCAATGTGTCTTTTCTTGTGTCCCATCTCTGGTACTTCCTCTGGAGTCAAGGCAGAACACAAAGCTCCTTTGGAATAGGATCCAGAGCAAGTCTGCGAATTACCCTTTAAAGGAGCTTCTAGAGTCTGGGCACCAAAAGCTGAAGGGATGTAAGACTACATAAAGGAAACGTTTGTGAATGTCTCCTCATGTATTGAATGCTGAAGGGACTGTTATGATCGTCTGGTCTCACCACATGGCAATACCAGATAGACCACACTGTCTTGATTTTTAAATACTGACTTTTTAAAGCAGTCAGCTACTCAGGATGACAGCTGAGTTTTAAAAGTCAGCAGCTCAAGTATGGTGCTTTTCTATGCAATTTATTAGTTTGTTTTTTAAAGAAATTTCAGATTGATTTAAAAGTGCTCACAGACAGAAGGGAGAGAGTCAGAAAAGGTAATGCAAAAGTTTCACTTCAGAGTTTTATAAGTTCTAGGGCCTGAAATGTCATTCAGCCTATTCTGCAAGAAGGAAGCTTTTAAATTTTCTCTATGACAAACTGTTTTTTAATCCCCAATTGTTTTGAATATATGTCTCTTCAAAACAAGTTATAATGACTTTATTTTTAGACAGGAAAGATTTCCCTCTTTTACTTCTTCTTGCTCAAGGAGAGAGGAATAATTTTGTTTGCTCAAAAATTATAAGAAGAAAAATTGAAGGCAGAGAGTGAACTTGGGAAAATTTAGAAAGGTGAAAGTTTCAGAAAGATCCCGGTGATACCAACCTGAAGATTATTATCAGAAACCTTTATGAATTCTTAACAATTGCACATCACAACTTATAACCTCAGTGGGATGAACAGATTCTCTAGAGCTCAGAGAATAGGTTCAAGCAATATCTTGCCTGAAATGCCTTAGGAAAATATAAATAAATAAAGACATGTCAGGTACAAAAAGAAGTGTCATTCAGATTTTGTGACACTGGTCTTGGTAAATCCTACCGGTTAAATAATTTAAAAAAAAAGGCTAAAAACCTCTAAAGAGTTCAAGAAAGGCAGGCAGAATTTCGAAAAATTACCAAAAATTGAAAGTATCCATATATATCTTTTTTTTCTTTCTTTTCCTTTTAGTTCATTAAATTCAATATATATATATCATTTATCTAAGAGAAGATAAAGAGGTGATCAATTCACAGTCTATCAGTGGCTCCATCAGGAAGAGAGATTTTTAATCTAGCAAAAACACCCAGCACATAAAACAGAATAAACCAATCAAGTGAGCGGAAGCAAAAGCTAAACAGATACATATTGGAAATATGGGACAAAAGTTAAATGGAGAAGATAAGTCACCAGGGAAACAATTTGCCTTCAAATATGGTGAATTTTTTAAATGAGGATAAGCTGACTTTCTAGAAGGGATGTGTTGGGGTTTTTTTAGGCAATACAAACAAAAGTCTAGAAAATGGATCCGCTAAGATAACTGGCCCCACTGGGTGAGTACCCAGTGATGACTCCTGAGGGTTTGCACACTGTTAGCTCAGTGTGCAGCTTAGTGGCTGTAAGCCAAGACTAACCTGACGTGACACAGTAACGTGACTGCTGGGTATAAGCAAAGCTCTGTGAAGGCTTGACAGAAAAACAAAGCCAAAAATAAATCCCCGGGAAAGTGATGGTTTTCATTATCACTCAAAACACAAAGATAGGAAGCTCATGATATTAAATGCTGGCTGGCTATGAGTGATAGAACATGTGAAGAGCGTAAGGCTGATCCACTTACACAATTTGGTATGAGCATCTCTGACCTTGCCTAATGCCTGGGGCAAGATGGTGTGACAAGTGTGTGATTTAACCACCGGTTAGGGGTTGTTTAATAAATACATGATGAAAATAATGTTTAATAAATATATGATGAAAATCAAATGATGAACAAAACCAGATTGTAAAGAATAAATCTGTAAGAACAGATTTATTCTATATGAGGAGCGTCATTACTTACTGCAGATGACTGTGGGGTGCAGGAAGGTGAAGACTCACGTGACCGGATCACCAACAGACCAGTATTTCACCTGTTACTTTCTGTGCTTCCAAAGACATGTGTATTTGAGTTACTTGAGTAAGACTGTCCAGAGATGTTTGTGACTGTTGGGGGAAGTGGACCTTAGAGGAGCAGTCAACGTGAGTTTGTTCAGGATCACAGGATCACAGAGCAGTGCAGCCAAAAGGCATGGGATTGGGGAAGAAGTTTCTGGGACAGCTCCCTCTGACTTTGAGATCTATTAATTTATGAGACAACTGTGAAGACTTTCATTGTTAGTTGCCACAGAACTTGCAGTTCATGGAGACAGGAGAGAAGTAACACTGGGTGAAATCTGTTCAGGATGGAAATTGAGTCATAACATTAGTGATAATAAAATACTAATTACACCTGGAGCAGCATTTTAATAATGATAATTCAGATTATGTTAATGTACCATTCTCTTTAAACATGCTAACTACCTGTTCAAATTGTAGAAGGTCAATGCAATGTGCAGCTGGCTCTCATCAATTTTTTTCTTATGTACTGGAATTCTTCACTGTCTTGGCTGAAGTCCATTTTCCTTTTTCAATCAGCAGTTTACATTTTAAATTCATTCATTAGGTAATAAAAAATCTTTAATTAAAAAAGTAATTTATTCTTAATGGCTTCAGGTCCTATAAACTGACAAAAAGTATTGCTTTAACCCATTTATTAAAGTCTGAGTGACATGTTATCTCCCAAGAATGCTGAAGACGATATGATCATTATCAGTTTTGTTTACTCAGCACACACAGAGGACTCATGGCTGTGTGGAGATGCTGGTGTCTTTTATTACTTAAACACTGATTAGAAGACCTGCTTGGTGACTGTATGCACTAAAATTATGTTTAATATCAGTTTGATTAACATGCTTTTCAGCTCTGATAAGAAATGGCCAGGGTAAGAGTTAATACATTAAAGGGCTTCTTTTGGTGCATTAGCTGAGTTTCAAGATGCTGTTTGAAAGAAGCTGAGGGAAGGAGGAGAACAAAAAAAAGGTGCTTTGCCTACACAGGTATGTCTCTTGCCAGATCTAAAGGAAGAAAGAATTGCTGTGAAAGATGGACTGTAAGTATACTAAAATTAGCTGGATTTTTTATACAGCATGGTCTTGTCTTATTCCTTTCATGTCCAGGGTTAATGCTTTCAGTGCCAAGTGAATAATGCACTAGTCTTGCGTAGCAGGGTGGGGAGGAGTTGGGGAAGGGCAAGGAGGAAATAAATTCAGCTTACAGCCATATTTTCCCCCTGGGCTTGATCCAAAGCTCAGTCAATGGAAGATGTTCTATTAGTTTGGCAGGACATTGCGTTGGGCCCCATATCATCCTGGGATACAGAGTTTTGTGAAATGCAGAATAGATATTCTGTGGATTCTGCTGAATTAGGCTTTATTTCTACTTAAATAGACCACAAACTAGCCAGGCAGAATTGCAATTTCTACATTCAGAGAATGAATTATTGTACTGGTCTCTCAGGAGTGGAAACAAGAAAGTAAATAGAAGAACCCTACACACACCTTTGTCCAGCTCTGTGGTCTATAAGAGGTAATATGTATTTTGAGATTGTCTCGCAACTGAAATGAAGCAGGCATATGTATACACAACTCATATTCTGAAGAAAAGCTAGACACTTAACTGGCCTGTCTCGGAAGGAAATTAAGGTCTGAATGTCTGATACTTGCTCTGTAAGTAGACAAGAACCCCTTCCTCAGTGCTCTGTGTAAAGGCACAATCAAGCCAAAATTAGTATATTTGCAGACATTCTTCTCTGAGAATGGCAGAATTGATCTTTTTTAATGGTTGCTGTTGATTTTAAATTCCCAATCATTCTTCTTAAGTATGATTTGTCTGTTTTCAGGTTCAGAGAAAGGATTCCAGTGACACTCACAGAAGTTCAACATTTATAGAAAATCAGTGTGTATGTAGATCACATCACAAGTGAATACTTAGGAAACAGCAGTTCATGATGAATGTATAAAATCAGAGATTAGTTCTAGAACTACTCATCTGAATTCAAAAGTAAAATGTTGTAAATAACCATTACAACTGTCACGCATTTAGCAAAGTTTCAACAATTATCTGTTTCATGAATTGGGCCTTGTCAGCATTTAGGAGAAAAAGAGATGGAGAAAAAGAGGGAGAGAGAGTGAGCAAGCGCAATAGTGATTTGCCAGGAATTTTCCTTCATTGACGGAGGGTTGAAAAATATAAATGAAGTTATGAACAAGTGTAATGATAATTTGTGATGCCATAAAATCAACTTCATTGCCTGGTGTGCTTTGAAGATCAAGATTTTGCACTGACTGTACAGGTTGTCCTGGTTGAAATATTCCAGCAAGTTCTAGGACTGGTGTGCTTCAAGTGATGTAGGTTGGAAAACTAGAAACCTGGTAACAAAATGTTCTGCACAATTACCTAATTTCTGTGGAAGCTGCTTTCTGAATATAAAGTGTCCTTTTCACTGCAAAGTTTGCACATTATCAAATAGTCCCGCTTTGAGGGAATATTTCAGGACCTCACTCAGAGGAGGGCTTCCCAAGGGAAAGGATTTTTCTGACATAATACTTTGTATCAACTTAATCTGACTCTCAAGACCTGATAAAAAATGAATAAGCGGAGAAAAGAGAATTTTCTAAGGTATTTTAACTCTATATTCATGAGTTGTCATGACTTTCCTGAAATTAAATTTGCATATAAAAGAACTCCATTCCCTTAGTATATAGGAAACTGAGACATGTAAATACACAGCTTCATTTTCAATAGACCTGACCCAAAAGCTCTCAGTTCAAAAAAGGAACAATTATTTCAGCTGAAAACTAGAAATGGAAGCTGTCTCTTGAACAGTGCAGGTCTGATCTTCTGTAACATCCCTCCCACTCTTACCTTATCTCATGGTGTCTCCTGTAGCACCTTAGGATGCAATTGCATCTGTCCCTCTGGCAGTTGGCCTTGACACCTCAATTCAGCATTAGTTTTCTATAAAAGACATTTTTTCTAGTTCTTACCCCACCTTCTCTTCCCTCTTACATATTTCAAAACTTCAGGAACATAACTCATTTTTCAGCATATGTGCATGCTATCTGTTTTTGATGGTGGTGTTACCAAAGATACCATGGTATGTTTTACTGAAGATGTTAAAAACATTTTTTTTTTCTTTTCTGGACCAAAATATTTTTTTGCTTTCCTATCAAGAGCTGATCAAATGATAGTGCAACTTCAAGTTGCTATGGAAACCAGCCTACCAGAAAGTAAAGCTACTTTAGAGATTAAATTTTCAATTTTCAGGTTTATGATGTCGATATATGCCTTCATAGTTTCAAACATTGGATAACATACTCAATGCCCACTGATTGCAAAACATAATGCATACAGACATACTCAGCTCAGAAAGTCAGTTGTCAGTGAGGTCTATAAAGATAAAAGTACAATATTTATCATTATCATTTGAAATAAAAAAATAAAATATCTTCTTTGCAAAAACATATTTATGCTCTGTATGCATTCTCTCAAAAGAGATCTTGAGCAGGTATCAGTTCATAAACTGAATCCAATACTAACTGTAGAAAAATACATAAGGAGAAATAAAACTTTTATCACAATAATCCCCAAAGACTTCACATGGTCATCAGATAGTAAAATTTAATATATAAATAGTAAAGAAAACAGTTGCCCACTTTCTCCCCTGTCAGTGTTCGAAATCCGTTTTACAAAGAACTTTATGGAATATTGTCTTAGATGAACTGCAACTATTTTTGCAATCATGCCTTTTTAGGTGAAATACATTTTGAATTGGTCCTCCAACCAACAGAAATGATTGTGGGGGTGAAAAGCGGCACGGACTCCGGCAGGCACGGCAGCCAAAGACCTTTATTGCTCTTTGTTAGCATCTTTTATAGCAAGCAGAAGTACACACGCGCTACCTGCAGCTTGCAGATAGGTTATAGCCTTGTGTTCACGCGCATCTATGCTCTAGCAGATTGGCCCGTTCTTCCTGATCATGCGAAATGCCTTCATGGTCTTTATCTTGTTTTTCTCCTTCCAGCTGCACATTCCTTTCTCCATTATTTTCTGCTTAAGTGCCTTGTCATGCCAGGCAGTACAGTGTTTGCTCATTAAAATCAAACTCAGGAATGTCCGTTAGTGAGATTCCCATCCCCACAAATGATCATGGAGGGGGAAAAAAAAAATCAGATACTGGATGTTATGTCTGTTTTCTGTAAGTCAAATAGATAAAAACTTCAAAGGTAGCTCTAGAAAGTAGCATTAGGAAGATTTCCATAGGCATTTCCAGTTTGTTTAGGAACACAACTTACCAGGCTAACCTGCTGGCTAGTGCAAGGTGGTGTAGCTCAGTAGCTCTGTATCTCTTCGGGGATTTGTACCAACTGAGTTACTGAACCAAAGACTACATCTGAGGACAATTTACAGAAAAATACTGGATATAAAGGTTCCTCGGACAACAAGGACATTTTCCACACAGGTCCTGAGGATTGTGTCATTATGAATTAGTTCAGTGCAGCAATTTGCACACATCGTATGGACTGGACAAGAAGACTTCCTCTTTGTGCATACCAAGAGGGGGAAAAAGCTAATTATAAAGCTGTCATTGTCTACCTATGTCCAGTTAAATTATGTTGAAGGCTTTTTTTTTTTTTTTTAAAGTGTGCAATACGGTCAAAGCTTGTTGGCAGAAGAAGGTGACAAGAGAGAAACCCTTAGCAGAGTGATAGCTCATAAAAACATGAGCTACTGTTCCCCTTTGAACTTCTAAGTTCCATTGACTTGAGCATGGTTTCACGGAGATGAACGACAGGAATATTTTGTCACATGCATATGAAATACCCCACCTAACTGTTGCTGTTCACAGGCTGAGGGTTTAGACTATGCCAGTCATCAAGCACTAGTTAACTGAGACAAACACCTGCAGAGACTGATTTATCACATCCCCAAAATAATGTCCAAGATAGGTGAGATGAATCATGTTCTGAATAGCTCTCTATTAAAGGCAGAGGGAACACAGACAATAACTAAAATGAGATGTTAACTTTTAGGCACACAAACCTGCTGAAATGAATCCCACTTCTGGTAGGAGACAAATCCCAACTAATCTCAAGCAAATGGAGAGAACAGCATCCCAGAGACTGTGGGATGTGCAGAAAACTTGTACTTTTACAGCAGCTGGATCTTAAAAGTGCATCTGGCAAGCAGAGGCACCTAAGCGTACAGGTGGAGGCTCTAGGATGCTTCAGGCAAGGGGGCACACAAATTCAAATCAGTTAGAGGCAAGAGGGCATTTAAGGAGATAATGCTCCTTGGCTGCTCCTGATTCCTGTGCTTGAATACGTAGCTCAGTGGAGGAAGATTTACCATCTCGCAGACCATGCTGTGTGCCAGGCTGAGCACTAAGCAGTGGCATACACGCTACCTAGTTTAAAACCAGCGGGAGTGCCTTTACACAGTGGTTTACTCTGCAGGGTAGGTGTACTCTGTGGCACTCCATGCATTAATGTTCTTCAAGGAAACAGGATCATCAGACTTCCCTGCAGAGGAGCAATCAAGCATACAGCAGTCAAGGTGGGACCAAAAGGGAGAATACGTAAGATCTGCAGCTATTTCACTGGTTGAATCTGGAAATGCACCTCTTATCTATCCCACAGGAGGTAAGCCAGCAGTGTTTTGCTGGCGTATGAGAATAAAAAAATTATTTCAGAGCTGGAATTGGGTTTTAGGTTATCAGCAAAGCTACTCAGGTTTACAGTGTGGTGGAGCTTGAATCCTTGTTCACTTACTCCCCTTCTTAAACTTAGTGGCACTGAGTCTTTCCACAGGGTAAGATCTCTAGTGTGACGCAAGTGTCCCACTGATTCAAACCATGTAACGCCAGGCTTCATTCTGCCAAAATTAGAATTCTGCTTCTTCTCTCCTTATCACAACTCTGTGTTTGCCTTTTTCTTCCCACTGCATTTATCTCCTAACCTTATGGCCTGTTCTCTGTTTTCCTTCTTAAGGTTTCATCTTTGTTCTCTTCATGGATAGATTTTGTGCCCATCATGTGCAAAGACCAGGGACTGCCTTGGGGTGAGATAAGAGGTGAGGCTCTTTAGCACAAGCATTGAATCCAACAAAAGGTAAATTAGTAAAATATGACATATTCACCAATGTATTTAAGATGAATTCTGAACAATTATCAAGGGCCTTGCAATTAATTTCTTCATGTCTCCACATGCAGCTTGTTAGCAATGCATCTGGTTCCAGCATTAGATGGATATGGATTCATATTTGAGGTTGTCGTGCAGTTGTGTAGGCACATGAATGTTTCACACAAATGCTTCTATGGTTGGGTGATTACTTCAAAGGGGTAGAGGTGGTGAGAGGGGGTGAGTGAGTCTTGTTCCTCAGTCATGGTAGCGACAGTAAATAGATGGAGAGACTGGATATACAAGCCACTTAGGTGTTCCATTGGAGATATTTGGCATTTCTACACTCTAAGCCCACTTTTCCTTCTCTTCTTCTATTATTTTCCAAATAAAAAATGATGAAGTACTGCAACTACCAACTCCTGTGTTAGCATTGTGTTATATTCACATGTCAATGAGAAAATTGCTACCAGCTAAATCATGAATTCATTCATTTCTTTATTTCTTGATAGAAATCAAGACTGTTTGATCCATGATTCAAGGTCAGAATTGACACTGCACTTCCAAAGGGCATAGTCATTGATCACTGGAGGATGTTTTTCGTAAACAAACCTTAGCAGATCAAGTCAATACCTACTTCAGCCTTTTCACACACTAATGTTGTTTTTGTCAGAATTAGAACCGAGTTGAAAAAAGGCTCTTTTCTATCTGGTTATAAAGGAAAGTTGTTGGGTGTTTTTTTCTGTGTCTTTCCAAAGCAAGCCCAGAAGTTTAGCATGGTTACATAGTTGTGGTTGTTTTTCTTTGTTCACTTTTGAAAAAAGAGATTTCTCCTGTTTATATTTACCTAATTTTGGAGAGTCGCATACTTAAACTCTCTGCTTTAGACTCACCATACGGACAACAGAGAAAACCAGGCAGAAACAAGGTATGATTCAGGCCAACTCAAATCAGTCATTCTCTACAACTACCTGCCTTCACTGACAGTAAAATGAGCATGAGTTCTACAGCTCTTCTGTGGAACAAGGGATCTCTTAGTTTTAGAGATTGGCATTTCTGAAGTAAAGATCATATCACTCCTTTCTGCTGTCAAGAAAATTATCTGTTAGCTGGAAAGTGAAGCCCACAGCTGGCATTCGATAGAGCAGACAGTACAAAAGACAACACCTGAGATGGAGGATGTGGGTGAGTCTCAAGATTCTTATTTTAAAGCTGAATTCTCTCTAGCTTCCCAACTGTAACTCTTTTACATACAGGCTACACCATTTTCCCCACAGTTTTCGTATTTCACAGAAGACTGGCTGCCTTTTTAATCTAAAAGGAACTTTATTACCTTTTAATTAAAATAAGGCTTTGGTTATATTTTAAAAGGAAGTTGGTTGTATTTTATCTGGATACATAATAATACAAAAAGTCATGACAGCTTACAGGACTTCTGACGTGGCCAGAAGTACTACCAAACTACCACCACCGTGTGTCAAACGCGTTCTATTTTTGTGCTGACATAGCACAGATTTCAGTTTCAGTCACCTGCTCACATTGCATGTGGGAGTAGCTGGAACACAAATATACCTTCATATGGCTGTACTTATATCAAGACACAAGCTGGATGCCCTTCTGGTTAGGCTCCAATTAATTCCTGGCACTAGAGCTCAACTTAGTTGTCCCAGACAGATGCAGTTAAAACTTGGCTTTTGTTATCTCCCAGCAACACTAGTCACAGATTTACCAGACAGGACCACAGGGCCGTACTCCTCCTCCTCTCCTGTTATATGACAGGGAAGGAACTATAGTGCTTTATTATCACTGTGTTTCCATCCAAACGTGGACAGTTGAACTGGAAAACACACGTTGCTTGGCAATTGGTACAAATCTGATTCTGAGCTTGTTTCATGGTAATTAGTCTGGGCATGGTAGTTATTGAAATGTTCAGAAAGTCATGAGTTTTGTTCATCCATCCTAAATGTTTCACAGATTTTTCAGCACAGGCATCATTTGTTTAAATAGTTGTTCAAGATGATTATTCTCCAAAAGGATTTCCATGAGAATGTCTAGACTCCCAACCAAAAAGTTTCCATTGGTTTGTTGGCCAGCAAAAATCAGTGACAACAGACTTAGAAGACATCAATGAACAGCAAAAGAAAACATTTAAAACCTCCCAAGGCAACAGATGAAAAAACTCTATGCCAGTTAATCATCCCAGTTATTAAATGAATATTTATAAACAACCCATATCTTTAAAGACATTCAGGATCAGTTCAGAAAGGGATCCAAAAAAATGAATCAATTTAAACATAAATGACATTCAAAATACATGTTTTGACTAGTGAAGTCAATGCAGAATTGATTAAGCAGCTTGGTGTGTAGGGGTTGCAGCTTACTAGGTCTAGCTGCTGAGAAAATAAGATGTTTCTCATGCTACTAATCCTTATGTTACATCGGTTTTACCCCAGTATGATGAAGTAGAGTTATTCCTTGTTTGCAGTGCTGTACTAAAACAAGACCATGGGTTGAGCTGATTTTGCCCACATGTGCTATGCTCTGGAAATCTCTATTTAAAATGTGGACAAAGCAGCGTATGCATAATTTAGGGGTGGGTGAGTCAAAGCAACCATATTTATACTCTTCCACACAGCTATATTTAAGGTGAATGAAAGCAAATCACATGACCGATTGCAGGATTTGACCTGGAGAATATAAAAGAATTTAAAAAAAAAAAGTTAAAATAATGTAGATCAAGACTATCAGCTCTGAGATAGAAATATAGAATATCTGCCATTTTTTAAAGGCCATAAATGTGAGAAATTCAGGCAGACTGAAGACACTTTCTGGGAATGTATACACTGTAATGTCCTTAGAGAAGCATGATAGTAAGTGATTATAACGTGAAAGGGGGGAACTGCTGGGAGGAAGGAAAGCTTTTTTCAAGAGAAGTATGTCTGAACTCAAGGGGAGGATTAACTTTGTTGAGAAGGTGAACACAAAACTAAAGTGAACTTTAAAAACTAGAAGTAGGTGTAAGGTTAAATTAATAAAACACAAAGGCAAGCTGAAGTTTCCAATGACAGTTTCAGCAGCTGCCGGTTACCATATTTTCAACTAAATTCTAGTCTGGGCACAGGAAGAAGATCCAGAAAGCAAAGTGTGACCAGTAACAGATTTATGGATGCTGTAATTGGGCTGAAGAGAAAGAATCAATGGATCGTGACTCCTCTGACTCACCATGGTGCAAAGACAGGGCCAAAAGCAGTCTTTGGTGTGTCAAAACAACCCTTCAGGTATTAGGTAATGGCTGGGCATAGACAGACAGAATGGGAAACAAGAGACTATGAGACAATAGATACTAACCAGGATGAGGATATAGTCCCAAGCCAGCAATTGCCTCCCCTTTCCAGATGTTCTTGTTCTGTTTCACTGGATGTTAAAGCAACTTTTCAAATGTACTCTGGTGAATACAAGTAAACAGCCCTGACTTACTGCTGGTATGCACTGCATGATTTGCATCCACTTGTCACTGCTGAACTCACTAGGACACAAAGTACGCAGACTTAGCCTTTTTGTGGTTATTGAACAGATATATTTATCTACTATTTTTATCTATTCATTTTTACATCACTAATTTTAAGGAAGGGTTTGAAGCAGGATAATGAAATTATTCTTCTATTTCCTCCTATTGTTGATTCCAGGAAGCTCCTCTTAAGCATGAGTGGGCAGCTGGGCTAGTTTTTCAGAAGAGAGTGGCATTTACTATGAATGACCAATATGAACAAGCTCTTCGGAAAATGTGATTACTTATTTTGCAGTTCTAAAAGTAAACACTTTTCAAAATGTGTCCTGATTGTAAATGTCAAAAACTTGTTAATGAATACAAGTGTTTTCTTTGTGGGGAGGAAGGAGAAACACAGAAGGGTGTTTTCTATGCATATTCACAGGGCTGAATTTCACTCTAAAGAGCAAATAAGGATGGCTTTACTAAGTTTGATTGTTATTACTATATTTCTGATTCTTAATAGAGCAATATGCCTAGAAGAAATGGAAAACTAATTGGCTGTATTTGATTGCTGTACCATCAATCATTCACCCACCCATCCATCCATCCATCCATGCATTTAATGAAAGCCACTGAAATTTCCCTCGGAAGTAATAAACAAAAATACATCCTGCAATTAACTCAGGCATTGCAAGATGTCCACTTAATTTTGCTGGGTATACTAAATCAATTCCATGCTTCGTTCAGTGCATTGCAAGGAGCTGGCTGGCAAGAACTTCATCTGTTATTAACTTGCAATGCAAATGAAGATAATGCTTTTATGTTATGAATTGTCCTCTGCTGTTAAACCTGAAAGTCAATGGACTAGTGGAATAGCTGATTCCTTTTAAAAGACAATAGCTATATTCCATTTGTCACATGCAATCAAAACCTAGCAAAAGCTCCGACTTCCAGCATTCTTTACTGTGTTTACCTCGTGTAAGAAAAACCTCCTGTCTCTGTTTCTGGCAAAACTCATTCTTTAAGCTCTCTCCAAGAAATGGCACTGTTCTTCAGGTAATAATTTCTCTAGATACAAATCACATTAACATAGTTAACAAATTTAATTTTTATTCATATGGATGATAGCGCTGCACTCATCAAAATCTGGTCTAAACATGGACTTTCCTCAGCCTCGTTTGGTTTCTTTTTAAGCTACATTTCCTGAGTTGGTAAAGGTGGTTTGGAATATTCTGGGGGGCAAGTTTTGATGTTTTTCATGGCACTTTGGATTCCATTTTTTTCACTTTTATCTAGATTCATTGTTGAATGACATCAAGTTTCATGTTATGTCAATTCTTTTTGGTTTCAGACCTTTCAGCATAGCGATGAGGAGAAGATAAAGAAAATAAGCTGAAGGGAGATAAACACCTTCAACAAATAAGACATCTCAAGTTCATTGGAGAGTGAGCAACAATGCAATTAATCTCTGTGTCCCATAATGATTAAATTGAACGTTTCACCTGAGGTTTAAACACTAAATCCCTGGCTCATCCCTGGTTACCTGACTGATAAGCCTATGGTTGAGATCCATTTCACCGTACCTCAACTATATAAAATTGAGGCATGTAAATCTAACTTAGTCAAAAGCTCCCTGTGAACAACATGGAGAGGTATAGACAACCTATTTTAACACTTATTTAGGCTAGGATGAGCCATTTCCTTGAGATGTTTATCTTCTGCATTAGCCATAGAAGTGTTGGGAGATTTTCTACCCTGCATATCTCTGCAGGTTTCTGGTTCTTATTTTAAAGAGTCATCCATTATTTAAAGTGATTCCACTCATTAGCCACAGAACTTGCTAATGAATTACTGATGACACAGAAACACTTCCTGCTGATCTCAGACAAGAATATCAGAGGTGTTGAGCAGGTCATCTGTTATAGTCCTGTCTCCCTTACCACTTCACAGGTGCTTGTGCTCCCAACACTTCTCCAAGAGAGGATTTCCAGTATCTCCTGAGTGTAGATATACAAGGACTTAGTCCATAAAAGAACAAGGATTTTTGCTACAGACAAGATTGTTCACTCTTCTTTCAAGCAGCTAACCCTGGAATCTAGAGTCCTATCTCAAGTGCTAAAACTCCTTGTACAGCCTGCTTTGGGATCAGCTGAATGCCTCCGTAGGCTCCATTAACTGTATTGACTTGGTCTGCATTGACCAAGTACTTTGATACCTCACTCCCATGTAGAAAACCAACTGTAAGTGTCTTAATCCTGGTGCTGAATCCACACTCCAAATGACTACTCACATACTTCAAATCAAAAGAAAGAATTGCTAAAAAAATGCTGTTTGCTTGCTTTCTGCTTTGCTTTCCCATCACTACCATGCCAGTCATCACTTCATAACTTTAAATCTTGTCAAAACTCTTTTAGTATGGTAATTCATTGACAGGACAAAACCATAACAACTATACATAAAAAAAAAAAGTAACAGTATACTATCGATATTTATTACATATTAATGATCAGTTGCATCACTAAAAGACAAACTGGGCTTTGAATGCAATTTGGGACACAAAGACTGCTCCAGCTTACATGTCTGAGAGATAAATATTTAAGTTGGAACTAGTCAGTTGTAGACTCCCCTAACCGTTAGTGGAAGGGAACAAGTACCTCCAGAGAGCAGTTCATAATGCTGTGATGGATCATATCTTTCACTACGGACTAAAGGATGAACAGAGAATGTCTAGATATTTAACTTTTAGATGCCTAAATTTGTTGAGATGAATTCTAACCAAAATGTCAATGTCACCTCTTTTTATAGGAATAGGAATTTTTACCCATTTAATTAGTGTGATATTGGAAAAGTGGTATGCTAAAAGTTGCTAAAGAAGTGCAATTTAATATATTTAGTATTAAAGCTGGGAAGGGAGATAGATATTATAACATGGGAAAAACTTTTAGCATAATTTTTTAAGTATTGAATTGGCATATGACTATGTACGTCTTCATATTTTATTTATGTTTTAAATGCAACTGAACCTGACCAAAATGTACAAAACCCCCTACATAATTTATTTCATATTAGATGAGAAAGTTTTCATACCATCAGTAACAGAGCATGACTCAGCCCAGATGACTTGTTTTCAGATCTGGTATATAGTAAAACCTAGGCTTTCCGGAAACTTATGTGCAGGTAACTCTGCAAATCTGTCAGTGAACATGGTCTGTGTTTTGGTTTTGTAATAAAACCTGAAAACAAGTGAATGTTACATGGTTTCAGGGGGTGGGGGTGTGTGCATATACATACACATGGTACGTGTGTCTTCCACATCTCCACAAAGCCTTAAGAAAACATTGCACTTGACAGTCTTCCTATCAGTTGCAACATGGAGTGTAATATCCTCTTCATCACAGTCTTTGACTCTGCTAAAATCAGTGGCCAAAGTGCCGTCATCTTCACTGGAAATGGGCTTTTATTTCCACAGACCCAGGTTCTCACTGTTTCCAACAAGTTCTGCAGTATGGTTTCTACTGACCTATGCATGGGAATATTATCTCATTCACAAATTTTGTCTGGATGGGCAAAAAGAAACACGAAGTTTTGCAGAGGGTTTTTTGGAAGTTCAGCAGACCAGTCTGAGCAATCCCAATGAATGGCTTGCCTAGTGCTCTGAACAAATAAAGATAGACAAGTCTCCACAACTTTTAGACAAGTTAAATACAGGGCATGAAATTTTATGTCTAACTCTACATGCCAGACAAACTGCACGTTGTGCATGTATTGCCTATCTCTGCAGTATAAGTACAACAGAACTAATGTGTGACAAAGATCCTAATTTCCAGGATTTTTGAGATAGGAATATTGGAGCTCTATGTAGAAAGTGCAAACATGAAGAGGAGAGTAGCATTTGTCAGGAAGGCATTCTGGGTCTGCCAAGCCTTGCTTTTGTCTCCCTTGGCATTCCTGCTGCTCAGCTCAGTTTCTGTACTGCGGTATTGGGAGCAGGGTCTTTTATCTTAGTGCTAGAAATAACAGCCTAGTTTTTTTCTGCAGTCATAAAGTGGGATTAATGTAAAATCACTGGAAATGCAGTGAAGAAACAATGATGAGTTGACATCTGCATTTTTAAACATGACTGATTTTTTCCCTCCACCAGAAAAATAGGATTGAAAATTAGTGGGCGTGGTTCAGTTGCCTAAATACAAGTGTGTACTACTATCTCAGATGCCATAAATTAACAGATGTACTCCAAAAGTGCCTGGATCTTCCATAAGCCCTCTGTCATGTCTGTCAGCCCTTTCAGCGTATTTTAGATACCCTGCAGTTTATCAGATGTCCACAGTTCCCTGTGTTTACAGAACTGACTATTATTGATGATGGAAAAAACAACATCACAGACACATAAAAAACAATTCCATATTTTTGTTCAAGTTCTTTATATTTAACTGAAAGAGGTAAAGCTGCTGAAATCTGTTGCCTGACCTAATATGTAAATAATCCCTTGGACGATGAAGGGCTATTGGGATTTCTCCCAGTGCGAATAGTTATACACAGCCTTCAAAAAGAGGTCCTCGTTATTAAATATGATCAAAAAGTTGTATGAGCAACCCAAAAAGATTTTGTGTTACCTTTAGGGAACGTGTTGGAAAAGTAGGTCAACCAAGCAAATCAGCCAGGGGGGAGAGGAAAGTATAACTATTATCAACATAGACAAGCTTTGGAGCTTGTTACAAGGTAGGACACTCAAGTCTGAAGAGTTTGCAATTGTTTATGTTTTTCATTTTTTAAACAGACAGATGGAATGGGCCTTATTTTCAGGAAACATAAACCAGATCCATTTGATTTAATCTAGTTTACACCAACTTTGACCTCCATGACATGTGAAAAGCGTGAGCATAGTAGATTTATCTGTGGGTAGCAGAATGGTCCACTCAGCGGCAGACGGGACTCACTGGCAGGTGATTTGTTCCTCTTTCATTGACTTGCTGAGAGGGTTAGCTCCTAGGGCAGGCAAAACAGACAGCTCTGTGCTGCAGTAGGCAGATGGAGGCAAGAAAAGAATAAGGCTTTCCTGTGTGGTTTGCCTCTAGGAGAGCCTTGGAAAAAGAGACGGTCTTGTGACACTACGAACAAGCGATATGATGGCAGCTATAGCCCTTTCCAAAAGCATTAGTTACTCCTTCTCCCTCAGCCATAACATATCTGCCATATCCCTCACTTATCCCCCAGTACAGACCCAGGATAGGGCCAGGCTGTTATTCTCTGTGGCAGCAAAACTTAGGCTGAGAAGATCTGCATCAGTTTTACCTGGGCTGGAGCTGGAAGCTGTGCTGCCTACAATGAACCTTCTTCAGGTTGCTCAGCCTTTCTGCAAATCCAGCTATTTTTGTTTAGCAAATGAAACTTGTACTTGAGTGCCCAACTAGAATAACCTGGTTTTTGACTTGGTTTTTCCACAATTGTAACATAGGGAGAGTCATAGCAGTTTTACAAAGTGCTTTGAAATCTCTAGAAGACAGTTTGCCATGGGGTATAGAAATCTCAAATTAAAGGTTGAAATCCCAAGCTCAGAATTTTTGGGGAGTTCTAGTACAATAATTTCCCATTAAACTTTTCTATTTCATTGAAAGTGCATTTCTTTTCCCTAGGAAAGTGTATTTTGGCAGTTTTTCAGTGATCTTGCTGCCTGAGAATGGGCTCAAAAATATGTGACCAGGTAATATCAAGTTTTTACTCCAGTATTAATATTACAGTGCTGTACAGAAGTGACAAAGAAGCCAAATTAGCTGATGAAAGCCTGTGGTTAATGCATTATCTGGATCTAACACCATCAATCAGTTGGAGAGATATAAGTTGTACTCACTGACAGTTCCAGATACTCATGAGAAACACTGTCCTTAAGAGTGCCCTGCCTAGTTTTTAAACAACTCATGTTTAGTGCTGCATATACTGACAGCCCACCTGATCTGGCTTTTCCAGTTCCAAAGAAAAGAGAGGACAAGGTCCTCGGTAACCTGCTCTCATTGACCCTGACTTGAGCAGGGTTGACTTTTAGTTGGACTGGATGATCTCCAGTGGTCCCTTCCAGCCTCAACTAGTCCTTGATTCTGTGAAAATCAATCTCACAACTATTTACGCTCTGGGAAATTATATTGTCTTCTTATGTAAATACAATTATTTTTTGACTGAAAGTAAGCCAAAAAATACAATGACCTCAGAAAGCATCATAATTGTTTTGCCAATAACTATCTATATAACTATACGACAGAAGGTGTTGATGAAGCAGGTGTTGGGTCTGTATAAGTTTATTTCATGGTTTTTTGAAAGTTACTAATGTCATGGCTGGGCATTAAGGGTTGTTTCTTGAATGATGATATTTCTATCTCATTTCCCCTTGTCTTTCTCCTGGTAAAAACTTCTTTCAAGGCTGCACCACTGGACAACTGTGTTTTCCAAAGCTGGGCTCATGGAATGAGGTGAAACCAGACATGGTTAGGCACGTCCAAAACCAAAAGATGTTGCTAGTTTACAGTACCAATATTTGGGCATTTAATCAGTGGTCTTTGAAAGATCTTTTTTAATACTTGGTTAGGATGTTCACGTTTGAAAGAGCCTGATTTCTCACCCTGTTGTTTTGTTGTTTTTTTCTTTAAATAGTCCTGCCTTTTTAAGTTATCGGTGTGACCTAAAGGGAGAAGGGAGACATAGAAAGTCCTATTTCCTTCTGAATATGTCAGCATTTTAGATGGACAGTTTGCTCTGTTACTAACAGTTATTTTAAAAGCCTTTAGTTCCAAATATACTGTGGCCAATTAATAATCAAGAAGTGCAAAAAAAGCTGTTATGGAGAACAGATAAATGTGCAAGTGCTAAAAGTCAAAGAAAATACGCTTCTTTGTAGCTGTTTCTAGGGAGACACTGCAGGTAGAACATCTGTTTCACTTACTGTGATTGAGTGCCCGGGCTGATGGATTGGTTTAATGTAGTCCTTATTAACAATTTGCAGAGACCAGCAAACTTTGCAACCTTCTAACAGGAAAACATTTTGAAAATTCAGGAGAATACTAAAGACAGCAAAAATGTCATGTGAAATAAATGGGAAGCTCCTCATTTTTTCAAAAAAAAAGAAAATGTAAAAATCAGATTGTTGTGTTTGTTTGAGCCACAGAATCTTCAAGGTCCTAGGTAAGCTGAAAAACATCCAAGCGAAGACTAGAGGAACACTTTTCAGGTTTATATTTTATAAATGCAGAAAAGAGAGTACAGGACAGAACCACAGAGACAACCTGACATGGTATATAATCAGTCAACCGTTGGAATGTGTGATAAAGCTGAAAGTTTTCAAAATAATCCCTTGTACTTCAGAATCACTGGGAGGATTCCAATAATACATTCCCCCCCTGCTCTTTTTCTTTTCTCTTCCCCTTCCCATAACTATTCTGTCAGGAACAATGGTTCTAAATGCTGTTCTTCTCTGGTAGGAATTGCACAGCTTTCAGCCAAATTTAGCCTCTGTTTGCACAGCCTGAGCCTGCAGTCAGTTAACATGCTTTTACTCAATATTCCTTCATTGCTGGGTGATCCTTGGATCATTTCAGCTCTTAGGTTCCCCAGTACAGTATCAATCCTTTAAAATCCTTCTGTTCTGAAAACTGAGGGGGTGCCCCAATACTCAGTCATCCTGCTGCTTTTTATCTTCACAGTAGCAGCAGTTACATTCCCCACTTTGCAGCTTTTCTTTCGGTGGCAATTCTGAGTGAGCAGCTGAGGAATTTTGCTTGTTATAGGTTTCCATTAACTATCCTTCTTTTAGTGATGATCTGCTTAGGAGTCCTCTGGAGATATCTTTCAGCAAATCAAACAGTGAATTATATAATATCGCACAAGATATTTATCTACATTTTAAGAGTCAGACTGTTAAATAGCAAAGGCATGTGCTTATAGTTTGAGCATGCTTTGCTCTGCTGAGATAATGTTTACCGCTCTGGTAAGGGAAGCAACTTGATCATGTTGGTCATAACAGCCAGACTGATCAATCGCATGTTGGCAAAGTAGTATATCTGTGCAGAAATTTAAGAGGCAACAGGAGGCCAGACCCACATCTCTTGTATGTGAACGGCCATCTCTACCGGGTTCTGCTCCTCACTTGCGCAGGAATGAAAGTCATAGTGGCTACAATGGGTTTCCAGGTTTTCTGAAATTCCCTGAGCAAGGGACCAAAATGATGCCTGAACACAAAGAATTCTGAAATGAGGCTTAAATAGTTAAAATAGTTTAAAAGGCCTTGTAGGAGTGAATAAACATGGGCACAGGGGTGTTTCACCTTAGGCAAGCTTTTTGTTTATTTTTGGTCTTCAAGTCAGTGAAATCTAAGAAAAATTGGAATGGTAGGCTTTAAAAAAAAAAAAAGCTTAATCATCCCAGGAAACATATAGGCAATGAAAGCTATCAGATTTCTCCTTTAGCTCATTTGGAAGAATTTATGCATGTTCTGAAATTACCTACACTTCAGTATGCAAGCAAATACAAATCGTGATAAAAAAATCTAGCCAATATTACATTGAATCTCTCATGTACATAATTAAGCATTAAATTTCTACCACCATGCTATCAGTCAGGTTGGTCTACAGATGTGGTATTTATGCCCAAAGGAATTACTATTGCTTCTCTGAGACTTTCCTTTATAAATCACCCACAGGAGAGAGGCTGAAGAAAATTAAGCAGAAAGTAATCAGTGCCTTGCATGTGATTTTGGTAGAAATACACACAATACTTATATTGATCTAATTTCTGTTTAAGTAAACATATTTCTTTTAAGTGGGATGGCTATGCAAATTCCCCTCAGGACCACAATGACAGATGCTTTATTGGAGAATCTCCTCAAAAGGAACTTAACTGAACTATAGCTGTTTTAGTCTTTCGTTGTTACGTGTCAGCTTCCCCATGTGCTGGAATGAACCTATGGGCTTGGCACTATATCATCACCACTTTTTCCCCATCTTTTCTGTTTAGGAACAACAGATCTGAATGCCACTGCCTCTATCTTAATTTTCTTTTCTTTTCTTTTTTTTTTTTTTAGCGTTTATAATTTCTAATAGAAGCACTCGTTGTACTCTTTTAACAATATAATACAGTTTGCTCTTGTAGTGCCCCAATCCATAGCTGAGAGCTTCCTGTACAGAGGTGTACACACGTGGCTAAGACAAAATAGTTTACAGTCAAATACACAGCAAGGGGACAACATCTGCATCTCATGGTTCAAAGCTGCTCCACAAACAAATTAAATTAGGTCTGGGATGAAGGGCAGTATTTAAAACATACTATTATTTCAAAAATCATGTCATATGACATGACTAATAGATTTAGGAAAGTTTAATTTCTCTAGCCAATAGAAGAGAAGGGAATGATGTTGCTAGTACCTCACGTCACATCTAACTCCCTTATATATAGCTAGATATATAAGAAACACATTTGTGTCAAGAGTCTGTTACAAGTTTCAGGGTGACACTCTTCTTTATTACAAAATTTCTCAATAACTCTATTTGTCCTCCAGTCCTATCCTGTCCCCATTTTTGCAGTCCTATGCCAATACGCTAATAATCACACCATCCCTTTTCATGTGGCTCATCACATGCAATGGACAATTTTCTCTGTAATGAGTGTAAATATGGTTCCTTTAATATAAATTAGAGGAATATAGTAATATGGACACATTAAGGTTCTATTAGTAATAAATGGTTTCCTTCTCTGTTGGCAGGCAATATATTCCCCTGCTCCCAAATGAATAGGTATAGTGTGCACAAATTGGAAAAAACAGCTTAGAAAAGAAAATGTTTTTGTTTTGCTCTCTAAGCCTTTTCAGTTCTAGCAGTCTCAGGAAACATTCGTTGCATTTTTAGACAATCTTATAACTGCACATGGTGGAAATAAATTAGTACAAAATAACTTTTCAGGAATCATCCGCTGGATGTGAAAGAAAACAAACCCAAGACAAAGGTAGAAAGCTAAGGAAGGATGTGAATATTAATTATTCAACAGCTGAAAGATAGATATCTGTGCAGAGACCCAACTTCTCAGCTGGTATAAATCAACAGAGACCTGTCAGAGCTGTGTTGATTTATGTCAGCTGGGGATCCAGCTTCATGTTGCTCCTAAAGTAGGAGACAAGATGTCTGTTCAAGTCTGCTCATATCGCTAATGGAAGTATTTTAAAGAGCAAGAGGACAATCAAACACCGGTTCCCGTTTACACTCAATGGCAATTTAATATCTAATCCCCATTAATGTCTTTGAGAAATCTATGTGCAAAGCTACACATTTATGTGTTCCTAAGGATGGATGTCTTTCCTGGAATGTGTGTCCAGTTAAACAATCTTCAGATTTTTGTTGGGAAAAATAAGTTCTAATTACATCTGTAATAAACCACTGCCTTTAAATATTTTTTTTTTTTTTTTTTTTTTTAAATTTGGCCTATGAAACATAAAGGAAGAAGTTTCATGTTTTTGTTTGAGGAGTGGCAGTAGGTTTAGTAACAGAACTAGTTATAAGAACAATGACGGGAGTGAAAAATTCATCATCAGGTTAATTTGATACAACCCAGGAAGACTGCAGTGAAATACATTGTTCCTAACTTAATTACTCTTCCACCTAAGCAACAAGGTAGTATGGAAACATCGGCCAAGAAAACAAAGTAATTTTACATTATGAAAAAATGTTGATATGAACTAGAAAAAGTGGCTGAGAAAATAGCTGTTATTCCCATTTATTCTTATGCTCAGCTGTTTTCTGTTAATAACCAATAGGTAACCATATATTTGAGCCCTGATGATGCATGAGTAATCTGTGCTTTAAGGCACATAGATGAATACACCTCTGGAGGAAGCAGTCCCCCTTCAGACAGTTAATCTGTGCTCAGGAGAATACATTTCCACCAGGCAATTGGATTGCCTTTTATTTGGATTGTAATTCTTTCAATTGGATTGTAACCTTTCAACCATAAGTGATTACGGATTGGGAGCAAATCCAAGAAAGTCAGTGAAACCGTTCCATAGGGAAACAGCAAAATCTTAGCTTAGACAATTTTGGTAGCCTTTGGCTGGCAAGGAGAAGTAGACACAGCGAATGTGAAGAAAACAAAGTTGATCATGTCTGCAGAAATTATGTGTGAGGCAACTGGAAATGACTAGGTAACGTGGAAGTTGTGGTGAAGGGCAATGTCTCTAGTTCAACTTTCTTTTCTAATCAGGACTAACATCAAAGCTAGGGCAGGTTTATAAGGACCTCATCAAGTCAAGTTTTTAAAACCTTCAAGGATGGAGATAGGCCCACCTCTCTGGGCACATGTTCCTGTATTTTTGCAGCAGCACAGTGAATAAAATTTTCTTTTTATCTAGCTGGAATGTTCCTTTTTGCAACTTTTACCCATCAACTCCTTTCACAACGCGTATCTGAGAAGAGCCTGCCTTTGTTGTCACGAGGGCACAGTGTTGGCTCAGATACAACCTGCTGTCCACCCTGACACCAGGTGGTTTTCTTCAGAGCTGTGTCACCTGGCCTGTCATTCCCCAACCTGCACTGACTTACGGGCTTGTGCTGTCTTGGGTGTGGGATTTCACATTTGTCTTGGTTTTATATATATTTATTTATTTATAACGGGAAGGGATGAGTTATCAACCCATCATTTCTTGTAATGTATATGACGTGCTAAGTTCCAGACATATTGTCCAGCAGGACTTTGTAACAGAGTAATGGAATAATCAAGAGAAGAAGAATGCACTTGCTGAGTTTGTATTGTGATATGTGTGTCAAGGGCTGGATTAGAACACAAATTTAAACTTTAATCTTTCATAGGCTGGCATTGCAATTATGGACAATATTACAGTAGCAGAGTTCCAGGTTGCAAGACTTTTTGGGACAGGGATTTTCTGTTTGCCCAGCTGCTAGAGCAGTGTGACTCCAAGGGTACTAGAGAAGTACAAGTAAATACATGGTTATTCTTATTGTTGGTGATATTGGTGCTGTATCATTGAGAGAAGGGAAAAGCTGCTGTCACTCATTCCAGCAGCTAAAAGCTATTTGTTTTGTCATAACTCAGATCAAGATGGCGAGCTTACTGAAGCTAGGAGAATTTTCCTTTGTGTCTGGTATGAAACGTCCTACAAGTACTTTAAATCAATGCATCTCAGTATAGAAAGAGGCACCTGAAAAAGGGATTCCCATCATCTTGGAAATTTCTTTTCCTATCCTCTTCTTCCACAAAATAAGAGTGAAAAGTCAAATGTCATTTTCTAATAACAATGTATTTTTAGTCCTTATGCTATCTGGAATATGATGTCAAGACTTCCGTTTACTTCAGTGGTATGAGAACTTTTCTTTCTTATATTTCTTCATATTGCTCAGAAGAATTTCTCACTATATGTATATTGGTATAGAGCCATTGAAATAACCAGTCCTAGAGTCCATGTATATGATTATTTATATCAACTGAACTTATTCAATAGTAAATTACTTAATTTAATTCAGCAGTAAAGATCCTAACATTAACTAGATATTCTTACTCAAATCTCCTAAATTTTTTAATTGCCTTTGTTTTCTTTGATAGCTCTGTGGACTTTGTGGCTTACTTTTTCCAAGCTTTATCCAAATTTATGATATTGTTTTAAGATATAGATCAATGCTTAATACTTTTTAAAAATCCTTCGTAGTATTCGATTTTACTTGATCCCTTAAGCAAATTTTGAAGATCTTCATGTTAATGATATTTTACTGATATGTACTTGCTGGTTTTAACTTGGTTCATTCCCCTTTCCCTTCCTTCTAGCTCTAGAGACTAAAAAGCTCTGGGGATTTGCATGAATTTGCTATTGTTGTACACTGTATAACCGTGAAATATTTCTGTACTATTCAAAGGTAAATAAATCAGTTGTGTAAAATGAATAAAAGCTATGAAACATCCAGATGGAGCTTTCTAACCATCAAAAAGCTAATCAGCATTTTGCTTAGCAACGAAACTTTAATTATGCTAGTTAATCTTGGAGGTGGAAACAGAAGTGGAAGATCTGATGCTTAACTAAAATTGATTGACTCCATAAAATGTCCTTGAATAAAAGGACGGAAATAAGCTGACCTTTGGAAACTATTACACAAACAAAGAATACTTAAAATGATTTTGTCATCTTGAAGGTGTTTGATCGATCACTTGTAAGTATGTAGTCAGCAAGGTGTTACAATTTTCTAATAGCTTTGATAGTCATCTTTTGAAAGGAAACAATTTTGGGGGAGGGAATAATAAGGTTGCTGCTACTTCAGGTGAAAGAAAGACGTGATTTCCAATACATATGCAGAACAACGATACGGTGAAAACATCAAGCTGTTAACCAACCACTCTTCCTAGTCAAACATTCCAGAAATGTAGACTGATCTGGTGGTAACAATGACTGCCAGAACAAATCTGGGCTGGAAATAATCAGACCAAATATAAACCAATGGAGTCAACTATTGTCCTGCTACAATTAATGGGAACAAAGAGGCACCTCCAGAGAACAAGTCATCTCATCCCCAAAAGATGTTTAACATAGGTCGGCTGAGTCACATGTCCATGTGCCTCCTTTATTTTTATATGATGGAAGGAGGAAGGATATTCATCTGACAAAATGTGGACACCTACATTGGTACTAAACCAGTATGATTTATCACAATCTAAAATATTCTAGAGGAATCTCTACTTAACAATCTCTATTTCCTCCCACTGACCTCATGAGCTTTGTTTGACTCTGTAGCTCAGCTGTGGAAACCTCAGGGTGGGTGAGATTTTTCACAGCCTTGGTGTTTCAGATGTGGTCAACCCAATTGCTAGTTTGATCAGATTAGGCTAGAGCTTCTAATACAAAAAGATAATGACAAATTTTATGGCAGTCTTTGGAGTTCATATGAGAACAACTGGCATAAGCATAGTAAAAAAAAATTTTAAAATCAAGTTAGTACATTAAATCATCTTCTAAAATTGATTCCCCAGGATTTGAAGGAATGAAAACCATGAAAAGCTTCTGTCACCATGTATGATGACATGCTAATGTGATTCTTTTTCATGTTTCCTGTTGTTTCCATGCAGAATATATATATATATATATATATAAATCCCTGCAAATATTTGAGTTATGAAAGCTCAAGAAATTCCTAGTGACATTGAGGCCTCTTTTACAGACAAAAAAAGAATAACACTGTAGTGGAAAAGTTCAAAGTTAATAGAAGCATTCAATTTAAAATAAATAATATCTGTGACTGCTCGGGGCATTACTGAATTCCTGAAAAGAGCTGGAAGAAGTTATCACTGGAAACAGTGAAGAAGTATTGCACTAATCTGAAATTTGTTAAAATCAGTTTCAGCACCTTACTCTAGAGACACTTTTATAAAGAATGATGCGTTACAGTTTCAGCATGAGGACTTCCTAGTGATAAGCCTGTATTCAAATCCATACTCTATATGTGCACAATGTGGATATTAAGACTCCTTGTCCCCGAGTGACCAGGGAGGAGAAAAGTCAGACAGATTGACTCCCACTGACATTATGCTGAACATCCAGAAGTTAAGAAAACTTGCCAGTTTAATTTTAAAAAAACTGATTCCTATGCATTTCATTGAAAGAACCTTTATAATACCAAGACCATCTTCAACTGCACCATCTGGTAGCAGCTCATAATCTTATAGTAGCTAAGTGTGATGAAAGCCAATTTAACAATTAATGCAGATGCTCGTTAGGGGATTCATTGTATATGCTATCCACCAGAAGATTATGATGCAAAAGTCTCTTTTGGCCAGATTTTTATCCCATTCTTATTAATTTTGAACCAGGACCTGCGCAAATGATGGAAGATCTTCATGTTAGCAGTAAAGTCATGTCAGGGGTGAATCATAGCCTCCCCTCTTCTGTCTAAGAAAAATAAACATAATTTCTCTATCCCTTGCTGAAACTTAACAGTCTGCCAGGTGGCAACCACCATTTCAGAGACATATGCTTGAAAGGCAGAACATCTATCCAGCCATCCTGACAACTGCCCTCACAAATGTGATTCCAGTGATAACTATACTGGATTTGGAGCCGTACAGCAAAATTAAACTCGTGGTCTCAGAGGCTTTTAAAAACCACTTGGCCTGACAATAGAACCACTCTGTGCCAGCAAATGTTTTCTTTTTCTATTTTTTTTTCCTCATCTAAAGTCTCCCCAAAGTAGATGGGGCATTGTTTCTTCTTTTTTAAAGATGCAATTGGTAGCATAGTGAGCAAAGATGCAGACATCTGGACTAGTTCTGAGCGAAAAATCTTGATGTCTTTTCTAACACACTGCTTATCTTTCATATCTGTTGGAGGGTAAAAAGTAAGAAAAAGCAAACCAAAGCAATACCCTCCCCACACACACGCTCACAAAATCTTGCTTCCACAGGACCTACTGTTCTTGTTGGCCTTTATACGCCTGAACCAAGGCAGTGGAAAAGATCTCCTGGATTTAGCTGTGGTCACATTTAGACACAAGGCATCGCTCCCTTCCAAACTTCTCTCATAACACCCAAAGGATGAGCTGGATAGACTTAATAAATACATGTGGCAGGTACAAGTGTGACAGGGGCCATGCCTTGCTTCATGGTCTTCCATCAGTGAGTAGCCCCTACATAACTGTAGACCTGTGGTAGCTAAGAGTGGCCTTGCAGAACAAACTTGGGATGGGAAGCTCTGGGAATCTGTGCTGTCGGATTTACTGCAGATGCAATATAGTCTCTCCATGTGTACACATGGGGTTTGGTCCTTCGCTATTTATGCTGCAGTTTCAAGCATTGAGTGCTCATGCCTTGTAACAGAATTTTTCTTCCCCTTGAAATCTCTTTCTGAATGGGTCCATGATGCTGTCATCACCACAGGTTTCAACTTTCCCTTGGATTAATATTTTGCTTAGCTCTAGCAAAGGCAAGTTCAAAGGCTAGAAACTATCCCCTAGTCTGTTATACGATTACCAGGAACCAAACAGAATGACATGTTTCTCATTCAAAAAAAAAAGCATGAAGGAAAGAAAATCTTGAAGGAGGTACTCAACAGAAGCGTGGAAAAACAGAATATGCAGAGCTTTGCCTTTATAGGGTCTTCAGTCAGAGATGACCCTGTCTTTGGGATCACCTCTGCCTTCACTCTTTGACATCAGTAGCTCCCCGCATTTTCTGCAGCGCACAAAGAGGTTAGTTGATCTTATTTGGGCTACTTCCTCCAAGCTAGCCATCTATTCTGCTTTTCAGATGAAGCATATCTAGCTTTCTTGGGCTAAATAGGGGTACATAGATGCTCTTTTCTCTGGCCAATTGTTTGAGTAATCTATTGGTTTCAGGAAAGGGAGAAAGAAATTAAAAAATACTTTTACATAAACCAGACAGAATCATTTGAAAACAATTGTTTTTACTATCATTCAAACCACATTGTCTTGTTTGCATGATACACAGCAGTCCTTACAGCCAAAATCAGACCACCTTGTTACACAGTGGTACTTTTAGTAGCGAAGGTTATTCACTGTGGCTTTAAAAGAAAAATGAGATAAAAAAGTAAGAGCAGGTGTTCCTGACTCCAGCAGATATTCCCAGTAGAGGTACTTCATATTTTTGATGCACCCATCTGTGTGGTCTTACCTCAGGTGATTAGTGACTCTAAAAGATGTGACATTTGCAGCTTGCTGATATTATATACTGGCCAGCACTATATCAATCACTGCTGCCAGATGCAAATGCAGCCTGTCACCAAAAGACATCCCTTTTCCCAAAGCAGTTTTATGTCAAGATGAGAGCAGTGTGTTGCTGCTTGAGCTAACAAAGACCAACTCTACAGAAGTCCATGGAATTATACAAAAGTTAAACTAGGTTACGTCAACCTATATATGGTAAAACCTTCTTTCATCTGTTCCCTTGTAAACTCAGCATGACTACAGTGATCTCAGTGATGCTACTGCAGTGTTATACTACTGCATGAGGGGTGTGTGTGCAAATTTAGCTCCATGTGTTACTGCTGGAACTAACTGGAATTTTTTCCATGGACTCTTATTACAACTGGGAAGCATTGCCTGTGAGAATGTAATATGGGACTGCAATAATTTAAACAGCATCTGTAGAAGACCTCCCTAGAACATCATCTGAAAGATATTAAGAAGCCTCCCAGTTCACTTTAATCCTTGGATATCCATTTTCTAACAGCTTAGACTCCTGGGACAGTTGGCTAACCATCCTGGAAATTTTAGTAATATTGGCTAGATTCCTGCATCTTCAGACTGCCCCATGACTGAATCAGGAATCCCAAACTTCTGGATTTCTTCAGTTGTGCACTAGAACTATTAATATCCTAGGATTCAAAGATAGGACATCAGACAGGGTTCCTAAGGTTTTCTACTCCCAGATGTTTTTCTTTTCTGATGGAATTTCACTTAGTTTATTTATTAATATAACATTTCAGAATTTAACACATTTCCAACATTTCTACTGTCAGATTGCAGATAGTTAGAAAACTTAACTTGGAAATATAGATCAGAATCTTGATATTTTCCATATACCAGCACTGCCAATCATTGTCCAATCCTAGTCACTGAATTTTTGAGATCCTATTATTACTGCTTGATGGTTATTTGTTGACAGTCATGTCCCAGTAAGTAGCTTGGCCCAGAGTCATGTTAACATGATGTTTTCCAGGAGTTAATTTTCCCAGGCCAGCTCAGAACATGGGTGAAATGGATGTGTGACTGACAGCTTTTGAGCATGTAAATATATCTTTACTGGCGCTATCAAGCACCCAGACTCTTTGAGATCTTTATGCTACCTATTTTCAGATGCTCACCTGAAGCACCAGAGTCCTCAATGCTTAAATTGCAGAATCCAAGGCACAGAGTTCCTGGGTGCATCCTGACATCATGTAACATAATTCCTCTCCCTTGTCCCAGATCTTGATTTCTGTGCTATGAAAATTAAGTCACGAGGGCAGGAAGGGGCTGCAGAACACTTAGATCAGTATACTGACCTGGAAAAAAGAGGAATTTGAGACAATTCAGGCACACTGATGTGCATCAATCATACGGTGTGGAGGACTTCAAATCGCTATATGCTCCCTTAGCATCCAGTGGACAGATATCAGCAGTTCCAGTTGGTGATCTACTCAGCCAAAAACTGAGTGATTCCTTGGGAGTACCTCACAGGAGAAGGAACCTGGGGACACTGGATGTATATAGCTAGGAAATTCAGGTAAGTGTCTGAATTTATGGTCGATGAATACTAACGCTTTGTGGAAAGCTAAATGTTAGAGCAGATTCACAACAGTTTCAGTGGGTATAGTCCTACCACAGTGTTTTATCAACCATGGCCACAGTTATTCCCATTAACTTCTGTGGGGGTCTTTACAATAGCTTGTGGGATACCGCTCCAGTGAAACATGGTGCTTGTTCACCAGTTGCATGCATTTCTCCTAGAGTTTTAAAGCTTTCTAGTCTTGCAACTTTGAAATATTTATAGAGGCTTATAATTACTGAAACGCCTTCTTGGGAAACATTCAAGCTGTTGTTTTTAAAAAAAGTATAAGTATGGCTTGCTTTAATAGCTATTTCTGAATTTAGATGTAAAATAACCCTTTCTTTCACTACTTACTCATTCACTCAACCTTTGGGGTGGGGGTGGGGAGCAGAAGACAGCAAGTCCAGGCATTACACTTTATCAATTTGCCTTTAAGGCCATTTATACTGCAGCAGTGATTATGGCTCTTTTTTGTTAACAGCAAGAGATGGGCAGAGGATTCATTGACAAAGACTGTAATCCTTGCAAAAGTTTTGTTGTTGTTGCATTTTGCAGTATATGAAGTTCTCTTTGGAGACAAAAGTTGCTGTCCTTCTCTCTGCCACTGCCCTTTCTGAGTCTATCAGTCTGAAATACTCTGCCAGCTGAAACTCTACGGAAGAGGATGGTGGGAAAAGAGAAAGCTGAAGTAATTATTGATTGGTTTTTTTCACGTAAGTGGCAATCTTCCTAGTCTTGCATCTTAGTTTCAGTTCAGTTCCAGGTGACATATCAATATAAAATTTATAATAATAATAGTAATAAGAGCAATTTTCTGAAAATAATTATGATTATGACAGTATCAATAATATCACATTATACTTAGTAACTTTACAGCTGACAGTATTTTATAAAAAGGTTGCTATTATTATCCTTGTGGCTTTTTTAACAGATGGTGAAACCAGGGAGTAAAGAAAAAATTAATTTGTTCAAGGTCACTCCACAGAGCAATGTAAAAGCTATGAATTGAAATCAGGTTTCCTGAGTCCCAAACCAGCTCTTTAATGTATGGCGACAATGCTTCTTACGAAGGATAGCAGGCACTTAAAAGAACGAAATACCACAGCATTAAATGAAAAGCACCACTTTAAAGATTTTTGCTTTGCACATTTTATAGTCTATTCCCTTTTATGAATTCCAGAAATTCACATTTATTTACAAGACAGAAAGGAGAAAGAGATGATGCCCAGTGACTGTTACTATTAATAGTCTTTTCAGACAGTATTTTTTTCTGACTGAAATACATTGGGATACTCTTGCAGGTAGGATGTATAATATCATATATAGAGTATAATTACTATTGATGTTACTGTGTTCAGGTGAAGTGAAGGTGTAGGCAATATATGCAAAGGTTGGCTAGTAGACCTAAACACTGGCTTCTTGCCTGCCTTTGTCACAAAATGTAACACTGCCTGAGGCAAAATCTCAGGTTCTCATACCCTGATATGATCTGAGCAAGGCCATGATATGCTTTTCCGCTGGGGGAGTCAGGTATCACCTAACACCACAAACCGTTCATCATTAAAGGGTCAGCAGTTGCCACTCATCAGTATTTAAATTTCTGAAGGTATTTCCTATTCTAGCTTTGTGCATGGACTTTCTCGGTATCACTTTGAGCTAGTGTGAAGATCTGAAAACAAACAGATCAAAAAACAAAACCAGGAGAGATATCAATAAAGTAGGAAAATCTACTTTTGTTGATGGCTTCAGAAGCTAAGTAAACACTAATTTCTGTGCAATGTTCTTTGTCCAGAGGCAATCCCAGTTTGCCAATTATTAACATTACTTTGATTACTTCAGCAAGTCTCAAAGGGTAAATGCTGCATGAGCTGTAGGCATTAGCAGGATGCGTGAAGACTTTGCTGTACTGACTGTGGGTATTCCCACAGAGAATATTTGTAGAAAAGCAGTATAAATAAGGAAGCTATTAAAATGCTCTAGATTCTCAATGACTTGGAGAATTTGGGGAACTTAAATTTTTTAAGATCTTTGTATTTTTTCTAGGATGGGGAAAATAAGTGGATTTAAAGCAGTTTAAAAACCCAAAAGGACGGGACTAGCTTTTCAATTTTCCATTAAAATAATCTAATTTTGACACTAAGCTTAGTAAGTAAACACAACGGGTCATATTTCCCACTGGTGCAAATTTTTCAAGATGCACTGTTTTTTCTGAAAGATCTATTCCTGTTTACCCCAGTGTTTCATAAAGGACTGCGGATCACTCTAATATAGAAGGGTGGCAGCTCTGTCCAGCTGTTAATTACTTATTCATTGTGGGAAACATGCATAGTTAGACTGCATGAATAATTGAACTGTGTAGCCAAACAGTCAGAAAGAGATAGATTGGATGAAGCTGAAAAGCTTAAATGTGTGTGTGATGTGAAATATTCCATTCAATAGAAGATGATTTTTTAAAATGCAAAATAATAAAAAGTTGGTGTTTAAAAGCAACTCCTTTGATTATAAGGCATTTAATAAAACAAAAAAGGTTAAAAAAAGGCCAGTTACCATCATTGCTTTTGGATACTTACCTTAAGAATTCAACAATTAACTGCTTGCTTAGGCTGGGACAGCCCTGGGTTCAATTCCCAATTATTTATGACAGAGCTCCTGTATTTTAGATGAGATTGTAGAGTTTTATGGTTCTGAAGTCTTCTCAATTTCTTCTAATTTTATTGTTTTATGTTGCATAACTAAACATTCAAGGAGACCAGAGCCTGGATTTTTCACCTCCTCAGTGAATATCCCAGCCAAAACATTATATTGCTGAGAAAAAACACATCAAATTGTGATAGAAATTGAACACAGCAGTACTTTGAAAACAAGACCATGCTATAGGTCTCCACTCACAGTCAGGCAGAGGATAAATTTTTATTACGGATACAAATGGTACAGGGTAAGACTGTGTCTTTTATTCTTGGTGAATGGAGTTAAATCCAGTTGGCGGCCAGTCACAAGTGGTGTTCCCCAGGGCTCAGTCTTGGGGCCAGTTCTGTTTAATCTCTTTATCAATGATCTGGATGAGGGGATCGAGTGCACCCTCAGTCAGTTTGCAGATGACACCAAGTTGGGCGGGAGTGTTGATCTGCTCGAGGGTAGGAAGGCTCTGCAGAGGGACCTGGACAGGCTGGATGGATGGGCCCAGGCCAACTGTATGAGGTTCAACAAGGCCAAGTGCCGGGTCCTGCACTTGGGCCACAACAACCCCATGCAGCGCTACAGGCTTGGGGAAGAGTGGCTGGAAAGCTGCCTGGTGGAAAAGGACCTGGGGGTGCTGGTCGATAGCCGGCTGAACATGAGCCGGCAGTGTGCCCAGGCGGCCAAGAAGGCCAATGGCATCCTGGCCTGTATCAGAAAGAGTGTGGCCAGCAGGAGTAGGGAAGTGATCGTGCCCCTGTACTCGGCCCTGGTGAGGCCGCACCTCGAATACTGTGTTCAGTTTTGGGCCCCTCACTACAAGAAGGACGTCGAGGTGCTGGAGCGTGTCCAGAGAAGGGCAACGAGGCTGGTGAGGGGTCTGGAGAACAAGTCTGATGAGGATCGGCTGAGGGACCTGGGGTTGTTTAGCCTGGAGAAAAGGAGGCTGAGGGGAGACCTCATCGCTCTCTACAACTCCCTGAAAGGAGGTTGTAGCGAGGTGGGTGTCGGTCTCTTCTCCCAAGTAACAAGCGATAGAACGAGAGGAAATGGCCTCAAGTTGCGCCAGGGGAGGTTTAGATTGGACGTGAGGAAAAATGTCTTTACTGAAAGAGTGGTTAAACATTGGCACAGGCTGCCCAGGGAAGTGGTGGAGTCCCCATCCCTGGGGGTATTTAAAAGACGTGTAGATGAGGTGCTTAGGGACATGGTTTAGTGGGCATGGTGGTGTTGTGTTGACAGTTGGACTTGATGATCTTAGAGGTCTTTTCCAACCTTAATGATTCTATGATTCTATGATTCTATGATTCTATAGCCATGTCAGAATACCTTCTCCTGTGTGAGCAGAAGGCCACTTTCAGCAGAGGTAATATAAGCTTAAGTAATTTCTGATGGATGGAAAAAGGAAACTTGAGCCTCTGCTTGGTCTTACTCACTGACATATTGTCTCTAGCAAGGATATCACCACCTGACTTTTTACTTCTGTGAAATTAAATAAAAACACAAATTAAAGTTTTTGAGGAATTGGTGTCTGGTTCATTAAATTTTAGGATAACTGAAAACTGAGTCACATGATAAATTTACTATTTTACTACTACTACTACTACTACTACTACTACTACTACTACTACTAGCAAGTTCAACATCAACACCATTACATACTGTTTTCACTATGACGAACATGAGACTCTTCACAGAACTCAAATGAGTGAGCGAAAATATATAGGTGCTCTGAAGAATGATGAACAATTTGATTTATTTAGATTCAGGTGTTGTTAAAAGTATTATACTTATTTGACAGTGTAAATAAGAGTATGAAGAATGTCGGATGAATGGGACTTATCAACGAGGGGTCAAGAAAAGAGAAACATTTTTGTCACTGAACACATTTCAAAATGTTAATTTTCCTTTTGTTTAGATTTCATTGTCCCCTTTGTGCTTGTGTTATTCTCACTTAGGTCATACAGTCACGTCAGACTCTACGTAAATTATCTTTATACTCTTTACATTATAATAAGCAAAGAAGCTGTCCTGTGACAAATGTGCAGTAAAATACCTGATTGTCACAGAACTTTTTCACTAGAACATCCCAAACAGCTTTTATGGAGTAACTCCTAATATTCATCTTTAGTCAGTGGAAATCTTCCTAATTATCTCAATAGGCTCAGTTCAAGTCCTTGTGAAGAGAGGATAAAATAAAACATGTAAAAAGATTTATGTAGCACTACAAAGTCTTAGTGGACTTGAGTCAAAATATGTCTGGATATCCAGTAGGCATAACAACAGTTCACAGAGAAATGGTGCTCAAGGGTACAACTGAACAGAGTAGAAGATGAAGACTTATCACAATATGTTTTCCAAGTTAATAAAAAAAGAGAGGGATTATTAAATAATTGACAATGTTTCTCTCTCTCTCTCTCCTTTTTTCTCCCTCCCCCTTGGTTTTTTTTTATGTTGTCTGCCATGGAAAACCAGATATTTTAATTAAGACCTGAAAATATTTGCATTACAAATTATTTTCTTACAAATTTCCTTCTATCAAAATGATGTTCTTATTTGTTTCTCTTTCTAAATGAACTTAATAAGAAGAAGGTTTTCTGAGAAAAGTGAAACGTGTAGGTAGAAATGAAATATTTGATTATTTTTAGTTAGCCAAAAACTAAATAAAATTTTCTGTGCAAAACAATTGAATTAACCCTTCAGCAGTGTGAAGAATGATTGCTGGGGAAAGGAGAAATTATATAAAAAGGTTAGACCTGATTTTCCACTTTATAATAAGCAGCATAATTTAATCTAATTCCTCTGTTTTTTTCTTATTCAATTTAGGATTAAATTATGCTCTTCATTTCACCAATATATATCTGAATTAAATAAAAAGGTTTGGATTTCCCTATATACTAAATTTGCTATCATATGGGTTAATGCAGAGATACAGAACACCAGTCAAGGACTGGGAAATGAGCTAATACTTTTTAAGGTGAAGAGGCTGATTGCTTTCTCGTGGTTGAATGTCTATAAGTCCCAAAGTTTAAAATATAACAGCAGGATAACAGTTTGGTATATGTGTGGATCATGTGTGGTTTGCCATGCTGAAACAACCCTTCTATCCAAAATATCCAAAATAATTTGATGATTAAATATAGAAAAAAATATTTTAAAAGCTATGAAAAACAGTATAAGCAGCTTTAAGATCAGAATATTGCTAGAAAATGAACTCATAACATTTATGCTCATTACTTACAATAGAAATACAAAATAACTTTTATTTCCTTTAAACATTAAATCTACTTTGATGACATAGAAATGGATGGATGAATGAATCAATGAGAGTACAAAATATTCCATTATAATAAGACTGCTATACACAGAATACAATATACTTATTTCATCCAAACATGTATACACTTTAGAAGTACATTATATGGTACATTATAATAAAGCTACAACAATAAATCCACAGCTGCAATTTTTCTGGTCTATATTATTTGTCATTCTCTGTGGCCATTCTCTAAAGACTGTGAGATTCTCATTGCCTCTACTACACATAAATCAAAATACACTTTTTTCAGAGTTTTATACTTTGATTCTCTAAATAAGTCAATGCAGACTTTGTGCTCTAAATAAAATAAAGCATGTATATTTAGTGCCCCTCAACCGGGAAATAGATTAAATCTGTAAGGAATAGACCAGAGTCTTTCGGCAGCACTTAGGTTGGGGCGGTTAGTCTTGCAAAACGTAGGTCTGTCACTGAAACTGAACCCTAAACCTTGAATCTTATTTTCCAAGAAAAGTTTTAAATCAAAATTTTTCACTGACACTCGTAAGAGTGTAAGAGAGATTTTTAAATCAGTTGAAGAAAACAATAGCTCAAAGAAATACAGATTCCTACTTATACATTGCCTACTAGGGTATAGACTCCTAGAAAGCTTATCATAGCAAATTCCATAATGTGAATATCTTTGAATATCTGCTTCAAAACCCCTGGTCTCTGTGCCCGTTGCATACAATCCCCTTAAATATAACAGCTGAACGCTTCGTAGTTGTTAATGGATTTTATCCCTGTAAGACAGGGAAATGCTGTCACAGTTTTGATAGCCTCAGAATGGCATACGTCACAGATTTAGAGGCTTTCCCAGAGTCACAGAGAGTCTGGGATGAAGCCAAGAAGTGAACTCATGCTCCTCAAATGCAATCCACTGCTCTACCTGGTCACCCCTTTTTTGTTCCTAGAAAGGGCCAGAGTGGGAGCAGACAGGACGATGGCTTAAATACACTTTTGTCTTCTTTTCATTATTGTCTGACCCCTTTCCTAATTATTTTACTCCTTGTGCTAATATGCAACAGATTGTCTTGAACATGACATGGTCCACTAGAATCTCACTTCACTGCAACTTCATTACTTAGAAATTGTAATTGTGATGCTTCATTTGTCTTTGATGTTACTTCATAAGTGACAATTTTGAGACTCCACAGAGAATAGCCTAATGTTTCTGCAGTCCCTAATGTGTCACACGGTAATACAGCACTAAACGCTAAACACATGAGTTGCTGCTCATGCTTTTTTTTCACAATGCTCTACAGCGAGAGATGAAGGCTAAGTAAAAAAATATCCCTCTGGACCAGGATTCAGGCACTGAATTGGGACTCACTGTGGGAAAAGAAGTTCAAGTGAGGCAAGATGAGATTAAGACAATGGAAAAAATAGAAAAGAACTAAAATAAAAAATGATTTTTTGTTCCTTGGGAAAACTCGATGCCATGGATTTCCATTCTTTACTTAGCACTACATTTTTGTATTTTCAGAATAAATCAAGGAGCGTGTAGTGAGATTCATCATGGTGGGGGAAGCTGCACAACTAAGTTTAAAAACACATGGAAGTGTTCTTATCGTCATCTTTTGAATCATAGGAATGTACAGTAATCAAATTTAATATGACAAAAATAGAATTTTTAAAAGTGCTCGAGTTCTTCACATAAAAAGCATTTTAAAGCCCTTACACATGTTTTATGGTTATTTTGATGCCTCTTGTGGCTTTAAGCACATACAGTATCCCATAGACACCTCATCACCCATCCCAAATGTCATTAGTTTAAGAAAAAGGCTTATGTCTGATTCTGCAACTCCCCACTCCTGCTGCTTCTCCTTCAGCTGATGTCATACTGAGGTTTGTAACACCTCACTTACAGGAACATCATTACAGAGAATTATGACCTCAGGTGAGGGAGAAGCAGCAGGAATAGATGAGATGTTCAGGAATGAGTCTCATGTTTGTGCAGAAACATTTGTGAGATCAAATTTAGAGATCAGAAAAAAGAGAGAGAAAAAGGTAGAAAGTACTACATGGCTGGAACTTTCTCCAATGGGTTGTTTTCCAAGTTTTTCAAGAAGCATCTGAGACTGAGACGCCAAATGCAGTGACATTTTCCTTGCCAATATATAGCAGAGGAAAAATTAAAATGGGATCACAGAACATAAGTCTGAATTAATCTTTCTCTCCTCTTTATCTTCCTTTAACTTTCTTATATGACCTTCATCACAATAAAGTTTAAGAGTCTGGGCAAACCTACAGCGATGTAAACTGATACAGTTCTTCAGTGAAGCTTCATTAATTTGTAGTGCTAGCGGTATGACCCTACTAACATCATTGGAATTACATTTGATGCCTACTACAAATTCAGCAAATGGCTTTGAAAGATATGACTGATTATGCTACATTTGCTTCTTTGAAAGAAAGTGGATATTTCTCTCTGGAACTTTTAATCCCCTATGACATTTCAAGTGTAACTAGTATAATCATAATCAGAATCAAACCCAAAGGATCAAGAAATGAAAAAGAGTAATTACATTATCAGATTAGAGGAAAAATTATCACAGTCTTAAAGGGATGACAGACATTTAATTACTACATGAAAAATATCAATTTCATTTTTACAGAAAAAAGGAATCTTAATACATACTTCAGTGTAACCTTCGTGTTGTGTTCTGTGGGAGGTGAACAGTGAGACAGCATAACACACCCTGGGTTTCTGAGCAGAGTAGGAAAACCTGAATTTTGCTGGTCTGAGGATGAGGGAGCACAGGTGCAAGGAGAAGAGCTGGGGTAGAGGAAAGGGCTGGGGCGAAGTGGAAGAGTGGAGGGATGAGCCTCCCAGCTCCTCTTGCTGTGGAGGGATGGGAGGAGTATGGAGAATGACCAGTAACATTGAAAGTGTTGTTTTTCCTTTTTTTCCTCAGTAATAGCCATTTTACTCCATGCTCCTGTCTGGAGTGACAGAAGTGGCCAGCACAGCAGTGGCGTAGGCAAAGCAGGAAGGAGACTGTGGCCACGTTGTTGTCTCTGATTGTCTATGGTTAGAGGTAACCACCGCCTCTGTCTAAAGCTAGAAATGGATTTGTCCGTACAAAGATTATAGATATAAAGTGGAATCCCTTCAGCTAGGAAATCTACGGATTTATTAACTTCTCAAAGCTATGAAGAGGAAATTATTCTGGATTAAATTCCACAGGTCCTCACAGCAGTTTCTATAGAACGTTATTAATATTTGAAGACTCCCTTTAGTGTTTTACAATGCTCACCACGCATTTCTTGGTCCATGGATTATGTTTACACTAATCAATGAAGCAACGCCACCACAGGGCCTTGTAACTCTCCTGCAATCACCCACGAGCGTTCAGCCCTTTCCATTTGTCACTGGTGTGGTTTTAGTGTTTGCTGGTGTAACCCCACAATTCCCAGGCATGTCTCAGAGGCTAGTAGAAGCCAGGAGATGTTCCCACAAGGCAGTTTTTCCATCACCACCCTGTTTTGGGGAAATAAGAAAGTTTAGCTGTTTAGAAATAAGTGGTGCTGTAGCAAGTCAACCTCAGGGAGAAGAATGTGCCCTAATCGGTTTCCTAGACGTAATCAGGCACTCTATCAGGCGCAGACTTTTAAGCATCCTCTCCATCCTTTCTCAGAGCTGGATAGATTTGTTATCTTCTAAGCCAGATGCTAACCACATCAGCATGGATCAATTGCACTCATCACTCCTATTTAGAGGCAGAACTTACTAACCGGGGCTCGGTGCTGTGTTTACTCAGTTTCTATTTTCTAGTACAGACATGTAGCCATGCAGCTCTCTACAGGTGACTTTCATGACACAACCAAAAATGTACTTTCCAAAAATGATTTGTCACTTTTGATTGTAAATTCAAGATGTCAGTGAATTTGCTGTTTAATTGAAGAAGCTAGTAGAAGTTGAAATTTCAGTACCGTTATATTATTCTGCTAAAATCAATAATTAAAAATACAAATCTGATCAGTTGCCATGACATCTAGCTTTATTTTGCCAACACATTTCAGAATCCCAGTCATGCTGTCATCTGAACTGGAGTGCTACTTTCTTTGGGTTCTCTGCTGTCACTATGGGGTTTTTTGCTTCGCTGTTGGCTTGCTGCTTTCCTGATGAAGTGAACAGGATGGGATATGACACACATTATAAAACTGAAAATGGGAGCGCAGGGAAAGAGTACTGATTATTCAACTCAGAATGGACTTGACAATGGCAACTTCTCCCTACCTGGCCTTGAAAACCCAGCAGATAAGTTGACAAGTTCAGGTAATTGCGTATTACTTTTTGTCAATTTATTTCAAAGTATTTCACAATCTTTGTTTTTCATAACTTAATGTGGGATACAAAAATACGGTTCTTCCATCCATCTGTGTATTTCATAACCTTTAGTTCCTGTTTCCCTGGCTTACTGCACTTATGAGTTAGTCCTGGGAACATCTTAATTTCATGAATATGTAGTCTGCTTCAAGTATAGCCAGCAGACTTTAATTGCTGATGTTCTCATGGCAGAAAAAATCTCTACATTTTTAAAAATTTAAGTTTTAAGTGTTTAATTGAATATGGTATATTACCTATTGAGTTACACTACATTTGGCATTCTGTTTCAAATAAATCCAAAAAACCTTTCTTTTTATAGCCTTCCAGGCCGCATGGTGGACTTTTAAATTCTTAATTAATTCTTAGAGTCTTTAAATATGGCCATTAAAGAAACTGCTGTTCTTTTTCTTTCACAAACTTTGGAAAGTTGGTTATAAAGAGGAGAGTAAAGAACATTTAACCGAGTGAAAATCTGAAGTACTGTCTTTCAGAGCAAGTGTAAACATATATTTCTGCTCACAGCTCAATGTATTTAAGATTTCAGACTTGTCCTTTATGACAGCAATCAGAAAATTACTGATGTGCCTTTAGTTGAAATAACTCATTTAACAAAATAAGGAATAAAAATTGTAAACGAGTGCTACTCTGTTTCCAAGTATGAACAATAAACAGTACTGCAATATTCTCTGAAAATTTATAAAAAGCTCAAGTTGGTAATGCTCTAATAAAAAAAAAGATTAATTTTAACAGTTCTAGCAATAGCCATGTTTCAGTAATACTATTTTTCTTGAGTGTAAGTGATTAACAATAATTATGCTTGCAACTGTATTGCCGTTGCCATAAGCTTTGTGCTGTGTTTGCAAGGCCTCAGAACAGATGCTTGTCAGGCTTGCTCTGTCTGAACTTTTCCTGACCTGCCAACAGCTTTTTTTTTTTTTTTTAACTTGGTTTAGCTGTAATAGCAATTTCTCTAATTGACCGGGTGTCTGTATTTAATTTGTTTTACTGTTGTTTATCTCTGTGTGGTACAACCATAGTTTTACACACATAGCAGTAAGAAAGAGTAGCCCTAGGTAGAATGAGATCTATACGGCTCTAATGCAATGACACAGCACTGAGAAACTCAGGGCTGGGATGACAGCAGAGACTTTGAGAAGTGGAGACACAGGACGTGGTGTAGAGGAGTGCAGACATGGGATGCTAAGAGGTGAGGCACAGGCTGGCACTGGAGATTCTGTGGCTATAAACAGGTCTTCAGTGGTCAGTTAAAGAAGTGCAGACCTGGAGGTGGACAAAAGTGGTTTTAGGGGCAACAAAGTGAATAAAATAAATAGTATCTGGCATATGTAATGGACGCCATATATATTGTAAATCTGGATGTTGCATGGAGCTGCAGACCAATGAAGAAAGAAAGAGGTGTGAGTGCATGTTAGCAAGCTTATAAAGATGACCCCAAGTGGATCCTGGGAAGAGGAAGAAGAAACCATCAACACGAATCATCATTCGTCCTGCCGAAGGACTCCAGAAATGATGACTTGGTATAATACCACTCCATCACCAACACCAGAGTGAAACCACCAGTGTTAGGACCCAGAGGAGCAGCAGCACGGTGAGCATAACCCCAGAAGTAGGAGTAGAAACTACGTGTGTGTTATAATTTTAACTGTTATTACTATTACTGTGACTTTTTCTTTTAATAAGTACTCTACCTGCATTACTATTCTTTCTTTTTTCTGTGATAATTAGATCTAGATTAATGATAACTCTTGAATTAGACTGTTAAGAGTTTCATTATACTAACAATAAATTCTTAGCTTTACTTATATATATACATAATGTGTGTTTCCTTTTACCTCCAGGACTTGGGGTTGTTGGTAGGTGAAAAAATTAGATATGAGCTGGCAAAGTGTGCTTGCAGCCCAGAAAGCAAATCATATCCATGCATAAAAGCAGCGTGGCCAGCAGGTCGAGGGAGGGGATTCTGCCCCTCTACTCTGCTCTCGTGAGACCCCACCTGGAGCACTGCATCCAGCTCTGGAGCCCTCAGCATAAGAAAGACACGGACCTGTTGGAGCAGGTCCAGAAGAGGGCCACGAAAATGATCAGAGGGCTGGCACACCTCTCCTGTGAAGAAAGGCTGAGAAAGTTGTGCCTGTTCAGCCTGGAGAAGAGAAGGCTGCGGGGAGACCTTATTGCAGCCTGTCAATATATAAAGGGGGCTTACAAGAAAGATGGAGAGAGACTTTTTACCAGAGCCTGTAGTGATAGGACAAGGAGTAATGGTTTTAAACTGAAAGAAAGAAGAAATTCAACCTCATTAACAATAAAAAAGAAAGAACAAGAGTGCTTATGAAATCTAGGAGCTAGGGTTCCATTAAAATTAATAAAATAAGCAACTATGGAAAAAATAATATAAATTCAATGTTTGATTTTGCATTTGCTGAAGTTAAAGACAAAACTGCAACTGAGTTCAGCAGTGCAAGAAAGGGACTTTGGTTTCTGACAAGTTAGATGAAAATCTCCTAAATCCTTGAAAATGGGAATGAGTTAGGATGAAAAACACCAGATTCAACTTTACCATAAAGAAAAATAAAGCATTCAAGATATGCTTTAGTTTCCATTTGAATATATCTTAATGCTAGTGTTTCCATCTAGAGGTCTACTTTTATGACAGTGGTCTAAATTCCCAATTTTTTTCAAAAATCTTCAACTTGGTTCAGTTGCTCATACACAGATGTCAGGTGCCATATGCCATGTCCTGGGAACATTTTGCCTAGCCCCCAGCTGCTGTTTCAGAAGGACACAGGTCTCCTGTATGTCCTATACAGATGTTTCAGAAAACTCAGGGCATCTAAACCAGCCCAAAACATTTATTCCTAGGCAGGTGAATCCTTCTCCCACAGCTGATCAGATTAATCCAACAGAAAGTGAGTTGCAATTGGTACCACAGTGAGAATCAATAGGTGGCATCTCAGTTACGTGAAATTATTATTGTTATTACACAGTGGTTACAATTATTACAGATTACAGGCAATTAATAGGGTTAGCTGGTCCTATGTACATGAAGTTTTTGATTAAACAGTGTCTTCTGGGGAAGAAAAAAAAAAGGGAAATGGCAACTTAGAGCTTTTTAGGTCAATTTAAGAAATTATTCTTTTTCTTTATCTGGAACCAGTATACTAATAAAGGTGACAGCAGAATTTACTCTAGAAGTCTTTGGTATTTTGTCTTCCCCAAGAAAAAAAAAAAAAAAGATAATTAGAATTAGAACAAGTACTCAAAGATTGCTGTTGGATCAATACTACTGAATGTCCAAGGGGTGAATGGAAGTGGTAAGACTGGGAACACTGGTGCTGTAGCCAAATTATACAGCCAGAAAAAGTTGCCGAGCAGAGTCAGAAATCTCTGCCTTGTTTCACTATGTGAGGTATCCAGAATACATCTGTATAAATAGTTTTTCTCTAAGAATAACTCACTTGAGGTAAACAACAATTTACGCCATATCTGTTTCATTTAAAACATAGACCAGAAAGTCTGTGTGGTTGAGGTGTGGATCACTGCTAGGGAAATATCAACAATACAAGGAAAAAAAATCAACGTTATATACCCGCTTTGCATTTTTACTGCTAACACAATTGTTGACATTGTAAATTGACTCTTAACATCATAAATGGTTTCCCACACATTGTAAAGTAAATCCCATAGACTTTTATTGGTATCATAAATGGCTTCTTAACATGTAAATGGCCTCCTTCACGTGGCAATGTAAATCCCATAGGCTTTTATTGACAACATAAGTCATATAGTGTATTGCATTTTGCTATCATTGTTGGTTTTCATTTAAAAACTAAATAAAAGTTTGAGGAAATAAAACACAGGGATTTGCACATTTCCAGTTGTGGCTGCCCTTGGTTTTCTGCTCCTGTGATGAATGTGAAATGTCAAAAAGACTTGATAGTCTTTTCTTAGGTTTAACTCCCCTTCACAAGATCAAATAGCTGAATAAGAGTTCACCAGTCTTGATATTTCAGTAGGGGTTGACAAAGCTGCCAAAATGGATGTAAGAAACTGTAAAATGGTGACTACAGTCACTCCCATTTCTTTGGCACCTTTCACTCACAAAAATCCCAGAGCACTTCAGAAAATACACAAAATACATGTCAGGAAGCAACATAAGGAAACATTTTTCATATTAAAATGATGACATAGTCCAAATTCTTAACTGTAATACTGCTGTGTTGCTTGGCTTTACCCTGAAATGTCTGCCTCCCTGAGAGGGAACAGCAATAGCTGTTTAATAGCACTCAGTAAAACTTCACTACATTTTCAGATGTAAAGCATAAACACAAATATTTTGTAAATCTGGATGACCCTGTGGGCCATGCCCTAATTATTTAACTAATTGATTAACTTCCTACAATGAGATCGAGGGTGATGATTTGTCTGTGTGAGCGAACACATAATTTCAAACAATTTAGGGACCATAATCTAACAAGATATTCCTCAAAAGCTACCTAAGTAGCTTTTGATATCGTTGTTATGGTTCCAGCATGTTATGGTTCCTGTAGCTCATTGCACATACAAGATACACTATGTTTAAGTTGCTAAGAAGATGGTAACTCAGACATTTGTGATTATCTGAGCAGACCCAAAATGCAGAACTGAGTAGAGTTCATCAAGATGCTGAAATGCATATCACTCACTGCACGTCAGCGAATCCATCCCACCCATCTATGATTTCTGGACAACCAGCAGATGAGGAAATACATAGTAGACGAGCTCACAAAACAGTTGGTGCATTGTCAGGACAGAACACAGGTCAGTTTTCACTGGATCCCCTGGTGAACTCCATTGAAATTATTACAACTTGAGTAATACATAACGACAAAGGTAATGCATATAACTTTCTTCTATAACAGAGCTAAAAAAATAGCTTTCATATATGTGTATATCTATCTATATATTTCTATATATAGTAATTAAAGCATTAGAGCATTCACTGACAATACAGTATATGTGGGTTAATTTCTTATCTTGCCCTAAGAACATTGCATGTAAGAGGACTCTGAAGTGTATTTGCTTGGATGACTACACCTTAGGTGAGGACAATCATGTTCTAATCACTGTTATGGGAACAGCTTATGTATTTTATCCAGTGACAGTTTAATGCAAAGTACTATAAAGCAGTGACTGTTTAACACAACGGCTATTCAATTCAGATTTCTCAGGGAGAGTTACATGCTTGAATAGTTTTGAGGAGCTACATCAAAGTGTCAAAAGTCACATTTGAAAATGGCATTATAAGCCCTAAACCAATAACATGATTGACCCCTTCTCATCAGCTCATTTTGAAATTAAGCTACATGAGCTCAGCTAACCTTATGGTCCCGGCTGGTAAGTAGGAAACTTGACATTTTAACCTGCTCTGGTAGGATAGCAACTTCTTCTGCATTCATGAGCAGTGCGGTTCCTTCCAGGTTTTCTGATCTTTGGACTGTGCCTTAATCACAAGGTCAGTAATCCTGTTTTAAAGGAACGTACTTAATGACACTCTCCCCTTTTTTGCCGGTAAAACGGTGAACAACAGCCCAAAATTTCCTCAGATATAGATCAGCTCAAATGTAGTTAACAAAATCATGACTGTTTTTTACCAAACCTGGGTTTTCCCAATATGTAATTACATTAACATCCATATTACATTTCTGTTCACATAATGTAACTGGACAACTAGATCTTATTTTTTCAATTTAAGTCTAAAAAGCAATTGCCGAACACATTCAGAGAGCACCAGCTTCAGTAGGCTGCTTAACTATTTAAATACTTAAAAGTTTCTTTAAAAATTGCCTTAGAGGAGAAAAGATTATATTGTGGAGTTGGTCTGACTTTCAAAGTCAGCTCATTAATCATAGTTAATGCTCCTTGTTATAGCAGATAGTAATCTGTACTTCTTATAAACCGACACTGCCCACAGCATGAAAATATTTCTGATCCATCTAATAAAAATTTACAATGCCATTCCCTTCTAAGGCTGGTGCCTTATATCCTTTGCAGCAGGTATCTATGATGTAAGAAAGTTTCAAAAGGTACTTGAAATGTTATATATATTTATATGTATTTTCTAAGTTAGTATGTTTATATATAAATATACAGGTAAGATATACATATGTGGACATGATGCTGTTCAGGATTTTGCCTAGACAAGTTCTGAAAAGCTGCAAGGATGGAGATTCATCCACATTGCTCATTCCCTGTTCTTGTGTTTAACCAATCTTATAATGAAGAATTTTTCTCTTACATGAAATCAAGATCCTCAAAAATACCTTGTTCTAATTAGTCATGTGTCAAAGGAACTAAAGCAGCTCAGTAGATTAAAAGGTCTGGATTCAGATGATGTGAACATCTGAATCTCACTTCTGAAAAGCTCTCAGACATTAACAGGTTATTTTATAATGAAGTGGAATTTAATCTTTCTGTCGTGAGCTCTTTGACACGTGACCACTGTGGTGAGGATGGGTGAATCAAAGACAGTTATTCACTGTAATTCACTGTAGTTTCCTTTGTGGTCCAGTTCAGAATGTCTCTTAATGATTTAGCTTGCTAATTGTCACTGCTGTTGGAAGCTGTTGATTCAATTTTTTTGATTTAATCAAAAACTTCACCTTGAACACTGTCTCGTCCCTAGGTGGTGATCCCTCCCAGTGGCTTCTTAAATTCTGGACCCAAGGGGGACTCCAGATCTCACCTCCAACATGAAAAGGCTCTGAAGTTTCATTTCTGTAACAACTGTAATGCACTGAATTTGTTGCACATTAACTAAGTGGCTGGTTTACATATCTTCATCATGGTTGTGCATAAGTGAGCATTCCGTGACAGGGAGACTCTACACATAATGCTCAGTGAGACTGAAAGGTTCACCGTACTTTTAAGGCAGCCCTGAATGTTGTTTCTGTTCAGCATTTTGTTTTCTTCTTTTGGCTAATAATGACTATTTTAAACTACTTCTTTAAAATCATTGACTAAAAAAATTGCATTCAAATGAGTACTCTTAAAGGTATCTCTGAGATGCCTTCTACAATGTTTCATTGTTTTACAACCTAATTCACAGTCTGGAATTCATTGGTCATTCCTGCTGTATCTACTTGAATAAACAACCTGCCTTATCATGACTAAACTTGCGTTATAAATTCCTGCCTGGGTGCGTAGACAACATCTTGCACAATTTCAGTGTTAGTGAAGTCAGCTTGTAAGCCAAGAAGACTCATGCCTTCTGTGGAACTTCTCCAGGTGATGGATGTGGTTTTCTGCCTTCCACCTCTGGAAAAGTCTGGTAGCATCTTTGTGTATGTCTTGATTTGTGAAAAGCTTGTGTAAAAGCTAGTGAATGTACATTCCCTGTTCTCCCTCTTTATCACTGTGTCTGTCTGAGAAGCCTATGAGTCACGAGAACCATCTGGTAGTGAATGCTGGCTCCTCATCTGAAGAAATAACAGTGGCGTACATCGAGCAGAGCACTTGAGTACCTGAGACACCCTTTTGGTATAGCACAGAAGTCTAAGCTAAAAGAATGATTCAGGAAAATCCTACCTAACATCTAAGACACCATTAACACCTACAATTTCAGGTGATGTTTCTTGGACTTCCTAAATTGCCACTCTTGCTAAACTGGGTATCTAAGTATCTTTCTCCTTCCAATTTCTGTTAATGATGAAAACAGACAAGCTACTGTTTGCCTACACATCTGAAGGAAGCCTAATGTGCTAGGAATATTTAGACCATGACTTATTCACTTGCACTAAACAATGTTGAGTTAAAAAACTGCTGCTGGAAGTCCCTTTTATAAGAAACTAGTGACAAGAATGTTGGCTCTAAGGCTGGGATGCCTTGATCCTGCCCTTGTGTGGTATGAATCTAAAGCACCTTCATCTGAAATGATGTAGAGGATGTAGACGAAGGTCCATCCAGGGGGTCGCCTAGGGTGAGGCAGTCAGCCCCACGCATTATGACTGCTGCTGCTAAGAAAAAAAAGAGGGTAATTGTCATAGGCGATTCCCTTCTGAGGGGAACAGAGGGCCCAATATGCCGACCGGACCCATCCCACAGGGAAGTCTGCTGCCTCCCTGGGGCCCGGGTCAGAGACATCACTAGGAAGCTCCCTGGTGTGGTACGGCCTTCTGATTACTGCCCGCTGCTGGTTATACAGGCTGGCAGTGATGAGGTTGCAGAGAGAAGTCCTGCAGCGATCAAAAGGGACTTCAGGGCACTGGGGCGACTGGTTCAAGGATCGGGAGCACAGGTAGTGTTTTCCTCTATCCCTACAGTGGCAGGGAAGGATACTGAAGGGAACAGGAAAACACACCTGATCAACACGTGGCTCAGGGGCTGGTGCCATCGGAGGAATTTTGGCTTTTTTGATCACGGGGAGGTTTACACGGCATCGGGCCTGCTGGCGGCAGATGGAGTCCAGCTGTCTCACAGGGGGAAAAGGATCATTGCTCATGAATTGGCAGGGCTCATTGAGAGGGCTTTAAACTAGGTTCGAAGGGGGAAGGGGATAAAACCAGGCCCACTAGAGATGAGCCTAGGGATGGCGTGCCGATGCCGGGGGTGAAATCGATAGCCCAGCTCAAGTGCATCTACACCAATGCACGCAGCATGGGCGGCAAACAGGAGAGGCTGGAAGCCATTGTGCATCGAGATAGATATGACTTAGTCGCCCTCACAGAAACATGGTGGGGTGACTCTCATGGCTGGAGTGCTGCAATGGATGGCTATAGACTCTTCAGAAGGGACAGGCGAGGAAGGAGAGGCGGTGGGGTGGCCCTATATGTTAGGGAGTGTTTCGATTGTCTAGAGCTCAACGATTGTGATGATGATACGGTTGAGGGTTTATGGGTAAGGATGAGGGGGAAGGCCACCGAGGCAGATATCCTGCTGGGAGTCTGTTATAGACCACCCAACCAGGATGAAGGGGCGGATGAAGCATTCTACAAGCAGCTGGCACAAGTCTCTCAATCGCTAGCCCTTGTTCTCGTGGGGGACTTCAACTTCCCGCATGTCTGCTGGCAATACAACACGGCAGAGAGGAAGCAGTCCAGGAGGTTCCTGGAGTGTGTGGAAGACAACTTCCTGACACAGCTGGTAAGTGAGCCTACCAGGGGAGGTGCCTCGCTCGACCTGCTGTTTACAAACAGAGAAGGACTGGTGGGAGATGTGGTGGTCGGAGGCCGTCTTGGGCTTAGCGACCATGAAATGGTAGAATTCTCGCTTCTTGGTGAAGTAAGGAGGGGGGGCAGCAAAACCGCAACCATGGACTTCTGGAGGGCGGACTTTGGCCTGTTCAGGACGCTGGTTGAGAGAGTCCCTTGGGAGATGGTCCTGAAGGGCAAAGGGGTCCAGGAAGGCTGGACGATCTTCAAGAAGGAAGTCTTAAAGGCGCAGGAGCAGGCTGTCCCCCTACGCCGTAAGAAGAACGGGCGGGGAAGACGACCGGCCTGGCTGAACGGGGAGCTCTTGCTGGGACTCAGGAAAAAAAGGAGAGTTTACCGCTTGTGGAAGAAGGGGCAGGTGACTCAAGAAGAGTACAGGGATCTCGTTAGGTCGTGCAGAGAGGAAATGAGAAAGGCAAAAGCCCAGCTAGAACGCAATCTGGCCGCTGTCGTTAAAGACAACAAAAAAAGCTTTTACAAATATATTAATGACAAGAAGAGAGCCAGGGAGAATCTCCATCCTTTATTGGATGCGGGGGGGAACATTGTCACCGAGGATGAGGAGAAGGCTGAGGTACTCAATGCCTTCTTTGTCTCAGTCTTTAACAGGCAGACCAGTTCTCCTCAGGGTACTCGGCCCCCCCAAGTTGGAAGACAGGGATGGCGAGCAGGATGAACCCCCCATAATCCAAGAGGAAGCAGTCAATGACCTGCTATGCCACCTGGACGCTCACAAGTCTATGGGGCCAGATGGGATCCACCCAAGAGTGCTGAGAGAGCTGACAGAGGTGCTCGCCAAGCCACTCTCCATCATTTATCAGCAGTCCTGGTTAACGGGGGAGGTCCCAGACGACTGGAGGCTTGCCAATGTGACACCCATCTACAAGAAGGGACGGAAGAAGGATCCGGGGAACTACAGGCCTGTCAGCCTGACCTCGGTGCCGGGAGCGGTTCATCTTGAGGGCGCTCACAAGGCATGAGCGGGACAACCAGGGGATCAGGCCCAGCCAGCACGGATTCATGAGAGGCAGGTCCTGCTTGACCAACCTGATCTCCTTCTATGACCAGGTGACCCGCCTAGTGGATGAGGGAAAGGCTGTGGATGTGGTCTACCTGGACATCAGCAAGGCCTTTGACACTGTCTCCCACAGCATTCTCCTAGAGAAGCTGGCGGCTCACGGCTTAGACAGGTGTACTCTGCGCTGGGTAAAAAACTGGCTGGACGGCTGGGCCCAGAGAGTTGTGGTGAATGGAGTCAAATCCAGTCGGCGGCCGGTCACGAGCGGTGTTCCCCAGGGCTCAGTACTGGGGCCGGTCTTGTTTAATCTCTTTATCAGTGATCTGGATGAGGGGATCGAGTGCACCCTCAGTAAGTTTGCAGACGACACCAAGTTGGGCGGGAGTGTTGATCTGCTCGAGGGTAGGGAAGGCTCTGCAGAGGGACCTGGACAGCCGGGATCGATGGGCCCAGGCCAACTGTATGAGATTCAACAAGGCCAAGTGCCGGGTCCTGCACTTCGGCCACAACAACCCCATGCAGCGCTACAGGCTTGGGGAAGAGGGGCTGGAAAGCTGCCTGTCGGAAAAGGACCTGGGGGTGCCCAGGCGGCCAAGAAGGCCAATGGCATCCTGGCCTGTATCAGAACTAGTGTGGCCAGCAGGAGTAGGGAAGTGATCGTGCCCCTGTACTCGGCCCTGGTGAGGCCGTACCTCGACTACTGTGTTCAGTTTTGGGCCCCTCACTACAAGAAGGACGTTGAGGTGCTGGAGCGTGTCCAGAGAAGGGCAACGAGGCTGGTGAGGGGTCTGGAGAACAAGTCTGATGAGGATCGGCTGAGGGCACTGGGGTTGTTTAGCCTGGAGAAAAGGAGGCTGAGGGGAGACCTCATCGCTCTCTACAACTCCCTGAAAGGAGGTTGTAGCGAGGTGGGGGTCGGTCTCTTCTCCCAAGTAACAAGCGATAGGACGAGAGGAGATGGCCTCAAGTTGCGCCAGGGGAGGTTTAGATTGGACGTGAGGAAAAATGTCTTTCCTGAAAGAGTGGTTAAACATTGGACCAGGCTGCCCAGGGAAGTGATGGAGTCCCCATCCCTGAAGGTATTTAAAAGACAAGTAGATGAGGCACTTAGGGACATGGTTTAGTGGACATGGTGGTGTTGGGTCGACGGTTGGACTCGATGATCTTAGAGGTCTTTTCCAACCTTAATGATTCTATGATTCTATGATTCTATGATTCTATGAAATTGAGTGGCTATTCTTCATGGGAACCATGCTCCTTCTGCTAATGCTGGGAGAAGGCAGGAATAGTCACTGCATAGCCTGGTGTTCAGATTCAGGAATCCAGCAGAAAAGCAGACAAGAGGGATCCAATTTCTAGTGTAGCAATGTCAGCATTTAGCTGCAGATAAAGGCACTGGAATTCTGATTCTTAGGTTACTGCTATTTTTTAGCTAATGGCTATATAATATAAATTTCTTAAAAAGCTGATGGAACAGAATCTAGGAGTCACATTTCAAGAAAAGTTCCTTTTTGCTCTGTGCTTGCAGTCAAGGTCAGAGTCCCTTTTAATCCACTTTTCCCAAGGGTTTTCAGTTTTTTATTTCTTGGCCCAGCTTCAGCAGAAGAGGCAGAAAAAAACTGGAAATGGTTCATAGTATGGTCAGTAGAGGGGGCTTCTTTGGTTGTGAGAATGATGAGTTAAAATCTATTCAGCTGAAGTATTTAAATACATTAGGTGATTTTAGGCTCTGAGACCCCATGTCATATCAAATGATTGATTTTAGAGAATCTGTGGTCCTGCAAACTCCATTAAACAATTTTACATATAAATTTTAGGCATTGTTGTGCTGCAGATTGTAATATCCAAGGACTTCTGCTGAACGGCTGTCCTCTTGCTTTGTGGCTTATAATCATGGCTCAGTACATTACTCAGTAATGAGTGCAGACAAAAAGATGACTCTCACCGTGGCAAAAAATGAGCAGATTAGCACTGGAAACTTTTCAGATACTAGGACCTCAAGGTCAGATTTGTTGTATCTTAAATGCCTCATTGGTTTTGTACACTGCCGTTTGCTGTGGTCTGAGGATTGCTCCTCACAAGCCATGCTGACAAGATGTCTCTTAGAATAATTTTCTGAATAGATGAAGGCGCTATCACAAGATAGGCATAGGGGAGGACAACTCCTACAAGCTTTCACTTAGACATGCTCCCAGGAAAAGAAAAACTCTTCTCGGGCATTATATGTAGTTGCTTAATGCCCTTGACAGAATGTCACATCACTTGTTTCCCAAGTGAAGACTGGGAACACACATTTGTATGTGTTGATTGCAGTGAATTGCTCCTCACTGCAGCGTACAACCAGTGGATTACGTCCCCTTTTTTACAGGCATCTGTCTTTTCTCCTTGAATAGCATAACACAACCTTTATTTTACTAGTAGCTCATATAAAAGAATGTGGGTTACATGAGAGGCCAGCTGGGCTCACCAGCAGGAGTTTGGCCACTGAATTTAAAGGGAACCCGAGCGGATTGAGTTTCTGATGCTGTAGGTGATGCTGTGACGTGGACAGCTGGGAAGCACTGGTTTCCAGACTCATAGTCCTGGGCTGCTCAGAAGAATAAGCAAGCAGCAGAATCAGCGTCAGCATTTTTTTTGAAGGTTATTATATACGCTGTATTGATGGCAAATAAACTGAGTTTCCCAAGAGGTTCTTGGAATGTATTGAGCCCTGTAAGACACCCTTTTTAAGAAGAGATGACCTGACTTTTTGCATGTAACTTTTTCTCTCCATTGACTGTAGACGGGACCAAGACTCACAGGCGATACAAGTTTATTAAAATAAATGCCACTAAGCAATAAGAAATTACTTTTTTTCCCCTACCTTTTCATGGAAGCTGTCTAAGGGCACGCCACAGTAACTACTTCTTGTGTGTAAGATCTAAACCTTTTAGGTTATGACAGATATATAAAAGGAAACACAGAGTGAATTAAATAGACACACTCCAAAACCCTATCAAGAAAAGTAAATTTTCTGTCTTATTTCACTTCCAGGAAAGAAATACTTCCTTGCAGACATCTCCTATCTCTCTAGCAATCAGGGTGATGTTAGTCTCTGGTGACACTATGATGACTATGTGTTCTTAGACTCTGCTTTATGAAAGTTGTGTTTCCAGTACTCTACCATTGAGGGTCAAATGTAAAACCAAAACAGTGGGGGTTGATTGTTTGTTTCAAAAAGAGATCTTTTGTTTTCCTTCAAAAAGTAGAGAAAATATACTGTTCATGGTCTTGTTTGTTTTTCACTTATTCTCTTTGAGTTTACAATACTGAAGTCAAAGGATACCCGGGCTGTCTCCCACAATAAGGAGAGAGAGTTCTAATGAAGAACTGATGATCCCCAAATTTCAGAACCTAGAAGACCAGCATTCTCAGAGGAACTTCTTTTTTTGTAAATGATTATAAAACAGACTGAGCTTAAATGCTGGATTTGAATTTGGAGTCCAACATCTTCATATTTTGGATCCAAATTTTGCAACCAGAACTTGTACTTATAGATTAACCCAAATTCCAAAACAACGCATTAATTATTTGAATGTTCAGTATCTGGAACTTAATCTAAAATTTTGTGTAATGATCACATCCCCCCAAAAGTTGCAAACTACCAACTGCAAACATTCTGATTAGTTCCATGTTTATTATACAATGATCTTATTATTGCGGAGCAAAGGGATTTCACATGAGAAGAAAACATAGGAACAAAATGTATTTGAATTCAAAGGTCAAAACTTCAGCAGCAAATTATATTTCTGTGTAAGATGATGAATTACAATTTTTTTGATTTAATGAAAGTTTTATAAAAATAGAGCCTGAGACTTCTCCATCTTATTAGAGCATAAACGAAGAATAACTCCTTTGATCTAACTTAATGTAAGCTATAATCTAATCCTCCCTTTTCTTTAGGAGTTTATTATCTGAAGGTGATTGGTGTTGTGCAGCATTTAATAGAACATCGTATTATCTATCATCAGTTTTCCTCCCTGAAACCAGTACATCATTTAGCTTAAATATGCTTTAGGAGTGTAGAGAACTATTTAGAACAACGTCTCCTTCTTTATGTGAACTTTGAACTACAGCAGACTCATAGCTCTACATCTCCCTCTGCTAAGTGGAAGGATATTTTTATTTAGCTTGGAGAAGAAATTGTTGACTTTGACAACTATACTAAGATATGTAGTTTCCTTTTCACCTTCACCTTGCTACAATCCTGATGGCTGGTTATTGCCAAACAGGGTACTATAGATGTTTTTTGTACAAGTCCAAGTGTGAGATGTGGATGGAATTCACATAAGGTAGATGTCCTGGTTTCAGCTGGGATAGAGTTAGTTTTCTTCCTAGTAGCTGGTACAGTGCTGTGTTTTGGATTTAGTATGAGAATAATGTTGATAAAACACTGATGTTTTAGTGTGTTATCACATCACACACCTGGCAGGGGGAGAGTGAGCAAGCGACTGTGTGGTGCTCAGTTGCCAGCTGAGGTTAAACCACGACAGTAGATCACATTTGGAAACCCTAAGAAAAGCACAGTCTGCAGAGATACAGAACAAGTTAAGGCATTAGGTAAGCCTTTTTTCCTTGCAAATTAATTATTTGTTTGGGTAAAATGAGCAGCAGAAGAAAATACTAACTTCTCCAAAGAAGTTTCAGGTTCTTTTATTTACCCCAAAAGTAGAACAACCACCAAGAGTATAAGAAGCAGTATACCACAATTAATGGTTCCAGTGTAATGCTAGTAGAGAGTAGGTTTCTTTTTTTGTTGTTTTTTTTTTCCTTATCTAATGAGAATGCTAGTCTACAATGTTTTTTCTATAAAACTTCTCTCCTTTTTTTCACAGGAAAAAATTGTTTCAGGACAAAAAAAACCCAAAACCAAAACCAGAACTAATCTCTTGCTTGTCACTCAACTTCTGGGAACGGACACAAAAGAACAAGGTGTCACTTCAACCAAGAGGTGCAATGAAATTCTTTGGCTTGTATAGTACAGCAGACTCTGAGGTGAACACCTGGATAGCTGCTAGGTTTGAAATAAATGGATCTAGGATAGACATTTTTCCTTTCATAAAAATAAGGGCCTGGAAGAGTCTGGCTGACCTGTTCAACCTGATCTCCTGGGGTCACCAGCAAGTGTGGTAAACAGGTCAAAAGGGGGAAATAAGGAGCATCAGCCACACTGTAATAGCACTGACATAGCATTACTGGAAAGCTGCAGTGTTTAAAGAAAAGTCAAGTCTGAAAGAAATATACTATAGCGACATTTCAAATGGGCACATCTTCTCTTTTTTTCTTTCAAGAGTCAGAACAATAAGTTGAATTCTCTTGTACTTTTATTTTTGTTCATAGGTTAGGTGAAATGGTTTCCTTTTTTATCTATAAATAAGTTTGGATCAGCAGTGAACAAGTTTTTGATGTGAAAACTCATGCCATGAGCTCAACACAGTACTTTTTCTAAGAAAGTCGAAAAGCTATACAAAGGTAATTAAAAGATAGCACAAACTAACCATAGCCTGAAGACAGGCCTCAAACTTGTACAGAGACAGATGTCTGAATGAGAAAAGGTATTACATTATTTGTTAAAATAATGATATAATGAAATAGTTACTTGTCAAAGTGTAACGTATAAAAGCAGACAATAGACTTTCAGATGAACTTGTACCTCCACCCAATACTTTAAGCCAGGTCAGAGTGAAACACTTATTTAAAGTGCGTTACAGCTGCAATCAATAGAGGGAACCACGTTAGATCTTACCACCGCCTTCATAATTTCCCAGGGAACAAAAGGAGCTGAGACATCTGTAGCCTCAATCTATCACCTCCTACATTGTTTGTCTATAGGACAGAGAGACAGTCTTCTGTAGTATCTTCTCTCACACGATTATCACATATGCACCATTCTCTGAAATTCATACATGAACATGCAGCACATTGTCTCAAGACTTGAGATGAAGTTTTCCAGCATCCACCCAGAGAATTAAGCTTCTGCAAACTTCCTATCAAATTCATTCCACTATATGTGAGAACAGACTTAGTGAATTATATTTATGTTCATAAAGGCATATTTTTTTAGAATCTTGCAATCAGAAATTAAAATTCATCTGAGCTGCCCCTTTTTCTTTGTAAATTTATTCTACAGTGATGTAAAAGCACTGACTAAAATTCTAAATGTACATGGGAAAAAGATTCTTTGTTTTCTTTTTTCTCTCTCCTCACTGCTATCCCAATCATCTTCATACCCATATCCTCCATCATTTCACTCCCTGAAAATTATTAGATGCTGAACACTTGAAACATTTACATATCTTTCATTATTAACCATGATAATTATGGGATAAGATCAAAGCCTAATTTTGTAAAAGAGGAATAAAATCCTGATAATTTTGATCTCAAAGCATACACCACTCAAATGGACTAAATCTGCAAACATAAAATGTTCTTTGTCTGAGGTCCTACCCTTGGCCAAACATCCTGCATGTGAAAATCTAATATAAATCATGATCAGGGTCAAAGTGAATGGAAGCAAAAAGTAAATGTTAGATATGAAACAAATCCAAATTTGATTAACTAATTTCCCTTTTTTTGCCTTTTCATTGTTCTTTGCTTGAACAGTTCTTGTTGAAAATTTGCAAAAGTGACTGCTCTTCTTCATCATGGAGACTTAAGATATCTGAAAAACCAAGGCTATGGGGAGCTGCATAAAAAAATAATTCACTGCTTCATATGATCTGCCATATTCTTCCTGTTTTCTTCATTGTTCTGTGTCACAAACAATGAAAGGCTCTATGGGAGTATACACAAAAACCCAAACCCAAAGCACTTCAAATCCTGGAAGCAAATGTTAGGAAGATCACAAGGGTATCTAAGTGAAAATTTGGTTGATTATATGCCTCCTGAGATATTCAGAGATATGTTTCACTTGTGGCTTCTAGGAAACAGTTTTTTCACTGACACTGTTAGGGTCTCAGTAATGCTATGTACATAATTAAACTCTCTTTCCCTGATTCCCTAATCCGCAGTTGTTACGAGAAGAGACAACAAAAAAAGGTAAAAAAAAACAAACAGCAGGCAATATGAAATGCTGTAAGCTTCCTTCTGTTTTTTCCCCCTTCTTAGAGATAGGGAAAAAATTGTGTTCAGAGACGGCTTTGTGTATGTCCAGCCTCACTATCTTCGGATTAGTGAACTGGGTCCCAATGAAAATGGAAGTAATTTTTTTATCTCTGTCTCTTCTAAAAACCTTAAACGTTTCAGCAGAAAACTTCTGGCTGTTTGTGTAGGTAGGTCATCTCCATTTCAGCTGTATGCTCCTCTTTAAGATGTTATGTCTTTGCCCATACTATCTTGATTATACCGTGTGCTTTTGTTTGAACTCCTGTGGAACTTATTTTTTTTGCCTTCATAGATGCCAGTCTAAATTGCGTTGACTGATTGTGTGTGACCATCTAGGCTGACAAACTGTGACTTAAATGGGACAGTGTCAATTTTTCTCAGACAGAGAAAGGTCATTTCAAATTCAGAAGCCTGTACTGAAATGATCCATTGAATCTGAGTTATTGGTTTGAAGGTTAACATTTCAGTGATGTACGCTGTCATTGATATGATTGATATTTGCTTTGTGGTTGTCCAGTAATAACTGTAAAAACAATAAGACTGAAGCTGGTTGTTGTTTTTGAAGCCAAAACAATGTTATAAAAAAGAAGTCCCCAGTCAGTAACAGGATTTGAGAAAGACACTTGATATTAAATGCAGAAATAGGGCTCCATCCCTGATGGCCTTCATCATCACAATTCCTTTTGACTTCAGTGGGGAAGTTTTGCCCATCTAACCCTAAAAAACAGACTTGTTGAATTATTTTCTTTAGGATGAGTATCTCTCCTGCAAACAAAGGTATGCATTTGTCCGTGCATGGTCTGGTCTGTATAAACAAATAGGATTACATGCCCCGGTCAAGAATTTCTCAGAGCTGGATACTGGTATCACCATTCACACTGCATAAACATTAATTCTCTCCTGGTTTTTCTTTCAGCAAATTACAGAACAAATCACGTGGCTAGTTTTGAAGATTATTCACCCCAAGGATCCATCTCATGAACCATCAGTGTCGAGAATGCACCAAGTCTGGCTGCTTATGATCCAGGCAGTCTCCAACTTTATCCCAGGATTTACTCACTTAAGCAAATACCCCGTATGCCTTCTTTCCATCCCAGGACACACAGTGTATATTCTCAGTTTCACAGTATAAAAATGCAATTCCGATAGGCTGAAACAGAACCCTTACCTTACCTCATGAATCTTATTTATGAGAAAAAAGTATGAAGACATAATTTTCTAGAACTGTTATTAAGAGAATAGAGTATTAAATAAGTCTGGCTTCAAGAAATCACATTGACATCTGGAAAAAGTGTCATGGTTTTACAGTACAAATACAGAACCTAGAATTCCAAAATTTGTTTTTCATTGTGTATTGTAAAGATTAAAAGACCAATGATTGTCCGAGACCTCGTGAAATAGGAATGACTGACTAATCTGAGAGATTTAAAATTGTCAGTCTCCTGTGATCTAATGATGTTGAATTTCTATTACTGTCATGATTTTTCAAACCTTTATCAACTTGACAACGGCTACAGATCATGCTGTGTTTCTCTGCTGGTATGTTTGTCTGCAGACTGACAGAAACCTAACTCTCCTCCAAAGCAGGAAGATCATCTGTGATAAGACCACTCCAGTACATTTTTTAAGTCATTTCCTGTTAATGTAGTTCTGTGGTTACTAGAAAATTGCATTTTATAGAGGTAAGGGATACACAGAAATATACTTTGGGATAGGATTCTATTAAAAATATTTTATTACTTAATATCCTATTATATTTTAGTTGTTCTAATGTGTATATTATTATTAATTTTGGACTACGAGCTTGGAATCCAAGTTTTAATTCCAATTCAAAAGGTCTTGAATTTCCATGGGTTAAAGGCAAGGCCCATATCTTAGACTTTGACCTACCAGATATCTATTTCTTGTTCCTGGATGATGCAGCTCTTCACTTTTGCTTGTGCCCAGTTTTTCACTCAAAACATTTTCACCTACATTTTACTTTTGCAGTAAGTTTTGCTTACACGGTGGGGATAGAGTCTAATGACAGCTTTCTTCCAGAAGAGAAGGAATATTTTTTACCACTGTGTCCCATTAACTTCATGACTGCCTAGAAAGACATTAGGAGTATTTGATTAGCCATTCTTTTAAATTTGCAAGCTAATGTAAAGAAAAGAAAAAATCAGATTTAAAAAAAAAAAAAAGGTGTTTGTAAATATGTCATCTTGAAACCTCTACTTTTTCTTGTGGAAAGTGGCTATCTGCTCCATGTTCCCTCCAGTCCTGCATAAGCTCCTAACTACTTATTTGTCATCCTTTAGTGTATCAATTACAAGGATTTTTTGCCATAGATTTGCAGGCACAAACTGGATTCCAAGCAAATAAATATGTATTGATCACTGGAAGTCACCCCTGAACAGTTTTCAAGTAATTAGGGAATCCATAAAGTTTTAGTTCTGAACAATAAATCTGACAAAACTGAAAAAGGAACAAGAACAACAGCAACAACAAAGAAGATTGAATTGCATTTATACAGAAAAAACCTTTTAAACCTCTAGTGATTTGCTAATATCTAATAATGGCTAATATCTAATAGTGGCTAAATACAAATGATCAATGAATAAATCATAGCAGATTGCTGTAGAACAAATACTGAAAACACAACCTTCAATCTGTGATCATCCTGTAGAGCTGTACATTTTAACTATTTCTGTAAATTCTGCTCTAAGATCATAAATAGATCCACAGGATATTCTACTGCCACTTGAAATGGTATTCATAGCTATAAATATGAAATAAAGAGTACCTTTCTTGAATGCTGCTTCTAAATCTGTGAATCACCTGACTTGATGTTCTGACCTAACGAAAGATAAGGTCAGTTTTATTATCCAGAGAAGAGCATTTTGGCCTTACCACTTACTTTAAAAGTCTGTCTAAAGTCATACCAATTATTTCCTGAATGAGGAAATCTTGGATTAGTGACCTCTATGCAATCATCCTTAAATGCTAATCAATTTTTAGCAGTAACTGGAGAAAGTCGGTTTACTGTTAATTAATTAGTTATTGCCAGAGTCTCTATTATGCAGTGCAATACCATAACTGGATTTCTTTGCTATAGGCTAGTAAATTAATTTTTAATGGACTGTATTTCAGAATTTAATAATGAGACAATATTATTTGATTATCTAAAGCAAACGCTGAAACAATTTCAAGGCAGTACACAGTACTTAGGAAAAACTAGCCATTTATCTTTCTAGAGACTTTATACATCCTTCTCTGTATTGTAAATATCAAGCAGTGCCTCTGAAGGTCTATCTTGTCTCTTGTTGCTTAGGTTTTCACATTGTATCTCTTCACTTGATGTGTTCTGTCTGTAACGCAAAGAGGAAAATACTACAAATAAACAGCTGACAGTGAAAATGTCTTAGCTGATTTTCTAAGGCAATAAAAAAAGATCTAAAAAGTGCATCTTCTCGCCAAGCATCAAGTGCTGTACTGGAAGAGAAGTTGAGAAAAGGTGATAGACACAACATGACCTGATGATATACTGCACAGAAAATCTGGAAAAATATCAGACCTCATATCACTGTTAAAATTTGTGAAACAGTTCTATGAGTAAAAGTGCTATAAAGCAATGGTAAAACATACTTCTACACTCACTTTTAGGCTTCTGCCTAGCATTAGAAGGGCGTACCTGCAAACTCGGTGTTTTTGCCTATGTGGGCTATGACAGAAAGATGTGATCTGACTTTGTTGGTATGCCAAGTTGGCGGGACTGGAGCTGAGCTCAGCCCAAAAGCCGTGTGGATTTTTTAAGGTTGTATTGAGTTCTAAATGTGGCATATATTGCCTCTGAGTAGGCTTCATTAACGTGAGCTTGGTGTTTTACCCATGTGCTCACATATTTTTAGTCACTCTGAAAGCCAGCAGAGCTGCATCAATATATTCACAATATAATGCGTATACAGTGACATGAGTGCATGAATGTTGACTCTCACAGTGGAGAGAACATCTGTACCAGTATTTACACTGATTTTACACCATCATATTCACATCTGGAAGAGCTGAAAATAGTTTTGAAACAGTGTTTATAATTTGTGAATCCGGGTTAATGGTCTTTGGTGTGTTTGAGCTGGGAAAACTAAGGAGTAAATCAGCAACAAGTAAGAGTACACTTGGGTCATGCTGCTGACCTTTGCAACCAAACATGAAATCTCCAACATTTAGAAGACAGTCAACTGCATGCTTCTGCCCCGACCCTTTATAGAAAAGCACAGATATGGCCCAAGAATGAACTTTGTCAGAATATCTTCCCAAAAATGCATCCCAACACCATCACTTTTAATAAGGCATTAAAGAGTAGTCGAGATGACGTCTTCTATGTAGGTAAGAGAAAAACGTTACCAGTTCTCTCTGCTCCCACAGCACCCACAGTCCCTCCGTCCAGGATCTGTTTTCAGTTATTGTTTGATTCCCTTGATACACTGACTCCATTCTGAAAGTAAGTGTATTAGAGGTTCCTCTTCTACTTTCAGCTCCTCCCTCTACCTGAGGTCTTTCTTTTTATCTTCTTTTTCTTTTGCTTAGACAACACAGTAAAATGGCATAGAAGTGCCTTTCTTCTCACTTTTAGGAGGCTGAAGTTCCTGGCTGGTTTTCACATGATGCCATTAAGCATTTCACAAATATCCCACAAAGTCCTGAGGGCTTTTTCCAAGCTGGTTTTTTCATCAAGGGTCTCCAGAAATTGGTAGGCAAATAATACTGTGCTTAAATGAGACTTAAATGTTGCCTGGGCTATAACGAAGGCTACATTCACACAAATAAATTAGTGCAAGGACATGGACCTAAGCACTGTTTCACCTTTGTCCACAGTGTTGTTAGCACTGTTCTTGTCATGGTTTTACCCTACGGCATGGCTTTACCCCATGCCACCAGGACTCCATCAAATCATTCCTGGGTACAATTCTTTGAATGCAAATACTGTTTCTGGAGAGTTCAGATATATGGATGCAATATCTGTTGTGTCAGTTTGCTGCAGAGAGATCAGGACTTTGCATTGGTTGTTAGTGTATTTGTATACTGAAGATACAACCATTAAGAAAATTATTTATGGTGGTGTTTGGATTGATTATAGAGAAATAAAAGGTTACCAACTCTAGTGGAATAGCTAACTGATCCATTTATCCAATCTAATGACTTTGCATTGATATTGTTTAGTATAATGTCAAAAGTACCTTTCATGCAAAATAAATTGACTTTACTGTATACGAAATTAATCTTTGAAGACTCTAGCTTTTGGCAGAATGTAAAAAGAGCTGCAGACATTAAAATTAGGGGTGTACGTGTGTGTATGCCTGCGTTTGTGTCTCCACCTGGTAAGAGCTGAAATTGTGGACTTCAGTTTGCACTGGTTTCCTTGGTAACTTGTCCTGTACATTCTATATTTATTTCCTATTTACTTTAATATTTTAATTATGCCTTCTAGGTCTCATAACCATTAGCAATGTGTCAGTTTCTCTAAGTTTCTGTATTCCTACAGTTTTTTGATACTGTGTGAGAAAAGTCTTTCCCTTAGCTTTTTTCATATTTTTGATTACAAATTAAGAACATTCCACTTGCAACTTTACAGAAAAAAAAAAGTTTTGGTATTACTACTAATATTATTATTAATATTGGTTACTCTTTCACTAGTACCATCAGTCTTAAAACTATCATATATATACACACATATGATTTTACGTCAAAAGACTTTTCATAAGGTTAAAAGTTCTTCACACAGTATTTCACAGAGCAGTCGTAGAGTAATAGATATCCACTAAAACTGATGTTTTACATTGGTAGCAGGTTTGTAGTGCCAAAGCCCAGGAGCTCACAGGAGCTTGAACTAAAGTTGTTTGTGTAACTTTAATTCAACATTTGAGGCTCCTTCGGCCTCTTTTGTCAGGTTTTGAGCTTCTGCAGTTCTTGTTTTTTATTCAGTGGGTGTTGTGAATATTCAACAGGCACGAAAATCAATCTCCAAATGTCTCAAATAATCCACCTAGAAAATGAGCAACACAGTGAATGCTTGCTAGGAAAAATACTCTTTTTTTTAAAAGTGTCTTTCCCAGAAATTCAAGTAAAGCCGAAATTCAAACTTAATTGGTAAATATCAAAGAGAAAACATCTTCCTGCTATGAATTCCCATCCCTTCCTCTCCATTTCATCACTCACAACACAACTGCCAATTTTGTGCTGTGTTTGTACCTGTGAAAAATGTTAACTTTGATGAGGCTACTTGATGTATGTTATGATGCACACCATCATGTGCTGATGCACAAGGAGAAGGGTATGATTTTCAGAAACAAGCCTTAAGAGCACAAGTTAGCTAATGTCTTTTCCCACAATAGTCAAAGATGCTATTCACCTTTTTATAACACAGCTCAAAACTTTGCAGGACTCTGATCAATGCAAGCTTCCAGAAAATCCTCCAGGGACATGGATTTAGCAGCTAGTTCTATGGGTTATTAGACTCCCCACTTTTTCATTTCTCTTTAGATTGGGGCTGCATTCAGTCCTACAGAGGACAATGTTATCAATATGTTCAACAATGCTGTGAGTAGTTGAATGTGGCACCTGTTAAAACCTACATGCAAATTCTTAATCCCCCACAGAGTAATTAAAAGGTGCCTTATTGATCTCATTTTATTTTCTTCTGCATACAGCTTTCATATAACTATGTATATAACAGTGTCCTATTGTTATCTCTGTAATACATATATCAGGTGTAATTGAATTTTTTTCTCCCATGGGAAGAGGATATATAAATTTGTTTCTTAAATAGCTTTAAAGTTATGAAAAATGAGAAATGCAGTTAAACTATTTTCTTTCCCCCACATTTAACAATTGTTACTAAGCAGTAATTATAGAAAAACTTCTTGAATGGAGGCAAGCAGAAGAGCAATAATTTATAATTTAACAAAATCAGCTTTGCTATTCTTCAACAAGGTCACAAATGCTTTTTCTTTAAAAATGATGTCTTCTTGCACTGCATATTTTAGTGAGGATAATATTAGATTTTTACTATAGAATATAGTATTTTATTATCAGTAGAAAATATTGTTAAAAAAATCACTTAATTTACTGCTTATATGAAGTAGTAGATTTACACCAAAGGTGGATTTCTCTAGTCAAGACTGAGAACTGAGAAGACAAAATTGCTCATAGAATGAAACCGTCCCCTTGCAAAAGGTCAACCTGAGGCATATGTTGCATCTGAGACATGTTTCTTCTCACCTTTAAAGCTCAATATTAGAAACTTCAGGGTCTCCCTTACATGAGGGAGAGTGACCACATCACCTAACCATCCAGAAGTTAAACATATACCTAAGAATAAGCTAGTCCTCTGGTCTGTCTTTTGAGTTAGTACAAAGTTAATATGATTAACTTTGACTGAATGCCTGACGCTTAGATGTCTGCAGCTGAGATGAATATAGCACTTTGTATCTAAATAGAAAAAAAATGCAGCTCAAAGTTTCCACCTAATCTTATCACCTATCACCTTCACACGATAGTCCCAGAGCTGAGACACTGGGCCAGGAAGTTAAACTGAGGAAAACTGTAATCTCGTTATTACTCTCTGCTACGCGAAAATAAATACAAGGCTAATCTGTGTGTAACGGAAGCCATTAATCTCTATTTATAAAACAAACTATTCTCTCAGTGATGCAGCAGAAGGCCTGACTTCCACTTTCTGTTTTTTTTAACCAAAGTCTATTTAACAAAAATGTACAAATGATAACAGGAATAGAGTTTGCTCTTCACTTTCCTCCCCTCTTCTTCGCAATGTGTACCCTCTTCAGCCAAATGCAGTGAAATGTGTCTTTTCTCTCTACCTCTCCTTCTCCAAGATCCAAACCCTTTCTGGAGCTACTTTGAGACTCGTGTTCTTTCCTGTACAGGAGCACAGTGGAGAAAGTTTCTCTCCCATAGCCTGCACTTTCCTTGGAATGCAACAGGTTTGAATGTCCTTCAGTTGCCTAAAAACCTGTTCTGCCTCTTAAAGAACTGGTAGGACAGCCATTAATCTGTTTCATAGAAGACTTATATCATCATCACCATCATTATCCTGGACAAAGTCTGCAAGGAAAATAATAAATCAACTTAAGTTCTTTAATGGAACAGAAGGAAAAGGAACCTGCTACCTACAAAGGGAGACTTTGAACCTGAAAGAAATAGGTATTCATTACCTTCCATCTCTCAAGCTCTTATACAGGACTCAGCATTTTCTTGGGGTTGTTCTTAGCTCCTCTTGCAGCATGTGATTTTTCCCCCTCTGGTGCTTAAATTTCGTCTTACGGAGGAAGCTGGAATACCTAGTACCAAGCTTTCGGATGTTGCTGGTTTAGATGGAAGCCGTGAGCACATATATTCTGCTCTGCCTTGCTTCAGATGACTCCTCAGCCTCTTCCCCTTTTCTCTAAACGTTACTGACTCTTCAGATTTTCCAGCATACCTACATGAGCAATAACTCTCTAAACTGATTAGATGAAAGACAGGTTAGAAAACATCTGTATTGAAAGCATATATATCATCACGATTATGTGGCTTGAACCTGCCTAAGGAGACATCACAGAAGCCGGTATGCTGGAAAACTGGAAGGTGAAGAAACGTCCCTTTCTGACACGGTAAACAGCAGCTGGGGATAAATTAAAGCAGCAACTTCCTCACTTAATTCAGCTGCAGCCAGAAAGTGACACATGACTGTAGTGTGAACCTTTAACCTCATGAACCTTGTTCATACCTTTTCCATGAGCAAAGCAGTTGTGTATAAATGGATATTTCCCATTTATGAAGACTATGGAACTAGGTAACAGTTTTCTGCAAGCTGAAAAAGTAGTTATCTAACTATCCAGAGACACACAGAAATGAAATTCTTGATTCTCCTTCCAATGCCACCATGAATAGATAAAAATAAGGAAGAGTAATGAAAATACAGGGAGCAATCAGCCACTATTGTGAACATGACTTTTATAATCCTCCACAAATATTATATGCAACATAATTTTAGTTAGAATAGCATTTCTCATTCTTTTTCTGTCCAGGAAATAATCTTCCAAAGTGTCTGACCAAGAGCGCCGGCTGACAGAGGGAAGGGAAATAGATTCAGAATGAATTTAGTTAATATGTTTGTGTTGTTCCTTGGGAAGAAATTCAGTGTTAATGACATTATTCACTCTGAGAAATTGAATAAAATGAATCACGACAACAGTGAAATCCAAATCTGCAGTTCTAATACAGTCATCACCCTTAAGTTCTTACCAGCTGCTTATGGCCTCAAAACTGCTAAAACTATTGTACGTGCTCCATCAGCAAATTGCTGGCCTGTGCATCTGCTGGGAATATTTTACATATCCTAAGAAAGATTTTGGCCTTTAACATCTACGTAACATCAGTTCAGTACTTACCACATTTGCTAAACATTCTCCACATTAACCATTAAAGGGCCATTAAAAGACCAAAAAAACCTAAATCAGCCATTTTTCTCTCTGTTCACAAAGAAATGATTAAAGCAGTTAATGTTTCTGAACAAAGGGAAAACTGATGGAAAAGAGGTAGCCAAAGTACTGGCAATGAGGTATACTCTTAGTGATGTCTCTTATAACTCTTGAATATCTTTTTTCATAGATGAGTGTCCCAAGGCTACATTTAATAATACATTTGAAAAGGACTTATCCTTAATCCTCCCCTAAAACCCCTTTCTGCCAGCCAGCCAGCTGACATACTTTGATAAGAATATAGCAATCTGGGGTTCACAGTGATGTCCAAAGAGAGGCAAAAATATTATATTCAAAAAATATTTTCATTTGCTGCAATTATATCGCTGCATGCTGAATCTCAGGCCAGAGAAATCTGGTTAGTCAAAGTGTCATCTTTTGCACAGTGATGTGGACTGAAATATAGATAAAAAAATGTCAAAGTCCTGTGAACATTTTTATTTGTAAAACATCCTAAGCTGATAGGACCTTTTTTCACCCCATTCTAATTCTGGAAGTTAAAAAAAAAAAAAAATCCCAAATTTAGGAGTACACCATGGTTATTTTTCAGCCTAATTTGAAAATTTAAACTTACAATGTGTTATATCAATACAGTTGTGCAACTGGGGTTTTACTAATCAGGATAGACTAATATTTTTATTTTTAAGAGGATTTTTTTCTGTTCATTTGTTAGCATTTCATAAGTTAACCTAAAATAATCTAAAATGCTAGTATCTGGGATGTATTTATATATTGCAGATAACTGCAATATATTATATTTATATTTTGCAGATAACTGTTGGTGAAAGATTAATTGAACAGCCATATGTAGATGTGGAAAAGGACATCTATGCATAGCCTCTTGTCAGCTTAAGAATGTCCACCTGTAGCTATGGATAACATTGGTTCAATATTTATTTCCATAATTAGCAAATTTGTCTCCTCCATATCAATCTTGCTTTATTATTCATGGTGTTGATACAACATTGTGGTGCACCTTAAAGAAGCTCAAATCCAAATTAACAAGCAAATGTCACGACATTACTTCTCACAGAAATGTATATACTGCATATAAAGAGATAAAAGTGACAAGATGGCATTAAAACTTCAGTGAGGTTCAGAAATGAAGTTCAGCCAGGAGAAGTGCAAAGTTCTGCACTTTGGAGTAACCCTGGTGTCGTGGTTTAACCTCAGTCAGCAACTGAGCACCACCCAGCCGCTCGCTCACTCTCCACCCCCCAGTGGGCTGGGGGAGAGAATCGGAAGAGGAAAAGTGAGAAAACTTGTGGGTTGAGATAAAACCAGTTTAATAATTGAAATAGAATAAAATACTACTACTAATAGTAATAATAATAATAATAATATACAAAGCAAGTGATGCATGATGCAATTGCTCACCACCCGCTGACCGATGCCCAGCCAGTCCCCGAGCAGCGGCCCCCCCGGCCAGCTTTCCCCCAGTTTCTGTACTGAGCATGACGTCCCATGGTATGGAATGTCCCTCTGGCCAGTTGGGGTCAGCTGTCCTGGCTGTGCCCCCTCCCAGCTTCTTGTGCACCTCCAGCCTTCTCAGTCGGTAGAGCATGGGAAGCTGAAAAGTCCTTGACTAGTGTAAGCACTGCTCAGCAACAACTAAAACATCGGTGTGTTATCAGCATTGTTCTCACCCTAAATCCAAAACACAGCACTGTCCCAGCTACTAGGAAGGAAATTAACTCTATCCCTGCCAAAACTAGGACAGCCAGGCATCAGCACTGAATGGGAAGTGACTTGCTGAACAGTGTCCTGCAGAAGAGGGCCTGCGCAGATGATGGTGGATGTGTGGCTGAATATGAGCCAGCAGTGCCTTCTCACTGTGAATAAGGCAACCAGCATTTTGGGGTACTTTACAAGAAGCATGACCAGCAGACAGGGAAGCCTCCTATCGGCTTCCCAAACATGCTATGAAAATGAATGGCTTTCCTCCAAAACATTGTCAAGCTTGTGCATCTTCCGAACACATTGAAAACTTAAGTCAACGAAAAAAGACCATCCAGTAGGATTCTGTTTATTCATTGTGCATTACACTGTCTAACTTTGTGACTTAATTCCTTCTTTGTCATTAGGTGAAATCTCATTCAGCAGCACTGTGGTTACTTCTTTATGCATAATTTGAGATATTTTAGTGCATCTCATGGCTTTATAATATCTCTAGGATATAATTTGTCTGGATTACAGCTGCTCCTTCAAAATGATGTGCAGATCTGAGACACAATGAAGCAGTGTAACAGGTTGCCCGGAGAGGTTGTGGAATCTACGTCCTTGGAGGTTTTCAACATCAGACTGGATAAAGCTTTAAACAACCTGGTCTGAATTCATGGTTGACCTGATTTTGAGCAGGGGATCAGGCTAGAGACCTCCTGAGGTCCCTTTCCAATCCTGCAACTCTGTATCTTCAAGTCTCATTCAGATGTTATCTTAGGGTTATCTAAAATGACACTAGACACCTACATTTAGACAACTAAATAATGGAAAAATAACAGCTCGCTTGAACAAGACAAAAACAAAGTTATAACTGTAAAGGAAATAGTGTTTTAAGGGGACAATGCTCCCAAAAAGGGAAACCTTCAGGTCTAAGCCATTGTTTCAGGCACAGCTAGCAAGAAAATAGACATGGTAGACTGAGAGGTTCTTTATGAAATCTGAGTTCTAATAAAATAGATAATCATTCTCATCAAGATATTATTTGAAAGAAGCATGTGTTGTTTACCAGTGCTTATAAAAAAGATTGGGTTGGATGAAATCCTAAAAACAAATGTGTAGAAAAATTCCCCCTCACACATACATTTTTCCTTCTTAGAGCTCCTTCCCTGTAAAAAGGATTGCAAACCAATGCTGTCTAGAATTTGAAAAGTTGACAATCTCACTTGATGTCAGTTAAGACAGAATATTGTAGGGCTACTGCTGCAGTTCATTATGCAAATTGCTGTAGTCCCAAGGAAACCAACTCTTTTATGCAATTAAATTGTTTACAAGCCTATTTATATCTTAATAATGGTTTAGCCTGGGTGCTTTTTTGTTTCTGCTGGCACTAAGCATTTAAGCAGGATCTTTCTATTATCCATATGACCCACACATATTTGTGAGTTGTATGCTGCGGAAATGATTGAATGGTTCATTTCTATGCAGGGATTCTTTCCTATATTCAAATGAGTTTTCAATCCGTGAACCACATTTCCAGGGTTTAAGAAAAATTAAAACATTAAGTAACTGCCTCATGTAATTTCGCCAGCATATACAAACATCAGACAGCTCACTGCAGAAAATTTGATGTTTCCTTAAATGCTGCAGATATTTCTTTTATGTATTAAAAAATGGAATGAATGAGCTAAGTATATTTTGCAAATGAGATTTTTTTTTTGGCCTGTAAGAATTTTAATAGTAAATTAATGGAACCTTTAGCTAATAAAAAAGATGTGGTAAAAAAACCAAATGTGCAAAGTAATTGTGTTTTAATTAGGAGAAAGGACTTCATTAGCTAATTCAACATTCTTGTGGTTTTTGTATAAGAAAGAACTAGTTGAAAATAAGAGACAAAGTCCATCCTTTCCACGTTTCCTTTTTCAGAAATCTCTTCTCAACATCTTTAAAAAGAAAACATCGTCTGTAAGCTTGATTTGAATAGAATAGAATGTGAAATAAAGGCAAACCAAAGCCAACAAGCATACAAAAAATAAAAAAACCATACATGAACACACACAACAAAAACATGCTGATGTCCACCCCATCATCTTTTCCCCAGTTTTCACATTTTAAAGCAAATATAAACTGCTACATTTTGAAAGGTGCCTGGGTCACAAAGAAGATTATAACAAGATATTTCTTCCTGTAACTATTTTTTCATTCTGTGAATTTCTCAATCCTTTTGTTACCGTGTCCTACCTTCAACAGAGATAATGTCCTCTTCACTTAAATCATATAATTCAGCTTCTTAGCTTGAGTGCAACCAAATTTATCTGAATGGTGTGGGTCTTAGTCCTGTCAAACCTGTCACAACCTTATACATAATTTTTTGGTCTGAAGTTTTTAACAAGAGGTTTTGTGGAAAAGAGAAGCGACACCACTATTAATTTCTTTTAAAAAACAAAAAGACAGTTACCTACTTCCCTTTAGATGACTTGAATGTTAAAGGACAGGAAATCATTTTAGACTGTCAATCCTGACCTTGTACAGATGCCTAGGTATTCCTATTCACTACATACAATATGTTCATTGAATGTAGGTTCCAATGTATGTATGCTATCGATACGTTACATGAACAGCCAACCTGGTACACAGAAAGCCAAACCTTTAAGTACAATCATGCCATGCCTACTTTTTTCCTCAGGACAAGGAAAATCTCAAGGCTTCTACTGACTTTACATGGTTGCAGACCAATTTTTTTTTTTTTATTGTTCTTTTGTGCGTAGACTTCCAAACCGAATTAGACCTCTAAATGGTTTAGATATCGAATTCTTTTTGCATCTGACCCTTAACTGTGCAGACACCAACTAGGACAGAATAGACTTTGAGTCTCAGATAAAAAGAAGCCAAAGACTAAATAATCCCAAGAAAGGGTTAAAACTGAACAATTCTTCTAGTACTAAAATCAAAACTTGTTATATTAAATTCTGTATTATTCTGATGAATGAACAATTAAAAAAAAACATTGATTTATTGATTTAATCTTAATTATGACCTTAATTTGATCACTTCATTAATGCAGCTTTAATTAGCTGAGTAAAATTGCAGTATATGAGCTTAGTATATTGCTTTCTGTAGTGCAGCTTGATCTTTTTCTAAATTCATAAAAATTAAACAGAAATACCTGATTCCATCACATTCCAACAGTGGTAAAAACCTCAGAGCCATCAGGATGATCTGGATAGGAATTAGTATGTCATTGGGTCCTGCTCTCAGATGTAAACTTAGGTAATTCAAATTGCCAGGGAAGAAGCAAAAAGAGCTGTGAAAATAATTCCTTTGGCCCACTGATCTCAATTTCAACCCCTTTCAGTCCGTTGTCCCACGAACAGTGCTTAGATCTGTCTCTGCCTTTGTCTTTCCAGTCGATGATGGGACAAGTCTGTTCCACAGTAACGGCAACCACATAGAATCATAGAATCATAGAATCATTGAGGTTGGAAAAGACCTCTAAGATCATCGAGTCCAACCGTCAACCCAACACCACCATGCCCACTAAACCATGTCCCTAAGCACCTCATCTACACGTCTTTTAAATACCTCCAGGGATGGGGACTCCACCACTTCCCTGGGCAGCCTCTTCCAATGTTTCACCACTCTTTCAGTAAAGACATTTTTCCTCACGTCCAATCTAAACCTCCCCTGGCGCAACTTGAGGCCATTTCCTCTCGTCCTATCGCTTGTTACTTCGGAGAAAAGACCAACACCCACCTCGCTACAACCTCCTTTCAGGGAGTTGTAGAGAGCGATGAGGTCTCCCCTCAGCCTCCTTTTCTCCAGGCTGAACAGTCCCAGTTCCCTCAGCCCCTCCTCATCAGACTTGTTCTCCAGACCCCTCACCAGCCTCGTTGCCCTTCTCTGGACACGCTCCAGCACCTCAACGTCCTTCTTGGAGTGAGGGGCCCAAAACTGAACACAGTATTCGAGGTGCGGCCTCACCAGGGCCGAGTACAGGGGCACGATCACTTCCCTACTCCTGCTGGCCACACTATTTCTGATACAGGCCAGGATGCCATTGGCCTTCTTGGCCGCCTGGGCACACTGCCGGCTCATGTTCAGCCGGCTGTTGACCAGCACCCCCAGGTCCTTTTCCGCCAGGCAGCTTTCCAGCCACTCTTCCCCAAGCCTGTAGCGCTGCCTGGGGTTGTTGTGGCCCAAGTGCAGGACCCGGCACTTGTCCTTGTTGAACCTCATACAGTTGGCCTCGGCCCATCGATCCAGCCTGTCCACAATGATATCCGTTAAAGCTGTAACTTTGTTGAGACATTCATAAAGTTTTATCCTTCTTTGTGGATTCTCTGTTCCTGAGTCTGTGCAGAAACCTTTCCTTCAGCTGATACAGAAATAGATTGTCTTGTCTCAATTTGCTTGCCTTTTTTCACATTTGTTGTAATTTAACATTTTTTGGATCTATGCTACTCTTGTGAATTTGTTTGAAACTGGAAAATATGTTCAATATTAAGGGGGAGCAGAAGTGCCAGATGGACCAATAAAGAAAGAATGAACTCATAAACCTTATTTCTTAAGGGAATAGGTAAAAAAATCCCTGTCAGTCTTTTTACTACTGTGAAGTCTACAAAGAGTGTTAATAACGTTAATAAAGACATTCGTGTTTGCTTACACTTAACGTAATAAACACATAGCGCTGTATGCTAGGCTTGGTGGAGTATACTTATTTCTTCCTTACCTATTCTTGCATCTTGCTTTGCTCCCTTTTCTTTGGACCTTCTCATAAATAAAATTGCAAAACTTTTGATCAGAAGCTATTAGTGAAGCTGACATTTTGAAAAGCTAAAGGAAGATATTAATAATAAAAATAAATAATAGTGGAGGTCCTCAGTGATGGATCTGGACATAATTTAATTTTTTAAAGAAATAATTGAGTTCTACTAATTGAGTTTCTTCTTGTAAAATATTAAATTCTAACAATATTTAAGAAATGCCACATTTGTTTGCTCATAGATTATCACTATTGAGATCATTAAAGTCTTGTGAAATTAAGGTTATAAATCAAGTCTGACACCTCATGGTAAATCTCCATCACTGGATGTCATAATAAAATTTCAATTATTTGGAAAGCCAAACCATAGAGTCTAAGCAATGAGTCCAAGCAACAAGTCTAAGCTGGGTTTTTTTTTGTTAAAAGACTGCCTTGGGTTGGGTTTTTTTTCCTTTTTCTGATGGTCAAGGTCCCAACATACCTAATCATACATTGGATTAGATTAAATAGTAACTAACAGAGGAAAGCATTGGTGCTACTACAAAGCCTGTCGTGGTAAATTATATTATACCAACCCCACTAAGATCAGCTAATTCAAATACTTCATTCCTCCCTCTTTTCTCTTGGGACTAATCTAATATGAATTGATGTGTTGAATCAAACACATAAAGGCACTGATTTTCTTAGTATTTTTTTTTTTCTCTGTCAGATCCACTTTTATTCTGCTACTTGTGAAGAGAGACATCATCTTATGTCTCTGTGCTCATGAAATACTGTCTCCCTCCTTCTTCACCTCTCCCCACATTACAGACACACTTGTGTGGGCACACACATTATCACAAAGGGTGGAAATGTAGAAAAAGAACTTGAGCACCTCTCCAATTGAAACATCGATGCACGGTTCAACCTGTCTGATTGCCCAAAGGCCAAAACTATTAGTATTATTATGAATAACTATGATCCATTGTTTCCCACTGAGCTGACTGTCCCTGCTTTCTTCTTTCTTCTCTACCAGGGAGCTATGAAATCAAAATGAGGACCCTTCCTAGCTTGTGTTATTTTTGTTCTGGATGCCAAAAGCTTTTTCTTCTTTTTGGAGTCTTCAACTAAATAAAGATGGCAATGAAAAATAAAGCATCTCTAAAATGACAGCAAATATATCACACACCACTTGGCTAATGGACCTCTCATGGAAATCAAAGCATGGAAGTTTGAGGTTTGGTGCCTTTATTTAGGGCAAGTGCAGAGGTAACTGGCTACTGATGGTTTCTGCAAAACCTCAAACCAGTTTGAGGTCTGGTGCCTTTATTTAGGGCAAGTGCAGAGGTAACTGGCTACTGATGGTTTCCATCAGTAGGGAGAGCACTTGTGTAGATGGAAAGACCCAGGTTCAGTGCTTTTTGGTATTGGAGGGGATCCAAATCCAGTCCAGAGGGCTTTAATAGCAAAGTAGCCTCAATAAGGAACCTTATCTCTGCCTCCTGTTCACTGTGTGACAGAAAGAGGGACCAGAATAAATTTGACTTTCCAGCCTAGTGGTGAGGGCATTTACTGTAAATTGAAGCCTGGATTCAGTCTCCCCTTCAATCAAAACCATTGTAAAAAAATGTAAAAGATGCAGTTCTGGGAGTAAGTGCTTGAACATTGATTTCTTTCCTCCTGGGGCATTCCCTTTTGAAACTATAAAGGAGCCTAGTCTGAATGAAATCTATTATAAATGCAGGTACTTGAGGAAAAGCTATCACCTTACACTTAAGGAATGCTCTAAAGTAGCAGCTGTCTGCAGTTCCTTGGAGTGGTTGAACGTGAATTAGGCCTATTGTGTTTAAAGTTGACAGCAAAAGCAGACACAAAGGCAGGTGATCTTGGACAATTCCCAGTGTAATACGACAGGATATACAAAAGTCAAGAAGGAAGGTTCTTGGAAGTGAAGCAACTTGTTAAAAGTCAAATAACAGGAAGATGGCAGAATCACATAACCAGTCTTCTTGAGGTCTCATCTCTGCCATGAGACTGCCCTAGGACCACAGTTGTTCAGACAGCACAAGGAACTCTGATCACTTATTTTGATGAAGTTAGGTTTGGAGTAGGTCCATGAATGTACTTCCGCTGGGTTTAGGGAGAAGCAATGATTTTCAGAAGCTAAAAAATTGCTCCTTCAAATATACAGTTCAACATTAAGAGATTTTCAGATACTTTTTGTTATGTCCCTAGGTATCTTTATCGTACTGTAATAAACCACATATATGTTCCCTGCAGGTTAGGTTGAACTGGATATCCTAAGCTGAATAAGAATACTGACTGGTGCTTGGGAGTATGAATATATTTGCACAAAGATCAATGGTTGCACAACGTGAGACAATGTGAAGTACTCAGCGGAAACTGGAGGGTTTTCTCAGCATTCCTGACACCCACAGTTGGAACAAAATCTAGGGAGTATTATGTCCCATAATTCCTCCACTTGATTCTCAAGCAAAGAATATGCTAAAGATAAAAAACATGGCAATATATGCAGTTATTCTTCAATATGGTTTTTTTCTGGACTGAGCTTACTGTACACAAGCCCATACTTACAATTTCCACATGGATAATACTAGAATTTTATGCATTCAGTAATGCTTCAGTGAATGAGTTTTTGAACATCATTGCTGAATTTATATCTTTATGACACCTGAAGAAAGATTATAGCTGACAAGAAAGGTGGAAGTGGGTTCACCAACATTTACATTTCTATTTATCTCAATGCTTTAACCTACTCTGTAGTGCCAGAGGGACAAAGATTAAGATTACTGTCCTCATCCCACCTGCTGACTGCACTTACACATCTGCCGTTAGAACAGTGTACCCAGAGAAGTGGAGGGAGAAATAGAAAAGAAGAAGGACTATTTTGCTGGTATAGTCATAATAACAACAGCAACTAAAAATAGGACAGTGACACCAGCTCCTGAGAACATCCATTTAACTCCTTCAGAGCTGCCCAACCGCATGGCAGTGGTGGGATAGATGCCATCTCTGACTTATCTCCACAAGTTAATTGTGCTGTTTTCTAGTGTCACTTGGATGCTTCTGTAGTTCAGGGATCTAAAAGCTGGACACGACTTGAGAGGCATCTTGGCATATTGAGCTACAATAAAAGGGGTTAAAATAGCTTACTGGCTAGATAAAATAACCTTGGGCAGATGTGGCTCTGTATTTCCCTTTGTGCTGGTTTTGGCTGGGATAGAGTTAATTTTCTTCCCAGTAGCTAGCATGGGGCTGTGTTTTGGATTTGTGCTGGAAACAGTGTTGATAACACAGGGATGTTTTTGTCACTGCTGAGCAGTGCTGACACAGAGTCAAGGCCTTTTCTGCTCCTCACCCCACCCCACCAGCAAGTAGCCTGGGGGTGCACAAGAAGCTGGGAGGGGACACAGCCGGGACAGCTGACCCCAACTGACCAAAGGGATGTTCCACACCATGTGACGTCATGCTCAGCATATAAAGCTGGGGGAAGAAGAAGGAAGGGGGGGACATTCAGAGTGATGGTGTTTGTCTTCCCAAGTCACCGTTACGCGTGATGGAGCCCTGCTTTCCTGGAGATGGCTGAACACCTGCCTGCCGATGGGAAGGAGTGAATGAATTCCTTGTTCTGCTTTGCTTGTATGCGCTGCTTTTGCTTTACCTATTAAACTGTCTTTCTCTCAACCCATGAGTTTTCTCACTTTTACCCTTCCGATTCTCTCCCCCATCCCACCGGGGGGGAGTACGCAAGCGGCTGCGTGGGGCTGAGTTGCTGGCTGGGGTTAAACCATGACACCCTTTTTGCCTCCTTTATATCACCATATTTAAGTTAGCAGACACAAAATGCAGTAGGCTACTGTGCTATGAAAATCCTTTTTCTATGACCTCTCACTAGAGTATCTTTTTACATATTTTAGAGTCAAAAAAACAGTCAGCTATGGGGCCAAGAAAGCATATTCCTTAACACCAGTGACAGGCTCCTGCATTTTTTTCCCTCCTCTCTATCTACAACATATGTCACCTTCTAGTGTCACCTAAGCATATCTCAGTTCATTCCTATTTGAAGCAGAAGTTGCTAGCAACTTGATGTCTCCTGTCCTCTATCCACACTGTCATGCGGTTATGTCAACACTACCTTCATATCAGTATCAGAATATGTTCTGAATTCCACAAGTGAAATGGTGTAAAGCAGTTTACACCTAATATATGTAAGGTCTAGGTAGTGTCCTGCTGTTCCCAGTTTCTCTTTCTGAAGGAACTACCTGGTTCGTTCTGGTACAGATGCTGGCTGTGAATTAATCTCTATGGAATATAGGAAATCATGGGCTTTACATGATTTACAATTCTGAACCAAAGACCCTTTAAGCACAAAACTTGTCATTTGGACAAATTTACTGAGTTTGGTTCAATTTTCTCCAACAGACTTTCAAGAGTCTGGGATGTACAGGAGCTTTGATTACACTATCTTGTATTTCCTTCTGATCTGCATTTCTCTGACTTTTTCCATGTAGTCTGTGAATACATGATGTATTTCAGTTTTCAGTCTTATCAATCCGATATTTTCATGAATGTTTCAGTTTAAACATGGTATAAGAGTGCTAAGGTCATGGCAACAAGGTGCTGGTGTGACTCCAAATATCTGAAGAGAAGTCTGCCTGATAACTTTCTCCTCAGATGTACAGAAAAACATCCTTCTCTCTTCACTTGTAAACACCTGCACTGTTCTGCGTAGTCGTGTATCTTCACCAGGGTCTTTGGGAGCTCCAGCTGTCAAACAAAATGTATTTCTGCAAAGGGAAGGGATTTTGTGGAAATAGCTAAGTCTATCCCAGAGCTGCACCTTGACATGTACGATGACTTAGACTGTCAAATAAATGGTTTTGATGATGTACAGTTTGAAGCTCCTTTCAGCAATGTAATTCGTTTAGTCAAAACCTTTAATCCGTCCCAATGACAAAACTCCCTCTTCAGTGTATTGTTTAGGAGCTATTTTTGCTACACCCCACACACTTCTGCAGGGGACATAGGAGGAAGACTGCCCAAGTTTTACTAGAGACGTGATTGGTGTGTGAAAACAGTATTTGCGTGAAGCTGTAATGGGTCATCTGCTTTTTTGCTCCAAGAGCTACAGATGATGTTTTCAGGAATTCTCACTTGCTGAAGTTTTCAACACCTTTTAAGGTTTTGAAATTTGGTTTTGCTCCTCAGCAAAGTAAAGACAATACTTTGAACAGTATTCACTATTTTCAAATGTTTAAGTTTCAACAAAGCAATGTATTTGAACTACATTTAATTACCTTGAATATATTATTTCAATTTTAAGCTAAATATGTCAATTTATTGTATTTCAGAAGAATATAAGGGGGAAAAAACCCAACTAATTGCCCTCAAAGATAATAGGAAATTGTTGCCTAGAAACTACACACATCTTTGAAACTTCTGTAGTGTTAAAGATGTCAACAACAATGCCTAAGTAACACACATTGTTTCATGCAAGAAAAAAGTAAGTTTTGAAAAGGTGGTTTTGATGGCAAAACTGTAGGGATATGGTATCATGGTGTAAGCAAGCACTAAAACACTTAGAAAGCCCATGGATTAGGATCTGAAGTGGTAGTTTAGTCTCGCTGCGATTTCACACCCATTAACTTGAGGTGGGAATATTTATATTGGCTTTGGGATGCAGGAGGGCACACTGTGTTGTAGTAGTTTTGCCAATAAACACGGACTGTACAGAGTGATGCTCAGTAATCCCTTTTCAGTTCTCTGTATTGCCTTATACGAAGTTTAGCAAAGCAGATCTGTATGGTGGCTACAACTTGTGATAGGTGTTAATGCAACCCTAGGGAAGGTCAAGGGTCCTACTGAAGATTTAGTGCTAACAGTTAATAACACAAGAATATGCCTTCTGGAGTACCGGTGTATCCAATATTATGCTTAGCCTAGCTTAGCCACATGCTCTACTGTACTCGTATGGGAATAGCTAATCCTGAAATACACAAGATATAGCATAAAACAAGCTTCATATAGAACTGCTAACACACGTGATGCCATTAACTTAGAATTCACCACAACAGAATATTTTTAGAAGAAATAATTTGATTTCTATTTTAAAGAAATACATAAACATATGTGACTAAGTGCTGCTTCTGCAGTTCCATGAGTTAGGGTAATGCTAAGCAGCCTGTTAAGCCTTGTGTTTCAGTGTTCAGAGGTTATGACTTTAGTCAAGAGAAGGTATTTTCCCTGGTTTAGCATTAGATAACATTGGGAGTTAGGAAGGACTATTTACTTTCCTTAAAAATATTCATCAGAAATGCCAGATATCAAATGAGTCTGTCACTGCAATTCAATTCTCACATTTTAAGATGATATATCTAAAGTGGGGTTAAGGTTGGGAAGCAATGATATGAAGAAATTAAGTTTCTTCTCCTTCTTCACATGGACAATTTGTGGAAGGTCTCAGTAGTAGTTTAAGATCTACTGGGAATTGGCCGAGAGCTTTGAACAGTAACCTTCCATTTTAAAATTCACTGCACTGCAGTACAAGCACTGTATATCACACGTAAATCCATACAGCAGATGCATTCGGATCAGGATTTGTCTGGCACCTGTTTTGAATGGGCAGTGGGCATCCAGCATTTTTTCAGCTGGTCCTCTACCAGGATACTCATGATGACAGTAAGAAGCTTCACTTTCTCTTGTGGAGCAAATAAATGGAGCTTCACAAATGTTGTGTATCCACCTATTTACCTACTATTTCTCTCTTTTTCCTGTTGAAGAATAAATAGGCGGTGGCATCTGAGTCTGACAAACTCCATTTTAAATAGACTACTAATCTAGAGAAATATGCAAAATTATTCCATTAAGGACATACTTTATTGTCTACTGCTGAAGTAATTGTATTAAAAGGAATCCATATGAAAAAAATGAATGTAAATCGATACTACGAAAACTATTTCAACAAGCAAAGATAGACGGTCTTCTAGCATATGTTGTGCGGAGCTGCTGACATACCTATATTTATATTCAATGATGTCTAAAAAAAGGGCTCTAAAAATAAACAGTGGGAAAGTAATCGCCTGAGATTTGACACTTTAAAACCAGTGGTTGAAATTAGTATTCTGAAGCCATGAGACCATAATGTATGTGACTGAATAGCTGCTGTTATTGGAACATACTGATTTATCACCTTATACACGGTGTAAAAGTAAATTCAAATGCTGAATAATAAAATCTCATATGACAAAAAATAGAATTTTATTAGACTCTTTTTACATTGTAGCATTTCATATCCAGAAATTGGATGTGAAAATTAGTTAGTAAATAATGTTTTAAATCAGTTTATGCAGGCCAATAACATTCCCTTCCCCTCAAAATAACTGGGCAAACCAGGTGTGGCAATGTTGTTCTCTATGCAAATGACATTTTCAGAAGCCTCACAGCATTAAACTTTATTGTTATTATTATTATTATGGACAAATGTTTTTAAACACTTTAGGTTAGTTGCCATTTATGGATGCCTCAGAAAATAAAACTATTCACAAGCTAAGTGGGTTTTGAAAAGGTTTACTTCTTTATACTCGAGGGCAAATCTTTTCAAGTTAAATTATTAAGTGGATGTAGAACAAATACCACTTACAATGACAAATTAAACTACACTTCAACCTAGGAATATTTACTTTATCAGAAGTGTTTTCATCTAAAGAATTACATTTATGAGGAAAAAAATAGCTAAAGAGTGTTCAGGTGCTGAGAGATGCCATGATGGTCCTCTTTCTAATCCTGGAGTCAAAGAGTTAGCCTACTCTGTATTTCTACATTCACGTTTTATAGTTTTACTTAGTATCACAACAGTGAAAGGAAGGGTAATGGGAGATGAATAGATAGGATAGATCAGTCAACAGATAGATAAATAGATACAAAGAAAGTAAGAAAGCTGAAAGAAAGAAAGAAAAATATGTGATTTTAGAGAACTATATCAGACATTGTGTAGTGGGTCCCTTCTCTGACATATCTCCTGGTCATGGGAAATTCTGAGTATAAATTATCCTTTCTGTTCTTCTCAGAAGAATAGGTGATGAGGATAACAGTACATTCAGTCCCAGATTTTAGAGCCATCTGTAATGATTGCAGGCACTGGGCTGGGAGACCTTATAAAATGAATTTGGAAGTCTTTTTGGTTTTGCCTATATATAAGTCAAGGCCCTACTAAATCCTGATGTCTTTAGTAAATTGCAAAGGTTGCAGTTGAGGACTCAGTGATGAAACCGCTTGCAGAGCAGCTGATGTAATCAGCGGGAGGTTTATAACTAGAGCCATTGCAAAGTAGAGGAGAGACTGGAGAAAGAGAAGCTCCCCTGATCACTAATCTATGGCCCTCCATGCAGGCACACCCCCTTCCCTGAATGTTAACGAAAAGAGGAGGGAACACTGTAGAAGACCTTCATGCAACAGCTAATTTTGGAAAGTGACATTTTTAAGGCAAGAAATAAGCAGCTGAGATTCTGAATGCAGGCAGAAACTACCAGCTGACTGGGGAAACACAGGGGCTGAAACACAGTACTGAATCTTGCAGCTCTATTCCAGACCGTGCAGAGCCTTTGGATTAGCTCCAGAAACAGCAGAGTCAGTGCAGAGGGCTGCCAAGAGGTGAAATCACTAAATGAGACAAATCTTGCCATGAACTCCTGTTTCGTTTAGAATAGCATAGAAACTAGCATAGAAACTAAACTGGCAAATGAAACTAATCACCAAATCTGAGGATCCTGCTCTGTAATGGACTATTTTCCCTCAGGGCAAAAGTAAGAACCTATATTTTTTTATGTTTCATTTACTGTTTGATAGGGCTTTTGTAATTTTACTCTTTTAGCCAGTTGAGGCAAAACAGCTCTTTCTTAGCCCTGAAAGACAAATATTGGAAACTGCAATGCTTAACTCAAATAGGTCTTAGTAACTAAGGCAGTTTTAACCTCCAGCCTACAGCATATCTAATGCACTGTTAATACATCCAAAGCTGGGTGTCATTCAGCCCCGGAAGCTTCAATAGTTGCAGCTCATTTACTGGTAATGAGATGTTGTTTCTAAAGGTGTAATGGCATGAGAGAGAGAGATTGAAAGGAGCTCAGATTTTTGTGCAGCTGTGATCTCTTCAGGTAGCAAATACCCAGAAGACAACCGACCTCTTGAAGGAGAAACGCTTGCTCATGACAGTTCTCCCTTGCTGGGTCCTGCCCCCAGCTTCCCCCTGCACATCCCAGCTCGTGGAGAGGAGTGCAGCTGGGTGCAGGAAGGCAGGACAGGAGATTAAAGTTGTACAGATTCCTAACTAATCAGAACCCTAATGCATGCTGGAAATGAGTAAGTTTCCAGGGTTCACAGATGTCAATTTTCAAACATCCTTGAAGCTGTGACTATGTACACATGAGGATGGCTGTGGTGGGGTGAAGCTTTCTTTTGCTTTTAAAACAAAGGGACTGCTTGAGCTCACGCTGAGTAGTTGTAATCAGTTTTCCAAATTAAGGCACTCAAACTAGCATTCAAACACCTCTGAGCTGGTTCAGACCCACTACTTATTCCAGCCCTTCAGTCTTTACTCAGGCAAAAGTCTTGCTGACCTTGAGGGCAGCTTTGCTGAACAGCAGGCTGAAGAGAGAGGTAACTTCCATCCCTATTAATGCAGCAAGGCTTACAGAACACCTCCTTCACATTCCCTTCAATTACACCAAAGCATGTAAAAAGAAGACTTTAATTTCTTTAACACACACTGCTTCAGTTGCTGACATGACAAGTTGTTTCTCACTGAAGCGCTCTAAAATACTATTGATTTTGGCAGAATGGCTAAAATGAGCTACTATCTGCTTCTTATTGTCTTCCATAGTCAGATTGGCTTTGGAATCACAGGGTTTTCACTGGCAATTTCAAATAACAGGCAATACACATTTCATGGTTTAGGTCCAATTTTGTTTTGTCAAAGAATACAACTCTCTTCTTTTGCCACTTTGAATAAGATGACTCAGATTGCCTTGCCATTTTCAGTTTCTCCAGTGAATTATTGCTGGTGTCATTTTTGACAACGTTGTGTAAGTAAATAGTTTCTGTACCCAGAAGACGTGGTTCCCTTATCTGAAGAGCAAAGGAGAATTCATTGTTCACCATCTCACAAAATTCTTTTGTCTTTAGTAGAACAAATACAGATAAAAAATGACTGTCTACTCTTTCTTCTGCTTTGTTTTTTGAGGTCTTTGCAGTGGTGAATTTTCTCTTGTGAAAATACCAACATGAAATATCATGCAAGTAAAGAACAGAGAACAGAAATACACCACTGCTGACATCTTTGTGTAAACTTGTACAAGTCACAAACAATGGAACTTGAGTATGATTTCCTATTTCTGATAGGCATTTGTTTTACTTGGTTCTCTGTTTACAAGACGTCTTTTATTTTATAACTGTAAAAAGGAGAAAGATTCTGCAGATAAATGCTTTGCAGCACAGGACTGAGCGATCTGTGTACTCTTCAGCAGAGGTTTCCTGTGGGTTCACTCAGATGGAAGTTGTCTCCTCTTCTTTGTAGAATAACAGATTTGGCATCATGATGGAGACAGAGGCCCCGGACAGAGACAAGGCAGGGAATAACAGCAGGACCATCATATCTTACCTCAGGTTTGTACCATGTAAGAAGCCAAGTTGTCATGTCATCTATCCCTGAATATGACTAAGGATGGAAGAACATGGCTCCTTGGTACAAGCCAGCAGTAATATAGTGAGAAAATATTGCTCTTTTGACTTCCATCCTTAGTTCAAATCGTGGGAGCTCATCTGGGTGTCTCTAATCCCCAGTTTTTAGAACAGACCCAGGGGTGGTTGGTAGGTAGGTGCGAATGAAAGCAATGGCAGTAGGAATGAACCATGCAAATCCTTTACTGTACAGATGAGACCTGAAGTCCACGCAATCTTAAACTAAATGAAGCACTCTGTAAGGACAATGGAAAAGCAGGGTCTGCAATTTTTATAAGTCTTTGATATACTTAAGATCACATTTATCTCCTGTCTTAATTCTGATTTTGCAGCTCGCTTACTTCACAGGAAGTCAAGTAATTCGGGAAGTATTTATCAGTCTCAGGATGAGCTGGGGAATGTCCCACCGGGGAGAAATGACGGCTTGCCCTCCTGGCAGTCCCTAGCTGAACTATCATCTACGATGTGTAACCAACCATACTCTTACTGAATGAATAAAAAAAGTGGCATTAGTATTTTACTGAACAAAGACTCTGCTTTCATTAACTCTCATTATGATTTAATTTATTGATGAGTACATGGGAATGCTTTCCAAGGACAATACAGAAAAGTTTGCAGGAGCCACAACAGCACTAGTGTTTAACAGGCTGCAAAACACCATACAACACCAATGCTCCAATGACAATATTCTTTAGCTATAAGGCAATATCATGGTGAGCAATGGTTTATGAGACTGGACCGAGTAGGAAAAGCTTTTTGGTTTTTAGGAGCTCTTTTCTGAGGGTCATAGGATGGGTGTCACTTTGCGATTATCTGCAGCCATTTAGGACTTTATAGTTGCAGTTACTTTTCATACCTTAGATGTCTCCTGTTTCACTGCAACAATGGGGATACAACCCACATCACCTTGCTTATAGTGGCTACCAATATTATGGAGACTATCGAAGATCTGGGTGCGACGCCAGTTGCACAAATGTGCCCTAGCTGTTTACTTCCAGTACTGTATCGTGAGGGCTGTGCTTTGGGTGTAACTCTAAAGTCACTTTGCTGATCACACAATAAAACAAATTGGAGCAAAAAGGCACCGACAATTTAAAAAACCTGCATTAAAGCGTACGACAAATTAAACATCTTCTACATTGGTTTGTCAAGCTTGCTTTCTAACACACAATATATCAACACATGTAAAAGGATAAATTAATTACCTTAAGGAAAATATGTAACATTATATATAACATTCTGACTGAGGTACTAAGGACTGTAATGGGTGTCTTCTAAAGAGATCCCTTGACCAATTATGGGAACTTTTTTGATAACAGCCTTTTGCATTTACTCTCTTTACTTCTCCTTTATAAGCCATTAATGGGTATATTAAAGAAAAAAAGTAGCCCCGTAAGAATCAGCTCTGGAAAAGATAATCTGAGATCATCTAAGTTCATGTGCCATTAGTGCGGAATTGTTCTCTATAGCATAGTTTTAAGAAGCTTTATTCAGTCTAATGTTAGATAAATCAAGCACAGAATTATTTTTCTGTTTCTCCACAGGCCTCATCACTAACTAGCTGGATAGTTTAAAAAGAAATAAAAAGTTTATTTCATTTTCATTCTATTGCTTTTGATTTTCTAGAACCTATCGCCTAGGATGACCTGTAGCTTCTTTCCTTTTTGTGTGTTTATTTAAAAGACTTTTCAACTATATTGTTGCAAACAGGGAACAGAAAGCTAGAGGTTAGGGTGTTTTGGGTTTTTTAAATTTAATTAGAAGACATCAGTTTGTTTCCCTGTTGATATTAGAAAATTCAAGCAAAATTCTATTTACTTTTATATATATACACACACACACACCCCCCTCTTCAGTCTGCTGTAATGCTAATAATCATGAAGTTTAGGCCCTATTTCTATTTGAAAATTGGAAGTAATTATAAATTATAAAATGCATATTCATAAGATTATTTGTGTTTATTCTTCCATCTAATTTCTGAGAAATATTCAATGACTGACATGAACATTGTATGACAGTGAACAGTCAGAAGTTCTTTCTGGCCTTAGAACCACAGGGTTCTCATAGCAGACAGAAATGTGAATTCAGACTCTAAAATACCTCCAGCTTGTGATAATCACTTTATAGTCAATGGGAAAAAGGTGAGAAGAGCAAGTAAAAGCTTTACGTTAAGCTCCTGTTCTGTACTGCCCTACAGTAGAACATCTCTTTCCAGGCTACCCCCAAGAGACTAGCATAAGATAAGCACATACCTTCCAATAATTCTACTAATTATAGCAATCATAGAAGTTTCTGGTCCAATCTTACTTACTCCTTGTTTAAATCTATTACTATTACTATTCTATTTTTATTTCCTACATTTTTTCTTTTTTTTCCTCTCTAGCTCCATCTGTGAGAACCCATGAACTCATAGCCCAAAGTAAGAAAAGTCTCTCCCAACCATAGCTCAATTTGCTTTTCACGTTGCTTCATTCCTTTCCTGACCTTAACATGGAAGAACTATAGTTAAACATATCTCAACTGCTTGTGTAATTATGCCTTAGTCACTTATTAGGCATCAAAAAACACTACCCAGGCTTTAATTCATCATAGAGATACCATGCACAAGCTGCTATCTATCACATATTACCTCACATTTTTTATTAGTTTTTCTAGTAATATATTGTTAGTTATCATATCTTGAAAACTGAAACACTACAACATGCTTTTCACTAGAAAGACAGAACCTAGCAGAGGTGCTTTTAATTATATTCTCAAATTACATATCTCTGGATAAGTTTAATACTAAAATTGAATGCCCTCAGGTAGCCAGAGAGCGGCAGAAAACACTGAAGTGTTGAAACAAAACAGAACAAGAAGGAAACAGAAAGGATAACTGTGTATAAAATAGTAGATACAAGACAAAAATGGATAAGAAAGAAAAGTACACGACATGAAAGGTAGAAAGCAAATAATATAATGGGGAAGTACAAAGAAAGGAAAGATTTAATTTTGATCTGTTGTTCAGACAGTGTTCTTGTGATAAGCATGGTTCACCAGTTTTCATCCACTGAACGAGTGGATGTAGACCGGCATAAAGCTGGAACTAGCTTCTCACGGATCTGATTTGGTGATAATGAAAATTTCAAGATATTTGTCAAGACATAATCAGAGCTTCAAAATCATAGAAAATGCTAAGGAGAGAATGAACTGGTGAAAATATGGGAAGAAAGTAATAAAAATTTGTCCGGGCCAAATTTTCTGGTTCTGCAAACAAACAAGCTTCTCAGGCTTAGTAAGATTCTGGCCATATTTATTAATAGAGAATTCCTCTGCAATGTCTACAGTACTGTAATATTTGATTAGTATAGTGTTCATGATGAAAAGATATTGGGGAAATTCAATCACTGAATAGAAAGTATATTCCAGGAATTTAGGGCAAGGAAAGTCCCTTTTCTTCTCTGATAGAAATTATTTTTCTTCACTGACTTTTATTTATGAAATTTCTAATTTAAGACTGTTTCTTCAACCCCAGCTTCAGCTTTCTATTTAAGCTCTGGTCAATGTCTTTGTGGCCTTTATTCTGGATTTGCACCATGTGACCACCTGGGACTTTTCTAAGATACTGCTCAGTGTTATGCACAATGCCTGTTTGATGAACTCAGCTGCAGTAAATACATTACCACTTCTCCAGGAAGAAGGTGTGTGTCCTATTTGCCTCTTGTTAATAGATATTGTCCATAAGCACTTCAGCCACTGGATCTTGGTGTTTTGGTCCAGGATCTGGTGAGGAGAAAGATACTCTGTTCCATAGGAAAAAGATGGTTGAAATGACTGTCAAGGTTTCAAGGCTTCTGGAAAAAAAAAAACCAAACAAGGAAGATATGCATCCTGGGTATCCATCAACCCCCAAATCTGGGTTCATATTTCATCTTTTTATGAAACCTAAGTTCAAATATTTAATCTACATTTTCTCCCAAACTTTTTTATCTAGAACACTTCTTCTGCCCTCTTAGCAAATAAGACAACTGAAAATCATTTTAATTTACCCCTTTTAAATAACTTGACAGTGCTGGTGGACATTTTTACCTAGGAATCTGCGTTTCACTGTATCCTTTTCAAAAGACACAGCAAAGTCCATGCTTGCTCATCCTTAGGTTAAAAAGCACATGATTATATGGCGTGCTACAAGTACATAGTTATCTGTGATACAGGGTGCACATATACAAGTAGTTAATCACATTTCCTGTAAATGTGGTAGCTCCTGAACTAATAGCAATGTTATTGCTTAAACTTGTTACTCATTTCAGCTAATTAGTCCTGCAGCAAATGGGGAGGGAATTGCCTCACCTAGCAGTGTTAATGGGAGAAATAGAGCTCCTATAGCAACTCCAGCTTGCTTATGTGTATTTACCTGTATTTATGCTAGCTATATACGAAGCTAACCTGTCTATAATGCTTCCAGGACACAAACTTATAGCTCCACATTGCTTATACAGTGCAATAAATACATGCTAAATCTGAAGGGGTGGAGGGTAACTGTGCAATCCAGCGTAAGGAACACATCATTTATTTTGGACTTGGTTTAAAAATCAGCTGCAGGCTTTTTCTTCTCCTTGTGGTTTTGCAACAAAACCCCCATATTATTCTTGGCAATCCTTCTAATTACATTGCGTAAATGATTATTTTATGCTACTACTTTCTGCTTGTGCCAGGAACATGCCAGGCAATGTTTGGTCAGAGAGCAGGTAGAGTTTCGTACCAAAGCACCAACAAAGACAAGGGTTTTTTTCTGGGAAGATTGACAGTATAGCAGAGCTCACTCTAAAAGTGAAAAAGCACTCATGGGTAAAATAAAACATTACTGAAGTTTCAGGTTAACAGTTAATGATCACACAGTTCTTTGCAGGCAATTACTGCAGCCTTTTTAAAGCCCCTTTCGTGGCTGTTGAAGGGGCCCTGGGGGGTTTCCTGTACTACTGATACCATTTTACCAAGCAATCAGTTTGCTTACATCTCAAAATGCAAAGTTTGACATTCTCCTTTGGTATTGTGTCATGTAATATTTCCCCTCACAGTCATTCAGCTGAATGTGACTTTTATTTTTACAATAAAGAGAAGCAGCATCTGAGAATGCTGATACGGTCTCAGAGCACTAAGAACACTATGAACAAGTTTAAAATGTATGTGTATCTATCACTGGTAGCTACGGTTAAAAAAAATAACGTATTTATTTTCATTATTTTGGGGGTGTTTGTACTTCTCCATAGGCTCATAGTAAGCAGAGAATTCTTTAGGAAATAACGCTGAGAAAACACATAACAAAGACCAGTCCTGCCCTAAAGACTTTTTAATGGAAATGCATGCAATGGGAAAAGATGATAGTTGCTTCTGCACATGAATTGAGACCCAGAATGAGCAAATAACTTGTCTAAGGTGACAAGAAGTCTTTAGTAATGTTCATTGTGCATCATATCCTTTCACATGAGCCATGCGAATGGGAGAAATACAACTGATTGTAATCATCTGTCCTCCTAGCGTATCTGAGTATGTTTTTATCCTGGTGCATTACCAAACTGTCTATACTGCTTCCAGGACTTAAATGTACATCTCCAAGTTACATAAAAGGCATTAGGTTATTTCATTCCAACTGCTGTGTTTTGGGAAAATCTATCTGTTCAGCTGAGGACAAGGAAGCAACTCAACTCGCCTTGCTTTAGACAATGGCAGTGGAACCATCTGCACCAGCCACACTAAGTTCCTTTTGTTGGCTGTGATGAGAAACAGGAATTACCAGGGCAAAATTTAATTCATTCGAAAATGGGTATCTGAAATCAGTCAAACTATGTAAAAGCACCCAGCTTGCTGAAAAGACTATAAAGTATCCAATGGGTTACTTGATGAAGACTGGATATGTTCTTGTCTGTATTTTGTCCAGTGGATCACACTTCAGCTGTCCCATAAATGGCTTCCATCTTAAAACATAATCAGTTACAAAGCATGGTTTTTGTACTTACAAAAGTTGAGAGGGACAGAGAAGAAAAATCTTAAGAGAATTAATATCTGATGATCAGCCTTGGATTGCAGCTACATTAATGACACCTTACCTCCTGGAAAATCTTTTTTCTTAAATAGGAGACACTTAATTACAAGTTCTTAAATAGGAGATACTTAATTACAAGTTGAACTACAACTTTTAAACAAAATTTCCAAATTGATATTCAATGGATTTGAAAATAAGCATATCATCCTTCAAGACCAAATGCTTACAAAACCTTTTTCATTAAATAGCGTTGTATTAATATGCATACACATGCACAGCCATATATAATGCACAAATTACCACCTGATATGAAAATCACAGCGTAATTAGTTTTTTCTGCAATCACTTTTTGAAACAGCATTAACATTAGCATTTGGAGATTCTATGCATGGGCATAGGCTACATTTATTTGTCTACATCAATAAAATATAGAATTATTTAACTGCCATCATACACCTAAATGCTTTTTATAGGAATTTACAGCTTTTAAAACTTTGTGTCTACAAAGATTCACATTATTTATGTCAAAATATTGCATTTATAATTCACTATTTTTTTTTCTTCTAACCCTTTTTATTCTTCTGTAGATCCTTTGATATTCCATCAGCATCCTGAAAAGCAAAGCAACTTTATTTGATTCAAAGCAAGCATGGAGAAGATTTGATTATGAATGTATTGAAGCAAAAATCTGAACTGACACATTATGGTATTCAACATTAATGTCTTAAAAGGGACAGAAATTTTGTTTGCATTTATGTGACTTTGCTGTTTCATTTTATATGATCCATTAGCTTTTCTTTTCTTGCTTCAGGGTGGATCTGATGAAGAGAATACAGAGTCAGATGACCCATCCATCCATGCATTTTGAATCATTGAATCATTGCTTTGAGTGAGAAAATGATGACAGTTTCATAAACATAAGTTTTTACTGTTCAAGCATTCCGTATTACAAAAATCTTTGTTGTGACCTACGGAGCTACTTGGAATTCTTATTGCCTTTGGAGAGATCAAGGAATGAATGAATCCATGTAGATACAGTTCTTTGGGGCACGGTAGTAAAATAATACAAGAAGTTTGGAATCAACCTGGAATTATTCATTAGTTAATATAAGAATATAGGTATAATTAGAAAAATAATTCATTCAGTCTGGCCTTTTGCATCAATTAACAAAGTGAAATCAATGAGAAAAAAACCACTGTGTAACGTTTAAAATCCTGCTTGGGTTCATGCGCACAAGAGTTTTCTCCCTACACCACATTCACCACCGATCCTAGTGAAAGAAGCAGTGGGCAGACGACAGGTGGGAAGCTGAGCACCCAGAGACGTGCAGGCTGGACAAATGAAGAGCGGACTATGGCTCCAGGAGCAGTGAAGATCATTCCAAAGACAGTGTAGGTGTGTTGTTTCTGTACTTACCTTTGCATGCTTCCCAACATCTGACATCGCCCTGGGTAACACACCACTACCACTATCTTCTCTTTAACTCCTTTGACAGTATTTATTTATTGAAAGAAAGTAGAAATGGATGTGCTCAAGGAAACCAAAGGTTTGCAAATATATTCACAGAGGAAAAAGTAAGGTTTTGCACCAGGGAGACCTAAGCCTGTCAAGAGACTGGCTCTCAAGAAATAGCTGCTGTCTGTCATCAACAGGCAGGATATCTTTGCTGCCACGCTCATTCCTGGCTGGCCAGCGGACCTAGTCCAGCTCGTCCCCTATACTGCAGTCTTTTACCTCACACTACATTTTATTTCTGCCTTTCATAATATTTTCCTTCTCATTCTTCCACTCACCTCATTGCAGTGCCTCTGTCTCCTGTTTTGTCTTTCCATGTAATTTATTGCTCCATAACAAAATCTGCCTTATCCTCAAAACAAAGCCAATCAACCAAAATAAAATTATGGAACATGTCATCACTCTTTCACTCTATTCGCATCTTGCATCTCTTTCCTTGTGTCTGTTTTATTTTTGAAGCTGCAAATTTTTAAGTTTTACTATCTTATACTTTCCCAGATCAAGGCAGAATAGGGCTCCTGTTGTCCCTGGTGCCTGAATTCATTGCAGGAAAGAAGCACGGCATCCAATTTCTCTTGATTCATGAGGTATTGTTAGTTATTTGTCTGTATCTGAATAGGTGCTTTTCAGTCACAAAAAGGTTCTTGAATCCTGATATGTTATTAAATCCAACACGTTTTTTTAATTTTAAAACCCAAAGTGTATTATTTCTTATTCATTCCTCTTTTTTTCTTGTTTTTAATATCTGCCACCTAATTAAGTCTCAGAAAAATGTGTGAGCGACTAACATAATAAGATGCACACAGACTAGTGAATATGGCTTGACCCTAAGTCCAGTGTAGAATAACTTCCCTTAACACCAGTATGTGACAGACTGTATCTGTAGCACAGCATCTGAGAAAGCAGTTAACAAATGATTCAGAGCTTGGAAATTACTTAAAAGCTCACTTGTTTGGCAAATTCTTATGAATAATAAACATAATATAGTTGTAGATTATCAAAACCAATTGTAAGCTATTTACTAACAGAACAAGAGAAGACATTTGCAATAAAGACTATCCACAGAAATAATCTGGTTTTACTTACTACAGCACTGAATCCTTCTCATTGCCAGGGGAAGAACACTCCACAGGCATATGTTAATGTATTTTCTACAGTTCAATTTTCAAGGTGTTAAGTCCTGTTGTATTAGTTTTCTGCTGCAAATCTGGTTTGCACCAAATGCCTAATGGAATCCAATATCAAGAAACCTTTCCCATTAAAGAAATTTTAAGTGCGACTTTGTTTTTTTCCAATATAATAATATGAATAAAGTGTGACTGTACTACTATGAGTCTATTTTGACAGTTTCAAACCCTTTAATCACCTGAGCTTGTCTTATATAGCGTACTGTGACCCACACAGGACTTGCACACTTTGTGCTTATTTAGTGTCCTTGCACTATAATGAATTCCCAATCTCTTTGTGATATGCTGAATGCTTGTGTCTTCTAAAAGCTTACCTTTATATCTTGGAAGAAGAAGGAGAGGGAGAGAAGGACAGAGAGAGAGAAGTTATACATACATAAAGACCAAAAGATGGAATTCGAAAGCTGTGTCTTAGCTACTGGCAGATTTCCTGTGCTTGATATACACCCTCTAAAGAAATTCCTGTAGGGTTATGGGAAAGGTTGTACCAAGAAGAAAAAGGATGAATTTAAATTAAGTTCATCAGAGTTTCAAGTTCTGCTATACCAGATGGTTCATGAATATGAGCTTATAGAAGACCTGGTGAATATGAGTTATAAAAAGAGCTTATAGAGGTAAATTGTCTCAAAGTCAAAACTAGGCTTGTATCTCCAAACATACTTCCTTTAATTGTAATGAGCCTTCAGCTCCTGAATATCTTTGAAAACTTACAACGCCTTACAATCTTCCACATTTTTTATTTACAGTCTTCTAGTTCTTTTAAAGAATTAAATACTTGTGCTTCCAGCAGAGATTCTTTTCTGTATTCAGTGTCTACTTTGTGATTCTTGAAATCAACAGTAAGGCTTAAAAAAGTACATATTCTCAATGCACTCCATAAGTTCACTCGTATTTGGTCTGGATAATATTACCACCATAACTACTATTGCTATGATCATCTTTTTCCACCTCAGTTTCTTATGGAAAGGAATGGGAATGATACTGTGAAAAAAGGTAACATAGATCCAACTCCAGCTTGTACAGTTTTGCCACACTGTCTGTCATTGGGTCCCAAAAGATCAAAAAGAATTCCTCTTTTGTTCATGTTTTTAATTACCCAGCTGTTTCTCAGCTCTTTGTGAAGATAGTGATATATTTTTGCTAGTCTCAACATAAATGATCAAATGAACATTTTCACCAAAATGAAGTCTATGAGGAAGTGTGCTTTCTCCCTATTTTTTTATATTTACTGTATACATCATCTAGCATAAGAAATTGAAAGAATGGTTGAAAAATCCTTTTTTTTTTTATTTACATGAACATTTTTTAACACTTTCTTAATACTTATTTTCTGCTTGAGGTCCATATCTTAGGGAGAAACACTTCTGACTTGTTGATGCTCAATATTGTTATCTGACAACTTCATACTGTCTTGGTTTCGGCTGTGATAGAGTTAATTTTCTTCCTAGTAGCTGGTACAGTGCTGTGTTTTGGATTTAGTAGGAAAATAATGTTGATAACACACCGATGTTTTAGTTGTTGCTGAGCAGTGCTTACACTAGTCAAGGGCTTTTCAGCTTCCCATGCTCTACCGACTGAGAAGGCTGGAGGTGCACAAGACGCTGGGAGGGGGCACAGCCAGGACAGCTGACCCCAACTGGCCACAGGGACATTCCATACCATGGGACGTCATGCTCAGTACATGAACTGGGGGAAAGCTGGTCGGGGGGGCCGCTGCTCAGGGACTGGGTGGGCATCGGTTGGCGGGTGGTGAGCAATTGCATCGTGCATCACTTGCTTTGTGTATTCTTTTATTATTATTGGTATTATTATTATTATTATTATTATTTCCCCTTCCTTTTCTGTCCTATTAAACTGTCTTTTTCTCAACCCATGTATTTTACTTTTTTTTTCCCAATTCTCTCCCCCATCCCATTGCCGCGGGGGGGGGGTGGGGGGAGGCAGGGGGGCAGGGAGTGAGCAAATAGCTGTGTGGTGTTTAGCTGCCTGCCAGGTTAAACCATGACACATACCAATGCTTGATTCTGAGTATTAGTCTTTGGGTCTGGCTATCTTACTTTAAGAATCCTTTCTTATCCAATACCTTTGCTTTAATATATCTTGTGATTAGTGTTCTCCTGTGCCGCTCTAAATAAATTCTCAGAAGGAGATTCATATCACCCGACTCAAAATGTCTGCAAATGTAGATATCTACATATGAGGCAAGCATCTAAATTCCCTTCGTATTCATTGGGAAGACATAGTCACTACTTGAGTACAATTCATCTGGCTTAATTTAGATGTCTTCATTAGGATGAAAGGAACTGTGTCCTAGAAATGTCCATTTCTTTCCACTGGCTATAAATGGAGTGACTACAGCTAGCTTAAATAGTTGTACTAGTTGTAGATACATCGAGTTTAGCAAGATAAATTTAATCTTTTCCATTTTCCACTGTTCTTTAATCATTGACTTTAAATTAGTTATTTTCTTCTGAGAGACCTTGCCTGGTCTCTCGGAGGACCCCTCTGTTGTCGGGTTGCTGAAGGTCGAAGACCAACAAGTGCCAATCGCTACCACCACGGTGCACCGGCGGCAATATCGCACCAACCGAGACTCCCTGATTCCCATCCATGAGCTGATTCGTCGACTGGAGAGCCAAGGAGTGATCAGCAAGACCCACTCACCCTTTAACAGTCCCATATGGCCAGTGCGGAAGTCTAATGGAGAGTGGAGACTAACAGTAGACTATCATGGCCTAAATGAAGTCACGCCACCGCTGAGTGCTGCTGTGCCAGACATGCTAGAACTTCAATACGAACTGGAGTCAAAGGCAGCCAAGTGGTATGCCACAGTTGATATTGCTAATGCGTTTTTCTCAATCCCTTTGGCAGCGGAGTGCAGGCCACAATTTGCTTTCACTTGGAGGGGCGTTCAGTACACCTGGAACCGACTGCCCCAGGGGTGGAAACACAGCCCTACCATTTGCCATGGACTGATCCAGACTGCATTAGAACAGGGTGGAGCTCCAGAACACCTGCAATACATTGATGATATCATCGTGTGGGGCAACACAGCAGGAGAAGTTTTTGAAAAAGGGAAGAAAATAGTCCAAATCCTGCTGAAGGCCCGTTATACTCCAACTGAAAAAGAGATATTAGCAGCATATGAAGGGGTTCGAGCTGCTTCAGAAGTGATCGGCACTGAAGCACAGCTCCTCCTGGCACCCCGACTGCCGGTGCTGGGCTGGATGTTCAGAGGGAGGGTCCCCTGTACACATCATGCAACTGATGCTACATGGAGTAAGTGGGTTGCACTAATCACACAACGGGCTCGAATAGGAAACCCCAGTCACCCAGGAATCCTGGAAGTGATCATGGATTGGCCAGAAGGCAAAGATTTTGGAATATCGCCAGAGGAGGAGGTAACGCGTGCTGAAGAGGCCCCAATGTATAATGAACTACCAGAAAATGAAAAGCAATATGCCCTGTTCACTGATGGGTCCTGTCGTCTTGTGGGAAAGCATCGGAGGTGGAAAGCTGCTGTATGGAGTCCTATGCGACAAGTTGTAGAAACTGCTGCAGGAGAAGGTGAATCGAGCCAATTTGCAGAAGTAAAGGCCATCCAGCTGGCTTTAGACATTGCTGACCGAGAAAAGTGGCCAGTGCTCTATCTCTGTACTGACTCATGGATGGTGGCAAATGCCCTGTGGGGGTGGTTGCAGCAATGGAAGCAGAGCAACTGGCAGCGCAGAGGCAAACCCATCTGGGCTGCCGCATTGTGGCAAGATATTGCTGCCTGGGTGGAGAACCTGGTTGTAAAAGTCCATCACGTAGATGCTCACGTACCCAAGAGTTGGGCCACTGAAGAACATCAAAACAACCGGCAGGTGGATCAGGCTGCTAAGATTGAAGTGGCTCAGGTGGATCTGGACTGGCAACATAAGGGTGAATTATTTCTAGCTCGGTGGGCCCATGACACCTCAGGCCACCAAGGAAGAGATGCAACATACAGATGGGCTCGTGATCGAGGGGTGGACTTGACCATGGACACTATTGCACAGGTTATCCATGAATGTGAAACGTGCTGCAATCAAGCAAGCCAAGCGGTTAAAGCCTTTTTGGTATGGAGGACAATGGCTGAAATATAAATATGGGGAGGCCTGGCAGATCGATTACATCACACTCCCACAAACCCTCCAAGGCAAGCGCCACGTGCTTACAATGGTGGAGGCAACCACCGGATGGCTGGAAACATATCCCGTGCCCCATGCCACCGCCCGGAACACTATCCTGGGCCTTGAAAAGCAAGTCCTATGGCGACATGGCACCCCAGAAAGAATTGAGTCAGACAATGGGACTCATTTCCGAAACAACCTCATAGACACCTGGGCCAAAGAGCACGGCATTGAGTGGGTGTATCACATCCCCTATCATGCACCAGCCTCTGGGAAAATTGAACGATACAATGGACTGTTAAAGACTACGCTGAGAGCAATGGGTGGCGGGACGTTCAAACATTGGGATACGCATTTAGCAAAGGCCACCTGGTTAGTCAACACGAGGGGATCTGCCAATCGAGCTGGCCCTGCCCAGTCAGAACTTTTACGTACTGTAGATGGGAATAAAGTCCCTGCAGTGCACATTAAAAAATATGTTGGGGAAAACAGTTTGGGTTATTCCTGCTTCGGGCAAAGGCAAACCCATCCGTGGGATTGCTTTTGCTCAAGGACCTGGGTGCACTTGGTGGATAATGCGGGAGGATGGGGAAGTCCGATGTGTACCTCAAGGGGATTTGATTTTGGGTGAGAACAGCCAATGATCTGAATTATGTGATGTTAAGTACTACATATATTATATGCCATACTAATGTTATTACAATAAGAATCACCCAGACTAATGAAGAATAACTTCAGTGAAACCAAGCAAAGCACAGTGATGATGGTACCAGAACTGACTTCAACATGGAACAATCCAACACCACATACCATCTCCATTTTTCCTGCCCTGAAAGATTATTATGACAGATGGAGCCCGAAGTCATGGACTAAATGAACTCACTGAACATTTTAGAGGGATGGCCCACAGACGAAGGGAATGATATCTGTGTGTGTGTGTGTATGTATATATGTGTGTATATATATATATATATATATATAAAAAAGGGGGTGGTGATTAATGAAAATGTACTGGAAAAGATGAGTCTTGAGCATGATGTAGATGGTATAGAATAAGGGGTGGATATTATCCTGGTTTTGGCAGGGATAGAGTTAATTTCCTTCCTAGTAGCTGGTACAGTGCTGTGTTTTGGATTTAGCATGAGAACAATGTTGATAACACACCGATGTTTTAGTTGTTGCTGAGCAGTGCTTACACTAGTCAAGGACTTTTCAGCTTCCCATGTTCTACCAGCTGAGAAAGTTGGAGGTGCACAAGAAGCTGGGAGGGGGCACAGCCAGGACAGCTGACCCCAACTGGCCAGAGGGACATTCCATACCATGGGACGTCATGCTCAGTACATAAACTGGGGAAAGCTGGCTGGGGGGGCCGCTGCTCGGGGCCTGGCTGGGCATCGTTTGGCGGGTGGTGAGCAATTGTACTGTGCATCACTTGCTTTGTGTATTATTATTATTATTATTATTATTATTATTATTATTATTATATTATTATTATTATTATTATTATTATTATTATTATTATTATTATTATTATTATTATCTCAATTATTAAACTGTTTTTATCTCAACCCACGAGGTTTTTCTCACTTGTGCTCTTCCAGTTCTCTCCCCCATCCCACCGGGGTGGGGGGGAGTGAGCGAGCGGCTGCGTGGTGCTCAGTTGTCAACTGAGGTTAAACCACGACCTTATTACATCAGAACAATTGAAAAACAACCAACCACCTCTTTCCCACTGACACATTTTTCCAAATATTTTTTTACCTAATCTTTTCTCTATATATATCTTCTGGTTACATCCATCTAACAAGTGACTCTCAGCAAAAACGTACTGCTCATTTGGTTTTGGAACTTGGTCCAAGATCCAGTCAATTCAGTTGTACCTTGCATATATTTTGCTGTAATTTTATTTATAGCAATTACAGTTATACACCTATGTTTCTCAGCATCATTGATTGCACTCAGCCCTTCCCCTCCAGCCTTCCAATAAACACAGGAAGCCATATCGTTTGCATTGTCTTATAGACTGTTAACTTCCTCCTCATCCTCCTGTCAGGTTCTTGCTTTAAACTTCAAAAATATTCAGAGAGTAATTTAAAGAATTAACCTCTACCTCATTCCAGCCATACAACTTCAGGCCATCTATATAAAACAGTTGTGAAATTGCGCCCCCTCCCCTTCTTGAATCATTAAATGGCCTTTTCTTTCATGACGTGCTGCTGAAACAGGAATAAAACAAACTGCAAAAGTGACAAGCAGTCACTTTGGTAAATCTCACATTGTGCTTTTATCTTGTTTCATATTTTACCATTATTCTTCTGGTGCAGTACATGCTTTACTTTATTAATTTTTCTACATTTCTCCAACAAAAGATGCACTTTCACCATTTCAGACAGTCAGAGTCTGAAGACTGTCAGAGTCTGAAGTCAGAGTTTATGTGATATGCTGTGAAACATTTTTGCTTCATCTACCCACTGTGCAAGGTTTTTTTTAAATCTCATATTCTTTAACAACTTTGATCTCCATCAGCTGGTTCTTCACCCCAAAAGCATTCTTGCAGCATCCTTTTTTCCTCCCCAGGAAACATATAGAATCATAGAATCATTGAGGTTGGAAAAGACCTCTAAGATCATCGAGTGCAACCGTCAACCCAACACCACCATGCCCACTAAACCATGTCCCTAAGTGCCTCATCTACTCGTCTTTTAAATACGTCCAGGGATGGGGACTCCACCACTTCCCTGTGCAGCCTGTTCCAATGTTTAACCACTCTTTCAGTAAAGAAATTTTTCCTTACATCCAATCTAAACCTCCCCTGGCGCAACTTGAGGCCATTTCCTCAATAATTTATTTCAATGTTTGTCCAGTCTTTTACCAATATTTCCAGCAATGACTCCAGGTCATAGTCAAGGCAAGTTACACGTCATAAACATTTATCATCAGCTATTTTCTCTTTATTTTCAATTTAATAAACCAAGTCTTTTCTTCTACTATCCAGTTAGTGGCATCTTTCCCAAAATTTCTTATAAATCTATTCTGGCTTGTGAATGTGTGTGGGAAGGACTCTAGCAAATATTTGTGAATTCCATCCATTACAGGTCCTTCTAATTTATAGTTGTACACAATCCCCTTTGCACATTCTTGTATGGAATCTGCACTTCTTATTCATTAATCATTATTAGAATTATTCCCAAGGGGCTTCAATTAGCCTGATTCTCCTTTTTGTTGGTACTTTATGTACCACAGAGAATACTGGCCCCATAAATTCTACAATATAAAAGTTGGTTTTAAAGGCCAACCATCAAAGGTAACAGTTGCAAGTCCTGCCAGAGTGAGCCATATAAATTAGAAATCCACTGAAATGACTAAAAAGGATCCTACAAGCCTGACCGAATTTAAGACTATGTCTCAGGTGTGTGTAAGTAAATATATACACATTTGTGTGTATATAAAGTTTCCTGAAAACCTGAGGTGAGATTTTTAAATTGGAAACATCTTTTTATCTTCTTTTAGTTTCAAAAGTGGAAAATTGTATTGTCTTCTAGTACATAACACATATGGAAGCTGAGAAGTGGTTTATGATGTTCTGAAGGCCTCCTGCATGAATATGGCTATATTGACATTTTAGTTGCTGACTGACATTTTATTTACTGACAGAATTATAGAAAACTTTACAGCAAAAAAGTATTTTAAAAGATGTAAATCAGGCAGTGCCACTAAAGTGTAACATAAAATAGTATCACTAAGTTTCTGCATCCAGATAAGTTGACAGCTGCACTTTTATTTCAGAGCTAGTCAATTCTCTGTGCAGAATGAACATGGGAGGACCCACAGACATGGCTGACAAAAACTCCTTTCACGGTGTTTTTTGACTTGCCCGTGTTTCTGTTTCTCTTTTAACAACATTGTCTATGTAATGTCTGTATAACTTCTCTGTGCAAAACTTCTCGTGTTCATGGGCAAGCCCCATGGAGCCTTAATCCCTGATTCAACAAATTCTGGTATGACGATTGGAGAGGACTCTAGTGTTCACCTTTTTTCATTTAGATAAATCTTTTCTGCTTTGTAGCTCTACAGCAAGCTTTGCCTGCCTCTGTCAAGACTTACTGTACATCCAGCAACAAAGTTATTCCAGAGCTCATGCATTTCCATCCCACATGGACTCAGATTTTCTGATGGTTTTCTGTAAAGCATCTGCCTACAGTTTGCTATTTCCTTTTATTCATTCTCAACTCTTTCCATTCATCCATAATGAAGCTTTTCCAACATTTCTCCAGTGAGAAATCATATTTAAAGAAGCCGTAGATCCTTTTTTTTTTCCAGAATGCATGATAGCAAGTCACTGAAGGAGAAAAATGCAAAAAACTATACACCTCTTTTTTTCTTTTCTTTCCCATTTTTTTATTAGTATAATCCAGTTATCACATGTATGCTTAAGGCCAGATTTTCTTATATTTATTCACATTAATGAAGTACTTTACATCAGAAATTATCACAATGGCCACGATTAAAGAAAAGATCTATTAATCTGGAAATAAATTACTGGATTGTATTTCTTAAAACAAAATCTGCCTTATGATCTAAATGTTACCTTTAATTTGGTGGCTATATTTACAGTCCTCTAAAAAGCAGCTCACATATTAATCTGCACCATACATCTAAGAAGGATTTTTTTAAAAAAAGTAACACCTCTGCCAGTGACCATCCCACAAATGCTCAAATTTACTGCTCCCCAGTGCTAGTAATATTTAACTTTAAAACCCCCAGAATCCTACCCAAACCAGCAATGCTCTATTCCGGTCTCCAGTCTTCTGCTCTCTTGCTCCTTTTTTCAAACTATGTATTTAGTTCCTAAGCAGGCCTGATCCAATGAGCTAGCTCTGCTATCACCAGAGAATCTACATTTAGCGAAGACCAGAGAGATGGATATATCTTCCAAGTTCTTCTGAAAACTGAAGATACTTTTCAAGACCATGAATCTGCCTTTTGCTGAAGATATATAACAGGACATGTAAAGCAGGACAAATATCAAGGAATGGGGAAAGCGTAATGTGAGGGCTGGTCTGATTGCCAGTTCTATTTCTTTTTAAAGAACAATGTAGCTGGGCATGTTGTACAGACACTCATAGTCAGAGTGTTTGTTAAAAAAATGCTCTAAAATTATTGGGATCTTGGCACTGGACATTGGTTCCCCACATGGGGAATCAAATCTCTTGAACTAGACAGTCTTTGTCTGAACAATGATGACAGTGTCCGCTGCAGGAGTCCATGCAGGAATCCTTCATCTACACTGGCATAAGCTTCAGCTTATGCATGATTCATTATTACTGTTTATCTTAAACTGCATACAAAAAACCTCCTACCTTAGCTACATACAAAATTTTTGCCATATAACCATTTTTGCATCTGCAGGAACACTTTCTATGGATTATTTACAAGTGTCTTACCTATGTATAATGGTCAATTCTGCAGCAGAAATTCCTTGGGGGGTCTCTGGGATGGCCAGATTCTCCATCCAGGATGTTCATTAACATATATAAGCATACAAATTGTGCCTCTCAATTGGTCTAGGTACAGCAGGAACAATAGGGACAGTTGAAAATTCCCATCTGGAGTGCTCCTGTGTGACTTAGGCAAATGCTTTGTTGCAAAGGTGCCTGGTAGTTCCGTCAACCATCTTGTCTCAGGTGAGTCCATTGTCTCCTCTGTGCAGACATCTAGATGGGTAGTTCCAGAATCATCCAGGAACTGATGATTTAGGAGCTCAGTATGGGCCTGCAGGCACAGTGCTGATACCCTGCTATGCCACATTATAGCTATAGGACAAATCTTTGTTTCATCCTACTTCTCACTTGAAACACTAACTTTGAGAGACATAACAGCATCTGAGACGCTTGTGATCCTATTGTCCCACATTGACCAGCTGCCTAGTTTGGCTTTGACTTTTCTGCTTGCCAACCGAATTTGAGTTCTTTGGCAAACAAAATCTCTACAGTCAGCCAGGAGTGTTGGCACATGGAGCCTCTCAGTAGGGAACATTTAATGAGAAGAGTCAATAAGCAGCTGTCAATGAGGAAATAAAGCTTCTGGAGGTTTTAGCTGTACTGAATTTTCCAGACATCTCTTTTTGGGGGCTGATGCAGATCTTGGTCCCAACTGTAGACACATCTGTAATCAGTCTCACTCTAGTAACAGTTTGTCATAGGATTCTTCTGTGCTGCAAGGAAGCGTGGTCCTGGCAGGTATAATGCTGTGTGTGTGGCAGAGCAATCTAGCAAATGAAAAGGGTAGGAGCCTAGTGTGTGATGCTTTGACAGAGGTGCATTCTTCAGGAGGAAGCTGGAGTGTGTGATAGGGCACAATAACAAGCACCACTTAGACACGCTTTCTGTGATGTGTGCAAGTGATCTCAATGCACTCCTGGAATTGTACTCTAGATTTTTATATGGTGCCATAAGGATCTCTGCAAGGAGGTCAGAATATTTGTCCTGTGGGACATACACAAGGCTTATTGCAACAGAATGGTGTTAGGCATGGCCATTGACTCTAAATGTAAGTCCTAGAAAGGTGTGAAAACACATGCTAAATGGTCAATAGGAACCAATTACAGAAATACATATGGCTAACACAACCAAATTTGTGTTTGAGTTCTGTATGTCATAATCTAAAGTACTCTGAAGTCTTCTTTATATTATACTAGAGCAGGTCCTGGTTTAGGAAAACAGTTAAGCATACAGTTAACTTCTTCACTATCTGCTCAAGCAGCAATGGAGAAAGAAATTATATCTTATTCTAACTTCTGTGAGAACTGTCTCCAAGGGAAAACATAACACAATGGTTACTTTTACCGAGATGAACTCTAAACCACAAAAGCTTTTAAGCTCTTAAGCTTTTGTGCATAACTTGAGAAATAAGAGTAATTACTTTGCAGTTAAGGGAGCATTCACATGCTTAAGATCTTTGTTATACTAAAACCTGAGAATTCACCCATAGGATCATGGCTAAATAGCTAAGATGAGTTTCCTGTAAGTGGTCTCCATACACATTCAGTCAGTGAAATTTCATGTCTTACAGAAAGATTTAGATAAGCTACACCCCTAAGGACTTCACTAAACTTTAAATACTTTATATTCAGTAAGTTCCTCTGAGGATATTGTTGTAGAATTTAACATACGTCATGGTACAAAAACATTATTTATCCATGTCATCTTGCTAGATGTTGTAATAGCCTTTGGGGGTAACAACAGAAGTTGCATCTCTTGCTTATGGCAACTTCAGAACTTGGAAACTGTGCTCTGCAGTGTTTAATGTGCAGCCAACCAAAAGCCTATGACTATTCCTCACCAAATAGGCAATATGACAATAGCTAAATGACTAGGAGGAACAGATTTGCCTTAAGAAATTAAGATGTGAAGTATATTAAAGCTTGACCTCTTTGCTTGAAATAAAGTCTAAAAAGGTAGCTGGAAATAAAAGTATTATTCTGATTGTATTGTTAGACCTGCATTAGCAAGATAAGAAGGCTATTGAGAAATGGAGAGATGCATTGGCTGGATACATCTGGACTAGGGGGCTCAAGGATAACTATCATAGGAAAGTGTCTTTGCTAGACATGAGTTTTCACATGCAGCTAGAGGCAGCTGATAGCACTTTCTTCTTCTTGTCATAAATGGATTTTTGTTGTATTTCTAGATTCTAAGCACAGCCAACAAGGATCTGATGCTGGAATGACTCATATTTCTTTTTTTCAGCTTGATTCTGCAAAGATATAGCCTTTCCATGAATATAAAACTACAGCCTTTATCCTTTTAGATATTGACTTTGACATCTTCCTTGTTTATCTGAGTCAGTGGCATTTTGTTCCTCTTAAACCCCTTCAAAATAATGTTGAGAAGATCTTTTTCCTGGTTTACTGCTTAAACATATTACCATCCCCATTCTGACCACAAGAACTTTAAACCTCATTGTTTAATTTCCATGGCTATCTGGCCATGTCCTCAGTGACAGTTAAGTACCTAAAACCAATGAGAACTAAATACCTGGGTTCTTTTGTGGAGTTATTCACTCAAATAAGTTTGACAATGGGAGGCATTGTATTGCATGCATCTGGCCATCTTTAAAGATCAGTATCACAGATACATGTGAAGCTACTCGCCTTAGGATCTCTATATTGTTCAAGGAGAAAAAAAAGTGTTTCTAGGGCACAGACCTTCTCATTGTAAGGAAGATGTCTGAAGTTCATCATAACTTAAAAATGTACATTTCCCTCACTAAGTATAAAAAGAACTTAGTGTGAAATGTTCAGATGTATGTATTTACTTCTTGGATAGCTAAGGTTAAGGGTGATGAGATAAAAGCGTCCTTCTTCCTGTGCAAGCTGCTGAGCTAGCGCAATTTGTAACCTTACTCCACCAGTTTCACAATCTGTTTCTCATTGCCCCCTTTTTATTTTCCTGATATGTCCTCCTGTGCTCTCTCTTATGCATAATCAAACCTCGTTGTGCACCTTCAAATCCCTCCTTAAAACTCACCTCCATCTTAGTTCTTATAAAACACTGAACAAAGGCTTAGCTGTTGACATGCTGGGATTGCTGTTTAGAGTGCTAGAATAGAATAGTTCAGTTGGAAGGGGCTTACTCTACAGCAGAATAGTAGAATAGAATAGAATAGAATAGAATAGAATAGAATAGAATAGAATAGAATAGAATAGAATAGAATAGAATAGTTTAGTTCAGTTGGAAGGGACCTACAACGATAATCTAGTCCAACTGCCTGACCACACTTCAGGGCTGACTAAAAGTTAAAGCATGTTTTTAAGGGCATTGTCCAAATACCTCTTAAACACTGACAGGCTTGGGGCATTGACCACTTCTCTAGGAAGCCTGTTCCAGTGTTTGATCACCCTTTCTGTAAAGAAATGCTTCCTAATGTCAAGTCTAATCCTTATTTTATCATTATTGTCTTGCATTTCCCTTCTTTAAGTTACTGTGTCTTCTACATAAAGGGTGAGAGGCTTTTTTGAGCAGGAGCTGATTTCTCATGATATGTGTAAAGATCTGCCAGCACAGTGGGATTCAATTGCTGACTTAAGCTTTTAGCTTCTACTACAACAAAAACAACCTCGTCAACAACAATAACAATGGTAGCAATAAGAACAATAACAATAACAATAATAATCAAAGTTTGACTTACCTTGTTATCCCCTGAGGTGCTACAAGTAAATGTCATCAACTAGCTGTGGTAAGTCAAAAAATGATTGTACTCGCCAACTGCGTTATTTGAACTGTATTTTAAAAAATTGATTTCTTAAAATTTCTCTTCTTTTTCATTTAAAATGGACATAATATTTGAAAATAAATGCTTCTTCATCTCTACGGAATTCTGCCTGGAGATTTATGCTGGGGAAGAGAATTCACCTTACTCACATCACTCAGGATCTCTTTTAAGAAGCACATATGGGCCTTGAAAGTTCTTAGGATCTGTTGACAATGAGCCAAGGACTTGAGGAAACCTTTGGTTTCTTGTGTCTTGCAAAGGCATTTTCAATGTTTATATTATATTTTGTAGGCATCTCTTCAAATTCTGGTTTGCCCTCTGAAAGCAGAATTCCAAGTGCAGACAGAGATGTTTCTTCAAATTCTAAAAGCATGGTATGCCAGACTATTCTTAATGGCATAGTTCATCCACAGGTTGTCTGTGACATGACTGGCATGATTAGAGTGCATCCACAGCAACATAGCACTTGGATTTGTGCTCCCTCTGGGCTCCAAGTGGTATCGCTGTGAGCTTAGGACATAACTGACATACTTTGTGATGTTTCCAAAACATAAACCTTTAGGGGTTTATGATGCATACCTTGGCGGTGGTTACAGGACATTTCAGGATTGTGGAATGAAGTCTCATCCAGGTTTGTCCTTATTCCCAACTGGGAATGGACTTTGGCCTCTGCAATCCCATGAGACACTCCTGGGCATTTTCTCACTTGCTAGTTTGTACAGACTAAGTGTTAAACAACATGGATGATGGAGGATACCCTGGGTATGGTTTCATAAGCAGTATAGATATAGCCTCAAAGACGAGACGTTAAGAAGAGAATACAACCAGTCAGTGGGACTCATGCACCTCATTTAGTTATGAAAGTAATATTTAGGATCTTAAAGAGCAGGTCCCTTTCTCCCATACTGATGTCATGCAAAATGCTAGTCCAACCTCTGCAATGAAATTGGGTTGTCCAAAATTAGTTTAAAGTTACACAAAATTTGCTCCTGCCTCAAAATTAGTTTCTTTTACAACATCAGATGAAGTACTTTTTGCAAAATTTGTGTGCTCAAATTGCTGTTTTCAATGTGGACTGAAATGTCTGTTATTTGTTTTAAAACCTTTTACATCAGTGCTCTACAGAGACACTCAATTTAACTACAAACAAAATAGCTCTTGATGTAGAAATGCAGTAGCCATGTCAGCATAATGTTGTTCCTGAACTAATAATCCTGCTTCAATGAGGATAACCTTGTACTGCTCCCAGACCCTGAGCAAAGATCTGTGCATAGCACTGAAACGTGCAGGTTGGAGGTACTCACATTAACTCAGAAAGCTTATTTCTTTATCTCAGAGCTGCAGAGCCTAATGCAAATAGAGAATCTGGTTTTTTTTCTGCACCAAATCTCCACATTTGTATGTGGTTCATAGCCTGAAATTAGCCCTGGTCAGAACTCAACAGAAGGGCTCTCAAACCATTTACAAGTGTCCTGGTTTCGGCAGGGATAGAGTTAATTTTCTTCCTAGTAGCTGGTACAGTGCTGTGTTTTGGATTTAGCATGAGAACAATGTTGATAACACACCGATGTTTCAGTTGTTGCTGGGTAATGCTTACACTAGTCAAGGATGTTTCAGCTTCCCATGCTCTACTGACTGAGCAGGCTGGAGGTGCACAAGAAGCTGGGAGGGGGCACAGCCAGGACAGCTGACCCCAACTGGCCAGAGGGACATTCCATACCATGGGACGTCATGCTCAGTACATAAACTGGGGGGAGTTGGCCGAGGGACGGTGACCGCTGCTCGGGGACTGGCTGGGCATCAGTCAGCTGGTGGTGAGCAATTGCATCGTGCATCACTTGCTTTGTATGTTTTTAATCATCATTATTATTATTATTATTATTATTAGGTATTATTATTATTATTATTATTATTATTATTATTATTATTATTATTATTATTATTTCCCCTTCCTTTTCTGTCCTATTAAACTGTCTTTGTCTCAACCCAGGAATTTTAGGTTTTTATTCCCGGTTCTCTCCCCCATCCCACTGGGCGGGGGGGAGTGAGCGAACGGCTGGGTGGTGTTTAGCTGCCTGCTGGGTTAAACCACAACAATAAGTTACGGTTCCCATGATTCCGAGATGTCATTCTGGTCCCCAACAATTTTTAGAAAATGATGTAATGGCTGAACATTTGTTATTTACATGCAGAACCATGTATTAGGCACCAAGCAAAGTGGATTTGTGTGGATGAAACAGCATTCTGTTCAGTAATGTTAGTATGGACAGTTTATAACTAGTTCAGCACCAGCCAAATTGATATGTAAGCCATGCAAATTCACACACACTAACAGCTGCTCTCCCACTTGTACTCTCTCATTACTCCCTCTATTGCTGACTCATATTCAATTTATAACTCATTGCAATTATCTATATCCCTCTGTGCTTAAGGCAGATCTCATCAACTTACAATGAAGACAAGCAAAGCATTGCTTTATGTAAAAGAAGAATAATTCCTGCCACTCATTTTTCACTCAATTTCTTCAACAGAAATTCTTTGATTTATTTGTCATTAATTACATATATAATTTAGCTAAAATTATTGCTGATAACTCTCCACAAGAAAGATTTTTCTGTTGCACTGTCCAGTTTTAAATTATGAAAATAATATACCTTAAGGTATATATAGGATTATTAACTACAGTGTGTAAGAACTGGAACCTTAAAGAGAACTGTGGAATAAAATATGTCATAGCTGTTACTGATCCTAGAAACTTAAAATGATAAAAGAATGCATAGAACATCTAGGGGACAAACTTTGCAATAGAAGTTACTAGCTTCAGCTGGTATTGGATTTATTTCATATCAAAGAAAAGGTCATTCAAAGTACCAGTTGTATCAAATTGCTTCTCATTCATAGCAGCATTAAGATCACTGCAGCAATTCTGGATTTAATGCAACCTAGATGCCAAACTTGTAGATATCTACTGTGGGAGTCTTCTCACCTAATATTAGATGGATGTAGACATCTGTATCTGAAGTCCTCACCCAAGGCTCCCTGTATAGCTACCTTATGCCCTGCATCAGCATATGATCTCGGAGACAATCTAGCCATTACTAGTAGGCTATCTCTAAATGCAATAAAGTTAATTTGTGAAGCTTGGTGTAAGCATGTCTTCTCATAGCACACAGCTCTAGTAGTGCCATATGATTTCAAACTCCAGAGAGAAATGCACTGCATCACCAGAGGTAGTAGCAACCCCGCCTTATAGATGGAAAAGACCCAGGCAGATCTCAGTGACTATAAAATGGTGCAGCTCTTTACACGTCAGTTTGGTGCCAAGGAAACTGAGGACGACTATTATAATCAGTCATAACTTGGGCAGACAGACTACGTGGGAAATAATCATCCAAGTTTAAAATTGACAGTGCTGAATTGCTAGCGCTCCTGCTATTACAAAAAAAGTGTACTTTACATGCTCACGTGGACTGTCCTCCTGAACTGCATCATTTCTAAGAGATCACACTTCAGTAATGCCTAACTCCCCATTGGGAAGTTAATGGACCCTTCCAGTTTACACCAGCTGAGTGCCAGTGTGATGTGATGTCCTGGGCATTGAAACACAGCTTGCAAAGAACATGCTGTTCTCAATAAAATTCAGCGCCTGAAGGTAGATATCTAAATGTGTTTTCAGACCCTTAAATCCGTGGTATGATTTTCTCTATGTGTATAAGTCTCCGTGGGACATAGGTACTGCAAAAAGTTGCAAAGATAAAAGCAAGTGGTAAGGTCTCAGGGCACACAGAAGCGACTAAGCAGGTACATCAAGAAACGCTGGCTTGACTGTCTCCTGCCTTAATCCATTCTGTTATTAAAAAGACCTAATGAAATTCATCCATTCATAGATGTTATAAATGTTAAGTAGGTCTTGCTATAACAGTGTAGGTGCAGTTTGTCTTATTAAAAGCTGGAAAACATTGGGCTCATTGAGAGGGCTTTAAACTAGTTTCGAAGGGGGAAGGGGATAAAACCAGGCTCGCCAGAGATGAGCCTAGGGGTGGTGTGCCGATGCCGGGGGCGAAATCGATAGCCCAGCTCAAGTGCATCTACACCAATGCACGCAGCATGGGCGGCAAGCAGGAGGAGCTGGAAGCCATTGTGCAGCGGGAGAGATATGACTTAGTCGCCCTCACAGAAACATGGTGGGGTGACTCTCATGACTGGAGTGCTGCAATGGATGGCTATAGACTCTTCAGAAGGGACAGGCGAGGAAGGAGAGGCGGTGGGGTGGCCCTGCATGTTAGGGAGTGTTTCGATTGTATAGAGCTCAACGATTGTGATGATGGTAAGGTTGAGTGTTTATGGGTAAGGATGAGGGGGAAGGCCAACGAGGCAGATATCCTGCTGGGAGTCTGTTATAGACCACCCAACCAGGATGAAGGGGTGGATGAAGCATTCTACAAGCAGCTGGCACAAGTCTCTCAATTGCTAGCCCTTGTTCTCATGAGGGACTTCAACCTCCCGGATGTCTGCTGGAAATACAACACGGCAGAGAGGAAGCAGTCCAGGAGGTTCCTGGAGTGTGTGGAAGACAACTTCCTGACACAGCTGGTAAGTGAGCCTACCAGGGGAGGTGCCTCGCTCGACCTGCTGTTTACAAACAGAGAAGGACTGGTGGGAGATGTCGTGGTCGGAGGCCGTGTTGGGCTTAGCGACCATGAAATGGCAGAATTCTCCATTCTTGGTGAAGTAAGGAGGGGGGGCAGCAAAACCGCAACCATGGACTTCCGGAGGGCGGACTTTGGCCTGTTCAGGACGTTGGTTGAGAGAGTCCCTTGGGAGATGGTCCTGAAGGGCAAAGGGGTCCAGGAAGGCTGGACGATCTTCAAGAAGGAAGTCTTAAAGGCGCAGGAGCAGGCTGTCCCTGTACACCGTAAGAAGAACGGGCAGGGAAGATGACCGGCCTGGCTGAATGGGGAGCTCTTGCTGGGACTCAGGAAAAAAAGGAGAGTTTACCGCTTGTGGAAGAAGGGGCAGGTGACTCAAGAGGAGTACAGGGATCTTGTTAGGTCGTGCAGAGAAGAAATGAGAAAGGCAAAAGCCCAGCTAGAACGCAATCTGGCCGCTGTCGTTAAAGACAACAAAAAAAGTTTTTACAAATATATTAATGACAAGAAGAGAGCCAAGGAGAATCTCCATCCTTTATTGGATGCAGGGGGGGAACATTGTCACCGAGGATGAGGAGAAGGCTGAGGTACTCAATGCCTTCTTTGCCTCAGTCTTTAACAGGCAGACCAGTTCTCCTCAGGGTACTCGGCCCCCCGAGCTGGAAGACAGGGACGGCGAGCAGGATGAACCCCCCATAATCCAAGAGGAAGCAGTCAACGACCTGCTACACCACCTGGACGCTCACAAGTCTATGGGGCCGGATGGGATCCACCCGAGAGTGCTGAGGGAGCTGGCGGAGGAGCTCGCCAAGCCACTCTCCATCATCTATCAGCAGTCCTGGTTAACGGGGGAGGTCCCAGACGACTGGAGGCTTGCCAATGTGACGCCCATCCACAAGAAGGGCCGGAAGGAGGATCCGGGGAACTACAGGCCTGTCAGCCTGACCTCGGTGCCGGGGAAGATGATGGAGCGGTTCATCTTGAGGGCGCTCACAAGGCATGAGTGGGACAACCAGGGGATCAGGCCCAGCCAGCATGGGTTCATGAGAGGCAGGTCCTGCTTGACCAACCTGATCTCCTTCTATGACCAGGTGACCCACCTAGTGGATGAGGGAAAGGCTGTGGATGTGGTCTACCTGGACTTCAGCAAGGCCTTTGACACCGTCTTCCACAGCATTCTCCCAGAGAAGCTGGCGGCTCACGGCTTAGACAGGTGGACTCTGTGCTGGGTAAAAAACTGGCTGGACGGCCGGGCCCAGAGAGTTGTGGTGAATGGAGTCAAATCCAGTCGGCGGCCGGTCACGAGCGTTGTTCCCCAGGGCTCAGTACTGGGGCCGGTCTTGTTCAATATCTTTATCAGTGATCTGGATGAGGGGATGGAGTGCACCCTCAGTCAGTTTGCAGACGACACCAAGTTGGGCGGGAGTGTTGATCTGCTCGAGGGTAGGAAGGCTCTGCAGAGGGACCTGGACAGGCTGGATCGATGGGCCCAGGCCAACTGGATGAGGTTCAACAAGGCCAAGTGCCGGGTCCTGCATTTCGGCCACAACAACCCCATGCAGCGCTACAGGCTTGGGGAAGAGTGGCTGGAAAGCTGCCTGGTGGAAAAGGACCTGGGGGTGTTGGTCGACAGCCGGCTGAACATGAGCCGGCAGTGTGCCCAGGCGGCCAAGAAGGCCAATGGCATCCTGGCCTGTATCAGAAATGGTGTGGCCAGCAGGAGTAGGGAAGTGATCGTGCCCCTGTACTCGGCCCTGGTGAGGCCGCACCTCGAACACTGTGTTCAGTTTTGGGCCCCTCACTACAAGAAGGACGTTGAGGTGCTGGAGCGTGTCCAGAGAAGGGCAACGAGGCTGGTGAGGGGTCTGGAGAACAAGTCTGATGAGGAGCGGCTGAGGGAACAGGGGTTGTTTAGCCTGGAGAAAAGGAGGCTGAGGGGAGACCTCATCGCTCTCTACAACTACCTGAAAGGAGGTTGTAGCGAGGTGGGTGTTGGTCTCTTCTCCGAAGTAACAAGCGATAGAACAAGAGTAAATGTCCTCAAGTTGCGCCAGGGGAGGTTTAGATTGGACATGAGGAAAAATGTCTTTACTGCAAGAGTGGTTAAACATTGGAACAGGCTGCCCAGGGAAGTGGTGAAGTCCCCATCCCTGGAAGTGTTTAAAAGACGTGTCGATGTGGTGCTTAGGGACATGGTTTAGTGGGCATGGTGGTGTTGGGTTGACGGTTGGACTCGATGATCTTAGAGGTCTTTTCCAACCTTAATGATTCTACGATTCTATGATTCTCTTTCTTATTAAAAATTCTTGCTATTTGCAGATTTGAGGCCTACTGTATGCATATTAATGATGATAATAATATTAAATTCCAATGCAAACTTCTTTAAATCATCTTGTCTTATCTGCAATTTGGAAACTATTAAAGTTTACCAATAGGTATAGTTTGGTAAGGTACTGTAATTTTCGAACAAGACAGCCAACGTGAAATACTGGTATTGCCCATATTTACACTTCAGTAGCTGTAAGTAAAATAAAATAAATAGATAAATAAGACACTACAGCTGAAATTGAGCAGCTTAACAAAAATCAGCACACATCTGTCTTTGTTATAAGCAAAGAAGTGAGGGCACTGGAAAGTGAATAGGTAAATGGGTAAAAAATCCCCAGAAGTTAGGCATTTCTGAGAACAAGAAGAGATCTGCTGGGAAAGTAAAGGGGAATGTGGCTAGAGAAAATTAGCCATCATATTGATTAAATGAATAGGTTGTTTATTTTTGCCTCTGACTCCTGGAATGATAAATGTAGGACTCTGAAAAGTGCCAGAACAATACCTTTTGCTTAAATGTAGCATGGGTAAAGGGTTAAACAGAAAGACCTCTTCACTGACAGTAAGAAATGGCAATGAAAGTCTGATAACTTGACTTCAGGTTAATCACACAGATGGCATAACATTAAGAGAGATGCAATGCAGAGTTCCAATGCATATTTAATAAGCAAGAAAGGCTGTTTTCATACAGAAAGCCCATTGTGGGAGTCAGAAGATGGGGACTAAGTTACCAGCTCTGCCATCATTGTGTTACTTGCTGTCTTCCCTATTTAGCTCTCTGTAAGAGGAAGATAATAACACCTTTCCATCCATGCTCATCATTTCTGTGGTGACATTTATGACCTTTCACATAAGCCAGAACCTGACTTTAAGAACTTTTTAAATGTGGATCTAAAGCAGATTTTATTCTCAATAGGAGAATAGAGGCAAGAAATGGCTATAACACAGATCGGAAAGTACAGGGAAATATTGATGTTTTATTGTTCTGTAAGGGAGGCAGGACTTCTTATACATCTGAACTGCTATCAAGATTTCTTAGAAGTATCAAGGCAAAGGTAAGTCTCAAGGAAGGTTTTGACATGTGATAATGGAAAGAAAGGGCAGTTTCTTCCCAGCATGCGGGAAGCAGTATCTCCCCACGGAAAAAGCATGAACATACCTATCTCCAAACTGAATAGGTTGGAAATGTATGTTTGTGCAACGGGCAGGACGAAAGTGGGAGTCAATTTCTGAATACCTAATAATAGAGAGCAGTAGAATGGTGATAATGAAAGAATTTGAGATAAAGGACTTGCCAGATGCACCAGAGACACATGGGAAAAGGTATGTAGAATAGCATGCAAAGGCCAAAATGAAAAGGTAAGCCAAACAAAACAAGACTCAAGTTGTCAGGGTCAGAGAAAATAGTTAATGGAGATGCAACAGCTTGGGAGGTTGGAAGCAAGTTTTCTCTACCTGTTATTTCTATTTAGATTGTAAAATCTCAAGTGCAAGGCCTCTTCCTGGCTTTGAAAGGGGAACTGATTAGGTGAAAAGCTGGATTTTTTAGCTGCCAAGACTTGGATTTGAACTTTTTACTTGCTATATATTTTTTTCTTTCTTTCATGCAGGGCAGAAAGGCACTGTCTTTTCTGATGGCACTGTTGGGCATTTCAAATATAAGTGGGAAAACAGAAGGTTTGCACCCTGAGTGCCAGCTGTAATACAGGAACGAAGACAAAGATTCTGGATGTTCGCATCCTTGAGCCTGCTACTTTTTTTTTTCTTTCTCTGCAACAAAATCTTAAAAAATTGTGCACTGTGAGGCACAGAAGTCACAGGGGTCCTTCCTATCCCCTTCATCTCTTCCCATTCCACTTTCTTTAGCCATGCTCCTCTACGAGGGACAAGCACAGAAGTGCCTGACACTATCAACACTTGTAGGCTGAGGACTTGTAGATGGGTGTAACTGGGTATTAAGAACCATAACACTGAGACACTTATAGTGCTAAAATATATTACCAAATATATTCATACTGAGTTAGCTTTCCCCATCTATAAAGTAACAAGCACTTACAGAAGTCAGTGACAAAAGAGAAATTAAATAGTACCTGCATTTGGAACTCAGGCAAAGTTTATAACTAACATAGACATCCTAGGTTGTGGTTTATAGGCGGTATGGAGGTCAGAATGAAGATTTTTTTTTTTTTTTAAGATTTAATGTAAGACATGGTACATTTTAAAGACTGTGAAACACTATACACACCAGTGTATATCTCTGTTTAAAATATACGAAAGGACATAACTGTATTTTGATACTTTCAACTTGTTATTTCTGTCCTCTTTAATTATATTAGAGACTGGAGATGGGAGGTCTTCCTTCCCCAGTTGTACCAGTTCTGAATACAAACATAGCCAGAGCTGTAACTGGAGTGAAGTAGAAGATATTCCACTGCGATCCTCGATCTGCAGTCCTGGTGTCTGTGCCAAGACATACTCTTTCTTATGTATCTTAGAAACATCTATCTTCAATGTAAATTGTTATGTTGTCTGCAGAAGGCTTTAAGGACAAAAAGAAAACGAAGTAAAAGTAATGTAAGAAAAGAGGTAGGGAGAGAAAGAGGGAGATTAAGACAGGAAGGAGGCAAAGGACAAGCAGGGAGTACACAAGCGCAAGCAGAGGTGAAGTTTTGTAGAGAGATGTCCTGGTTTCAGCAGGGATAGAGTTAATTTCCTTCCTAGTAGCTGGTACAGTGCTGTGTTTTGGATTTAGGGTGAGAACAATGTTGATAACACACCGATGTTTTAGTTGTTGCTAGGTAGTGTTTACACTACTGACTGAGAAGGCTGGAGGTGCACAAGAAGCTGGGAGGGGGCACAGCCAGGACAGCTGACCCAAACTGGCCAAAGGGATATTCCATACCATGGGACGTCATGCTCAGTATATAAAGCTGGGGGAAGAAGAAGGAAGGGGGGGACGTTTGGAGTGATGGCGTTTGTCTTCCCAAGTAACCGTTACGCGTGATGGAGCCCTGCTTTCCTGGAGATGGCTGAACACCTGCCTGCCCATGGGAAGTAGTGAATGAATTCCTTGTTTTGCTTTGCTTGCGTGTGTGGCTTTTGCTTTCCCTATTAAACTGTCTTTATCTCAACCCATGAATTTTCTCACTTTTACCCTTCCAAATCTCTCCCCCATCCCACCCGGGGGGAGTGAGCGAGCGGCTGCGTGGTGCTTAGTTGCCGGCTGAGGTTAAACCACGACAAGAGAAAAGGTGAATGCAATAATGAACTGGGCAAAAACCTGTCCTAGGTTGTGAAAGTTACTCATAGCAGCTCCAGCTCCAGGAATTTGAGACACCAAGCTGGGCCACTTTGTATGCTTTCTGGTACACCAAGACCAAGATTGCACTTCCAGCTCCCAGCTGCTTCACAGCAGTGCTGGTGATTCAGTTCTGGGAGCAGAACCAAATATTTGGCTGTTTGTGTGTGAAATGCACACTGAGTTCTTTTCTTTTGCTCTGTGCAAAACTGTAAGGTGGAAAAAAAAATTCTAGACAATTAAAGATACCAACAAACTGTCTTACTAATCTTCTGTATTCTTTTTTTCCTGTTGGGGGGAAAGAAGAGGAAAAGTCTTTTCTGCAGAAAGAATAAAATGAGGTATTATATATCAAGTTATGCAATAGATGCTCTGCTAAATATGACTAGAATAAAGTATTAAAAATGATAAGAATATGTACATGTTACTGACTGGATGGAAAGCCTGCTTCTCTCGTACTGGAAAATAAATTCATGGCAACTAACTGTGGGGTTAGTAGGCTCAAAGAACTTAAGATGGAAAGCAAAAATATGGTCCATTTGGCCCTTGATTTCTGGATTACACTCATTTGACATTTTTAAGCTTTCTGCTACATCTGAGGGACAGAAAATTACTCTCTGCTTTGAATGAAAGCTGAGAGTCTTCTTCAGTTCATTGGGGTTTTGGGTTTTTTTTCAATAGCTGGAACTTTTAAGGAAAACAAGTGTAGAGAGGCTCACAGGAAAATTGCGTGAGATGGCAGCAGAGTTGTTTTGTTGGAGGGACCAGAAGGAACCATTTTCAGCAGGTACACCCAGGGTGTTCCAGTCACTGAGATTTGCACACCCCCTGCTTTTTTTTCAGCAGGATAAAGTTCCCTTTGTAGCAGATGTAAGACTATGAATAACATGTTTTTCTTATTTACCTCCAGCAGATTCCTAACTAGTACCCCACAGGTCCACGGAGCACGGGCTGAAAACAACAGGTTTGGTCTGTCTTCCCTTCATAACAAAAGACCAAGACTTTCCAAGTGTAACTCTTCACTGAACAAGTTCTTACCTTTCCAATACATACTTACATATACGTTTCATATACATACGCTTCTACATCTATCTCTATAGTCTGCCAGCTTCAAGTTTTACAAAGACCAGTGCTGGAGGATTCTAGTAAGTTGTTCCAATGATCAATTACTTTCACTCCAAAGAAACGTGCCCTATGTTAAATTTGAACAAATAGAAAAAACTTCCAGTCATTGTATCACTTGTTATGCCTATTTCTGCTAGAGAGAGTGCCTCACTATTAAAGTATTGTTTCCTTCTAGATATGAAACTTTTTGTAAACGTTGTGAGTAATGCCCTGTGTGAATATCAGAATAGTGGAAGAGAATCACAACATTATTCCCAGCAGGAAGGGGAAGAAGGGAACTTCCTATCTTTGGGGTTTTTTTAGTTCTTTTTTCCCCTTTCTGATACTGGCAGCTGCAGAGCTGCGAGATGTTCATATAAAGCAGCATGTCAGTGTCTCAGCTTGTACAGAAGAGTGCAGAGTGTTTGAAGAAACTATTGAAAGAGAACCCGTGGCATGAGAGAAACATGCAAAGCCACGTGTAGCAACATAACCATCACAGATTAGAGGGAAAAACCAGAGGATTAAGTTGCAGCCAAGCCAGTGAACTGCCATTCTTTGTCTCTTAGTAGCGTAAAAGACTGAGGCACAGCTAACATCCATCAGAATAACCAAGCTCAAATACTGAACGACCTGTTTTGTTTTCAGGTACTCTTTCCGGTGCAGGTCATGGAGTTGTTCACTGTTGTAATGCACTGGATCACACAGAGGATTCATCCTTCCTGTTAAAGAAAAAAGCTTGGCATTTTGTGTTGTTTGGAGTGTAAGTCATTCTTTGTGTCCTCGTACAGGGCCAGAGTACACGTTGATGCAAATTGGTGTTGCTCAAATAAAATCAGTACTAATTTATACCAGCAGAGTCTTTTTCCTTCATTTTTTATATTCAGGGAAGCTGAATGAATCACACACTCTTAGTTTTGATCTTTAGGTACTATCTTATTGTACTTATCTAATTATTTAAACAGTTTATCTATCCTGAGTACTTTGCCAAACATTAATAAAACTGTGCTAAACCCATCAAGGGTTATCATTTCAGACACTCAAGAGAGCTGGAGAGATCACAGCTGGGATTTCAAAGAGTTTCTAGTTCCTAGACTGAATGAGTTTCCTGAGGACACAAAGCAAGTTCATCCAGCAAGTGAGGGAACTTGAAGAATTCCTCAAATGTGAATCCAAATGGCTTTTGGATATCACTGTTCAGTGTTGCTCTGAGTTAGTTGGGTCTGGGCTAGAAGCAGAGTTCACCATTCCATGGAAATCTGTTGGCTGAAACACAGATGCTTTCAGTCTACAGAAAACTGCTATGGTGACCTGGAATAATGGATTTTGAAGACCAAATTGGCAGATGCTCTCAAGGAAGTTGTGTGGGACCCTGGTTCCACCAGCATGCATTTCTGAATCTAGCCTCATGGCCTCAAAGCTCCAGCTAACGTAAAAATAAATCGTTCAATGTTCCCAAAGGGCTCAAAGATATTTTAGATGATAATTGCCATTTCTGTACATTGTATGCATGCAGGGTTTTTTCCCCATGCTTTAGGACTGTCTTATTTTGGTTTTAGCTAGAGTAAAAAAATATGTTCTCACATGTGAACCATATTATTATACTTCTATTATCACACTAAGACATAATAGTCATAGATAAGAAATTTCTCTGGTTTCCTTTACCAGATGATGTGAAAGATGATACAGTGGCAGGAACTTATGCGTTAAACATTCTAAAGCAACATAAAGCTTCTAAAGCAAAAACCAACAGTACAGCAAATAAACTGAAACATCCTTTATGTGTCCATGGTACATGGACAACAAAAGCATCAGCACCAAAGACTTAGTAAATGTCTAAGAAGGATCATCTCTCCCAGGAAGCAGCTCATAGATGATTTCTGTCCATTCTGACTGTTGATTAGGATCTTCTTGTCCTTTCCATTATTTATTTTGTTTTATACTATAACACAATAAAGAAAAACTTTGGATAGTTGCATTTAAGGTAAAGTCTGCACTTGGGTAAAAATAGGTGCGTGTTTGCTTTGAATGATACTGAAGAAAGAACAGGAGGACTCAATCTCTTCTTAATCACGGAGCGGTGTCTCCTGTTCTGGAAACAAAACCAGAAATGAGTCCCCAAAGTGGGGAAGGGAATACAGCGACTCAAATGCACCAAAGTCAAAGGATGCCCTTCCAGTGATCGAATTTGGTAAGATTGGATGGAGGTCTTTCATTCAAACTTTAACCAAAGAGAACACATGGTTTTTAAACTTTCCTTTGAAAGCTAATGAAGAATGCTTAATTATGCTTCTTATTTAGGTGGAGACTGAACAGAAATTATCATCGACTTAAAGACAGGTGTCTTTTTTTCTCTGTGATATAGAAAGACTACATTCTTCTTTGTGTGGAGCAAATCAACAGAAATCTTTGGGCGTGCGGCCTTTCTTGCCTTCCAGCAGGTATCACAAACTGTGTAGATCTCCCTCTTACCAGCTCTGAGTTGTTATATCATTTGAAGTTTGAAAAAATTCTCTTCTGACTCCTACACAAGGCATTATATAATAGACATTGTGCAACTACATGTGTCTTCTTCCCAGTTCTTATACATGCTTTTTTTTTTCCTTCCCCTTACAGCTGTTTGAAACATTTGTGGGATTTGTCAGAAAACACAAAACTTTTTTTTTTCTTTTTTTTTTTTTTGCAGTTCTGGCTTCAGATGAAAACTGAATTATCAGCCTAAATATTTGCTGAAGAAGAAAAGGTGTTTGACATGTTTGTTTCCCCAGAAATCTGCATTAAAATAACCCGTCCAGACATTTGATATCTCAAGCTTGATGGATGGTAATTTTTCTCTGAGAAATAATAAAAAAAATACACTGCAAATAAAAAGATGACAAGCTGTGTTTCTTACTTGTCTCAAGAAGAAGAAAATATCTCTGTTAACCTTGCGAGATGATGAAGGTAGTTGAAGAGTGTCATTATTACTCTTTGTGAGTTTTAATTGTTTCTTTAAACTCAGTGTATGTTCCAATCTCATCATGAGCTGGATGAAAGTATCATGATAGTATAAAAAGGTTTGTATACCTATAACTTGATGAATATCTCAGACCTGTTACATTTCTCTCCAATAAAAAATGTCATACTAATCCATATTTTCAAATATGCTAGAGTCCTGCCCAGTCTTACCTTTCTTTAATTTATTATCATGTGATTCTTCAGGATGAGGTGAATGAGGGGTCTTCATCTTCTGGTTTCTTTTGTCTTTCCTTCCTATTTTGTTTGAGGTTTTCCAAGCAATGTCTCAGGCTTCTGCCTTGCAATCATATCACTACATTTGACTGCAAAACTTTCTCAGCTGCATGAGTTGAATTGCTTTTAGGCAGAGGATAATGACTTTCTTCTCCTGTGTTGGCGACAGGGTTTGGAGTTGCTTTCTGATGCACGGGTGTACATCTCTGCAACTTGCTCATGAGAGGAGAGTATAATATTTTGCAAACTCTACAAGGATGGTCATCTGAGGATCTGGAAAACCAAATTATTCCATCTGTTTTGCCTCACCTGATATTTTATTCATGCTATTGTAGATCCAGACTTTTACTATAATACGTTAGTTAGATAGCTAATCTAGAAAAGCACTATATCTAATTAACTTTTTTTTTTTTTTTTTTTTTAACCTGATTGGCTTCTTACTGGTTTAGCAACTACAACAGAGAGATCTGGTCCCGGTCCAAACAGTCACAGAGATGATGACCCCTAAAGACAGCAGTGAGGTAAGAGTGAGCAGGACTAGGAAGGAAGTAGTTCATCCATGACTCTTTAATTTAAGATTTCAAGGTACTTTTTAAAAGTGAACAGGTCAGTCAGCGAAAATATTTGGTAATTTTCCAACTTTTCCTCTCTTTTCATGTTATACATGGAAAATAAATTAAGTTTACAAAACAGAAGAAAACAAGAATTTAATTGCAGAAAGAACAGGGACTTCAACAGTATCACCCTCAAGTAAAAAACAAAATAACTACAAAAGCTAATTTTTCTTAAATTATGTTCTGCTGGGAACCTGTTTGAAAAGTTTTATCTGCTGGAAGCAATGACAAAATAGCCAAAAATAGGTGTGAGGATTGAGCCCACAGTCCCTGCATTTATTTTGTGGGCAATGTGCTTCATGCTGTCAAAACCATTTTCAACACAGTTTTAAGTAACTTAGCTTCTTAGAGATGACACAATAGGGATCTTTCTGCGACTTAGCAATCTGAAGTCATGTTTGAGATGTTTTGTAGCACACTTAATAGGCAAGCCCTTCTTTTTTTCCATAGCATTTTGAGAAAGATCCCTATTCTAGCTGTTACCAGTTTCAGGACCTTAAGGAAAACCTTTTTCACAGAGGTAACTTGATCAAGGCTGCAGCCTTGCAGAATTGCATGACCAGGGTAGCAAATCTGAATTCCCTTTCACATTTTTCAAATAGTGCTGTTCTAAGCATACTTAACTTTCAAATATAGTTTTCATATGTATTTCTAAATAACTAGCAAAGATCCAGCATCATCCTTTCATAAGAAAAAAGAGCTTTGACATTGATCTTATTTGAGTTGGAAAACTAGTGTAAGCTAACTCTGGACAGAGGACTAAAAAACCCTCATAAATTAATAAAATGTGCTATGATATAGTAAGTAGCTACCTCTGTCCAGATTTTTTTATTGTTGTTTTTTACGCACCATTTGCTATGCAACAGTTCCTGACAGAACACAACACGTCCTAAGATTCATGAAAACTTAATGGAGCTTGATTTCAAAAGCACAGAGATAAAAATAGATGCTGGAAGAATATCTTAACATAGACTGTTTTGTTAAAACCTCCCATGTCTCATAAGATAATATCTTACAACATGAATTCTGTCTTTGTTTTCTGTTAGCTCCATCCTGCCACATTAACTGTTAATGAATCTTTCTTCTATTTTGCTGACCTGATTAGTGACACTTCCATTTTCCGGTTTCAGGGGATTGAGTAGAAACAACCTGCAGATGACATCCAGTTATCCAGATAACATTCAGTTGCTGGAGGGACTACGTCAACAGGATTCTCTTCTTTTTAAGTCTTTCAGACTGAAAATGATGATGTCCTACTGCCATTCTGGATAACCACAGAAAATCATGGGTGATGTAGAAATGGACAAAGATGACTAAATATTGGCACCTATCAGTTAGTGAACCGGAAGGAACCAATCATCTGATCAGGCAAAAATGGATAAAAGAGAGAAAAATAAAGAAATTGGCCATGGTCACAAAGTTGTTCACTGACAGCAGTGATGGGTCAGGCCCCATGTTATCTAGTTCCCCTCCTGCTGTTTTTATCTCTGACATCCTCCACCTAAGTTTACGTAAATTAGACATCGACAGAGGTTTTCCTCCTCCCAGGGTGTGAAACCTTTTCAGATTTTATCATGGGTCTCCATCTTTTAATTTCATACTATGGTAACAGTATAATCTTCCAAATCTCATTTACTGTGGACATTGGAGCCTGGAGAGCTGTGTGCCGAAAGATAATTTTCATTGCTAAGAGAAAGTACCACATTTTTATAGTGTAGCTATCCTAATAATAAAAAAATATACATTGTCTTTGGAATAATTAAGTACACTGTTTACTTAAATCAAAACCCCTGAGCTTATATATGTTTTGAAATCTTCTTAAACCAAGACCATTTATGGGACATTTAGTATTTACAAGATTAAGGCATTTCTGCTTGTACGTAGAATAAAACTATCACTCAGAAAATACAGAGTTTAAAAATCTCCAGGGGGGTGTGGATCACAGATTTTTTAAAGTTAATTGCCTAGATCTCCCCCAAAGTGCTGAGTCCTATTGTGGATCAGCCTAAGAACTTGGGTTTGTTTCTCTGCCACTTCCCTGGAGCTTTAGAAGAAAACATGTTTATTCTTATGCCATTTCCTACCTATACTACCAGTATGTAGGTCAAAAATTTACCTGGATATCAGCTTTAGAAGGTAATATCAAGGGTGTGTGTGTGTGATTTTCAGGAGGGGGGGGGGGGAAACAAACCACAACAAAAAACACCAGCAAACAATTCAAACTGGGCTAATATTTAGCCACCATAGCTTAAGAACAGTTTGGCATATATTCCTCAGACTTCATAGTAACATTTCATTTTATCTTTATATTAAGCGACAATCTCTCAGATTTAACAAATATATGTAGGCTAAGATACCATTTCATAGCAAGTGCCCTAGAGAATCAGCTAGTATTGTATCTTAGTTAATAATGCATTTATTAGCAGAATTTGGATAATTCACAGAGATGGGAAGATGGAACTCAAGGAAGTTAAAATCTATCCCTTGTTTTCCACTGATTGAATATATGAACTTGATCATAGCGCCTGGCTACTCTATTTCAGGTCCCCACCTTCTTCCTATGGACACATCAATTAATGCTTTTCCTCTGTCAGACAGTTTCTTAGCTTGAAGTCCCTCAGTCCCAACACAGCAGCTCTGGATGAGAAATAAACACTGCCATGGACCCTTGAAGGCATAGCATAGACAATGTTAGACTGCCAACCTTTGTAAGCTGGAGTTGTGTTCTCATTTCCTTTTCCACAGTTGCTTTGTCCTAAATGGAAAGAATTAGAATTTAATACTAAGGAAAACAAACAGACATTTAATTAGCCAAATGATGTATTTCTTGCGCCAAAGATTTGCTCCCACCTGTGTCTACATTCCGTATTTTTGTTTACTTAGAAAGAGAGAGAGAATGAAAGGGATTGAAATAAACCTCCTGGATTTTTCACTGTAACATCCACACCTGCCAAGGTTACTTAACAGGATTTTTGCCATAATGCTCTTCCACCCAAAACCACCTAAAAGCCCATATTCAATTTATTAGCTTTTAAAAAAAGTGTTCTGTTACCCTGTTTTTTCTCTTTAGGGAGTTTATAAATGGCAAGAGCAGTCCACTGAACTAAATAATTTTTGAACAAAGCAGTAGTACCTGTTAGGATCTCAGAATATAAATGTATCCCTCTTTTATTTTCATTTTTTAAACAGGGAAACAAATGTGAAGGTTTTATAAACATGTGATAGTGGGGTTTATACCTGAGATTGGAGCATGTAGTTTTTTAAAAAAGAGAAGATCTTTCCAAAGTAGCTGGATAAATACACGTACAGAGAGCCCAGCTCTGCCACGCATCAACACCACATTTTGTATTCAGTGTGTTTTGTGCTGATCACAGCTTTCAGTCAGGTCAACCTCATCTGCTTTGTTTACTAAACACCACATGTATCACACCATGCCAGTTTTTATTGATTTGAATTTTATGCAATTCCACTGAATGCTACAAAATGCTATAGCTGAGACTAGCACTTGAGATTAAAGCTGCAGAGAGCTGCATATAAACAACAACATTTTTAATAAAAAATGGTATTTAAGTACTACTGTGATGACAGGCTGAATGGTCGATGAAGAGCAGGATCTTGTTCTTAGCTGATGTTATGCATTGTATGATGTATCACCAAATTGAGTCTGGCCAAAATATGAAAATCATTATCTAATTAATGAAACCCAGTCCAGCATCTTTTAACATAGTCCTGTATCCTGCTAGCAGCTAAACCAAGTGTTTGTAGGTTAGCTGCAGTGAGGGAGAATAAAAACTAAAACTAAAACTGAGGCTGTTTAGCACAATACGTGCAAAGAGATTCAGCTGCAGAGAACCCCTAGTTCAAAACCTGCATGTGGCCATCACACCAGGGACATGGCAAACAACTCCTTAAAGATAACTACAGCTTTTTATAAAAGTGTGCAAGCAACCCTACTAATCTGAGCTGCTGAAATTCTGTATCTCTCTGGATCTTACATAGTTCCTGGCTGCACAAGATCCCTTTTTAATAGTTTGTTGGCTAAAAAGCATTCCACCCTCAGAAATTCAACCTTCCTCAGGGAGTCAACTGTAAACTAACCACATTTCCCTTCTAGATGCAGCTGGAACAGTAATGAATCACAAAACACAATTACAAATATAAAGTTTTAAGGTAAATGTGAAATGATTTTTCCCCAGAGAATCTGACATCAGAATCCACCATGCTTTTACCCCTGTCCTTCATAGAGTTTTAAGCTGCTGAAATGGCTTTTCCCGACTGCTGGCAGCATGACCCAGTGAGGGCACCCCTGCATTCACAGAAACTTAGCATACTATGTACAGAACAGAATGTGATTATCATGCCATCAGAAAGGTAAATGTAGAACAAATTTTAAAAAGGTAAATTTCATTACTACAGCTCAACAATACTAAAGTTAAAATTACTAGTTTTATTCACCTATCTACTTCCTTCTGCTGTGCTAGCTTCTATGACCCCCAAGATTCATCCTTAGGTCAGAATAATAGCTCTTATACAATGCGAAAATTTCAGTATTCTAAAATAGCAGAGATGTTTTTGAGAGTTATTACGAAACTGAAGCCAATTGAAAGAGAAAAATACTTAGGTTATTTCCTTGTTATAGTTGTAATTTCTATAGGGAAAAAAGGTTGTACCTGTTCAAACCCAAAATTTATTACCGCGCTTGGAAACAAAGAGTTTGGCACTAAAACTCCATTTTTAGGTGAGCATGAGCTAAATCTGTTCTAATTATTGTTTGGACTGCAGTCAGACATTACTTTCTGAAAACATCCTGAGTTTTAAGGAGTGCTGACACCCTAAGTCCCAGGTGAACTGCAACTATGGCTTGTTGGCTCTACAAAAGTCAGGGAGGGGACTGCTTTCAGCTGCACTTGTTGCATGTCATAGCCTGAGCTGGTTTGGCCAAGATCCTTCCATATGAACAGTCCTGTGCTTATCACCTGTATTGTGATCATAAAGCTATAGTGGTGTCAGTTATGATGTTCCAGTTGGGTAACCTAGTGTGATCTACAAGTGCGTCCTAGTTTGTCTCTATTTGGAAAATTAGACCCACAAATTTATCTTAAGTTCATTGAGCTCCAAGGGGAACTCCAAGTTGGGTACCTGTGATGACAAGTTTAAGTTTTTACATCGGGGAAAAACAGTCAGCTCTGAAGTAAAGTGTATGGAGTTTCCATTGCACCATTTGTCAGGGAAGATCAATTTATTTACTTGGAGAAGCAAGGTATTGTCAGTCATCAGCTGTGTAGTTTACTCTAACGCCGGTTATTATCATCAGCAGACAATCTGGAAAGGAAGAAGCAGAAGGACATTTCCAAAGTGAGCTGATATGCTCTGTACAATTTAGTCATCTACTCGCAGGCTTAGGGGCACAGAACAACCAGTGAGTAACCATCCCCCTCCTGTGGTGTACAGTCTCCTCCTCTGGAAAGTGCATTGGAAATTATGTCTGAAAACATTGGATAATCATTATCTTGATGTTGTGTTTGCCCATTCTTTTTAAACCTTGTAACCGTTGTGACCAATCCCCATGAAAATCCTTATGTTTCAAATTGCAAAGGTGGTTAAGCAAAAAACACCTCTCTCCAATAGAGCCGGAAAAATTACTTAATCACTGCAGTTAAAGACAGTAGTCACTAAGAAGCATGCACCATTGGACCCTTAGGTAGCATAATCACTGCTCTGAGGTTTTCTAGAAGCTATTTTACCTATATTGCTCTCCAAAATAGATCTTCTTTTAGGATTATTAGACAAATTACCAGCCTATTTTCTTGTCTCCTTTGCACCTGCTCTCCTGCATTGTGTTCAGTTACAGAACTCAGAGTGCAGCTTTCCTGACATAAAAATGAAATACAGGACACAAGAAAGGGATTTTTTTTTTTTTTTTTTTTGTGGAGGCAGAGGATAGTGGAATCGTTTTGCTTACAACAAGCGTCCCCAGGTTAATAAATGATAAACTAGAAATTGTTTTTCAGCCCAAAACCAAAGATTTCATTTCAAATTTCAGGCTGTTTTAAGCTTTCCATTTACTTTATATTTTTAAATAAAACTGAATTTTTAAAACATTTTTTTTTACAATGCCAACATAAAGCACCATGCATTTTTAATATACCATTTCAAAAATTTCCTCCCTACTTCTTCCCAAATAGTGGGAATAAATTTACCTCCTCAAAGAAATTAACTTTTGAAAATATTTACTCATCTGTATGTAACTAAAATGCACAGCTAACCCAAAGTCCACCACAGTTGGGTAAGAGGAAAGTAGTACCACTTCTATTTGGCACCAAAAGACCTGAAGTGTTATTTGCATTATGGACATAGCGACCAAACAGTAGGCGTCTCAAAAGAATCTAGTTCCCAAGAATGGTTTAGACACCAAATCATGCTGGGAAAACAAGGGTATATTTTCATTCTGTCTCTCACCAGGAAAGACTAAGGTTGAAACAAGAAGCGGCTGGAGGAGCAGCCAATAGATATGGACATAATCATGAAAGAAGGAGATAAGTTGAGGGATGGAAGTATTTGAGAACTGCCTATGATTTTGTCTGACAGAGATCTGAGCTGCCAGTTACGTGATCCTAGCTTAGGAGATGTCATTATAAAGAAGATTCCATTTTCTGATTCTTACCTATTTTTCATTCTTAAATGACTGTACAGCATGCTACTTGGAAGGAAAATATATAACAAGAAAAATCTGATTAGAATGATGCCTTTATCTGAAGACAGTTATTTTGATGCTTTAAATGTAAAAAAAAAAAATCTCCTAAATAATTGAATTTTATTTTTTATTTGCCTATATTTCAGTAGATAGAGATTTTGATTTCAAAATAAAATCTTGTAACTATTAATGAAGATACTTTTGCCCCCTTTTTTGGGCTTGAAGATGAACTCTCTGCCACCCAAGAGAAGAATGTTCATGGTCACACTAAATCTTATTCTGGCATCCTGAAGGCTTCAAAGTTAATATGAGTTATTTAGGCTCACTTCCAGCTCTTTTTTAGCTACTGATTTCTCTTACAGAAATACACTGAGAATCATTTCAAGGGGCATTTGCATTAAGCTAGGAGCCAGCAAAGCACTTAAGTTGGTGTACTTAATAAAATGCATCTTCCATTGAAATCACTGTGCCAGCCTGCAAGCTTAAAAATAAGCATATGCTTAACTGCTCCGATGAATTACAGCAGATCAGCAGTTTTATTATCACTGAAGTCAGGAGAGGTCCTCAAGTTTGTTATTTCTTTCCTCCTTTTAGCCCATTGTTAAAGTGAAACTTTATAATTGGAAGGTTTTGGACTGTGATTCAAAGCCAGTCACGATCCATCACTGGAAGGATGTGGAACATGCAATCATTTGAGACAGTCACGTAGTTTTAACTTTTAAATAACAGTAATAAGGTTTTGCAAACAATCTTCCTTGTGACCGCCTAAGACAGCAATTTCTAGGTCAGCGGTTGCTTTCATGGAGTCACCAATTGCTCTTTTTTTCAGCAAGTGAAAAATGGGTGAGGTGGATCACCTTGAGCTCAGCACTTACCGCCACAGCTTTAAATCTGACAGTGGCCTCTGTATAGCTGATGAGTGCAGAGTTGTTCTGCATCAGTGGGATATTACTCATTTTGCAGTAGTGCCTTAATACCTTGCACAACAGGTTAAGAGTTTCATGTATGTTAACTTGGCCCTTGTCCCTCAGCACTTCCAGGATGAGTGGTTTGTAGCTTTGGAGTCAGGCAAAGCAGCTAGAGACCGTCTGCCTTTCCAGAGCGTCGTGAAGTCATCTGAGCATCAGCTAGTGCACGACTTCACGACGCTCAGAACCTCTTTCACGTTGATTTAACTGAACCACTACCTTACCTTACCTTACCTAACTTAGTTACCCAGAATAGGACTTCCCTTAATCTTAGCCACCCTGGAGTGAAACAGAAGTGCCTTTACCTGGTTATCTAATGCCAAAAGAGAGGAACAGGATAAATCACCTTCTGGAGATGCGTCTCTCCAGTGCCTAACGAGAGAGTTTAGATAAAACACGTAAATCTAGACACAGCAGTGGCAAGATGAATTAACTGCAAGGCCAAGGCATAAAGAATGTTTAGATATTCAGCTTCTATCAACAAGTTATACAGCCAGGTGTGCAATTATTTGGGCTTAAAGGCACTTTTTGAAATATTTTTCTTGTCAACTAATTAAACTAAAGGTAGAGATGACTACAGCGAGAGAGTTTTGAGGTTTTTGCCTTTTAGTCATAAAATTCCTTACATCACACAATATTTTTTATTCCATTACTCTTTTTTATGATGAAACATTGTATACGACTGCTCTAGTGAGATTCTTGCCTTATAATAGATTGAAATTGAAAAACATAAAAGTTTATAGGAATAATTCTTCAAATTATAATTGCCTTTCCATACCAGAGATTTGTTTTTGTGTGAAGCTATCAAATATTTAATAGCAGACCTTTACATAAAAGCAATTTTATTAAACAAAATGTAAAAGTACAGCTGCTTAAATTATTGGTATCAATTGCTGGTAGTGAAATTACTGCTTATTTCTAACAGAGAAGAATAGAATAACATTAGGAAATATGTTATTTGATATTTTTCAATATCATATAAATGTAAATGTAAACAAATCATTCCTGAAAAATGACAGTATGTAGAGAACAAAATAGTAGTCTCTAGTTTACAGCTGCAGTATTTTCATCTGAGAGATAAGACAGAAAAATCTCTGCTGCATTTGTTCACCCACGCTGGCAGTAGCTGAAGACTCTGTAAGACATAATAATTTCTATGATGACCAAACAAAATTTTCACATAAAGTCAGAAAGCTACTAAACCTCTATTTTTAGGAGTCTGATGCCTGAGTCTGGGGTTGGTCAGTTTTGGTCTTAGGCAGGGAGCTCTGGAAGCTCTTTGGGTAAGCTGTCTCAGAGAAAAATATTCTGCACCAACTCACCTCTTTACTCCCAAGTCACAGCAGACCTACATCTTGAAGAAGGAAGCCTCAACATCTTTTGGCAATATATCATCTGCTCTGTAAAACTGCAGGTCAAAGTCAGCTTCTTTGGTGCGAGTTTTTCAAGTGGGTGTTTGGCAATTTTCAGCAGTGGTGCAGAAGTCATTTTGTAGAGTCAATGATCAGTCAATTTTCCTTATGCTTTTAAAAAAGCCTGAAGGCTTTTTCATATTTCATGTTTCTGACATAACACATTGGAAAGAAAAATCAGTTGCCAGGTTTGAAGTTTACAAGCGTTTTATATGCGAGCCTTGAGTTCACATCCATGTACTTAACTTCAAAACAAAAAGAAAAGGTGATAATGTCACAAAGAATAAAGTTATTCTGATGGCAAGTCACTTAAAAGAGGAATTCTTCGATAGAAACTTGTGGCTAAATCCTAGGCTATCAGCATCTAGCAGGAAGCAAAATACTTCATACTAGATGTACTGTAGGAGAAATGCTGAAAATGATATAACTGCATCTTTCATTCAGTTTATGCACTGAGCTTCTTATCAGATATTTCTTTTTAGAATCATAGAATCATTGAGGTTGGAAAAGACCTCTAAGATCATCGAGTCCAACCATCAACCCAACACCACCATGTCCACTAAACCATGTCCCTAAGCGCCTCATCTACTCGTCTTTTAAATACGTCCAGGGATGGGGACTCCACCACTTCCCTGTGCAGCCTGTTCCAATGTTTAACCACTCTTTCAGTAAAGACATTTTTCCTCACGTCCAATCTAAACCTCCCCTGGTGCAACTTGAGGCCATTTCCTCTCGTCCTATCGCTTGTTACTTGGGAGAAGAGACCGACCCCCACCTCGCTACAACCTCCTTTCAGGGAGTTGTAGAGAGCGATGAGGTCTCCCCTCAGCCTCCTTTTCTCCAGGCTAAACAGTCCCAGTTCCCTCAGCCGCTCCTCATCAGACTTGTTCTCCAGACCCCTCACCAGCCTCGTTGCCCTTCTCTGGACACGCTCCAGCACCTCAATGTCCTTCTTGTAGTGAGGGGCCCAAAACTGAACACAGTTCAGTTGAATCAGGAGGTTTTGCCTTTCCTTCTAAGCACAGAGCAGAGGTTGTCCTATTCACATATCAAGAAATGCCTTCTGAGAAGCTTGGAAATGGCTGCCTGGACTGGACTTTCGGTGTGTCAATGGCTGTGTGAGAGACATGCTTTTACAGGAAGGGCAAGATGAACGAGTGGAAGGTTACGTGGCACTGTAGGTTTGTAAGGCACAGAACATACCATGCTTATGTGTCTAGAGAAGAGTAACAGTGCCAGCCCTTGGACCAATTCCCAAGCTGCTCTACATCTCTTGTCTCATCAGGAACAACCTGTTTTGCTTCTCTTCATTTCTGTACATTGTCAGGGCTGTGAGTAAAAGTCTCAGCATTGGCTTGAGGTTAAGCAAACTAAGGTGGACATGGAAAACTACTGGACATGACACAAGAAATTGCTGGATGTGATATACAGCATTATCTTGTGATAATACAAGATGCTGACAGAAGTTACAGAAGGGGCCGTGAGGGATGACTGAATTTCATAGGTGGTTAAGGGGGAGTTATGTCATAACTTCACAGATAACTGGATGGGAGTATTGGGGACCTTTCAGGAATAAAACTTTATAAAAATACCTAAGTAACCATATTAGTAATACCATGCAAGGTCTCATTACCTAGGTAGCCATATCAGAAATACCAAATTTGGATATGGAAGTAGCAAAACTGGTACCAGTGGGGAAAAAAGTAATTGGGACAGGTTGATTATCTGGGAAGAGACTGGGGTGGAGAAAGGGAGGTACAAAGGCAGAGAAAAGGAAGCTCAAGAAACATGAAAAAAAGAATAATAAGATCTGAAATAATATTAATGAGGCCATCCAGGGGTAAACCAAACCTGCTTTCCTGGTCAGGAGGACCAGGGCAGGATCCTGGCTAACCATGTATCTGGACAGATGGAAGGAGCATCCCGGTATCACCACATCGGTGATACCATCATTTCCTAGCACGTGCAGTGTATAGTGCCCATGTTAAGGCAGCTGTCTTCCAAATCAGTGGGCTGTACTGAGCTCTGCATTTCACAGTGCTTCAACCATTCAGAACCAAGTTTGCTGCACAATATAAGGAACCACAGATGAGGTAGCTATTAGGCTATATTGATGAGTTTCTTTCTCTTCTTGTTCTTATTATTCCAGTGCTTTCTGTTGTTTCATATGGTAGCACTTCAATATTTATAAGCTATATTGATTGCTCGTATTTTTTTCTGCCATACATCAGAACCCACCACAGCTAGAATATTAATTTACACTGTCAAGTCAAATGCATGCTTAGAAAAATGAGATAACAAAATCAACACCTCAGGCTGTATGTGCCTATACTCAGTGTTGTAAAACGCGTTGGTTAAGTTGCTTGCGATTCTAGCTCTTCTTGCCTGCAAGTTTATTTTTTTTTTTTTTTTATATATAGAGCAACAGTAGCAAGGATTCTTCCTAATGCCTTTCATAGTTCAATTTAATGTGTATATATATATTAAAAAAAACCCAAACAACTGAATAAAGTGGAGAACTGAAAGTACTGTGAGCAGAGAGGGACAACTGAATTCATCCTATTTTAAATTCATTTCAAAGATCAAAGCTTCTAACCTTTCTGTTGATTTTGACAAGCAGGATCAAAAATAGTAAGGTGGTTAGGAAGACAATGGCAAAATGAAGTCTTCAAATCAAAAGGGATGGTTAAGAGACCAAAACTTGTGTTGATGAGGTTCTGTGAATTTGAATCTGAAGTATGCAGAGTGCACCTGATCATCTGAGACTTCTGCTCTGTATTTAGGGCAAATATTTTTAAATAAATCAACCAGATTTTCAAGATTTTGGAAAAGATACAGGACTTGATTCCAGACTGAGCTGTCTGTTTCAGTGCCTGATTTTAGCAGATCACTTCACCGAAAAAAAACATAGAGGAAAGACTTTAAAGAGGTTAAGGGCACTGTAGCTTCTACCTTCCTCCTTTACCCATTCCACTAGCATAACCTGAAGAAAGACTGGGTCATCTTGGGATAGCCATACCTCTTCCCTATACCCTCACCTTCTCTTCTCACCTTCTGCTTGGTTTAGCAGCACTGTGCCCTAATAATTACAGATTTTGCTCCTTTGTATTCTCATGGCTGAGGTTCATTGCAGTAGTTTTAAGTCTTTTTCAGCTGGAAGTTTACCTTGACATCACCTGCCTGAACAGCTTTCCTCTTATTGAGTCAAACTCTTTCTTTATGTCTAATGACCTGTCAGACCTGTCAGATGCACTGAAAGCTGTTATTGCTTTTAAGGTCTTACGTGCAGAATACATGAGGTGGTATGCATTTCAGTCAATGCAAGTTTGTAATTAACTCTAAATAGTAGAATAGTGCAGTTCACTGCAAGTGAGAAACAAATACTTACACACCATCCTGTTATATATTCTGAATATATAAACTTTAAAAATGCATTCTAGGGAACATATTTTAAATGGGATTTTAATATCCAAACTTCTACTATTGAAATATCTATTTTTCATAAACCTTGACTTGGAAAGCTAAGTGTCTTAAGTCACTGTTGATTTGTCAGGAGCTGATGTGCATTTCACTTTGACAAATCAGCTTCTTGGGGTTTTTACATGTGGGTATAGTTTTAAAGGGTAGAAAGTGATGCTAAAAATAAATGCAAAGTAGGCAGCTGATACCTCTTTGAATCCTGGAATGTTCTCTTTCCTACAATTTTGCTCTGAAGCACTCATATCTGAACAAAATACAACTGCCCTGAGAGAAGGGACTGGACCTCTTTGACACCCTCCCACCAGGTGGATGCTCTAACAAGCAAGTAAGTCCTGTTGTCTGTGGTCCAGATATGCTGAAAGCACACATGGAAATTGGAATATACACTGCTGTCCCATTCATTCCCCGTTCCTCAATTAATAGGTTTATCAGAGGGAAATAAGGGATGAACAAAGGTCTCCCACTGACCAGCCAATGTTGTGCATAGAAAAGACTCTTCTCTCCTGCTGTATTTAAAAGGGTAGAGCAAGTCCTGCTCAGCAGTTTTTGAAAGGAAGGGTACCTTTTACATTTAATGTATGCCTTATATATCTTCATAGAACTCTCACAGCAAGTATGAAACAAGAAGAGGTACATATGCTTCTACAGCACGGAGTATTACACCTAAATCCCAATGGTTTCAGACATTCATTTCCTCTTTTTGGAGTTAGCATTAACTAGTCTAAACATTTTTCCATCTACCATGTTGGGAACATCAGATCCCATTCCACAGCATCCAATTATCCCTGTATGGTCCAAATCTCAGCATTCAGGTATCTCTGCTAAGTCAAAACATCTAACTCTTCCAACATCTGGCCTGTCAGGCTGCAAGCCAGCTCCAAACTGAGAGCTAACTAGTTCAACTGGTTCACTTGAACTCACCACCCTGCTACGGAGCACAGCTAGTTAACAGGAGACAAGGAAATCCAGCACGTTACCTCGACCAGAAGCGCATTGGTGGGAATAACTCCTTTTCAGCTTAAAGGTGGCTTGTGCTCACCCTGCTTGAGTTTAGTCTGTCTCAGCCTACCAGTACAAAAATGACTTTCTAAGGCCATTACTGTTACAGTACATCAAGTCCTAACTGTCACACTTTTTTTTTAACCAGCTGGAGAGATAGCATAAGCTTTCTAACCAAAGAACTAAAGGAGTGAGGACAAAAGACTAATCTTTCTGCTGAAGAACTCCCTTTTTGCCAGACCTACAGAGAATTTTCTCTACTATTCCTGCCCTCAATCAAGAGGTCAACGTTGCTATGACCTTAGGCATGCTGCGCTGTTCTCCTGCAGATTTAAATAAAACACCCCAAAGGAAATTCTGAAGTGGAATCACAGACCACAGGTGATTCTTCCTTTTTAAAGTTAGTATTTAGATAAGTACTGCAGACTTTAATTGTAAGAAGGTGAAGACGTTATTGTGAGGTCTTGACATGAAATAGCTGTCTATGGATTTAGAAGGTTAACTTTAGTGACATATCAACTAAGGATTAAATATGCTAAGAATAGTAAAGAATAACTCATAGAAGAATAACGAGGAGAATCAATTGTGATGCAGTACTGAACTTGAATTTGGAATATGGTTCATTTTTTAAAAATCTGTGCAAAGGTGATACAGCTGCTGTAGAACAGAAGTCTGCCCTTTTGGAAATGCAATTAAGTCATCCTTATTCTGTCTTCTCAGTTGTAAAATTTCCATTTAAATACAACACATCCAGACAGCACACACAGCGAAATAAAAATCCGTAAGGAATAAGTCTACGTAGTAACACTGGATGTCTGCTGGACATTTTGAAAGGTGAATTTTATCCAGGTTGGGAAAGTTAATACAAAATGAGCTCCTGTTTTCAGAAAGAGTTCTATTAGCTTCCCTTGTTAAACCTGACCCTATGTGATAATGCATTAGTGATGGGTTTGGACTCAGTCGTTCTAGTGAGGGATGCTGGTTTTATCCACAGCCATCAGAATAAAAATCCAGCAGTGGAGGCTGGAGTCAGTGAAGTTGTTTAGTTAGAATATAGTCTATTGATTTAGTTAAAACATATGCTACTGATTCCTTATTATTAATAATTATACTGGAAGCAAGGTTTCTACTATAAACACCCAGCACTGTGTAAAACAGAAGAGATTGTCTTATTGGAGGGACTGACTAGCAATAATGAAGGTGTCGTAGAATTACTTGATGAGGCTGTTAGCTGAACTTTTTTGGAAATGCCTTGTTTATCTTCTGTTAAAGAGCTTAGTTAGGAAAGGCTTTTTTCTCCAGGACCCCAGGGTCAAAATTTGCATAATTATCTTTTTTTTCAGCAGTTGTAATTATTAATCTTTTATACCTCAGTCATGATAAACATGAAAAAAACCTGGAAACCTGTCTGTAATACAGTGTTGAACTATGTCCATTATAGAGAGTTGTGTTTGGTATTACATCTGACTACTGCGGACCTTGTAGTACCCAAAAGTGGTCACTTACCTGAATCAACTAACATGTTATAAAGCATGCCAAAAAAAAAAAAAAAAATTCCTTTCAAAAAGAAGTCTAATGACAGTCGTCACTGCAATTTCTGTCCAGCATGGATTTCTTTCTGGAACAGATTAACAATGTTTTTGCAAGGGCAGTGTTTGAAAGTAAAACCAGTGTCCAAGGATTGTTTATCTATTTGTAACAGAACCAATTAAGTAATTGTAACAGGAAAGCCTAGTTTGCTAGGAAAACAGTTTATGAGAGACAGAAAAAAGTCCAGAGCAAGCAAGCAGTGGACAAAGAGTTTATTATAAACATGAGGAAATAGACTGTGGAAAGACCAGTGGCTTAATGTGCATCTTGGAGGCAGGGACAGGAACATCAACTAAACCGAAATCTTCAAAATCCCAGATGAAAACCATGGCCAAAACCTCACTTTCTAGCCACTGCTGGCTAAGGTACCCCTTCTGCTTGCAATGTGCTGTTTAAACAGTATTCACAGAGATTTTTGTCTATAGTTAATAGCCTCCTACAGGTTTACTTCTGCTAGTAATGTACACTCGCTCCCTCCCAAAACAACTCAGCTGTGAATCTCTAAACTGATCAGATGTGACTCAGTGCCCATTCTTCTAATATGGGCACTACCAAAAGCCAACATGAATTCATTACAGTCAGTAGCCCAAAGCTAGTCTAAGTTCTTTCCTCTTAATTAAGAAGCTGTGCAAGTTTTACAACTCTCTAATTCTGTGTCTGAATCAGAAACCCTCATCAAGTACTTTTAAAAAAATAAATTTATCTGCAGCTGAAAGAGCTGAACCATAGAAATTCAGCACTGAAAATGACATGGAGTCTGCAGTAATTATTAGGCACCTAAGCCAGAAATGACTGTTTGGAAAGCCCTGTGGCAGAAAGCCTTACTAACCTTTCATGTCATGAAACGTGCAGAAATAGTAAATGCTTTCAAGACATCTGCAGCTCTCGAGCTATGAGTTGTCCATCCCAAAACAGGCAGTACTAGTATAAGGCAGGCTGCAGTGTACCACTGTTTTTAAACTAGGAGAGTGAGGAGAGTTTGTTGAAAGACAGAAAATAATCATCAGCTTTTGCAAGAAGTCTTCTGACTTGATGGGCAGACAGGCCTCAGCCACTAAAAAGGAAAGTTACATACGTACCTTGTCCTTTGTATTTCCCGTTGCTCAGCTCTTCATGAAGTTATGTTGATCAGGTTGCATTTCCATACCTCCTACTTCAGCCAGCTGACTGTTCTGGATCCCATTTGAATGATCTGCAGGGATGTTAACTGATGTCAAGCAATGCACTGCCCTGATTCTCAAACCAACAGAGACTGAACTGGGTCCAGGTCAGGAAAGCCATATTACTAGTCCCTTCTGCAAAGGGACATGGCTTTGCTAGCTTAGGGTTCAGTATCACATTAGTGCAGCTTCTGGTACTATCCTAACATCTGTACATAAGGCTGTACTTTGTCATTAAACTGTCCCAAATTACGCTGGTTGTACCTCAGGTGGTGGTACACCAGAACACATTTTACAGCCTACACATGCAGAATCTTTTCAAACACAGTATGAAAAATATATACACTCAATAAAGCATCCTGGATTTCATTGTGAGGGCCAGACACTTAGCAGTTTGATTCTCCAATGCACAGCTTTTAGGCACCAAAGTCTTTACTGGATTCAGACCTAAGTAATTAATTGTACCAAAATTTTAATATCAAACTAGTTCTTTAGCAATTGTATATACTCTTCATTCAAGTGCAAATTATTACCTTCACTGTACCTTTTTACAAAAGCGGAGAAAATATTTTTTATTGAAGCTTTAAGCGAAAATGTAAATTTAAGAACACCACTTAGAGTCCTTCCCAGCCTTAAATCTTGTTTACTGCATAATGAACCCTTACTTCAAATATAACTTTTCATTTAGAAAACACTGTAGCCACATTTTCTTATCTAAAATTATAATATTTTTCATTTAAAATATAAACCAAAACAAGAAGAGGCTTGACCAAAGTCCTATAGGAATGCCAGTAAAGAATTTTAAAATATATTTCAAATGAATGTTTGAGGATTTGGGGTTTCTTCTTCTGATTTAGTTGATATCTGTGCATCAATTTCACCATGAGAATGATACAATTATAAGCATTAAATAAGTTGATTTTAAGATGAGCAAGATTATATGAACATTGCTGTTAGTTTCAACACTTGTTGAAAGAAACCAATATGATGTACATTTGTAAAAATATAAAAAAGATGAAAAAATCTGTGAAATAGTTTGAGAAGCATTTAATTAGTAGAGTATACAGGAAATTGTCTGAACATCTCTAACTAGGAAAATGGAATAAAAACTTAAATCTCATTGACACTGTCTTATGTCAGAGTGACTAAAACTCTGTCTTGTTTTGTAGCTAAATTAAAACTAGCTTTATTCAGAACTAGGTGAAATCCTGATTCCATTAAAGTGCACAAGACGACTGCAACATGGGTCAGGATTTTACCCTTTTAGGCTTCTTAATATTGAGAGGTTTTTACAAATTGTAATATAAAACCATGTATTGTATCTACTGCGAAATGTACTAATTTTCAGATATGCTAAGCAATCTCATTTTCCACCATTATCACTACAACCTGCAATTGTTCAGATGCCCTGTGAGTTGGTTGGAATATATATTGATTCCTCCACATGTAGATCAAGGTAAAAAGCTGTTGCACAGGTCATAGAGTCATAGAATTGTTTAGGTTGGAAAAGACCTCTAAGATCATCAAGTCCAACCATTAAACTAACACTGACAAGTCCACTGCTAAACCATGTCCCTAAGCGCCTCATCTACACCTCTTTTAAATACCTCCAGGGATGGGGACTCCACCACTTCCCTGGGCAGCCTGGTCCAATGTTTAACCACTCTTGCAGGAAAGACATTTTTCCTCACATCCAATCTAAACCTCCCCTGGCACAACTTGAGGCCATTTCCTCTCGTCCTATCGCTTGTTACTTGGGAGAAGAGACCGACCCCCACCTCGCTACAACCTCCTTTCAGGGAGTTGTAGGGAGCGATGAGGTCTCCCCTCAGCCTCCTTTTCTCCAGGCTAAACAACCCCAGTTCCCTCAGCCGCTCCTCATCAGACTTGTTCTCCAGACCCCTCACCAGCCTTGTTGCCCTTCTCTGGACACGCTCCAGCACCTCAACGTCCTTCTTGTAGTGAGGGGCCCAAAACTGAACACAGTAGTCGAGGTGCGGCCTCACCAGGGCCGAGTACAGGGGCACGATCACTTCCCTACTCCTGCTGGCCACACTCTTTCTGATACAGGCCAGGATGCCATTGGCCTTCTTGGCCGCCTGGGCACACTGCCGGCTCATGGTCAGCCGGCTGTCAACCAGCACCCCCAGGTCCTTTTCTGACAGGCAGCTTTCCAGCCACTCTTCCCCAAGCCTGGAGCGCTGCATGGGGTTGTTGTGGCCCAAGTGCAGGACCCGGCACTTGGCCTTGTTGAACCTCATCCAGTTGGCCTGGGCCCATCGATCCCGCCTGTCCAGGTCCCTCTGCAGAGCCTTCCTACCCTCGAGCAGATCAACACTCCCGCCCAACTTGGTGTCGTCTGCAAACTGACTGAGGGTGCACTCGATCCCTTTGTCCAGATCATTGATAAAGAGATTAAACAGAACTGGCCCCAAAACTGAGCCCTGGGGAACACCGCTCATGACCGGCCGCCAACTGGATTTAACTCCATTCACCACAACTCTTTGGGCCCTTGCCATCCAGCCAGTTTTTTACCCAGCAAAGAGTGTGCCTGTCCAAGCCACGAGCAGCCAGTTTCTCCAGGAGAATGCTGTGGGAAACGGTGTCATAGGCTTTACGAAAGTCTAGGTAGACAACATCCACAGCCCACAGCCCATCCACATTGGCGTGCTGCCCCCAGGCTTACCTCTAGTGAGCCTGGTTTTATCCCTTTCCCCCTTCAAATCTAGTTTAAATCTCCTTCAATAAGCCCTGCTAACTCCTGTGCAAAGATCCTTTTCCCCCTTTGAGACAGGCGTACCCCGTCTGTTGCCAGCAGGCCTGGTATCCTGTAAACTGACCCATGATCCAAAAACCCAAAATTTTGCTGGTGACACTAGGCTTGGAGCCAGGTATTGATCTGCTGGTTCTTTCTGTTTCTTCCCTCATCATTCCCTGCAACTGGGAGGATAGAGGAGAACACTACTTGTGCTCCTGATCCCTTAACCAGTCGTCCCAAGGCCCTGAAGTCTCTCTTGATTGCCCTCGGATTTCTTGTTGCAACTTCATCACTGCCTACCTGAAAAATCAATAATGGATAATAATCTGAGAGCTGTACCAGGGTAGGAAGCTGTCCTGGTTTTGGCTGGGATAGAGTTAATTTTCTTCCCAGTAGCTGGTACAGTGCTGTGTTTTGGATTTAGGATGAGAATAATGTTGATAACGCACCGATGTTTTAGTTGTTGCTGAGCAGTGCTTACACTAGCCAAGGATTTTTCAGCTTCCCATGCTCTACCGACTGAGAAGGCTGGAGGTGCACAAGAAGCTGGGAGGGGGCACAGCCAGGACAGCTGACCCCAACTGGCCAGAGGGACATTCCATACCATGGGACATCATGCTCAGTATATAAACTATAGGGAGTTGGCTAGGGGGACACACCACTGCTTAGGAACTGTCTGGGCATCAGGCAGCGGGTGGTGAGCAATTGCATTGTGCATCACTTATTTTGTATATTCTTTTATCATTATTATTATTATTATTATTATTATTATTATTATTATCCCTTCCTTGTCCATCCTATTAAACTGTCTTTGTCTCATCTCACGAATTCTACTTTTTTTTTCCTGGTTCTCTCCCCCATCCCACTGGGGGGGCAGTGAGCGAACAGCTGTGTGGTGTTCAGCTGCCTGCTGGGTTAAACCACAACAGAAGCTTTCTCTTCACATCTTTTACTCGGGCCCCAGGGAGGCAGCAGACTTCCCTAAGAAGTGGGTCCAGTCTGCATATGGGGCCCTCTGTTCCCTTCGCAAGGGAGTCTCCTATGACAATGACCTGTCTTTTTTTCTTTATGGAAGCAGTAGACTTAACCTTGGCGACACCTCCATGCTAGATGAACCATCGTCCTCGTTACTGTTCGCTGCCACTTATGGGGCCTCATACACATTATGCAAGGGCACCTGGCAAGGTGGGGTAGTCACAGAGGAGATGTACCTGCTGCACCAGGTAGGAACTTGTTGCCATTCCACCCTATCCCTTAAGTCGCTGTGTTCAGCCAGGCGGAGAGAGGATAGGGAATCCTCCGTATCACGCGCCCTGTCTGCCTGTTGGGCCTGTCCCGGGGAAGGAAGGGTGCGATTCCAGTAGTCTATCTCTCTCTCACTAAGTCGAGGACTTCCTCTACCTGAGGTGTGCTCACTGCTGCCGTCCGGTACTGGCACGAGAGCAGGGCACACCCTGCAGCCTGACTCCTGGCTGGCAGCGTGCTCCCACCGGAGCACTGTCTGGGAAGCTGCGTCAGTCGTGGTCGGTGCAGAGCTTAGAGAGGCCACGGCTTTCTGCCAGGTGGATACCGTTGCTCCCTGGTTGAGCTGGCAGAGCTTCAGCGCCCTTCCTGCACGCCCGCCCTTCCTGCACGCCCTTCCATGTGAACTTCCACTCAAACTGCCACGCCACGCCCTTGCTGACACACCACGCCCTGTTTGCCCGCCCTGTTGGTGGCGCTCCTGGTCGCTAGTGCTCCCTAAGGGATTCTTTTATACGTGTGTGGGGTGCTTGGGCGCCGTTGCTCCTGGCCCGCCCAGGTCTCGTCAGCCGCTGTCACGTGAGCTGTGGGCTCCTGGCGGCTCTCTCAGCTCCCCCTGAGGTCCCTCCAGTTCGGGAAACCCCCTTGTGCACTGTGCTAGAGTGCTCCGCTGCGGATCGTGCTGGTACTGGAGCTGCTCTCCTCGTCATACCCCAAAGTCGGAAAGTCTGTTTTTCAGTACTCCTATGGACCTCGCAAGATTCAGAGTTTTATGACATAAACTTTCAAGTCAGTAACAACAACAGCAACAACCACAACAAAAGTTAGATGCATGATGAAGATAATGTCATCATAAAAGTGTAGAATAGACAAGATCTTCTCTTGGCTGTGGTCTGGATAAAGCCTCTTGCCTAAATTCAGGCTGGCATATGAAATATCATTCTCCTTGGGAGTCTGCAGGATGAGGCTCCTTCCAAGGAGTTTATTAACAGCAGTCTGGACAGAGTATGCTTATGCAGGAGAAACCTGATGGTCCATTCAACTACCTTAAAGTAAGCATTTTCCACTGAAAATTTCATGTTGCCAACAGAGAAATCCAACAACAGCTTGTAGTTGGTATTTTCACGGCACACTACCCTAGACACGATGTATCCAGGGAGATCAATCCATGGAGGGAAGCCAGCCTGCAAAGGAAACTGGGAACTTGATAAACTTGATTCTGATTTTAATTTAGCATTTTGGAAAGACAAGTGCAGCTTGGTATTTTAACTTGTTAAGTTTCGATAGAATCTCATTTAATTCTCTACTTCCATGGATTGTGTCACTTTATTCCTTTTTCCTGCTCCTTCTCTCCCGTCTTCTCCCATTAAACATACACTTATATTTTGTCTCTAGTTGAAGGGATTATGTCCTGTACATATGTAAAATAGAATTTATTGTTTCTGTCTTATAAAATGAGGAAGTTGGATATCTGGGCTCTGATTACAGACAACAACGTCTATTGACTAGCAGAAAACTATTTAAAATCTAAGGGACATAAATCCCTCCAAAAATTCAGTAGTGTAAAAGCCACATCCCAGAAGTCTGAAGTAATAGTTCCTTTTTCCCTGCAGATGCTTATAACTATTGCTCTGGATTATATAGTCTTCAATAAAAAGACTTTAGCTAACATATCTTGTACCAAGCCCTATGAGACTGCATGAGACCCACGAGAGCACGTAGGCCCATTCCAATAAAAATGAGCAAACAAACAGGCAGGACAAAAGTGAAGCCTGGAGGACTGATTCCTAGCTGGTTTATGTACGTGTTTTCTAGCACAGTGAAAGATGGAGAAATTAATGCCTTTCAGAAAGGTACTCTCACAGAGAACAGGCTTAGAGGGACTTTCAGGGAGACTGAGGGTAACGCTCCCCAGCTCGCAGGGGATGTGATGGGGTTTCACCACCACAGGAATAGGGGTTTCCTGCTTGGCCCCAGGAAACAGTAATTAGAGAGATCAGAGGTAGTCACTGTGACTGGCTTGTTGTTTTAAATTTGATTGGAGGATCCTGGGACAAAATTGTAATCGAGCTCTTAAGTATTGGCTATTCATCATATAAGCAGCTCCATAAAACAGGATACCTAAATGGAGCAAAGAAGAAATTTAAATACTCCATGTCAACTAGGAAGAACTTAACTGAAAAGCTAATTTCAAGAAGAGGAAGATAATGAACAGTACATTCACATTATCAGTCATAGTTAAGGGAGGATAGTGAAACATCACCAAAATATAATTTTCAGCATAGTTGTTACACATCTTGTTTAAAAGTTCATGATATTAAAATCACAAGTTCAAAAGGTGTCCCAAAGAATTAAGAATCTGTGGATCTCATTTTTACGTGACTTGGAAGCCATCTAAAGGAAAAGAAGAGCCTTATCAGTCAGGGACATCCTATATCTCATCTTTTCTATTATTGAAGTCTTGGATATAACTACAAGAACCCATTAGAAAAGGAAGGTTTTCTGCCCTTCTCACCTCTTCTTTCTTCAAACAGTTGTGTAGATCTTAAAATATGAATAAAAACCCATGGGGCCAATTTTTCAAAACGAAGAGGCTGACTTCCACCTTTTGACTTCGCTAAGCCAGAGTTCAATCAGATTCTTCTGAAGACAAGCGAATCCTGCTCTCACATGTGGATCGTGTATTATGGTGACCAGAGACCTGTACTCAGACACAATCTTCCAAGAGGCACTTTATTCTGGGTTTTTCACAACTGCAGAAAGTCAAACGCCTATGTAGTTTAATGTATCATAATAATGTTAGTTTCAACTAAGGAGCCACATCTTGCACTAGCTGACCCATACAACAGTCTTTTCCTTAACTAGCTTTTGATTTGACAAATAAATCCCATTAATGCCACTGATTCTACACCAGTGCTTGAGAGCAGGATATAATCTCTAGCTGAATTCTTCAGCACCATCACTTATCATGAGATTAAGCCCATATTCATCCTGCTGAAGTCAGTACTGTGGTTCCTCAAACCTTGGACCTTTTGTATACTTAAAATTGGCCACTTGAGCCAGAACTCTGTCAGATACTCTGCCATTGCAAAAAACGTTAGCCAAATTCAATTCTCATTCTTCCATTAAACTGCAGTTTTAGCCAGATACTGATTTTGTGACACTGTAAATTACTTTTACGTTTAAGAAGCTGATAAGTTAAAATACAAATCCAGATTAGTCTTAGGTTCCCACCTGCTCAAAAAGTAAGATATTGTTTTTCTTATACTCCTGCTTTTGAGGGACACATCTATTATCATATTAAGAATTATATTTGGAACTCAATTTCTTAAATGGAAACAGAAGCAGATCTATGAAATTTTAGTGCACTTCTGAAGAGGCTGTAAATTAATTAAATTTTTGACATGAATGGAACAGCAATATGCTTAAAATGCTTGAATGTAAACATCTTTTCCAGTATTTATTCATTATCTTCTGCAGGTGCGTAGTAACTTGCATATGACAGTAACACTTTAAGATATTATTAAAATCAGAATTCCTTCCTCAAGGTCTTCACCTTCTGCCACAGAGAAGTTAGCAATTGTTTATCTGGGAAGCATAAGTTACCTCAGTTACCTAAATGAATATTAATCACTGACAACTAGACTGGCTGCATTCATCAGAATTCCATATACTTTGAGGATAATCACAACCCCTGCTTCCCCAAGTAACATATGCACAAATATTCATGTCCAAGTCATCCAAATCTCTCTGCTTTTGAAGCATGTGTCATCTTTTTCCCCATTTTTCTTTATAGTGGTTGCACTCAAATGTGATATTATTATACAAATTATACAATACGTACTATTATACATTTCATATGTATAATTATATATGTAGATGTCCTGGTTTTGGCAGGGATAGAGTTAATTTTCTTCCTAGTAGCTGGTACAGTGCTGTGTTTTGGATTTAAGAGAGAACAATGTTGATAACACACCGGTGTTTTAGTTGTTGCTAGGTAATGCTTACACTAGCCAAGGACTTTTCAGCTTCCCATGCTCTACCGACTGAGCAGGCTGGAGGTGCACAAGAAGCTGGGAGGGGGCACAGCCAGGACAGCTGACCCCAACTGGCCAAAGGGACATTCCATACCATGGGACGTCATGCTCAGCACATAAACTGGGGGAAAGCTGGCCGGGGGGGCTGCTGCTCGGGGCCTGGCTGGGCATCGGTCGGCGGGTGGTGAGCAATTGCACTGTGCATCACTTGCTTTCTGTATTATTATTACATTATTATTATTATTATTATTATTATTATTATTATTATTATTATTATTATTATTATTGCTATTATTATTTTATTTCAATTATTAAACTGTTTTTATCTCAGCCCACGAGTTTTTCTCATTTGTGCTCTTCCAATTCTCTCCCCCATCCCACCGGGGGGAGGGGGGGGGAGTGAGCAAGTGGCTGTGTGGTGCTCAGTTGCCGACTGAGGTTAAACCATAACAGTAGAAAAACAATTTTATGTATAATAAGTATTTTATGTTATATGTATTTTATGTATTATAGAAATAACTGCCAAAATACTAAAGGCTGTATTCTTCATGATTAAAACTTTCCCAGTCCTTCTCTATCCACACTCTGCTTTCATTTCCAGTAGACTTGCAAATACTTTCTTTCTTTAATGTAACTTTGTCTCAAAAGCAAACTGTACAAAATAGAGACAAGACATTAAAAAGATGCTAACATGGAACAGTTCGTTGATGAACAGACCTTCATTACTTTACTCCCAACTTTAGTCTGCTGGTATCTTGGATATGCTCAGTATTTCAATGGAAGAGGAGAGACAAACTTCCTCATTTCCATTACAGCCACCTCCCTCTGCTCTGCACAAAGAACTGGCTGATCAATACACCTATTAATTACCACAACCAGACACTGTTTCCTAGATAGAATATTCCTTATTGGACAATGACATTTTAGAGCAACTCACTAAAGCAGAAAATTTTAAGCTTGACGGATCAGTATTATGCCCCTCCCAAATGCAGTAAAGTTCAACCCTAATGTTTATAGAAGATCTGAAAGTCCTGAAGATTACTTATATTGCATCAGGAATCAACAGATATTGTCGCTCGGGTACATGATTTACCATCTGCTGTTCCCAACAAAGGTTTATTTATCCTTTAATACCATATAAATCCTAATCCCTTACTACAAATTCTGTTAAGGTAAGAGAAGGTTAACAACATGTGACTGATCGGGAGTAGAAATGAGTGACAAGAGGGTATTGATCAGGAATTTAGACACTTACAATACATTATCTGTGACACTGGTACTTGGCCTTCTTGGCTGATGAAAGAATTGAAGCCTACAGCTTTCCAGAATCCTTGAAAAATATAAGCTTTCACTGAATCAGAAAATTTAGCACCAAATGCATAACAGTTCTCTAATTACTTATTTATGCTCAGGCTTCTCTTAGACAAAGAGGAGGAGGTGTAGTCCCCCATTACAGTGTATTCTGGTAAAGTTTCATTGAAATCAGCAGAGGTATTGGTAGGGTAAGCATATAGATGAATCTTAGTTATGGAGGTGGATCTGGGCTGCGAGAAAGATGTGTTTACAAATTCCTTTAGCATGTGATTTCTGAGAGTATTAAGAAATTTAGGGTGAGAGCGGACATGAACCAGTGGAAGTTGTTCAGTGGAAAAATAATTGGAAAGGCTCCAGAATCTGATTTTGCAGTTCTGATCTCATCAGTATTTCAACAAGTTTCTCAAAAGATTGCAAAAAAATCATTATGAGAGTCAACTATTGGATAGACAAAATACCTAGGTAGAAGTATGCAGAAATGAATTTTGTGTGAATTAGGGTGGCCAAATTTTGCTGGTATTTGCACTCTTGAGTGAATGTAATATAATGCTTGCCCATTCTCAGGGGAAATGGAAATGCTGACATCTGCATTGTCTGCGAATGTAATACAACAAAGCTCATAAATTGATTATGTGTCACTGGAGTCATTAGAGACCATACTTCAGACAAGGCAGAGACAGTGAGTGTCCTAGTTCCTCATTTCTTAACTTTTTCTTCTAAAGCTGTACTATGTGGGGTTTTGGGTTGTTTGTTTGGTTTTTTTTTCTTTCTCATTTTCCCGAAAAGATGATTATTCCCATTCCAATGCAAGTCACCAGATCAGATATTGTTCTCATTGTTTTTTTTTCATCCAACAACTAATAAAAAAAGACAGCATTTTTCTCTTATTCACAGCCTACTTTTTACCTGTTCCAATTCAATTTCACTTAATGTAGCACTAGTAAGAACCTCATCCTTGTATTAAACGTAGAATTTTTCATACCGGACCAAATTTACCATAGGTGTGTAAATTTGTGCAGCTTCACTGATGCAGGGAGCTTGATCCATTGTACCATCAGAGAGTTTGGCAGAACACATCACATTAGAAGCAAAATTTACAATGGTGAGAATTTGCCCTCATATAGAGCCTGCCATCTGAGAGTCTCAAGGTTAACCAAAAATTTATGGTCTGTTAGTTCCAGGGACTGGCTTGAGACTCAGGATCAGTTTTGAAATGCACCACAAATTTTCCTAGCAAAAAATGTAGAGGGAAGTGGAGGGAGAGTATACAAACAAGAGAATTTACTGCCCTTTTATCACCAGGTAAGATAGTGCTTATGCCCACGCAAATGATGAGTAGTCTCTATGTGACGCCTTACTTCCTTAAATCCTAAGAAGTCAATATGGATCATTCAATACGACCTCATTAAAAAAATGAACACAGGAAAATTACCTAGCCCAAGGTCCCTTCTCTGCCCCTGAAGACTGTGGCATAAGCCCAATTTACAGAGTGATTTAGCTCTTCCTTTAAATTCTTGGTAACAGCAACCATATTGTTTTTTAGGATTAGTTCCTGGAATCACTGTCCCCTGATGCTTCCCTGGGAGTCATCCCAGAAAGTGCTCACTGGTACCTAATATAACGCAGGTTAGGGACTGTGCTAGAAGCTAGTGAACTAGATAATCACAGGTCAGCGCTTGAGCCCAGGCCCTGATCCTGTTTTATGAACTAGTATGGATACAGTCTATGTAATCTAAGGTAAATCCCCACAGGTTTAATCCACAGGGAGATTCAACCACCTCAGTCACACCCAGATCCTTCCAAACTCCCTATACACCGGCACTCCCTTGCTAGGACATTTGCACAGCATGTAGACTTCCACTGATGTGCATTGATATTATTATTTACATCTGTATATCAAGGCAAGTGTCTTAGTCCCTGAGCTCTGTTGGGTTGCCCTATGGCTTTATTTGAAAATATTCACCTTTTGATGAGTTTCAGCACAGGTGGTGCGAGACCTGTTCTAAGATCTTACTGCTACTTGATCTGGAGCAAAACCTTGAACGTTATGCCCATTGTATATCTCTTGACCTAAGACAGTGACAGCTGAATAACTCGACAAAGGGTGTCCAAATGGCATAGCAGATGCTGATCATATCTGCTGAGACCAACACATCTGCCTATGCAATCAATTATATTCTCAGGTCATGTACCTGAGCTCTCAATGAACAAATGGGGAAGAGGTGGGTGACAGGTGGGAGTTTTGTTCTGGCCACAAACCTTTTCCAACAGCAGCCATGGAAAATGCATGAATGTGCAGAATTAAGTGCATATGATATTTTAAAAACCTGACCCTACCAGCCACAAGAACCTCAGGAACGGGAGAAAGGAGATGAAGCAGTATAACTGAAGATTTGTGAAACTAACGTCTTTTTTGACTGCTAAAGAAAATGTACATGTTCGAGTGTCTTTCTTTGAAAGTCGATCCCTTTGCATATCTTAAACTGTGAGTCTGAAAGTGAGATTTGTCTAATTCCAAGGACCTGATTAAGTGGGATGAGTTATATATTTTGTTCGCTTGACTTCTTCACTGATGTTCTAATTAAGGACTGGAATATTCCCCTGGAATTGTGGGTTTTGATGAGATAACCAGTGAACTTGATCACTTATGATGGATGGCTTTGCTGTGAAATTAACTAGTGGGAGTGCTTTGGGGGATACAGTTAATTCTTTTTCTTTTCTCTTTTTGAAAATATTACATATGAATCAAAGCACTTGAAATTAAACTTTCATATGAGAGAGTAAAAAGCTGGGTGCTCAGATTTCAAAAGGAACTTTTATGTTGGTGGATTTATACTTTATTTTTTGGTTGCTAAATGTGATTAAAGATGTTCATTCTCATCCAACAACCTGAAATCAAGACTGTATGTCACACTAAGTGTTGGAATGTAGATCCTCTTTCACCACCTCAGCTGCTGAGAACCTCTGTTGTCATCAGAATTACATACCCAACCTTGGTTTTAGCCCTATGACTTCACCTCTCTCCCTGTTGTTATATTTGTCCCACATAAGGTCATGGATTTGTCTGTCACGTTTCCACTCAGCTAAATTCAGAGGGTATCTAATTCAGGGAATGACTAGCTACATTCATCCTGGAATTTCTAACAGACAGATGTGCAGCCTTTCATCTGTTTCTTCCCCCATTATACCATAGCCTCACTCATTATCACAGACCATACCCTGGGACTAACCTAACATCAGCCTTTTTCAGCTCAAGGAATGGAAAAATTCTCTTCCAGTTCTACAGACCATGGCACAGACTGATAGGGCCACAGTTGGCCCCAAGGTTTTGTAATAAACAGGGTGGGATGGAGTTTTCAGATGGCAGAAACCAACATTGCTTTCTGGAAGTCAGTGCTATTGCAATAATACTCAGCAACTTAAGAGAGAGCTTTCCAGCTGGACATTTCTATCCCCAGGATCCTGCATTTGGATTTTGTACATTCCAAATGGAGTCAGTTTTGGAAGGTCCATTAAAAAAGCAACAAAAAATAAATAAACAACAAAAAGTGCTCATACACTCTTACTCATCTAGACTTCTGTAATAAATGCCAATTTGACCATAAAAAAATATTGCAGAACTGTGAGATTATACATCTAAAACCCTACAACTATTTATTAATCACAACAGATTCAGACTTTTTCATGTGGAGTTTCTCTGTATCTTTCAGCAGCATTTGGCCTCGTAGCCAGGAGATTTCTTGCTCCTTCCAAATAGCTTGCTTTCAAATGTTTTGAGTTAAACTGCCCCAGAAGGTAGCAGCAGCAGTTATACTTAACAGCTTGTAGCATCAACTGTTCATGATCAACCTGTGCAGCTTCATTCCTGCCGGCATAGACTTCTGTAGTATTCTTGATCATGGTCACGTGGCCTCTTCCACTCCAGAGCACATTGATAACCTTTCCTCGCCTAAATTCCTATCCCTGGAATCCAGCTTGTAGGACATTTTTCTCTGAAATGTGCCATGCAACAAAAGTGTCCAGATAAGACATATCATGATGACATCCACTCCATCAAGACTGGACCTCACCCTCATGTCTGCACTGAAAGTAGGTGGGAATGATTTGAGTTCCCAAAGCTGCCTGAAGTCCTGCTCATCTTTGATGTCTCAGGTAAATCCCATCCCTGGTGGAAGGAATCACAAAAGGCATCACCTTCTATCCCTCACTTCTGCCTACAACCTATACCGCCATTTGGGGCATTCACTACTTCAAAGATCTGGCTGAAGAGCAGCTTGAAAGTGTCCTCTCTGTTGCTGGCACAGCTGATAAGGGTCAGTAGACCTCAGATGGTGAACAGCAAATGTCAGGAGACACAACACTGGGCCTACAAGAAGCCTATTTGGAGACCTGCTCCCTTCACACAGTTCATCTACTGTGGTTTTTACTGGCATGACTCATCCATTTAAACCACCCTGCAGTAAAATTTCCCCATGAGTTTTTAATAAAATAGAATTAAAAAAATTCTCCATAGTTTTCCATTCTATTAACTGAGGAAAAGTTATTTAATTCAAGAGATAAAACAACTAGAGTTTCTCACCTCAAACAAAATTTCTCATTATCTTTAATGATTGTGTAAACACAAATGCTTATATATTATATTTTGGATAGAAAATCCTGCATATTGGAAGATAACTATAAGTTCAAGTTATTTAGTCATGTCTGTAAACAGTCAACATATCTTTAAAGTAGAAGAACTATATGTGAGGAAATTTTGGTAGGGGAATTAAGTTTTTAAAAAAGCATGAAAATATTCTATTCTGGAAGAACAACAGGAATGACTATACTAGTTTACTTTCTTTTTTATCAGACATTTTTATATGTTTTGTAGGGGTGTGAAATGCAGTTCTCATTAAGATGGAAATCTGTAACAAGGTGTTCAAGGGGAAAACATGGTCTGTATTACCTAATGCCCTACGATACCTGTTGTAATAAAAGTGGAGGGGGGCGGGGAGAGAGAAAGAGAGAAGAGAAAGGCTGATAACCTTTTGGTATATTGTGGTAAGATATAGTCATCTACAACAACATTAAACATAAGCCATCAATCAGGAATCATTGAGGTGTCATCCTTGGAGGAGGACAAAGGACTAGATAATTTCTTAAGGTGTATTTTACTTCTATTTACTATGATTTCCTGAAAATCAAAAGATTAATAGCTAGACGAATACACACTTCTGACATCAAATTGTTCTAGCATCCTATTCAAGACAGTTTTACAATATGGCTGCAATCTGTACTCTTGGATAGTTTCGTAACAGGATTATTCAGTGTAGGATTTACTTATACTGATAAAGATCATAAAGCCAGGTTCTTTTTCTTACATCTTTTTGGAAGGTAATAGTATTTAGTAGTTAGTAAAATTTGTGCAAACTGTTATTGTATTTTCCTAGTAAATTGGCTTTAGTTCCTTTAATTTTTTTTCCTTAACTTCCTGAACCTCCTGAACACAAGACAGTAGAATAATGAATATTTTACAACTGTCATAATGGCGTGGAATGTGGAGTTTTCTTCTTGAAGTACTAATGGACAGATTATTTGACAGGCAGAAATATCATTTATACAGCTCTTTGCATGAAAGCTATAAATGCTAATCAATGTATTAGAAAGAGTGCAGAGACTTTTATTGGTTAAAGAAATGTTTCAAAACATTACATTCAATCCTTTTTTTCTTTGAATATTTTGTTTGAGTTTTAGATTACACTTACAAAGAATTTCTTTTGTTTGTTCTTTGTTTGTTTGTTTGTTGGGGCCAGTCTTGTTCAAGATCTTTATCAATGATCTGGAGGAGGGGATCGAGTGCACCCTCAGTCAGTTTGCAGACGACACCAAGTTGGGCGGGAGTGTTGATCTGCTCGAGGGTAGGAAGGCTCTGCAGAGGGACCTGGACAGGCGGGATCGATGGGCCCAGGCCAACTGTATGAGGTTCAACAAGGCCAAGTGCCAGGTCCTGCACTTCGGCCACAACAACCCCATGCAGCGCTACAGGCTTGGGGAAGAGTGGCTGGAAAGCTGCCTGGCGGAAAAGGACCTGGGGGTGTTGGTCGACAGCCGGCTGACCATGAGCCGGCAGTGTGCCCAGGCGGCCAAGAAGGCCAAGGGCATCCTGGCCTGGATCAGAAAGAGTGTGGCCAGCAGGAGTAGGGAAGTGATCGTGCCCCTGTACTCGGCCCTGGTGAGGCCGCACCTCGAACACTGTGTTCAGTTTTGGGCCCCTCACTACAAGAAGGACGTTGAGGTGCTGGAGCGTGTCCAGAGAAGGGCAACGAGGCTGGTGAGGGGTCTGGAGAACAAGTCTGATGAGGAGCGGCTGAGGGAACTGGGGTTGTTTAGCCTGGAGAAAAGGAGGCTGAGGGGAGACCTCATCGCTCTCTACAATACCTGAAAGGAGGTTGTAGCGAGGTGGAGGTCGGTCTCTTCTCCCAAGTAACAAGCAATAGGACGAGAGGAAATGGCCTCAAGTTGCGCCAGGGGAGGTTTAGATTGGACGTGAGGAAAAATGTCTTTACTGAAAGAGTGGTTAAACATTGGCACAGGCTGCCCAGGGAAGTGGTGGAGTCCCCATCCCTGGGGGTATTTAAAAGACGTGTAGATGAGGCACTTAGGGACATGGTTTAGTGGGCATGGTGGTGTTGGGTCGATGGTTGGACTCGATGATCTTAGAGGTCTCTTCCAACCTTAATGATTCTATGATTCTATGATTCTTAAAATGCATTCTCTTCAAAGACTAACAACATGTTTAATTTCACATTATATACTGACTTATAATGGTGAGGCACATCTATTCTGTAACATAGCATTCAGTATCACCAAGGAGATTTTTTCTGATGAGCTGTGGTGAGTCTTCAAAATATGTTTACCTGCAGCTGACACAGAAATCCTTGGAGCTGTAGATAATTGCTAACTTCAGAAATCATATAATTAGCCCTTTAATACAGATTCAGGCAACTTACTTCCAAGTGCAAAATTTGGGTTGTCATCATTGTCAATGTCATCATGATTGTCATCATCATACGACATACTTCAGCTGAGCTGATATTTGACTATAAGAGAGATTATAGGTCTTATTGGTAATATTGAATTTTGTGTTGAAGCTGACCTGTACTAAATTCTACGCTTGTTGTATCAAATATTCCTGTTTAAGATAACACAACCATGATTAAAATATTTTAACCAAAAACTTTTTACTGGAATAAATGGAAAGTTGATTAAAATCTTGAAATCAACATTAAATGTCCATTTCTAATAATGGAAAAAATGAAAGGAAAGAGAAAAGAACAAGAGGATGGTTTGAGGATTTAAAAAGTAAACATAAAGCAAATAATTATTTTCTACTTTTCTACTAACTCAAAGACAAAAAGGAAGCCTACAGAGGGTGGAAGCAAGGACAGGTAGCCTGGGGGGAATACAGAGAAATTGTCCGAGCAGCCAGAGATCAGGTTAGGAAAGCTAAAGCCCTGAGAGAATTAGATCTGGCCAGGGATGTCAAGGGCAACAAGAAAAGATTGTATAGGTACATCGGGGATAAAAGGAAGATGAGGGAAAATGTGGGCCCTCTCCAGGAGGAAACGGGAGACCTGGTTACCTGGAATATGGAGAAGGCAGAGCTGTCTTCCTGCCCATATAAAGAAGTTGGTGGCAAGAAGAAAGCAAAAGTGTAGAGGGAGCTGATCCTTCTGTGGAGCATCACTCTGTTGTGTTCATGAAACATTACTTTCCTATAGGTGAAAGTGTGAAAAGCTGTTCAGCAACATCTGCATAATGTGACATGGGAATGGAAGCTGAACCAGCCATTACTCCTGGAGGCACTGAGTCCTCCTGTGCCCCCTGACAACTCCTGCAGAATTTCCTGATATCGCTACGTTTCTTTCTCAACTTTTTTCTCACAGTTAGGCTACTAGCATACAAATGTTTGGACTGCTCTCTGGGGAACTTGTTTGTCTGAACATTTGACCTATTTTGTAGTACACATTTAATTTCTCTAAGAAGTTTCAGAAAGGAAGGCTTGAAAGACACATCTTACTGCTCTGACGCTTGTTTTCCACTGGGAACCATGAAAAAAAGGCATTACTAATGTTACATGCATAAAATGAAATAAAACCAAACTCAGTAAAAATCTTCAGAGGATGCTTTAGAAGCATTTTATGTATGTAAGTCAAAACTTCTAAAAAAGATTGTCTGTTAAAGAAAAGCTGAAACTTTACAAATATCTTTCAACAACTCTATATCAATTAATATCGAAAGCTAAATCTTTAGACAACAGGAACTGGCAGAGCTCCAGTGAAAGCAGCGCACAGGGTACAGCAGCTGACATATCGCTTATGGATCTAGCCCCAAATATTTAGGCACAGATTGCAGTTTCCGATTGTTTTAGTGGGCTTTTAATGCTCTTGTTTATTTATTCTGAAAACTTCATTATGCTGGATGTAATCAATACATTCTCTTTTATCCTCAAATATTTACTAAGTATCTTAGCATGCGGTTAATACTTTGCTTCATGTTTCTTTTTGATCATTAAGCTATTCAGTAAATTAGATTCTCAAAGTCATTAGAGAGAGCTACAATGGAAATTTGAACAAAAAAAAAACAGGAACCTTTTTGCTTATTGTCTATAAACAGAAAAAACTTAAGAACTATCAAGTCCAAAAATGCAAGCAAAAATGTTCAGTTCACTGAGACAGTAAAATCAAGTTAACTTGGAATTATCAGAGACTTTTTTTCCTATTTTTACGGTTGTCTATGAAGAAAAAAAAACCAGTATCTCTGCTGATCTTATTATAATTCATTCATGTTTAGCACTCTTATGATTGATGTCTGTCATAATTATGCTTTCTTAGGAGAAATTTATTTCACAACCTCACAACCATCCAATGTTGACTTTTATAGACCGACAAGCGGGTGAAAGGTGAATCATGATGACCAGCTGTTGTGGTTTAACCTCAGTCAGCAACTGAACACCACGCAGCCGCTCGCTCACTCCCCCCCGCCGACTCCTGGTGGGCTGGGGGACAGAATTGGAAGAGTAGAAGTGAGAAAACTCGTGGGTTGAGATAAAAACAGTTTAATAATTAAACCAAATAAAATAATAATAATAATAATAATAATAATACACAAAGCAAGTGATGCACAGTGCAATTGCTCACCACCCGCCGACCGATGCCCAGCCAGTCCCCGAGCAGCGGCCCCCCCGGCCAGCTTTCCCCAGTTTATGTACTGAGCATGACGTCCCATGGTATGGAATGTCCCTCTGGCCAGTTGGGGTCAGCTGTCCTGGCTGTGCCCCCTCCCAGCTTCTTGTGCACCTCCAGCCTGCTCAGTCGGTAGAGCATGGGAAGCTGAAAAGTCCTTGGCTAGTGTAAGCACTGCTCAGCAACAACTGAAACACCGGCGTGTTATCAACTTTGTTCTCATGCTAAATCCAAAACACAGCACTGTACCAGCTACTAGGAAGGAAATTAACTCTATTGCAGCCAAAGCCAGGACACCAGCCCATTTTTTGTGAGTAACCTTTCCTGGTTACCTGTCTTGTGGCACTGTTACAAGGAAAGGATTCCTTTCTCAATTATTTTGTTTTCCCTTCTACATTTGAAACATCTTTGCTTGGGATGTAAGCTCCTGAATGATGAGACTTTGAAAATTTGTACTTACTTTTTCCCCAGGTCTTACTACCTACCTTTTTCATATCTGTATCTTGCAAAATGTTTATTTCAAAGAGTAAATGTTTAAAAATTATTTTTCACAGAAAATTTGGCAGGAGGGAATTTCAAGAGGTCATTTGTGCTGTCCCCAATCTTTTGCACAGAGATAGGATTAATTAATCATAAAAGTTCATGACAAACGTTTGTCTAATTTGTTCTTAGAAACATGGAATTACAGATTGGAGAAATTCCTGTGATGTCCTATTCTAGTGCTTTTTCTGCAGATGAAAAGCCCTTCTGGCTGTGTAACCTAGACTGCCTTTGTTGCTGCTTAAACTCCACTCCTTCTCACTTTCTTCACATAGAACATGAAGAATAAGTTCACTATCACACCACAAATGTAGACTCTTGTTTTATCTCTCCTAAATTGCAGTTATAATCTGTGAGTTGAATCCTACTGTTTTTCTCTTGTTTTTCTAGGCGAGTCATGTTTTACATCCCAGCAAGAGAAAAAGTATGTAAATCTCATAGCCAGCAAGAAATCAAAATGAGAACAAAATGGATGAAAGGAGAATCAAATCTACAGATTTATGAACTTAATAGTGCAGTTTACACAATGTCTTGACTTCTGTGGTTTATTATTGCTTTATTTATCTTTTTGTTCTCCAGTTAATCTTATATTCATTTGTCCCATAGACAAATTCTGGATTATTAAAATATGAATTGGATCAGGGGGCATGCTGTCTGAATAAAATAATATCTTTTTACTACATGCCGATATATACCCAGGCTAAAATCCAAATATGCAAGCATTATCAATCTACAGCATTTTTTAACATAGCCTAAAACTACTAATTGTATTGTGCCAGGGGAGGTTTAGATTGGACGTGAGGAAAAATGTCTTTACTGAGAGAGTGGTTAAACATTGGAAGAGGCTGCCCAGGGAAGTGGTGGAGTCCCCATCCCTGGAGGTATTTAAAAGACAAGTAGATGAGGCGCTTAGGGACAAGGTTTAGTGGGCATGGTGGTGTTGGGTTGACGGTTGGACTCGATGATCTTAGAGGTCTTTTCCAACCTTAATGATTCTATGATTCTATTACAGGATTTAAGGGGTATTTTTTTGCTAAATGGCAAGAGCAAATAATGAAGTAAACAATTTAGCAAGCAGAGGATCTCTTGGGCTATATCTTAAAATGTATCACTGGAGAGACCCATGAACTTCTGTTCAGAAAGACATGAGAACTCTTAAAGTAAAGCCTCTTTAAAAAGGCATCTATGGCAGAAATCAGAACTTTTGAAAGAAAATTGAAGCTGATTAATGTCTAAAACATTTATTTAAAAAGTTGTTTAAAGTACAGATAAGGGTGATGATAACCTCTATTGCTATTGCAGTAAAATTTGTGTCAGATTGTGATTAGAAAGCAAAGTACTATATTTTTATGATCATGCTAAAATTAATGCTTCATTCATTTCTCTAATGCAATAAATAAAAAGGATTCAATAGTGATATGATGAAAATATTTTATTCCTGACCCAGTGTCATAACGCATGGGCAAGGGGAACCTGCTGGAAACAAGTTTGATTATGTCAGAAAGACTTATTTTTCAAAAAATTCTATGCAATTCAAATAGATTTCCATTCACTTCAAATTGCTGATTTCAGAACTGCAGGGAGTATTAAAAGAAGTATATTTGCTTTTTATAAGAGCTTGTCTACTCGCTCCTATGGATCATGAGCCACGTCGGCATTTGGATTATAACAGAGGATTGAGCCAAGGCCATCCAGAGCTCAAATACTGAACCTCAGAAGGTCCAGCAAAATGTGTTATGGTGGAAGCTGAGAGAGGAATCTGTTATTGATCTGTAATAAATTCAGCTCTTCATCTCTCCTCACTCTCAATTATATAAACAATCTTATTACACTACATACATTATTTTAAAACTTCTTTTACTTTTGGGAGGATGATGATATTTCCCAGAGTCTTTCGGCGTGGTGTTTGACATAATTACAGAGTACCTTTTAAAGGAGGAGAAACTGCAATGGGAATTAGAGTCTTCAGTGAAGAAGGAATAATCTTCTGATTAAACAATTATTTGCATTTCAGGTAGTTTGATAAATAAAGTGACTTCTTTATCTCAGGAAGGTTTGGTGAGGGTTGCACAATATATAGACATATACATGATCTAATCTTGTAATACAGACCAGAACAGAAGCAGGGAAGAATCTAGAACATGTTCACTTGCTAATCATGAAATGAGTCAAATATTACAGACTGTTCAGAGGGTTGTGTAAATGTTTGTGATGAGATATCAAGGGACAACTGAAAGCACAAGATCTAGATGCAAATGTCATGGTTTAAACTCAGCTGGCAACTGAGCACCACCCAGCCGCTTGCTCACTCACCCCCGGTGGGATGGGGGAGAGAATCGGAAGGGTAAAAGTGAGAAAACTCGTGGGTTGAGATAAAGACAGTTTAACAGGTAAAGCAAAAGCTGTGCACGCAAACAAAGCAAAGCAAGGAATTCATTCACTACTTCCCATCGGCAGGCAGGTGTTCAGCCATCTCCAAGAAAGCAGGGCTCCATCACGCGTAACGGTTACTTGGGAAGACAAACGCCATCACTCCAAACGTCCCCCCCTTCCTCCTTCTTCCCCCAGCTTTATATGCTGAACATGACGTCACATGGTGTGGAATATCCCTTGGGTCAGTTGGGGTCAGCTGTCCTGGCTGTGTCCCCTCCCAGCTTCTTGTGCCCCCCCCAGCCTGCTCGCTGGTGGGGTGGTGTGAGAAGCAGAAAAGGCCTTGACTCTGTGTCAGCACTGCTCAGCAATAATGAAAACATCTCTGTATCACCAAGACTGTTTCCAGCACAAATACAGACCATAGCCCCATACTAGCTACTACGGAGAAAATTAACTCTACCCCAGTCAAAACCAACACAGTGAAGAACTTAGAAAATTCTTTGACAGACCTATACTGATCATGGTCTTCCTGCTTCTGGATCACAGTATAGGCTCATTCAATTAAAAAAAAAAAAAAAAAAAAAGAAAAAAAGAACTAATACATAAGAAAAAAACACCTCCTTTATCAACTCATTACTGTTATTAATTGAGACATTATTGAGTTATTAACAATGCATTTTTCAGAAAGGGAGAAATGGGAAATTACGGCATAGGCCAGGTATGCAGCTTTATGCCTTCCAATACACCCAAAATTACAAAAATAAAATCCCACAAATTGTGAAACAATTTAAAAAGGAATTATGTATCCTTGCTTTTCCCAAGGGAATGGTGAAAACGTTATTGCTCATTAAGAAGCAGTCAGAAATTAATCTTTATATTGTCCAGAGTTCAAAACCATCATACACACCAGGAAGTGCATTCCAGGATCATTATGGCAAATCGTGTGTTATGTTCCTTTATTTGCAAAAGCCATTGCACAATGATCTGTAATTACACAGATTTGTATACACAGGCTATTATTACATGATATTGCTTAATTTAATTATCCAATATGTAGGTCACTCAATTGAGTGAATATCTCTCCTTTTGAGATTAGCTACATGAACTAGAATCAGAGGAAAAAGAGAAGGAGAGGAAAGAAAAATAAGGCATTAAGATTAAACCCTAATGAGTCATTTAAGCACAAAACAAATAAAAAGCTAAGGTGCTAGGAAAAATCTTTATTCGTATTCTACACTTTCCACCCTTTAAAATATAGGTGTTCTGGTGACAGAGGAGTAATACACAGTAGTTTATACAACTATTCTTAAGGTTCCAGTGGAATGGCTTCAAGGTACTTGTCCATACTTGGCAAATCCATATGAACATCGGTACTGCATGTTCATACTGGTTTGCCAAGTATGAACATTGCTACCAAAACAATCTCTGCGTTCCTCAGATGTTGAGACGGGATAAAACCTTGTAATTTTTGCTTCTGGTATTACTCTCTGTCTTAAAGCTACATTTTGTTTAGATAAGATAGATAATGGGGCAAGGAGGGCAGGATAACTCCATGATGTCCCAGTGGAGTTCATCAACATTGTGTTTCAAAGATCTTATTCAGGTCATGAATAGGATGATCTCATACAGGCAGAACTTGTTTTGTAGAAAAAAACGTGTGACATGATTCCTATTTTCCCATGCCATTCCCTTGAAGACAGTTTTATGCTATCAAGTCCAAAGGAATCCAAATCAGGTGGACAAATTGTAATGAAATATAATTTCCTTGCTATCTTCTCCAGAGTAGAATTTTATGTTTCCTTCTTCAGATTACTTGCATCAAAGGATATTTCCTTGTCCTTGTTCAGCTCGGAACAAAGAACCAGATGGGAAATTTTAGGCATAGTTATCTAAATCTCATTCTGCCACTAGGGTACAGTGACCTGTGAGACCTGACCCATAAGCTCTCATCTGGTCCCTAACCTCGATAGCAGAGTCCTATGCAGTCGAGGCACTCCTTTTCTGAAAGAACATACACCCCACACCCCATCTTTTTTGCCTGTCTTTCCTAAAAAGCCTGTATCCATCTAGAACAGCACTCCAGGCAATAATCCCAGTGAACCACCAGATCTGTGTCTCTGAACAGACCTCTGATTTCTCCTGCTTGGTTCCCATGCTGCTTTCTCAAGGGCAGTGTGAGTACCTCCGCACTGTCACACTGTCCTCCACAAGCTTCCTCCCTCCTCTCCCTGTACCTAAACTTTTCTTTGGTCTTTGGTCTCCACCCCAAGGCTAACCTAGGCCTCCTCACTAGTTTAGCAAGCCTGCTAACAAAGATGCTTTTGTCTGGCTTTGTCAGATTCATCCTGTCTTTCTACAGAGGTTTTTGTTCTTAAAAAAGTGTCCAACAAACACACGAGCAAAAGCTCTACCTGTGACACCAGATGCACAGCCAGATAATGGGTTGGAGTTTCCTCATGGCAGAAGAGGGAATAGAATGAGGATATTTTACTTCTTGGATTCCTCGCTCCTTTGCTAATAGCTAGGATACAGACTGGGAGTCACCAAAGTCTCCCCACGTATTGCAAAAAGAATCCCAAAAGGGTACTATGAATTGCCCTAGATGGACCCACAAACTTAAAAATCAAGATTTGCAAAACCAGACAATTGTGTTGTGTGTTAATGTCATGTTCATTAAGTTAAGAATTCTTGGGGCCAGGAAAATGATGCATTGCATGCTTGTTTACCAAACAGAAGCAGTACAGATACGGCCTGAATCTACTTTAATTTAATTCAATGTAGAGAGTCCCATTAATTCTGAATATAATGGGCTTAGAATTTCATTAATAATATGCATACTATTTCTGTTTTAAAGGGAACATAGGGAATCATGAAATAAGATAAAAATAAATGCTCTTTTCAACAGCCTTTTTATTGTTATAACTTCCTGCCTCAATTGAAATATTAATTATAGACTTAATATTGCAAGTTTTCCTTTGTAATGTAATTAAAAGCTAGATGATTGCTGTCTGAGAAAACTTAGATATAATGTCATTAATTCAAAATTAGACATCAGAAAGCAATCTGTTATGATTTTATTAACTTTTCAGGTATCTAGTTATGTTAAAGCATTTTGCTGGCGTTTCAAAAACCATTTGGATATCAATAAAAAGGTAACTAAACTGTGCTAATTGACACTTTGGAAGTAGGTTGGTTGGTAACTTGTAGCTGCTTTGAAATATCTCAGTTAAAGCCTAATCACCTCTTTTAAGTAGATTCTGCTTAAAATATTTAAATGGACATAATTAAAACTTAATTGTTTTTGTGAATTTTTCATCATAAGTGGCAGAGAAATTAGATATGGATCTTCATATTACTGTTTAATAGGTGTTCTTGTTATCAGCTGGCATTAAAAAAAATGTTGCAATCACTGTTCTTTCATGTTTTGAAATCTAAATTGAAAATTAGTGCCTTGGAAAACAAGGGATTAATATAATTGTCTAGATTTTATGTAGCAGTGGATTTACTTTACTGGATCAGACCTATAGACTGTCATCTTCCCTGACGTTTGCAAGTACCAGATGTTGCAGAAGAATGCATAAATCCTCCCATCCCCAGTCAGCAGATGTGTAATCTGTTCCCCTGAAGGTCTCATTATAATCCCAAGAGATTTGCTTTAAACCATTAAGTACAGGGTTCATTTTGTTTTATTTTATAAATCTCTGACAGTTTTAACTACTATATGTCTGAATATTTCTTCTCCGTATAAACACACAGTCTGTTAGACCTTCTCTAATTCTGGCTATTTCTTTAGTGAAGACTACTAATTATGACAGAGTGCGTTATAAGGTGGTAAAAACCAAGTGTTTGCAAAAAGTCCAAAGAAAATCATATCTGAAAATACAAATGCAGGTCTCAACTCCAGATTTCCTATATGCTTTGTATGAGGAACAGGGACACTAAAAAGAAAGTAACTAAATAGAATTTTACAGAAAAAGTTCAGATCTGCAGATTTACTTGGAAGAAAATTACTATCCCGTGGTATTCCTGAAAAAAATTAATAGCTTGAAAAAAGAAGAAACACATAAGAAATATCAAGTCTTTGTGCTAGAGGAGTCACATGTGGTCCCCAAGAATCAGCAGCAAATGGCTAAAATTAACATGATTCATGACAGTATTCATTAGAAGTTGGCAGGACCATCTATTTGGGCAGCTCTGTCCTAGGGACATCACTGATTTCGCACTGCTGGGCTACCTGTCTGTCTGGCCAGCGTGAATTCACTGATAAGCTGATTCCCCATTCTCCTGAAGTCTGGCAATATGAGGAGCCAGCTGACCTGCACAACTGGAAGTCCTGAGTAGTTCACATGTAAAAGCTTCCTCAAAGCGATGGCCTCTGTGTATCCTGGTTCCTAAACAGCTTTTCAGAAGGCTGATTGAAAACCTTCCTGGTTCTCAGCAGCAGTTCACCAAAACTAACATCAATCTGACCATTCTTTTATGAAATGCAGACATGTTTTAACTGAAAATTCTCCATCAATTGTATTCTCTGACAATGTTAAATTCAAGGTATGATTCCTGAGGAGGGGACATAGCTACCTCTCAAGGTGCATTGAATAAACATACACAAGTTTCCACTGAATTCCCAACTTTTCTGTGCTTTCTCCTATTTTTCCTAGACATTGCTGTGAGCCTTGAAAAAAGTGTTCACACTGTGCCATGAGGCTGTCTGCAATGTGGGCACTTGGCGATAGAAGATAAATTCATATGCACTGCCATATTCACTACGCATAGGATATGTACAATGGCAGGAGAGAGTCAGACTTTCAGCTTCAAGTAGGAAGCATCCAGAATAGGATCCAAAATCTGATAGCACAAGTCACCAATATAACACAGGGAGAGAGCAATATACCTCAGTAGAAGAACCAAAAAAATCTGAAAATAAACCCCATGACATGACCAGAGACTTGGAAAATGTCTCGGATATAACAAGCAGGAAACACTGAACACAGATGTAAATATAAACTCATTCATTATCTGGTTCCCGAGTCTAGAATCCATTCTCTGTTAGAGATTTAAACACACATATTTTAAAAGAACTGGGAGGGGATTAAAGAGATTAAAGCTTCTACCTTCTTCCTCCCAGGGAAAAGTTCCTAATTGCTGCCCTTTCACGGGTAGTGGGTAAAGTATACAAGAAAATCTTAGCCTAATGGTTAGTGACCTTACCTAGGAAAAGGGATTTCAGGTTTCATTTCCTGACCTATTTGCAAACTTTAGTCCAATACTGGACTAAAAAAAGGAATGAACCCCGCAGAGCAGGCAATATAGCCTCCATCTCCTGCCTAAGCTTCCTGACCGCCTGGGTGCAGAGGAAGGTCATACAAGTCTAAATATCCCTTCTACCCCCGTATGCTCTGAACGGTAGACGGTGCTTAGGCAAATATTATAAAAAAAGCAGGGAAAGCACTGATAGGCAGAAGAGAAGAGAGTGTTAAGCTTCTTTTTGCTCTCCTTCTGACCTTACGAGTCCTCCTTCCTTTCCTAAACAGTGACCCAGGGTTAACAAAAGGTACAATTCTGTTGGAACAACTAAGGACACATTTTCTTTGAGACAAACATGAATATTCATGCCATGATAGATACACAATCTTCAAAGCCATCTTCAGTCTACCCATCCATCCCAGTTCAAGGCATAGTGAATGCTATATTTAGCCTCCAGCTTCCCAGATATAGCATGTGGAGCAGCAGCAAAGAGGGAGAAGAAAAATGGGCTGTATTGAAATTGTAAAGGGATGTATTACATAGTAATTCATGAACCTGCTGTAGCTAATGCTGTTATCACAAATCTACTGCTATTTACGGTGCTATGGTATGCACAGAAACGCTCAATTCAGTTTTACATATGCAAATTAAACATATAAAACTGAACATTTATCCTTATTAGGCTGTGAAATGTTATGAGTCAAATATGACAAATAAGTTATTCATAGGTAATGGTGGCCATCCATTTTATACTATTCCCTGCAGACCACACATACCTTTATATCCTGATGAATTTCCTGACTCTCTGGCAGAATGAACCAAATAGATTTTAAATATTTTAAAGCATTTCTGAATAAGATAGTGGGGAGTCCAACCTAGATCCTACTATATTCCCCAGAGAATAAAAGACATTTCTTCTTTGTTTTTCTCTGGATTCAGTTTGTTTGCTTTTTGGCTACTTGAAGAAAGAATTGATTGATTTTAACAGAGATAAAGAGTCATTTGAGTTAAAAGCCACCCTGATGTCTGCCACATTCCACCTTCCTGCAATAATACAGAGCTGAGGCTGCCAGGTGTAAATAAGTTTTGGTGTATTTTGTCAGTCAGTAACCTGGGATTTGAGAACTCAAAACTGAGACCCCTGATTTACCACAGATTTTGCCTGTGGCCTAAAGAGGTCCCTTAATTTCTTTGTATCTCATAGTAACATCTGGAGATAGCAGTGTATGTGAATCTCACAGTACTTTTAGATGTATTAAAAAAAAAAAGGGTAGTGACATGCAACCCCTGGAAATGTCCCAGGGACCTCAGTAATGGACAAGTTCAGGGAAGGGAATGAAACGGGGAACTGATGTCACAGATCTGTCCCTCAATTCATGTTGCTCAGAACAGCTGACAGAAGAGACACTGTGATCCCTCAAAGCTTTGTGTAAGCAATCGCTAACTTCTTTTTGGAAGTCCAACTTTTCCCATTTGTTCCTGGCTTGGGAAGACAAGGCAAGCGAGGAATGATTAATTGAAATTTACTAAACAAATAGAGAAATGGGATACTCTTGTGTAGTCATCTCAATCTTTTTGTATGTATTTGCTTATGGCCACTGTCCCTAAGGGACTATTAAGCTTGAACAATCGTTCATTTAGCTGAGTATGGTCATTCTCTTAATCTTATGACATGGAAGAAAAAGCCATTTTCCCCCAAGAAATGAGTTTGGAAAGTGTAATTCAGAACTATCACAAAGTTTTCTCTTCTACAAAGTATTTCACTGTATTTGAGACATTAGATTGTACTTCAGTGCTCTTTGTAATATGTTAGATAACATATGTTGAAACACATTATTATATTAAAATGTAACATATACATAATTTCAACATCTGGTGGGGAAATCGAATTAAATATTGTGATAGAGGCTGCCAAATCTAGTAGCTCAATAGATCTGAAGCTGCTGCAGCTCTATGTCCCCAGGTCTAGCCTGTAGGGAAGCTGAGCATGGATTCCCAATAGGCACACACATACGTGCCCACAGGATAAATATACACTGCTGGCCCCACTGAGCAGCACAGACAGAAAACACAGCACTCATACAAGCATGAATGGCACCAATGACCTGATCCTGTCCCTTCTCCCTAGCTGACATAGATGAAAGTCCACTAGTGGAATGTGCATGTGTGTATATATATTCACATATATTTGTGTGTATGTATACATATATACATGTACATATACATATATGAATACACAGACACACACACAAATGGGTCCCTCTAGTAGCTGGCCTCAGACACCTAGTACAGCCAGTAGGTGACCCCTGCGCCCCATGTCTCTCCAGCTGCTGGCACCCCGAAACCCACAGCCCCACTCCAGCTGCAGGTACTCAGACTTACACACGCACACACACACATGAAGGGGGAAAGGGATAAAACCAGGCTCACTAGAGATAAGCCTGGGGGCGGCATGCCAATGTTTGAGGGACGGTGTGCTAGTGAGGTCCTTCGGTCTGCCGTCTCAATGGAGGTAGGGGATGGAGATCCATGTGGCAGCAAAGACGCAAGTGTTCTTCATGTGTTAGAAACCACAGAAGCGCCTGAGAATGGTCACGTGGGAATTAGGGTTTCTCCCCCACAAAAAGGTGGTGGGATCAATAGCCCAACAGAAGTTCATCTACACCAATGCACGCAGCATGGGCAACAAACAGGAGGAGCTGGAAGCCATTGTGCAACTGGAAAACTATGATATAGTTGCCATCACAGAAACATGGTGGGATGACTCGCACAACTGGAGTGCTGCAATGGATGGCTATAAACTCTTCAGAAGGGATAGGCAAGGAAGGAGAGGTGGTGGGGTGGCCCTGTATGTTAGGGAGTGTTTTGACTGACTAGAGCTTGATGGTGATGAAAGGATTGAGTGTTTATGGGTAAGAATCAAGGGGAAGGCAAACAAGGCAGATGTTTGGTGGAATATCATGGTGGGAGTCTGTTATAGACCACCCAGCCAGGATGAAGAGGCAGACAAAATATTCTATAAGCAGCTGGGAGAAGTCTCACAATCGCTAGCCCTTGTTCTCGTGGGGGACTTCAACTTACCAGATGTCTGCTGGAAATACAGCAGAGAGGAAACAGTCTAGGAGGTTCCTGGAGTGCGTGGAAGATGATAACTTCCTGACACAGCTGGTGAGGGAGCCACCTAGGGAAGGCGCTCCACTGGACCTGTTTTTTGCGAGCAGAGAAGGACTGGTGGGTGATGTGATGGTTGGAGGCTGTCTTGGGCGTAGCGATCACAAAACGATAGAGTTTTCGATTCTTGGAGAAGTAAGGAGGGGGGCCAGCAGAACTGCCACCTTGGACTTCCGGAGGGCAGACTTTGGCCTGTTGAGGAGCCTGGTTGAGAGAGTCCCTTGGGAGGCAGTCCTGAAGGGCAAAGGAGTCCAGGAAGGCTGGACATTCTTCAAGAAGGAAATCTTAAAGGTGCAGGAGCAGGCTGTCCCCGTGTGCTGAAAGACGAGCCGGCGGGGAAGACGACCTGACTGGGTGAACAGAGAGCTTTGGCTGGAACTCAGGAAAAAAAGGAGAGTTTATGACCTTTGGAAGAAAGGGCAGGCAACTCAGGAGGACTACAAGGATGTTGTGAGGTTATACAAGGAGAAAATTAGAAGGGCCAAAGCCCAACTAGAACTTAATCTGGCTACTGCTGTAAAAAACAATAAAAAAATGTTTCCATAAATATATTAACAACAAAAGGAGGGCTAAGGAGAATCTCCATCCTTTATTGGATGCTGGGGGGAACATTGTCACCAAGGATGAGGAAAAGGCTGAGGTACTTAATGTCTTCTTTGCCTCAACCTTTAATAGTAAGACCAGTTGTTCTCAGGGTACCCAGCCCCTTGAGCTGGGAGACAGGGACGGCGAGCAGGATGAACCCCCCATAATCCAAGGGGAAACGGTTAGTGACCTGCTACACCACTTAGACACACACAAGTCTATGGGGCCAGATGGGATCCACCCAAGGATACTGAAGGAGCTGGCAGAAGTGCTCACCAAGCCACTTTCCATCATTTATCAGCAGTCCTGGTTAACGGGGGAGGTCCCAGACGACTGGAGGCTTGCCAATGTGACGCCCATCCACAAGAAGGGCCGGAAGGAGGATCCGGGGAACTACAGGCCTGTCAGCCTGACCTCGGTGCCGGGGAAGGTTATGGAGCAGATCATCTTGAGTGCCATCACGTGGCATGTACAGGACAACCAGGGGATCAGGCCCAGTCAGCATGGGTTTATGAAAGGCAGGTCCTGCTTGACCAACCTGATCTCCTTCTATGACAAGGTGACCTGCTTAGTGGATGAAGGAAAGGCTGTGGATATTGTCTACCTAGAGTTTAGTAAAGCCTATGACACCGTTTCCCACAGCATTCTCCTCGAGAAACTGGCTGCTCGTGGCTTGGACAGGCACACTCTTTGCTGGGTAAAAAACTGTCTGGATGGCGGGTAAAAAACTGTCTGGATGGCCGGGCCCAGAGAGTTGTGGTGAATGGAGTTCAATCCAGTTGGCGGCTGGTCACGAGCGGTGTTCCCCAGGGGTCAGTACTGGGGTCAGTTCTGTTTAATCTCTTTATCAATGATCTGGACAAAGGGATCGAGTGCACCCTCAGTCAGTTTGCAGATGACACCAAGTTGGGCGGGAGTGTTGATCTGCTCGAGGGTAGGAAGGCTCTGCAGAGGGACCTGGACAGGCTGGATCGATGGGCCCAGGCCAACTGTATGAGATTCAACAAGGCCAAGTGTCGGGTCCTGCACTTCGGCCACAACAACCCCATGCAGCGCTACAGGCTTGGGGAAGAGTGGCTGGAAAGCTGCCTGTTGGAAAAGGACCTGGGGGTGTTGGTCGACAGCCGGCTGAACATGAGCCGGCAGTGTGCCCAGGCGGCCAAGAAGGCCAATGGCATCCTGGCCTGTATCAGAAAGAGTGTGGCCAGCAGGACCAGGGAAGTGATCGTGCCCCTGTACTCGGCCCTGGTGAGGCCGCACCTCGAATACTGTGTTCAGTTTTGGGCCCCTCACTCCAAGAAGGACGTTGAGGTGCTGGAGCGTGTCCAGAGAAGGGCAACGAGGCTGGTGAGGGGTCTGGAGCACAAGTCTGATGAGGAGGGGCTGAGGGACCTGGGGTTGTTTAGCCTGGAGAAAAGGAGGCTGAGGGGAGACCTCATCGCTCTCTACAACTCCCTGAAAGGAGGTTGTAGCGAGGTGGGGTCGGTCTCTTCTCCCAAGTTACAAACGATAGGACGAGAGGAAATGGCCTCAAGTTGCACCAGGGGAGGTTTAGATTGGACGTGAGGAAAAATGTCTTTACTGCAAGAGTGGTTAAACATTGGCACAGGCTGCCCAGGGAAGTGGTGGAGTCCCCATCCCTGGAGGTATTTAAAAGATGTGTAGATGAGGCACTTAGGGACATGGTTTAGTGGTGGACTTGGCAGTGTTAGGTTAACAGTTGGACTCGATGATCTTAGAGGTCTTTTCCAACCTAAATGAGTCTATGATTCTATGATCTTTGGCAGCTGGTCCAGACCTATGATATTTGCAGTAGCCAACCTTTGAAATTCTGGTATTTACAGTACCTGGCACAATACCCATGGTCTCTCCAGCAGCTGGCTCTCAGACCCCTTAGCCTACGTGATAGCTACTCCAGCTTGGAGTTTGCTAATGAATTACACATACATGCACACAAGGGACTGGAAGTTGCATAGGGAAACACATGCACACCTGGTGTCTCCTGTTGCTGACCTCTCAGACCTAGAGTCCCATATAACCAAAGTTTCTTCCCCAGTTGCTGGCACATAGACCTCCACACACACATTTACACACAAAATAGAGTACCTCACCCAGGACAAGAGTTAGAAATGGATTTTAATAAGAAGATAGGAAATACTGTGGTGGTTAGGCAGAAGGCTTCATTAGCCAGATGTAGTCACCAGCAACTGGTTTACATTCAGCTGGCTCCTTTTATTCCCTCTCCCCTCTGTTTTTATATCCTTGCACCTCTTGAATCCACCTTGTTCCTCCCTTTCCCTCACCTCCAAACCTCCTCCTTCTGCAGCCCTGGAAGAAGCAAAGTCAAGTCGCTCCCTTTGCTCTGGTTGGGAAACCTCTGGCTGTCATTTTTCCTTCACTCCTTGCCAAAACCTTGTGTTTATGGTGACTAGCCCTTAATCATAATCTAGCAGCAGATATCAAAAAGACACAGGCAACCACCTAGTAGTAGACTGTCATATATAGTCTGGGAAATACCTATCTACTGATATACATCTAACCATACTGAACAATAAATCCAGAGGTTTTAAATGTCCCCACGGATTGATCAGGAAAAAAAGTTTTGTAAGCTTTTAACTACTCTCAACTTTCTTTATGCACTTTATGTTAGCACCCAGGCTTTTGCTTCAAAATTAAAAATCAAACAAACAAAAAAAAAGAAATATATGTAGGAAAAAATGTAATGGCTAATACATCCTTTGAACTTCTTTTTCATTAGTGATCACAGTTAATTGATGTCTTGTGAGCTGTACATCAGCTGATTTTTATATAATCACTGAGCTCATCTCATGTTGTTTGGAATTCAGCTAAATTATCTTGTACTTTATGAATTCACTGATCTTACACTACCACCTCCAACCTTTTGAAATGCCAGGCCTGCTCGGTTTTGCCATCTCTTTCCATTACCCAATTAACAACCAGTTTTCATTTGGTAAATGGATTGCAATCCATTTTTTTCTGACGGTTCTTTGTATTTTGTGGAAAAGAGTGTCAGACCTTCATCTTGTATAAATGAGCACAACTCAAGCACAGTTGAGGAATACACTGATGTCAATAGTTTTAGACTTTTTTCTACCTGGTGAGGATAAGACCAAGAGATGTCAGGGTTTTTTTTTCATGGAGAATAACAATGATCTACTAAGAAATCACAATATATTGTCATTTTTCTTCCCTATATTGTTCTTAACTCTGTTTCCTGGAAATTGTCAGTCTACTACCTCAGTGAATCCTGAATGTTATTAGCATATATATAATCTATATTCTAGTCAGCTTTTCTAGCAAATTCTCCTCTTCATTGCACTGATTTACATGATAAATAATTATACAGATAAAGTGATTTACACTGTGCAACTAGGAGAATTGATCAGAATATTTTAATAAAATTTTGTGGAGAAAAAAAATCAACAAATATCAGAATAATAAAATGACAAAACTGAGTCTGATACCTGTTTGAAAACTATTGGTTTAAATTAAGGAGGTAGACCAGTCATCATGAGTTTACAGGCTGAAAAGCAAGCAGATTAAAACTGTAAAATTAGACAATTTCCTCCATGCTGAAAGACCAAGACAAAAGTATTTGTACTTGAATATGTACTTGTGGGAGAAATGCACGACATAAGCAACACAAATAGCTTTTTCAGAAATCATGAGAACACAGTAGAGTGAGGGAAGTCCTCGGAGCATGTGCACTTGAAATATGCGTTGTCTGTAATGATTATTTGTACCTTGTCTCTCTCACATCTGGCCTGTCCTTCTTCTCTCTGAGCTCTTTTTTTTTTTTTTTTTCTGGTGTGCTTGCAGCTTTTTTTATTCTTTGGATATTCCATGACATATCTGACCTTTAGAATGATTCATTTATTTTGCAGGTTGCACTGTGTTTGTCATAATATGTATGAAGAACTTAACATTTAAAATAAATTTTCACCTTCGATGCATGGCAGAAAAAAAAAAAGCTCTGGTTGTGTTTGACACAATTATTTTTTATTTTTAAATATGTCAAGTCTAGATGACATAGAAAGAATGCCAGTATGCAGTTGTACTGCTCTCAGTAGTGTCTCCAAGAGGCATGTTGAAATTTTTTTAAACCTTCTCAGAAAAATGCCTGTATTCTTATCTGTTAATTCAGTTCTGTACACTTCATAGAATCATAGAATCATAGAATGGTTTGGGTTGGAAGGGACCTTAAAGATTATCTAGTTCCAACCCCCCTGCCGTGGGCAGGGACACCTTCCACTAGACCTGGTTGCTCAAAGCCCCGTCCAGCCTGGCCTTGAACACTTCCAGAGACGGGGTATTCACAACTTCTCTGGGCAACCTGTTCCAGTGCCTCACCACCTTCCTTATACCTAATCTAAATCTCCCCTCTTTCAGTTTAAAGCCATTACCCCTTGTCCTATCACTACACACCCTTGTAAAAAGTCCCTCTCCAGCTTTCTTGTGGGCCCCCTTCAGGTACTGGAAGGCTGTTATAAGGTTTCCCCAGAGCCTTCTCTTCTCCAGGCTGAACAACCCCAACTCTCTCAGCCTGTCTTCATAGCAGAGGTGCTCCAGCCCTCTGATCATCTTTGTGGCCCTCCTCTGGACTCACTCCAGCAGGTCCATGTCCTTCTTATGCTGGGGGTCCCACAGCTGAATGCCGTCCTCCAGGTGGGGTCTCGCGAGAGCGGAGTAGAGGAGGAGAATCACCTCCCTCGACCTGCTGGCCACGCTTCTTTTGATCCAGCCCAGGATACGGCTGGCTTTCTGGGCTGCAGGCACATATTGGTGGGTCATGTTGAGCTTCTTATCAACCAACACTCCCAAGTCCTTCTCCTCAGGGCTGCTCTCAATCCATTCTCTGCCCAGCCTGTATTTGTGCTTGGGATTGCCCCGACCCAGGTGCAGAACCTTGCACTTGGCCTTGTTGAACTTCATGAGGTTCGCACAGGCCCACCTCTCAAGCCTGTCAAGGTCCCTCTGGATGGCATCCCTTCCCTCCAGCATGTCAACTGCACCACACAGCTTGGTGTCATCAGCAAACTTGCTGAGGGTGCATTCAATCTTACTGTCCACGTTGCCAAAGATGTTAAACAGCGCCGGTCCCAATACCAACCCCTGAGGAACGCCACTCATCACCCATCTCCACTTGGACATTGAGCCCTTGACTGCAATTCTTTGAGCGTGACCATCCAGCCAATTCCTTATCCACTGAGTGGTCTATCCGTCAGATCCATGTCTCTCCGATTTAGAGACAAGGATGTCGTGCAGGACAGTGTCAAATGCTTTGCACAAGTCCAGGTAGATGACATCAGTTGCTCTTCCCTTATCCACCAGTGCTGCCACCAAGTTTGTCAGGCACGATTTGCCCCTAGTGAAGCCATGTTGGCTGTCACCAATCACTTCCTTATTTTCCATGTGCCTTAGCATAGCTTCCAGGAGGATCTGTTCCATGATCTTCCCAGGCACAGAGGTGAGACTGACTGGCCTGTAGTTCCCCGGGTCTTCCTTTTTTCCCTTTTTAAAAATGGGGGGTTATGGTTCCCCTTTTCCAGTCAGTGGGAACTTCACCGGACTGTCATGACTTCTCAAATATGATGGAGAGTGGCTTAGCAACTTCATCCGCCAGTTCCTTCAGGACCCACGGATGGATCTCATCGGGTCCCATGGACTTGTGCACCTTCAGGTGCCTTAGATGGTCTCGAACCTGATGTTCTCCTATGGTGGGCGGCTCTTCATTCTCCCAGTCCCTGCCTTTGCCTTCTGCAACTTGGGCAGTGAGGCTTGAGCACTTGTCGGTGAAGACTGAGGCAAAAAAGTCATTGAGTACCTCCGCTTTCTCCATGTCCTGGGTAACCAGGTCTCCCATTTCCTCCTGAGGAAGGCCCACATTTTCCCTCGTCTTCCTTTTATCCCCGACATACCAATAGAGTCTTTTCTTGTTGCCCTTGATGTACCTGGCCAGATTTAATTCTATCAGGGCTTTAGCTTTCCTAACCTGATCCCTGGCTGCTCAGACAATTTCTCTGTATTCCTCCCAGGCTGCCTGTCCTTGCTTCCACCCTCTGTAGGCTTCCTTTTTGTGCTTGAGTTTGTCCAGGAGCTCCTTGTTCATCCATGCAGGCCTCCTGGCGTTTTTGCCTGACTTCCTCTTTGTTGGGATGCATGGCTCCTGAGCCTGGAGGAGGTGATCCTTAAATATTACCCAGCTTTCTTGGGCCCCTCTTCTCTCCAGGGCTTTATCCCATGGTTCCCTACCAAGCAGATCCCTGAAGAGGCCAAAGTTTGTTTTTTTGATATGGGACTCATCTCTTTCTGGATCTTGGTAAACTAAGTTTTACTTATAAAGCTGCTTTTTGGATCTGAGAAACATGGGATAAAAATATGGTCTACTGCAAAGACCTACAGTCTAAGCATAAAAATGTTAATTCATCCTGAACTCAGGTGTACAGGGGAATACAAGATGGAAATGAAACGTGAGTTGGCATGGTAATTGATAATCTCAGCACATTTTGCAAAAGTCTGAAATAACTCTTTTCCAAGAGTCCACTAATGAGGAAATGAGTTTATTCCTGAAGTGAGCTATCACCCTCATCATGATATCTCCAACAATTTCAACACCAATTTCACAAGCTTTAAAGCTCCACACATCACTGAAATATTAATCTGGTTTTGAGGCCTTTTCTGAGGGTTTCTTTTCCAGGCTGAATCCTAGGACTCATTATGCTCATAAAGATGCCAGAAGATGTTAGTGGAAAGTAGAGGTCTACCACCCTAAGGGCTCTCGGTCATGAACCATCATGGAGTCCAGTCATTCTGGAATAACATAATGGGAATAACTCTGATGCTTTTCTACTTCTTAGTTACTAACTGGGCTTGAAATGAGAAATTATACTTCTTCATGGTGCCATGGAATTTTCTGATTACAATAAGCAAGGAGACTCTGACTCAGCAGTATTAGTGTATTCATAGTTGTTTCTGACCCTATCAACTGACTTCACTGCTCAGTCAACAGTAGAGTTAGGTTAAAACCAGTTTTAAGGGTTATCCAGACCCTATGCCTAATGGCTGAGAAAGCAGCACCAATGATCACAAAACCTAGTGGGTTTTTTCACTACACATCTTATCACAACTTCTTTTGGCTTGAAAATGTACACACTGATGTATGCTAAGTTCTTGTCAGTAGCCACTTAGACTGCCTCTGACGACTGCAAAGGTGGGGAGAGACCTGGGGAAAGGGGAACCTTTGGGTCTGTTTCTCTTGCAGTGAATTTCTAGGATTAGGGCTGTATCCATAGGTCAGAATATTCAGGTTAGGTTTGTTGACCTGAATTAGTTGGAAAGGTAGACATTTGATTGAATACAACTGGGAAAGCACCTTTGAAACCTACTAAGAAACTCCCTATTTAAGTATGTTTCTGGACTAAATATATACCTTGTTTATTTATCAGATCACTCCAAGGGAATATGTTTTCCCATTTTAAACAAATGCAAAAATTATATACTAGTACTGGAGATGTTAGCTTTAATCCATGAGTGCTTGTAATTTACATAGGTTTGCATACTCTGGTGACAACATAATTTGCCAGTTTGTACTGGAAGGAGGTCTGAAAAGAACTGAAAATTGTGGTCAGGGGCAGGAAAAAAGAGGAAGAAATACTTGATAATTTTGACATTACAGTATTATTAGTAATTCCTGTGTTAATGGAGAATGACAACTTATTTAATGAAAAATAAGCTACTTTTCTTAACAAGATTTCCATAGCTTTGTAATTGAAGCAATGATGCTTTTAACTAGAAGATAAAGTAGCTAAGTCAATGTTATAGGCTGAAACATTTAAAAAAATGATGCCATTCATAGTTAAGTCATTTCGTACTTCATGTCAATGTCAAAATAGAAACTTGGATGGCCCACCCACCGTAACTTGAAATATATTTCCTTGAGAGATTCATTAATAGCACTCTCACTTGAATGTCTCTGCTTGTCTAGGTGTAGTGGCTTGTTATGATTTTTGAAAATCATACCTTTACCTTTTCAAGTTTTGTATGTGTAAAGAAAATCAGCCCTGTTTCCTCAGGCATATTTTTCTACTTCTACAAAGCTAGACGGATCTTGGTAATATAATTTAATATTCTGTCAAGTGCAACGTAATATAAACTCCAAATCTAAAACTGTAAGTTCAAAGAGTAAAATAGAAAATAAAATAGGAAACCATGAAAAGCAAACCAATACTTTGATTGAACAAAAAAAATAAGCGTGTCCTTTATTTTAAGCATGGTCACAATTTCACCATCAGTCAAACATAAGTATTGAATGGGACCTTTTGTAAGCAATATTAAACAAACACTGTGTGCTCTGGCCTACTTTAATCAAGCTCTGTAAAATAGCCACATAACAGTAACTCCCTCTAAAAGGAGGCAAAAGCAAAGCACTGGCTGTATTCTGGAGAATAGAGAGAGTTATGAGGCTGTGTTATCAACTACCATAACCAAAATTAGAAGATACGTGAAGGAATCTAATTGATATTAGCTCAGCTTGTAAACCAACCTCAGTATCACTGGGTCTTTGCAGAGAATGTTTACTAAAGGTCACTGCCTCCTGGAGCCCCAAGCCAAAGGCAAAATGTAGGTTAAGAAAGTAACAAATTAAACAGCCAACATCAGGGAACACTTATTCACTCTCAGAGCAATAAACATTTGGGACAGCTTACTTCATGCTTTTTTCTCTTCACAAACACATGAGTGTTAACCCAGAGAGTCAGAAACATTTACTCCAGGGAGAACTACATAATGCCCTTGATGATGGCTGAGTTCTCCATCGCCTTTATTCATCTTCTGATTTCACTGTTTTCTTATCTAGGTTTGTAAATCACATTTTCAGCAAACTAAAGAAAACAAATCTCTTACAGTTTTATGTCCCAGAACCTAGTGACTAAGCAAACAAAATGAATGTCTAATCATGAAACACATTTTGGTGTGTAACCACAAAAAGATGCATTTTTTGCAGAGCAGTACCATGTTAAAAACCTAAAATATGTACCCCTAAACTGCCATCTATCCACTCCCAGAAATATTCTTTTTTTGAAATTTCAACAGTTTGTATATATATAATTGGGAAAGTGAAAAGCGCAAGTAAAAATATGCACAGAATTTGAAACAGCAAATCAAAATTGAATGGACATTGCATGAACAAGAATTATTTTCAGTGTTATTATTGTATTAATCAGTAATTAAGAATATTTTTATAATAGCATATGTAATAATTCAGAAGAAAAACTACCTAAATATTACAAATAATAATAATTTTCAGCACAGACATTAGCAATAAGATGTTCTGAGCTGCACTTATTTTTATAACTCTCATTTTCCTAAAGGAATTATGCTGTAGCTTCCATTCTGGCCAATGAAACATTTCTGTATGGAATTTCTACTATGTAGTGATCAAAATTTGATATACATTAAATCAGAAATTAAAATATCTCCATTCGCTTTATGTGACTGGTCTGAATAACATGAAGTTTCCTTACTGACTCCTTTGGGTTCTCCTGTGGCTGTATCTGGTGGGATCCCCTCTGACTGGATCCTAAGGTGCAGGGTCTTCATTTAAACCTGTCCAGCTCAATTCTTTACTTCTGGGTCCTCAGTCAGGGATGAATCCCATCTAGTTATTGGCTACTTCAATCTTCTAAAATCTTTTAAGAGTATTTTGGGAAAACCCTGCCTGAATGGTTGCCTGAGCTGTTTCACCACCATGGTGAGAAAAGCAACCAAGAGAAGAGGCAAAGAATATTCTCTCAAACACCATTTCCTCCAGACATAAAAGCAGTTATAAGACCTAGAAGCTCAGACATCTCTATTTTCTCTCATTGTCCTACAAGGAAAATGGGATCTGATCCCTACCCCTTCAGTGCTTCTCCACAGCAACTTGGGAAGAGAGAAAGCGGAGAGTGTTTTTCACCTCTGAAACCATTGCAAATAATGGGTCTGGAGGGGGAAAGCGTGAGCAGATGTTCCCAGGAGTTACATCCCAAATGAGTCAGTCCAGGAGAACAGACTCAATAAAGAATGGGCAGGAAGACCTGAAATCAAGGGAATCCTGCACAAATGCAATAGCTTTATTTTGTTGTTTGTTTAGCTTTGTTTTAAGTAAAGATTTTCCTGCAGTTCTATTGACTAGTAATGATGTCAGAAGATAAGCTCAGGAAAGGAAAGTAACCAGTTTGCTATTCTTTGAAAAATCCATCATAGAATAGATTAAGATGTCCCAGTGTGGGGGCTCTCATGAGACCTTTGGAGCTGATTATTTTAAAAGAGGAAAAAGAATTGAGACCGGAGTCCATCTGGAAGCAAACCTTCACGAGTGTTCCAAAATAATAAGGAATAATATTCCAGGAATTCACAAATAGTTTAGGATTGATCTATTTTATTCAGCAAATAAACTTCTAAATATGCATATGCATATTAACTTGAGCTTGTGTTTAATCTTCATAAGCAATTTAGCTGTGGATGCTTTCTCGTTTTGTTGCTTACAGATTTACTGAGTAGGAAATGAGAGCTGTGCTCCTATCAGGACTGAATCTCACCTTGTGCAGAGGCCATCAGTGTGTTATCACACTGCAAAGCCAGGGTGCTGGGTGGCAAGGAAAAGTTACGGGAAAAAACCCTCACCCCCCAAAAAAAAGAACAAACAAAACTCCATCTTTCATAAGGATAAAGAAAGTATTGTTCTGTTTCAGCCCATCATACTCCAACATGTTATAAATGCAGTAATTTGTAACATAATCTAAACTGCTACTCCATTTATGTTACTTCGTCTCTCAAAATATATTACAGCAAGTGTTCCTTATTGGATTAAATCTTGCCTCTCAATCAACAACAGATGCAGCAGTTCATGCAAGGTGAATAGCATCTGTGTATAAACAAAACACATTAGGTTCGCCGACCGTCTTTGTAATTCCTCTGACATCAGTGCATCTTTAATTCATAGTCATACCTAGACTCATGTCTTTTTTCCTTCCTTTTTTTAAAGTTGTCAGATATATTAGTGGTCTAGCTACTCTTAAAATAATCATTATCACCCCTCTCCCAAATATTTTTGCGCCACAGCCTTTTGCTGATAGGCTCCAATCAGTTATGAATCCTATTAGTGGCAATTGTATTTGTGAGCAGAACGATATTCTATCATTATAGCAGACAGCTAGGACATTTGCACTTTAAAGCAAGTTATATATTGTAACAAAAGCAGCATAAATTGGAATTGATTTCATTAGAGAAATTTAACACCAGAAAAAATAATGGCACTGATTTTTCTTCAGGGACACTATTGCATTACAGTGTTGCTTCACTAAATTAAAAATATTATCAAGTTGGCAGTAAATTCTGGAATGCATTACTGTGCAAACTATAAAGTCTGTTTAATGGCTGAGAGCTCATATATAACAATGGAAACATAAGACAAAGTGATTTTTTTTTTTTAAAAAAGCAAACTTTAAGACCAGGAAACTTTGAGAGCAAACAGTATTATAAATGAAAGAAAAAAAAGAAAAAGATAAATACATTTTGTAAGTAGTTTAATGATCCAGTAGCATTGCTGCTGCTGCATTTAGCTTTTACTGTTACTGGAATTGTTTATTGATTGGAATATCAAAATGACTACAGCATTCGTGTGCTGGACTATAAATATTTGTAATTCTATCAAATGAGATGTTTCACTCAAAGGTTTAAATTGTTCTTTTTTTTTTTTTTTTTTTTTAACCACGTAAAAAGAGTAGTGGGGAACTGCTAAGACCATTCTGGAACTCATAAAATCCTCAGTGCTGGTGTGGAGAGGAAATAGTCATTGATATATTAGATTTTAGTTGAAGGTGAAAATCTATTTGACAGGTTCCTATTCTCCTTCACTGGATGAGCAGCACAGGGAGATGACATGCCTGTCAACAGCTATCCCAAGGTTATATCTTTACATAAGTACCAGGAACATATAGTGGAGTGTCTCCTCCTTATCAAATTTTTCCTTAAAAAGTGAAATATAGATACTAATACATGCAAAAAATATGGCATTACATTTGTGGTGGAATTCATCCTATTTGAAGTGACCATATTCCTCTTTATTGACAAGCTTCAGAGACACCCCTAGCTCCTAGGCACCCAGGTGAAGATCAATAAATTCAATTTAGATACCTAAACAAAAGATATCTGAGAATTAAGATGTGCTCAGATGATCAGTTTGGCTTCCATTTGCCAACTGAGAAGGCTAGAGGCCTCCTATAAGTCCTGTGTTGTATCTGCCAGAGACGTGTCTCAAAAACCCTGGGTCATCTCATGTGCTAGTAGACCCCTATGTCTAGTCACCTGAATTGCTTGTTATGTACATGACAGGAGACAGTCTTGCATTCCATCACCATATTCTCTTTTTCTATTTAGTATTACGTATACATAAGGTTACCTGGCACATTCTATTATGAAATTCTGCTTTCAAATATTCAAAACTTTAGCCACTGGAGCTGAAATTTTCTATGTCAGGCTTCTTATGGAAAGAATCTGCAAACAGGGCACAATCATATTGAAGACCAAAATAGAAGAAAAGACATAATTTTGTCCATATTTTATAACTATCCTTTGAGAAACTCTGTCAGTGGCATAACTTTGGATGTGACATTGTGGCCTTTGCCAAACCCAAGGCAATTTGGCCAAGTTACAGACTTTTTTTTTTTTTTTTTTTTTGGGGGGGAGGGAAAGGAAGAAAAATAATTTCACATACTTTTAAGACAGACTTGTAATGCTTAAAAGAGACTGCCCACCCTGAGCATGCTTCTGTTCTGACTTCAAAGTTACCCTCCCTAGAAGATATGATTTAATCCAGATCTCACAGTTCAGATGAAGTAGATCTTTTGCTTGCATTCCCAGTTGGCAGGCTAGGAAGAGGAAGGAGGAGGCTACAGTTTAATTTGACTTTTAAGGGGTGTGGGAATAAGGAAAATGGGCTGTTGAGAGGGGATAAAAGCACCAGCAATCTGACAAAGGAAAGCAGAAAGAGGTTGGGATGATATATAGTGAAGTCCAGAAGTTTGGTGGTGAGACCTCAGGTTCAGAAAATGTGAGAAGACTTCATTTTTAATTTTTGTTTTTGAGAAGCAGCTGCCCCAGGAGCTATGGAACTGATGAAGCCTGGTTTTCTTTTAATCTGTATATCCAGAGACCCCCCCAGCTCAACTCCATCCCCTTGTCACACTCTCCAGGTCCCCAAGGCCCTACATTCACCCTCAGCTCTTCCTCAATCTGCCCTCTGCAATCCAATGTCAATTTTTAGAGAAAAAGCTGTGAAGTGAAACTATATATGTAAGGACCGTCCAGAATTACAAATACACTAACTGGCTAGTCAAGTGTAATAGGTGAGATTTGTTCTCTACTTCTTTTTCCCTCAATAGGGAAATTAACTCAAATTTCACATCAATTTTCTTAAAATTTTCTGAAAATTTTCTCAAAACATGTAGCAACTTAACAATTTTTTAAAATATTATTGGAAATTGGAGAATACATTTAAAGTTTACAAGAATAAACTCTCTGGAAGTGGACAGACATAATAGTCCCTGCCAGCGTTTTTCCCTTGGAAACCTGGCTTAAAATGACGGCATGTTATACATATTTCATCAGAGAGTAAATTCAAATAGAAGATATAACTTCAGTACTGTAATGTTAGGATATTTGGAGTTGTTATGACTTTGTCTAACTCCAATACTGAAATCTTTTTAAATTGTTAAGTTCTGGATATTCAACATTCTAAATTGGCTTTTCTTTATCCTTATGTCTTCTGAATAATATGGCTATATAAAAGCACACTGGACAGAGGAAGCAAAAACAAGTGACCATTTTCTTATATAGGAGATTCATTCCCTCAGAACAGAACAGAGTAAAATAGAATTATTTGCAGAAATTAAAGCAGGAAACTCTTTCAAAGGTTTTGCTAAGATCAAGGCGGCTGATCCTACAATTTGCTGCCACAAAGCACTTTGAGTACTAAGCATGCACTTATCTTTAAGCACATGAATAGTCCCAGAGGAGCCTTTGTTGTTCTTTGATTGTTTTTTTTTGGGTTTTGTTTGTTTGTTTGTTTTTCTGGATTAAAGTCACAATTATGAGCATTTTACAGCCCTGAGCTCTGAATTAGTGTATCTATTGGAGGGGGGGAAGGGGGGGGGGAGGGGGCAGGCAATAAACAGATACTCCAGTCAGGGGAATTAGAATAAATAAATCTCTAAACATAATTTAGTTTATGTCTCATTTCCCAGTGCTCCTATAAGTAATAAAAAGAGCAATAGAAAAAGGAAGAAAAAAAGAAAAAAAAAAAGGAAAAAAAGCCCAAAGCACCCTGCAGCAACCTCTAGAAGGCACTGCTTGAAACAGAAGGAAAAGAGTTCCTGGACAGCCAAGCAACTGTTACATCTAAGTTTACCCATGATGCCTATAGACCCTCCTTTCAGATCACTCAGTAAATCAGGTAGGGAAACCAGGCTCCTTTTGTAATCTCTGCCATGCTGGGAGGGCACGGGTTCACAAACATGTAGGATCCGTGTTGAGACATTCAGTTTCTTGTTCCCTTATGTTCATACAAACTTGCAAAATTTATACAAATTTGCAAAATTCAGTGACAATGTCAAGTAAACAAACTGTTTTTTTCTCCATGTGAATACATAAAAATGGAAAGGGGAAATTGCCATGGGAAACAGTCTCTTTTCTAACCATTCATCACTGTGTTAAGCTTGTCTTCATGCTATGAGAGAAATTCCTTAAAGAGTTGAACTGGGATGCTAATGACAATGGCATAGGATTTATGGCCAGGTATTGGCAGGAACCACTAAAAATATCTAAAGCTGCAGATGATTTATGAGGCATCATTCCCCAGCAACTGCAAATGCAATTTATATAGACTGGTAAGAATCATGGTATAACATGGTCCTTTTAAACAGTAATTTTAAATGATAGTATGCTGAATGTATTTCTTTAATGAACAACAATCATGAGATAGAAAAATGTAATGGACATATGCTAAATAAGTAATAGAAACTGCATAATAGAAGGAGGGGAAAAAGTTCAATATTTGCCAGAGAAAAGCACGATGAGTTAAGAACATTCCTTGTCCTGCTTATGATCAGGTGTGAGTGATGACTGTGGTGGCAGCAGTCCTGGTGCATCTTTGGTTACCTGATGTCTCAAGGCACAAGGACAGTGACATCTTTAGGCATGTGCCATCCTTGGTCACCTCTCCCTGACCTCTATGTTAAGTGAGCCCACGTGTCGGGAAGGATAGTGCACCCTCTCCTAGGTGCTCCTCACCTGTACTCAGGGAAAAGCTCTGCAGGCTCAGCAAAGGTTTGTGTCACCTCCGTCTGAAGCTTAGTGGTTATGATTAAGCTGCACAGTCAAAGGAAAAAAAAGAGATTGCCATTTCTGTGGATGATTTATTCCAGCCAAACAGCTGTTGTATTTAAAATGGGATGAATTGCTCCCTGTAGTTGTCACTTTCTTCCTGGGTTATAGAGGAGCCTAGATGACTGGTTAGACTAAGACTCTTATCTTTTAGAGGACTACAATCAGGTAAGAGGGATCCAATTCTCAATGAAGATCTCCTTTTACAGAAGAAAGCTGAAATACAGTGATCTTTCCTGTTTTCAAATGTGTTATAAACTTAACTGCGTTAAAGTCATGAAAGAAGGATCTACTTTACACAGACTTATTGGAGAAAATTGGTCTTTTCTGTACAAATGGATCAAATCTATTTCTGACAAAAGTTTGTTAGTGGAAGCAGACTTACGTTAGGAATGAACTTACACTAAAACACACTCAAAAAAACCCCAAACCCAATAAAACAGACAGTCTAGCAAAACTGACATCCTACAGGATAACTTAATTAAAGCCAATGTTAAAAATCTCAAATTAGTAAAATTAGTAAATCTCAATTAGTAAAATCATTTAGGTGCTACTCTGTGTAAATAAAGCACATGCACTGGGATAAATATCAGGAAAGAAAGGAAGAGAATACAGAAAGTGAATAGGGAAATGTAGAAGGAGGAGACACAGAAGATGCAGAAAGAAACTTGTGATGGCAGAAGATGTGCAGTCTGTAAGGAAGAACCATTTTGAGCTGTGCTACCTGCAAGTGCAAATCTCCTTTTGGTCATAAAGAAAGTCTTCAGCTATGTGTCAAGGTCACTGAGAAAAGCCTGAATATTTTATCTGCAATTTATTTGGCTACTCAGGGCACCTTAACTGAATTTAACAAGAAATTAGACTGTCAAATTTTAGGCCCATAAGCTGTGTGCAGTGTCTTAAGGCTAAAGCTGCTTTCTTCGCTTGTACTTGAGCAATGCATTTGAGTTGTAATACGCATTGGAATAAGTTTAAAAATGATTTACTTTCCATTACTCAAGTTCATAATTATTTTTTCATTTCTTACTCCTCAGGCTATGGGTCTGAGTTCACCACCTTATTTTTCCTTACAATCATTTTCATTAAAGACTGGGTGCTCTGAGATAAAACTGATTTGAAATGAAGTATTTCTCAGCTCCTTTAAGGAATTCATTTCATCTAAGATTAGCTCCCTAAAAGTTAGAAGTTTAGTTGACATCACTCATTTATTGTCCATCAAAACTTGTTGAATAAAGATATCTCCAGAGGCAGATTTGTTCCATCCTGGTCTAGGCAGGCACCTACAGGAAACAGGACTGGTGACTTCTAGAGGTATTTCTTTCCCTCCACTGAGGGAAATGTTAGACATTTCTCTAACGGATTCACAACAAAACAGCGAAAATGTCAAGATTTAGAAATTCTACATTCAACAGTTCCTCCAGTTTAAAATTTTACATAAGAGCAGATAAAAACAATTGGCTTTGACTTTCCTACATATTAGAACATGTAATTTATTACAGAAACTTAAAAAAGACCTAGCGCAAAAATCATTTTGAGCACAAGAATAATTTTGAACTCAAAAATCAAAACATTGTTTCATTCTGTTTGCAAATCCTCTCTCCCTCTGTCTCCTGCATTTTCCTGCATTAAGAACATTTTTTCAGGGGAAAAAAGAACTTCACCAGCATTTTCATAGAAACAGGTTTTTGCAGAATATTGCTCCACAAATTTTTACCAATCGCTTATCCCTGTACATGATCTTTTACACATGAACTGTCATAAAGTCATTCTAGTTCCTGTAGATATTATCAAGTCCTTGTCTTGTAGGAGTAGATCTAATAATTTGGAAGATCTGCAATCCATATTTGTTTCCAATTTTTTTTCCTCTTATCCTTCCCATTTTCTCATCTCTGCTTATTTATTTGTTTGTCTATGACACTTGATTTCTCCATGAAAATCTGATACCTACCCCAGAGAGAAAATAGAGCTCCTGTTTCTGTTTTGCTGCAGGCCTCTGTCAAAGTTATTAAATGGACATCACAAGCACTATGTCACTCTTTCTGTGCTGTGGGAATGCAAATAATTTTTGAGTTTTGGGTACACGGCATTTGGTTTTTAAAACAATGACCTCTATGGACTGGAATGTCATTTTAGTATATAGGAAACACAGGAATCACAGTCTCAGTTCCCTCATCTCCCAATGTCCCTGAAGAATATATATATTACAAACAAACACATCCTATCCTTGTTTTGAGGATAGGTCTTTTAGAACATTTCCTCTAACATATCCTGCAGTACCCAATTTGGCATCCAGTTCAACTAACAAGGAGATAAAACATCTTCTATTCACTGATTTTGTTAACGGACGCTAGAATCCTGCACCAAAAGATACTGGTATCTGCTGCCTTATGGAAGAGAGCACAGCTCATGAATAACATCAGGATGTGAAAGATGTGGGTCTCATTCCAGTAAGGCATTGAAGACAATGCCTCATGGGAAATTATTGGTTCAGATAGAGAATATATGAGATGAAATTTAAGAGTACATACTAAAAATGCATGCATTTGGTAAAGCTTCAACTACAAGGTGCAAACTCAGTTGGAGGTAACAGAAAAGGAAGATGACCTAGATACAAAGTGATCACAGGCTGTCTAAAGTCTTCGATGTCATGAAATTTGAAGACCTATTAGGTGAGATACCTTCACCAGTGATAGGAAAGCACTAGCACTTTTCGTACTAGGCATTGGTACAATCTTGTTAGGAATACGATTTACAGTTCTAGTTACCTACATTCAAAAATGTTGAGTATAATTGGGAATGGGGAAATGGTAATTTGGGTAATCACAGGACACAAAGGCTTCATAGTTTTAGAATAAAGATTGAGAAAAAATATAGTTGTTGCTAGTAGGTTTTGAAGAAAGGGGAATTATTGAAGCAGAACTGTAGTGTAGACCCGAGAACTGTCTGCGAAGAGATTTAAAACAGAGATTAGAAGGGATCTCAAATACCCTTCCATCAGGGATGGTGAGGCCTGGAAAAAAAACCCCAAAACTCTGTATAGTTTTAAGTCTATGTATTGCTGTCATCTGTGTCAACAAGAAGCTTGAACCACTGATCCAGTCTTCTGTATGCATGTTGTAGGGTAAAATGTATTACAAGAAAATTCAAAAGCCTATGTCAAACAGGAAAAAGAAAATCTGTTTGGACTGAGTTTTATGCTGTGTTATCATTATTTCAATTGCTAGTAAAGGCAGAACCTGTGAATGGGCTTGTGCACTAACCACAAGTGGACGTGTGCAGGCATGACTTGTGCTAGATGGGTAAAATAACTTTTTTTTTTTTTATATAACTATTAGTTCTGGAAAGGATATGGCCAATAACTGTAGTGTCTGCAAAGGAAATAAACATGCTAGCAAATCCACTTTCACCTTTCAGAAATGCCAGTACAGTGGTGTGATGTTTCATTTGAAAGAAGACATTACACAGGTCGGGAATGAAGAAGATTCTTGTTTATTCAGAATTCTTTGAAAAACAATAATAATAAAATAAAGGGCATGCCTGGGATGTTTCATTTCTTGTTCAGCATCAGATGACCATGAAACTGTGCAACAATGAGCAGCAAAAACCACTTTATAGGTGATATCTGGTGTAGTTTTCTTTATAAGCTTGATTTAAAATACCATACACCCAAAGAAACTAATCCTTTTGTAAGGACAGAGATCAGAACTGGAGTTTCCAAAGCTTATTATGAATGTCTGCAGAGGTATGTCAATGGTCTAGGGTAAATCTTTAGACTATCTGAACTCAAAGGTGGCTGAATTATTTTCACAAACTATATTCCTTTGCATGCCTATGTCATGTACAAGCAACCATGAATACTTAAACCTGCTCTTAGCTGATGTTGAGATACATGCTAGTTACAGCAAGGCATGTTACCTCCTAGGGACATGACCTCTAGCGAGCAACTACTTTTACAGAGGTAAAAGTTTGTCAAACCAAAACTTAATAGATTCCTGGATTTCCATCAGGCAGGTGATCAAGATTTTTTTCTCGACAAGAAATTTTTAGGTAACAAGTATATTTTAAAATGGTGGAAAACTTTTGTCTGATCTGTCATGAGTTATGCAGTTGCTTTGTAGTGAGCCAGCTGTGCATGTCCTGAATGCAATGCCATAGTTTTGATAGATTGGTATTTTCTTCTTTTATTGAAAAGTGAGAGGTAGGCACTGGAAAGTACTTATGGCTTAGAAGTAGAGAATTTTGAATTTTGTTTTGTTTTAGGAGTTTTCCACACCTATGACTAGGCCACTGAGAAGCATAGACAGCCACGAAGTAACTATATTCCATTACCCATAGGTCTCCATTAAGCATTATCCATATCTACAGGGAACTGAAACAGATTTTCTTTAAGGCAGGAAAAGCCCTTCCGAGTATAATTAACCTCATGAAATTGAATTTTTATCTATTTACTTCCACAGGATCTGCCCTGTGTGTATTTACTGGCTTGTGTTCTTTTATGCTACGTTGTTTTGTTTTAAAATAATATTGTGCACTTCAACTTTTTTACAAATTACAGTCCTTCAGGGGGATTAGTCAGGAGTCTTATGCAATAAACCTATAAAGAAGTGGAGGGAATATCAGCCAGTGATTAATCACATATAGCTCTCAAAAAGAGTTTTCTTTTCCTTTTATCCACATCTCACATGCATACTCTAGCCTCCTGAGACAAAGCTGAGTTTATCTGTGGACTGGCAATAACAGCATACACTGTGGAGGTGAAGTGAAGATAAGCCAAGACTCTTTATTAAACTGCTGCCAGCAAAACGAATGCCCTGAAGGACTTGAATTGGCAGTTAACTCTAAGCTGTTTTCTTCAGAAGTACAAAAATAGCCCTTAAGTTTTCCACCAAAGAAAAATGTGAAACCACTGCATTTGGAAAAGAGAACATTCTTTCAAGACTGGCAACAGAGAAATATTTTAGGTTGCTGGGTTGTTCTTTTCACACCAACTGCAAGGTTTGTGACTACACCGTTTACTCAGCAAATTTCAGAGCAGCTCTAAGGTTGTATTTGGGGTCCTCTAAGCCTTGGGCTTGGGATTCAAAATGACCCAGTGTATATACCTTCCAGTTTGGCACGTTCTCTTGAATCTAATGTGGATAATTCCGGATTATCTCAAATTCTCCAGGAGATGCTCTAGGGAACCAAGTGACTCATTTTAAATTCTCACAACCTCAGACTACGTCCCAGTGTTGACAGTACACCATACCAGACCTGCCACTTAAACACCCCATCTGCAGGATTTAAGGACTTAACTGATTTCTTTTCAGGCAACATGGTGGACCAGAGAGGAAGAAAGTACACACACACAGTTAAAGTAATACATGAACACTCTTTGTGATGGTGTAGCTAGCATCCACAGTGATCTCCATAACAGGAGACTTTTGTTTTTATGAAATTGGTGTATCACCAGTGTGTAGGAGTCTGGGCTGATCAGGTTTCCAGTGTCTGGAAATTACTTGACAGGAGTGGATACTCACAAAGTTACCAAGCTGTTGCTGCAGAGATAAAGTCAGATTGTCACACAGGGTCAGGAATGTGACCATGTACCTCTGAACCAGCAATTCACGAATAAATACATTCCATCTCAAGTATCATACACTTCTGCCACCACATAATTGCTCATTGCTCTTTACAGCCAGTGGCAGATGCTGGGTTTATAATTGTTAGCGATCATCATGAACAACTGAGGGTTTCAAACAAATGGGGGATGCTTAGCAGAATTCACTTGAAAGCCCACGTGAAGATGTCAGAATGCCAACATGAGTACCCAGCCACTGCACTCACAGGAGAGACAGAGTTGGCCCAGCTTTCCGTCATAGAGGTTCTATAGAGCCCTCAACTTGGACTGGTGCCTGTCCCACTTCTTTCTTAGTATAAGATCACCATAAGGCCAATTCATAAATTTAGTACTGTTAATAAGGGCTGAACCGGACTAGGTTGTCGTTATGCAGTATCTCATAGGTCATAGAGTTAATGTTTCTTCTATGACACTAACACATGAAAGACTGCACAGGTCTTTGCAAAGGGACACGGGAACACTTGTGTTGCCAAGGCTGTGACAATGGCTAGGTAATATGGGTACAACATGGTCACTTTGAAGGAGGTTCAGGACCTGAAATGTGGGCATAGATAGGGGGATATGCTGTGAGTCAGCATTATACAGCACAGAGAGTACCTACCCCTATTTCTGCCCAGAGCAGGAATGGCGTGCAGCGAGCAGAACTCCTGGGCAATATACTATGCTCCATCATTATCTTGATTAAACAATTAGGATTTGCTCTAAAGCTCTCTGAGGTTACAAGTATTTCAATGACCTTGTGGAAGAAGAGAGACTGCATGACTACTCAAACTACTGCAATAACTAGTCCACTTGTACTCACACTAGTTTCTTATCTTCTGCTCTGTACATGACGGTATCTGCTTGTTTATGTTGGTTGTTGCCTAGACCATAGCACTAAAGTCTTCTACAGCAAGCCATTAACAATGTCTACCCCCTTCGAAGACAGCAGTCCAAGAGAGGTTGCAAAATGGCATTTTCTGCCTAGTGTCTGCCTCAGCTCCCTGTGCCTGGCAGGACACTGTGTTGGCAAGTGCGATCGAGTCTGGTTCCCACATGCTCTGAAAGAGGCAATCATGCTCCATCCAAGCACATGCATGAAAGTTTGGTACCTATACAGGAGGCAGGTCTAGGAATGACATAATTTCAGGTTTACTCTGCTGCAGAATGTAGACAGCGTTTGTTTGGGGTTTTGTTGGTTTTTTGGGTTTTTGTTTTTTTAGTTTACAAGGTCTTATTACAATGCCATCCTTGTTTCTTTTCTGTTGTCCTTGTAGTGGAACTGAACAAACTAATTAAAAATGTTTAGGACTCACTATTACTCATCTGTAAAATAGGAATGTTCTGTTCTTTTCTAACACAGGCATGTGCAGAGATTACGTGCTTGTTTTACAAGCATTATGTAGCATACAATCCCTTTGTTCCAGAAGTTAAGACCTCAGCTACAGACGTTTTGCTTTGGACTGAAAATTGGCATGCACTGCTTCCTTCAGAAGCATAACTCTTTTGGCAAATTGGCCTTTCATACTTCAACAAGTCTTCAGTCTTGAACATGGCTTTTTATTCTCTGCTTTTTTCTCCTTGTTAAAAAATCTTTTTTTTTTTTAAATACACTTGATCATATATTTTGTACTTCATAAAAAGTAAAGCAAGGCTTCTACTTTATCCTTGCTTAATGTATGGTCAAGAGAAAATGGTTCTGCTTGGTTTTAATTGTTCTCAATCTCTACGATAATTTTCTTTCCATCTTTGATTGAAATACACATAGGTAAAAAAACCTGCATTTAAATAGTACACATTCATGTTTTAATCCCTCTGTGGGATTAAAAAATTAAAAATTAATGAAACATTAACCTTTAATAAGAGCCAAAATATGTATGTCATTACTGAGCTGTATGTCAGACTGTCATTATTAACAGAGGACCATGGACGAGACTCCAATAAATCTATGGGCAGTAAGTAAATTTAGGATTGTTAGGGATTCTGTGTTGCACAAGGTGAACACATGATGTCTTTGAGAGCACTTTGACCTTTCTTGAGCCAAAGACGACCCTGTATTAGAGAGTTTCTGTACTACACAAAATGGAGTGATACTGGTCCTTTCCAGTAGAAAACATTAGCATTTGGGTTAAAACAGCTGTCTAACATGAGCATCCAAACAGCTACCAAGTTTTAGAAACAACACACTACCCCTTTACTTTGCAAGGAAAGAGTTTAAAGTAAGACATTCTGGGAGAAGATCAGGAGTCTTGCATGGGGTAAGGTGCCTTCCCATGTCCCATGAAGTGAATGAGAGGCTGTAGCCCTGGCCCTGCTGCTTCTGTAGGTGAAGGCTGTGTGCAGGTTACGGTCTACAACCCCAGAGCTGGGGACAATTTGAGACACCTCTTTACTAACATCCAGTTTAAATTCATTCTAGGGAAAGTCTAAGCTAGTACCTCATAACCATGGTTCATGCACAATACAGGCCACCTGCATAAAATGGGAAATATGTAGTGATTTGGAACAGACTATGCCCTTTTGGGCTCTACGTTTCAGTTCCTAAAATCAGTTCCTGTTATCTTCAGCAATAACAGATCTTTCTCTCCTCACTGGGATGTTGAGAGGATAAATAAAATCAGGATTCTGGGGCACACAGAAATAATGATGATGTGATCCATGAAACAGCCTAGGATAGATGGATACAAACTGGGATATTTCCCTTAAAACAGCAGCCAATCCCTTAGTAGCCTTTATCGCACTTATGGCAGTATGATATTACAGAAGCATCCATAAACTGAGGAGCAGAAACACACATCAAGAAAGCAAGTAAAGCAAGTAATGGTGTGGCCTTGTTCTTCTCTTTCTCTGTCAATAAATACTTTCCTGGTCAGAGTCTAATGACGGTTATAATTACTCTGAGTTACCCAGAAACAGATTTTAAAGAGTGAAGGGAGAAATTAATCTAACCAGGAGTCATCTAAAAGTTAGATGTGTAAATCTGAGCTAGTTAGCCTATGTTTCTGTTATAACCATTGGGAAAAAATATAAAGAACCCTCAAAGGGAAATTCGTCCAGTCTATGTAAAAGATCTATGTTAGTGTGCGATGGACCATTCACTGGGGGAACCCAATTCCTAGCATGGACTTACACATCTAACTTTTAAACAACAATAATAAAGATCAACCCTACCCTGGATTTAAGCTTTATATGAAGTTTTCTACAGTATTTTTCCCCATCATTTTGCTTCCCAAGTGTGTTTACACAACAGAATGGACAAATTGCCCTCTTAGCCTATGTATGCTACTTGACTTGTCAAAAGATGCTATTTTTATCTTACACAACGCTAGCTGATAAAAATTGACAGTCTTGCATTGGGTGTGAAATTATTCATATAACTCCAGATTTTACTGCTTCTCAATGCCATTTTTAATCTAATCCCCTTTACATATTTATTAGCTTCCTCAGCTGGTTACAGGAATCAAAGAATAGAAATCATTGCAGAACTGGAGACTCATTTCACCAAACACTTATATGAAGTTCAGCCCAATATCACTCTCTTAGTGTCAGAACAGCAAACCACCGTTTAAGGAAACATGGGAAGACAATCAGACCTAGGTCTTTTCATGTGGACCTGAATTTTGTGTGAATATTTAAGAATATTTCTTTCAATACAGAAATTACTCAGCTTTCATACATCGCTCATGAAAGCTGATGTCTGTCTTAAACCATTTCTTTAATTACCTATTCCCATTCCTTTTACCTCTATTGCAGGTTGTAAATTTCTCCACTATAGTTTTTGTCCCACATATATTTACTTTCCTGTCTAAGGAATTGGAGGTAAGACCAGTACAGTAAAACATGCTCAGGGACACACATATATGTCTATATGGTTCATATATACTCTTTCCCATGTGACTGTCTCTAAGCAAATGAGATCGATAGCTGTTATACTAGGCAGGAAGCCAGGCTAAGATTTAAGTGCAAAAGAAGACTTAATACTAAAATGATTCTTAAAAAAACCAAAAAAACCCAAAAAATCCCACAAGCACAACAGCTGTAATCACTAGCAAAACCTGAAGTTCAGCGTTATTTAACTGAAGCATCATACTCCAGTGCTAGACTGTTCACATAATGAATGAAATCAATCTACATTGAACATTACTTAATTATAGTTGCTGAAAAGTAGTATTACAAATGTCTAAAAGCTTTTGCAGGTTAATTATGTAGAAAATTAATAACTTGTAAACTGCTTTTTTATCTTATTTTCTTCTTTATATTTCAAACTACTGTCTATCAGCATTCAGACAGCTGACAGAATAGGATTTAGGCAATTACTGCAGTATGAGAAAATGTTATAAATGCATGAAACAGCCACAAGACTGAGTTAAAGACGTACGGTGTGCTTGAGGTCATGAAGGACCAAAGAAGACCATTGAAGTTATACCAGAAATCAAACTTTCCCCAACAGGAGAGCTCACCTCTCCTTTCTTCATCTATGAGGACAACAAGCATAAAATGAAATGTCTGTTCTCATAAAAAAAATTCCTGTGTAAGCAAGATATCCAAACTGAAGATGAGCTTAGCCAAGCTCTACTGGCTCTACCTACTATTATTGTTGTTGCTACCTTGAGGGGGAAAAAAAAGAAAAGAAAAGAAAAAAAAAGTTAAAAAAGTAGTGTTAATATGAAGCAATAGCAGCTGAGCCTGGAAGGAGTCTGAGTTGAAATGGGTGAGGGAAGTGCCACAGAGGCAAGATATATTCTGTACGTTAACTTGATAAACAGAGATTTGCACGGCTCAGAAAGACATAAAATACTGCCTAGATCCCCCTATCTTGCTTGCTTTACTGCTTTGGATCCCTTGGATTTCTGGTTCTTCAACATACATAGGTCTACTTTCCAGTAGTTACCGATATGTTTCCTGAATCATGACTACTCTCTGTAACAGTGGAATATCAGCTTGCTTTAACCATGGCTGTTCCTAGTTGGACAGGTTAAATGAAAAATAGTCAAATCAAAAGAGCTTGTCAGCAGAAGAACCAGAAAGAATTGAATAGCATTTCGCTCAGAAACGTGTTCAGAAAATCACTCCAACACTTACAAATACATATTATTAAAATCCAAATCGGATGTGAATTATTAGTGTCAAGAAAAGGGGATGCAATTGAAGTAAACTCTAGCCATTATATTTATTTACCTTGTTTTAATGTTTAACTGCAAAATGGCATTATTTGAGATTTCAATGCTGCTATTTCCTTTGGCATGTTATCGAACAGATTGGGAGACTACATGTAGTTTATAAAATGTTTATGAAGGTCACGACTCAGGATTTCTACTCAGAACAGCTTTTAGGAATGTGATTAGATCCCAGTGGAACTTGAATGAATGTATAAAGTTAACTTTTCCTGAATCGGGATTAAAATAAACAGTTATTTTCTGTTTGAGAAAGCTTCTATTAACAGGCAGTAATAACTTTGAGAGATAAAAAGGAGCTGTCAGTCTCAAATAACATTGGCCTGAAAGGAGGTTAACCTTGCTAAATCCTAGATTGGCAGAGATATGCACAGATTTCCACAGAGCTGAATACCCATCCAGATAAATAGAAACGGCCATTTCAAAACCTCGCAGAATTAGCCCCAAATTTTCTAACATTTTAATCCAAAATCCTTACTTTTGTTTTCTTTTTATTTTTGTTGTTTTCTTTTCTTTCTGGAGAGAAATTATGCACATTTACGTAATGAAACCATCCAGTAAAACACAAGCCTATTCAAAATAGGTCGTTTAATAAAGCAATAATTGAATTGTGCTTTTGATACAATTAAAACATATGACACCTCTGTAAGAAGGACAAATTTCAAACATTATCTAGGTTACGCAGTGAAGTCTGCAGGCATTGTAATTTGTCCAGCCAGGTCTTTCATCCTCACCGTTTTCCCCTGCAGCAGTTCCACTGGGGAACACCAGACCCTGGTAGATGCCAGTGCTTGAATCTCGGTGCCAGGTCTTTTTCAAGTAAGGTGTCAGAGGAGCTAAACTCTCACCTGGACCTATTAATTTCACATGGCCTTCCTATCCTGGGACAGATTTGCAGGCACAGCAAAGAGGACCAGCATGCCAAAGCCTCCCTGCTGCCTCACACGGTGTGTGCTTGGTGACACATGAAAGATGCATGGAGAAGGTGGAGCATAGGCGACACAGGTAGTTTAACCATTTAGGGAAAAAAAGCAAAATGAGCGAATGGGTCAGAATAAAAAAAAATATATATCAAGTTAAGGAAATCAAACAATTTCAGTGTTGGGTATTTTTCGTTTAAGTTTTTTAAAGCTTTCTGGATTGGCAAATTGTGAAGATGGGATTGGGTACAGAGATTAGAAGGGAAACTAAACAAATCCAACAGGACTGCCAGGATTATTAATGCCAAGACTCTTACTCCAAACAGCTCTGCAGCAGTTGGCAACAATCGATTCCATTTCTGAAACGGGAGAGAAAGAAAAATGAGCATAAAAGGACTGAGCCATTCAGTAATTACCAGCTGAGATTCAATTTATGGAACAGCTGAAAGAAGTGAGAGAAGGTCACACTAAATTAGAGGCCAAAACTCGATGCTCCTGATATTCTGGGCACCTCTGATTTGCTGTGTTGGAACCAAATTCCCCTTGCCTTTACTTAGAACAGGATCAGACCCATTCATTTCAGCGGTATCTGGGATTTCTTTCTTGGAACACCAGTTCGTAGTGCTGGTGACAAGAACCATAGGTAATGATGAAAGCAGCTTGGCTACAATTTAGAAAACAGTTATACAATTTCCAAGGAGAATGGAAAGCTACAGATCTGAATCATCTAAATTAATAGGCACTTTGGAATGAAGTTGAAAAAGAGGTTAGCCAAGACCTTTGCTGTTAGAAAACATGGAGTTTATGGTTGTATATAGCCAGCTGTGTATGTCTTTAAGCCTTTATGAGGTAGTCTGAAGCCAAGGGTTGATTTGCTGCAAATTTAAATACTAAGAAAGCAGATTCAAGATGAATATAATATTTTGCAGCATTCCTGCTTACACTAGTCAAAATAGAAAAAAAAAAAAAACGCACAAAAGAAAGGAGAAATCTGCTTTAGCTTGCTAAAGAAGTAACAGAACATTTATTCCTGGAAAGGCAGGGGGTGGGAATGAGGGGGAAGAACAGAAATGAGAGCTGATAGGGAGCATTTGTTGTACGCAAAACTGACTGCAGTATAGAAAGTACTAAAGTGTGTGACTATAGTGTATCACATACAAAATATTATGTGCCACATCTACTAAATCAGTGTTTCTCTGTACCTCGTAAATATAATAAGTAACCCCAGTGTCTAAATATTTTATCAGTTAGACACGTTAAAATAAGCCATTCCTCCTTAGCTTGTTTAAGGAAAGTCTATTTGGAGGGCCTTGCCAAACCTAAATCCTGGGTCAGACCTACATTTGTAGTTCCAGCTGAATTACTCTTTTTAATTCCCTTCTCTACCCCTGCCCCCCAGCTCAGTCTGGTGCCCTTTACTTTAAATTGGAATCTGGCAACTTTCCAAAGACTTACAGAAAGTTTGCTGAGGCAATATTGTGAGCTTTTGGCTGCTTATCTGAACGATGTCCCAGCTTCCTCCAAATAGGAAGACTTTTACAAGGAAGGGATTCAAGAGCTGAACATGTTTAGACTAGTGAAAGGCAGTTAAGAGAGTATTAAATCGCAGTTTACAAGTACTTATGAAGGATACAAGGCACCAGGCATTGCATTTTTATATTGCAAAATAGATGGAGAACTTCTTTTGTGAACTTACCTTCAGTCTGGCTGCAGTGAAATACAGGATTAATGCCCACCCAAGCAGTCAGAAAGGGTAGGCCAGGGAAAGCAGCAATACTCACTACTATCATTTTTAAAGCTTTTCAGATGTACATGAAATAAAACCTATAAGCAGATATTTGGATAGATAAATTAGATAGCAGCAGAGAGTGAAACCCGAATACACCTTTTGCCAGGAGAGCTTTTTAGTGTTTAGCACATCTAATCAGTCAATTGAAATAGAAAGAAAATAACTTACTGCAAAATGGTTTACTTTCAGTCCAGGCCATTGGCACCACGTTGAGAAGCAGAATTTGGTGCATGGAGTTTAATGGATTTCAAAAGCATCTGTTGTGTCCCTTAGCCAATTAAAGGCTGTTTTCACACACCTTAAATAAGTAAACAAACAAACCATGAATAATTGTGCAGAGGGCAGTTACTTTAAAGACACAGACCAGTATTTCAGAAATTCTGTGACACCAGTGTCTAAGTCAATCTTACAAGTGGTGAAAGAGCTGAAAGTTTTGCAAATGGCTATGTAGTTATGCTTGTGGTCCTAAGCTCATACATAAAATACCTGCTCAAACACCACAGTAGTGTTTAGAGCGGTACGTCCCTCAAAACTCCCCACCTTCTCTCATCTGTTGTAATCCGTGCTGCAGGATGGATTTCTAGCATTGTGTTTAATAGCTGCCAAGGGAACTCTCTTCCACAAATGTGTCTGCTTTTGAACCCATTTATGCATCTGGCCTTCTAAAAATCCTGTGGCATTGAATTCCACAGTGTAATCATATACTGGATGAAAAAGTGGTTCATTTTGTTAGTTTCAGACCAGCTTATTTGTTTTTCTGTTTCTTAGAGTGAATAATGGAAGAACTTTCTCCCGACCATTCCTCATTCTCTTTCTCCGTGCAGCTCATGATTTTGCATGCCTCTATCATACTCTCCCTCACTTTTCTCATCTGAAAAGCCCTAAACTACTTGCTGGTTCTTTATAGACAAGGCTCTTCATGACTCTTACCCATCTTTTTCTCATTCTACCTCCTTTTTCAGGTGGAGAAAAGGATTTCTATATAGGCACAAAGATACAGGCACAGTATTTTTTTTTTTTTACTTTGGCTTAATGTTTTTTGTGGTTTATTCTCTCCTGTTTTTAATAGCAATGCTCTATTTGCCTTTATGACAGCTCTTTATTGCTGAGTGGAATTTCTGAAGAGACCAGGAACAGTGGCTCTTGGATCCCTTTCCAGACTGGCAAAAGCTAATTTAGAGGTTGCCTCTATTTATGTACAGTGAGAATTTCTCTCCCGTGTGTATCGCTTTGCATGTAACAAGAATTGTCTTCCGTCTGCGATTGTATCTCCTTCTCACTCAGCATCATGAAAACCTTCTGCAACTTTTCACAATGTATTTCAGTTTGGAATGTCCTGAATCATTCTCTGTCATCTGCAAATTTTGTCACATTGCTACTTGTTCCCTTTTGCGGATCACTTATGAATATTTCAAACAACGCAAGTCTTGCACAGATTCCTTTGGTGACAACTGTGAAAACTGGTTTTATTTTTCTCAAATCTTGGAACAGTTATTATTCTTTCTCTCTTATTTCTGACACCTTTTTTTTTTTTTAATACCCTCAAGTAGCTTTTGTTTTGTTTTGTTTTTTAAATTCCAGCTGTACTATAGAAACCACAACAGCTTTTGTTTTGAATTTTGTTTGTTTGTTTGTTTGGGGGGGGTTGGTGTTTTGTTTTTGTTTTTTTGAATACTGGTTGAATACTGATGGAGATGTGAGAAATAACTTATTTCTACAAAATCTTTTAACTCTTTTCCACTGTGACTATTCCACACATGACTATTCTTTTAAATGCATTTTAACAATTTACCCAATTGGTAATTTAACCTATTAATCTAATATAGAAGTCAGACCTACATATCCACAGTCTTGCTAATATTTCTCAATGTTACTTTTCTCTAACGTACCTTTCTGGGATGCTTTTTTTGATCTTTTCTTAATATTCAAAGACTTAATGCAAGAATAACCCCTATGGCATGGTCTAGCTGGCTGTAGTGGCAAAAAAATAGTGTGGGTTTTTTTTTTCTTTTACTTCCCCAGATTCCATGATACACTTTCTTTTGCTTCTTCCCTTAATTACCTTCTCATAACCCGTTTGCTCTATGAAATTACAATTACCATCTAATTCCATGGCTCAGCATCCCTCCTCCACCTGGCATAATTGCCCCCTTGCTGGTTCACACTCTGGTGTTACATCTGTAACCCCTGGCTCTAAAGAAGAAATATGTGCTAGAGTTTCTTCCTCCTCCAAAGAGATAAGCTAATAATGACAGGCTTGTGATTAAATGGCAGGAGCAGTAGCTGATGAGAAGTTCCCAAGGAATCAAAGGGAGCCAGGAGGCACAGCAGCAGGTGTTACTGCTATAGCAGCTGCCCTCAGTACTCCCAGAGAAGGCTTTGACCCTTCCTGATCTGCCCCTTCTGTTTGTCTCTGTTTTACAAAATAAAACATATTGAATACATCATGCATTTAGTTAGTTATTTTATACCCACAATGAACTAAGCTTCCTTCAACAACATCAAAAATGGGAAGTGATGTAGCTTTGATTTTGCTTTTCGCAGTTTCCTTTCTTCTTTGTCATGATACAAATTGTACATTTCCCAACTCACTGCCATTTTCCAGCTCTGGTGTCCAAAGATCTTTGAAAAAAATTCACTGAGAAGGACATTGGTTTATTTCTTTCCCAATAAATGTTTTTTATTCCTCTATGTTTTCTCCTGGTATAGATGGATGGATTTCCCTTTCAGCAGGGCATTCACACTTCCCTACCTCTTCTTTTATGTGCATAACTACACTTTAATGGTCTCCTTGGGATGGGTAAAAAAGAAACTATGTTATGTCCTAGCTAGACATTGTTGCCAGGTGGTGGAAGTCCCAGAAAATTCTGTAAAAAAAGCATATTTGAAGATATAAGAATTACTTAGGCAGATAATGAAGTTTGAACTGGTGTTTCAAAAAGAGAAAAAAAAAAGAAAATCCAGCCCTCTATCAGTAAGCTAACAGAATAACCCTATTCATCTCTTTTCTTACTTACACAGAAGAGTCAGTCTAAGAAACACCTACTTTTTTTGATATTGGTATATTCTATTTGATTGCATAGACTCAATTTTACTCTTTTCAAAATGTAGTCACCAGTTCTTTCATTTACTATAGTGTATGGCCTTCTTTCATGTGATATCAACCAGCTTTTAGAATGTTAGGAAAAAATACTCATGCTGAATAATATTGTATTCCTCTAAGGAAGAAAGTGAACCCACATATTGTTCTGAATAGTCAGGCCAGCATGAGAAGGGATCAGAATCTATCCTGAATTGTAAAGAATAGCAAAGCTTCTGGTTTATCTAGGAATTACATTGTCTTTCAGCAGTTGTAAATTCTAGCATGTATTGTGTTAAACAAGTTCACTTTAAGATTATTTCCTGATCTCTTCAAAGATTTTGGTTTTGTTTTCTGTTTAATTCTCTGAGTTGAGATGATATGGATTAAATCATCCACAGGGATTATGGCTCACTGTGGACATCATTACTATGGAAATGTAAGAGACAGAGTTCACGACAAATGTCAAGAACTGTTACTTCCTTTTAGTTTCAAAATGAAGACTCCTACCGGGATGAAATATTCATATTGGGGTGGTTTTTACTTCCCAAATAAAAGCAAGGTTAATTTTCATGTTACTAAATGACAGGGTTACAGTAAGTGTGGATCCTATATTTTATCATTTTAATCAATGAATGCAAAGGATACTTGTAGGAACTTACTCTTCAAGGAGAATTCTGATCTTCCTCAGCTGTATTTATTCTTTGTTTCAATTACTGAGTATCTCAAACAGCCTTTTTCATTCACTAGAAGTGAATTTTGATTTGAAGCAATAGAGTAGTTTGCTTTCATGATCTAGGTTATCACGTTTTAAACTAGATCAATTATACTACATCCCTATTAGAGTCAGTGCATTAACAAACAGCACAGCATCACAGAACCAGAGAGAGGAAAGTGCCAGGCCAGGCTTCATCCACCTTTCCAAGTGACTGAACCTACAAGTTATAAATAAACTCACATTTAAAATGACTGATTGTTCCTCTCACTCCAAATTTGGTTAACGATTAAATTAAATTATTTTTTGAGCAGGGTACAGATGTATTTAGGATAATTTAAGAATCAGAAAGGCAAGATAGCTATGGCACTTGATAAATGAAACTGGGTAAAATCCACCATATAGCATACCTGGAGGAGTAAAGGAAAATTAAACTATTTGAAATGAAGAAACTAATGGGTTAACCGTTGGTATGGGAGAAAATGAGATGTCAAATCCCAGCTCCTTAGGTGAGATACAAACAGAGAAGAGAAAATTAAATCATTGTACATTTCAAGAAATTTGGGAAAACGTGACCAAAATTTGGATGGAGATAATCAACATTTTCTCCCAAGATCAGGTATTTGAGCACGTTTTTCCAATCCTGGAAAGATCTCCTAAGGTACTCAGTGCTCATCACAAATGACAATGCTTCCAAGAGAAAAAAAAATCTCAGTGAGGTACCTCAACACAGTTCAACTGAAGGAAGTTTAATATTGCCCCCAATATAGCATTTCATTTCCCTATCAAAGCAACGTTTACCTTCCTTCCTGCCTGCCTTCCTTTCTTCCTTCCTCTTTAATTCTAGTGATTGAAGTGTGATCCTTGAATATTTTATTATTTTTATTATATTATTATATTTTATAATTTTTATTATTATTTTATTATTTTCTTCAAAATCTTGCTTAGGGTACTTCCTGCCATAAATACATACTTTTTCCAAGTCCTCCATATCCTTTCTAACAATTTTTAGTTTTTTCCAAGGAGTAGGAAAGTACTGATAAACCAAGATTTGAGAATCCAGCTGGGTTTTTTCTTTCCCATTAACAGGTCATAGTGATAATAACATTTACTGAATCGACATTATTATCAACGATCATAAAAAATTAAATCGTCATGACTTTATAATCATCGTAAGAATAGGACATAAGTAGCAGACAGACGAGAACCAAGAACATCTCATTTAACTTCCTGTGGCATGCAATTCTGAAGGAAAAGAGAGTTTCTTTCGTCAGAAGAAACAGACCCTCTTTTCCTGAACTGCTGGAATTTGAAATTCACTGTGTTACTCTCCGCACCGCCATGTGTCATATCGTTGCACGGGAGGTGGCAAAGGCATAGCTGTAGTTTGGTTGCAACATGAAGCAATTCCATTACTGTTAAGCAGAAAGGCTAACACTTGAGTTCTGCCTCCTCTTCCTTTAACCAAATTAATTAATCTTGTTCTCTCTATCCACCTGTTCATCTTCATAATGCTTGTCAGTACCCAATTATCTACAAAACTTCTATCCTTCTTTCAACCTTGGTGAAATTGGTCAACAGATCCAGACGTTAGTATCTGAGGACAGACTGGCAAATGAACAGCCAACACAATCACGTCAGCAAAACTTCTTTAAGGAAGCAAGCTAAAAGCAGTAAAAAGCTGCTAGCAATAGATTAATGGCAATAAATTTATACACCAAAATGGGAAGCTGCGACAAGTCTTCTTGCTGAAGCTGATCCAGTTTTAATGAAAGAATTAAAGTTTCATCAGGCTACAGGGAAGGAGCAAAAAGAATCATGACTCTGTCTAGTGGTTAGGGCACATGCCTGGCTGAGGAAGGATGTGAGTTGTAATTGCTTGAAAAGCATCAGTGCTCAGAAGATAAGTGATGAGATTTGCTCTCACCATATACTTTTCATATCTGATTGGTTGCAGCATTTGTCTGTGATGTGTGGTTTGTTCCCACAGGTGAGGAGGAAACTAGATATGAATTTTTTGAGCCCTCGGCAATGTTTTCCTCATGTAAGCACTGCTGCTGAAGCAGAACCTGGTTGTGGCCAAGGTCCTGTGTGTTGGGCATCCTCCAAGGTTACCTCTTGGATCAGGCTCTGTAGGTGAGGTAAGAGGAGGGATAGCCAGCTGGGAGTGTAGACAGGGCTTAAACAGGGTTCAAAAACACTGTGAAGATGAGGCACTTTCAGGCTTGCTCAGAAGCAATTAAACAGACTGCAAGGAAAAATTTTTGTTGAATGACAGTCATGGCATAGAGGACTTTGCAGTTCCTATCTGTAGCTGGAATTAAACCAAGTTAAATGCCTTTACTGTTTTGTGAATGTGCATTCCTAAGTCAGATGAGCTGTGGAAGGCCCCACCAGCTGTAGGACCACATATGCTTCTCCAAGACAGCCTCCCACTGGACTGTTCTAGCAATCAAATAATAACTATATAATACTAATTTCTAACTATATGTAGACTACTAATGATTCTTTGTCATCACTGATATGGATTGGTTTTGCACCAGAAACAAACCAGAAATGAGAATTTATTACTTGCTCTCAGCAAAAGAAAAAATTACCTAGTGTGAATTTTGCCACCATTTTCATATTAATTACAGATTATGCCAGTATGATATATTGAAGTAACATTTTTGGCTATAGATATGTAGATGAAAAACATGTGTGTATGTTTGGGTAAAGCAGAAGGAGAATTAAAGTCTATATAATATCTAATTTAGGAATCTATCTTCATGTGGTAACTTGGAAATCACTATAACCTGTTAGTACAGAACTAATTGCATACTGTTGGCAGAGCAATGGGAGCCTCAGCCGGCTAACTCACATACATTTACCCCATTAGCTACACAAAGATTTAACAGCATATGGATTTGTACCATCACACATTACAATTTTATCCTTTATAATTGATCAATATTGTTGAACACTTCTGAATAGTCCTCATTTTCCTCACAGCAGTGCACAGGGCCAAAATCAGATTACAGCGGGTCAGCAAGGAGCGCAAAGAATGACTCAGTAAATGCCATAAACCACCCTGGGCCTGCCTGCTACCCTCTTGTGTATTAAGACAGAATTTAATCAAATTCACAAGGACAATTTCATTGAAAAGTTGGTGTAACTTCACTTCTGCTTTTTAGTCCTTTTAGGATTTAAGTGGGAACACAGTACTTTATGCACATGGTTTAAGCAGGGTCCATAGGAGTAGTCTGACAAGCACAAGGCATTGCCCTTTTAGTCACATCTGCATCACGGCACGTCACACTAGCGCTGAGTGTCAGGATGCTAGCGAGGGGTAGGCTGGTAGAAGTCAAAAGAGTCAGAGGGATTAAAAATCAGCATTTAAAAGAGAGCTTATGAAGTAGTCAAAAGAGCACAGTGCAGTGTACTTCAAAAAAAAAGAAAAAAAAAAAAGAAAAAAGAAAGAAAGGAAAAAAAAAAGAAAGCAGTCCTGGCTTCAACACATGCCAACTCAGGTGGCACATCAAAATGGACATTTGGCAGGAGATGGATGCTAGAGGAAGCAATCCCCCTAATAAGTTTTGCTTGAGCATCTGCCTGTGTAATAAACTTTCAGCAGGGAGAAGAGTATGACCCTCTGATCCCTTTTTATCAAGGGCAACAGCTTTGCAAGAGGATGGCGTTTCACAGGGAAAGCGATGTCAGCTTGCGAATCTGTTTCATTACCAACATGCTTGTTAGCTGCTGGAACAGAGCAGCCCATCTTTGATCTGCAAGAAGCTGGCTAGGAACTCTGTCTGCTCATCTCATTTTAATTTTGCAAAATTACAGCAGGTAACTCCAATTTCACACCCTGCTTCCCTCACAACTTCTCTTCTTAGTGAAGGTCACAGCCTGCTCTGGATGCGCAGAATGGATTTCTCCTCCAATCTTGCCAACAGCAGCAAAAGAAAGATGGAACAGGTGGTTTCTGTGAAAAGCGTCTGTCCTGTGCCCGTGTGTGTGACCGGGGTTTGCAAGATGCCCAGGCTAGCTTTAAATTAGCTAGCTTAAATCCCTTACATCCCCAAAATATTGTAGACAGTGGATTGTGCATCTGAGGTTACAAAATGCTCTTGCCATCCTTGAATTGCATGACTTATGCTGAGCTCTGGTAGTTCCACAGCTATCACTACCAAAATTTGTCCTCAAAGGCTAGCAGGGGCAGGTAGGCTGGATTCCCACAGATGTACCAAAATCAGAGACCCATTATTTGTGCAAAGTCTAGCTCTACATTGTGTATACTTGCCACAAATTCCCTGAAATTGCGCCGCCGTGACTTTTTTCTTGTTTTTTTCCTTGCTAACCCCCCATCCAGTGGTAATGCTTTATCACCACTAGAAGCAAGAAGCAGATTGCATCTTGAGGTATTTAACCTTAGGATGGGAAGAATAACTTTCTAGACTTAATAGACTTCATTCATCAAGGACATGAGTCAATAGCTTGAACATAGTTATCTACCGTCATTTTAGGTTCTGTGGAGCATCCCACCTGACTGCTGCTGCTCAGGAACGGCAATAGGCCAAGGTATACTTTTAACTATAATTATATTAATTACTAAAACATAACTAAGACTACCTACTGCAACAGTTTCCTTAAAGGGAGTCACTGATAGAATTCCCTGCCTAACTCTCAAGGTCCCTAGCAGGAAGACAAGCCAATAAATTCTGAGGCAATAATTGAAAACAGCCCACTATAGCAGCCAATTCAATTATATTGGCTCTAAGGATGAAAGATTCAATTCATTGGATCAGTGGGCGAATTTTTCCATGTACTTCTTGTGGTTTCAAGGTGCACATAGAGAACAATGTTTGCTGCTAATATTTTACAAAAAAAGACAGTGGGCAGATGAAGAATCAGAGCTGTCCCTAACATTTCTTTGCCATGGGTGGCAGAATGCTCCGCTCAGTAAAGGCCATGGGGATCTGCTTAGGAAACTTTGGCATGCTCACCGTTCCCTTCAGGTTGTAGACATATATTCAACACCATCCTTGATCTGGGAGGGACTAGTCAGTTTAGAGGATAGCAGAGTCATGAAATATAAGTGAGGGTTATTTAATGTAATAGGGGCTAAAGTGAGCATAATTACTATCATTGCTGTGAACATGAGAACACTTTTCCCCATAAAAGCAATACTTGTAAATTTACTCTTTGTGCACTGAATTTGCAATCTCAAAGAAGGAATCTCCAGGAAAATTAGAAAGGATGTAGAGTAAGACTTGGTCTTAGAGTGCACAAATTAGATGCATTCAAACATATACAAGAGGAAGTGGTTATCATCTTTGAATTATCCACAGCAATATCATCTGTGGGTAGAACGATACATCTTTCTATCTAAAAAAAAAGAAAATTCACAATGAGCATGATCTCTGAAGAGATTTCTCTGAAGTGTTCATTTAAAAAAATATTTTTATATTTTTGGAGGCAGAGGGCCACCAAGATGGTGGGGGGATGAAGCATGTGGCCCATAAGGAGAAACTGAGGAACCTGGGCTTGTTAAGCCTGGAGGAGAGAAGGCTGTGGGGGGATCTGATAGCAGCTGAGTCAATGAGAAGACACTAGTCAGACTAATCACGGAGGTGCCTGGTGGGTAGATAAGAGATAACAGGCATAACTGAAACAAGAGAAATTCAGACTAGATATAAGGAAAAGTTTTTCTTCACTATGTGGACAATCACGTAGAGGTGCAGGGTGCCCAGGGAGGTTTTGCAGTCTCCACCCTTGGAGGTATTCAATCCCTGACTGGCGAAGGCCCTGAGCAATATGGTCTGACCTCAGAGCTGACCCCACTTTGAGCAGGATGTTGGATTAGAGACCTCTTGAGGTCCCCTCCATTATAAATTATTCTATGGGCCTATGATTCTTTGTCAAAAACAAAATTTATGTTGTTTATGTAGGTTCCTCCTCCAGGCAGATTGCCTACCAATTTTCCAGAACATGCCCCCAGATTTGAAAAATGGCTGGTGAAGCTAATCTGAAAATAAAAATCACATGGACCGTGAGAAATGACAGACAAAGGACATCCTCAGAGTCATTAGAGTAGACAGGGAAACCTTGATATAAAAGCATAACTGTTCTATTGCAAGAAAGAGGAGACATTTTTATTTGCTAAAGAGTTTGCACCCAACCTAACAGAATAATAGTGTTCTTTCAGTGATTAAAAATAAATACGATCATAACACTATTGATTTTTTTTAGTGTAGCATAATAGAACATTTTATTAATCATATACAACACAAAAAGGGTGAAAAGCATGAAATAAGTTCCAAAAACAAACTACAAAATTTCTAAGTAATACCCTTTCCTAAGTAATATTTCTAAGTAATATCTTTTCAGATTTTTCATTATTGCCATAAATTTTGGAAATATGTTGTCATTCTGAATTAAAACAGTTCCCGACATTTTCTGGAAGTAGGTGATTTAGTCGTATCAACCATATCTAAGAAGTACATATGCAAGAAAGAAATTTTGCTTAGTTGAATGATGTGTTTGAGAACTATGTTTGCCTTAAATTGTTACATCAGACTATGGGATGCCAGTTATTTACTACTAACTTTCCAAAAGAATTCATCACTCTAAATATCAAACAAAAACTTTGACACAGGACTTCCATTCTCTTTGACAGTGTGATTATAAATAAAATTCCCAATGAAATATTGAAGAAAAGTTGGTTTTGTTTAAAGTAACCCTTAAATCTGGTATATTTTCAGATCTTTCATAAAAAGATGACAGTCATAATAGTTTCCACCTAGTATATGTCCAGCTTTTGAGTTGTTTTTTTTTATACCTCATTGAAAAATATTTGCTGTAATTTACAAAACACACTTTCAATCTCTGGTACTACTGAATGCACCAGGCAAGGAAGTGTTCTCATACTTCTTTAGAAGTCAGTCAGCTATTTTCAGTCTAATGACGACAAAACTTCCATGTTTTATGAGTAAACACTGGGTCCCTAATATCTGATTAACTATTTATTTTTTAAACATAAAATGTAATAATATTGTATGTGCTTGGGATAATTTATGTCATTTCCTCTCTTCAGTTTACATTTTCCTGCTTAAACTTTCTTCTTGAATACATTTTAATTTTTTTATTATTTTTATTATTTCATCAAGAATAGTTCTTGGATATCTATGGCTCTAGCTGGTATCTCAATATACCTGTATTGCAATCAATGACTACAGTCATTCACAGCTGCTGAAAATGTGTCACTTTAACTGTAAAAACATTCAAACACCTTCTCCTTTTGTAGTGAGCTTAGCAGCTCCTGCGTTCTATACTAACTGAAGAAGAAAAGACAATCCTGCCTTGAAAGAGGAAAAGGATAAATTCTTCCTACAACCATCTCAAATACAGGTGACATTTCACAATAATTAAGAGGGACTGACTCTTCGTGGCAAATGAGAATTACCTTCTGATCAACCAGCTTGAGGATTTTTGCCAATAACAACAAAAGAAGAGAGCATTGCACAACAAGAGTCCTTACACTATCCTTTCTTGGAAAAATGAAAATCAGGTGGACTCAGGTGAGAAATGATATCTGCATCCCTTTTGCCCTGATCATGTCAACAGGATTGACTGTACTTAGATATTTCTCTCAGAAAGCCTAGAAGACCCGTACTGTGGTGAAGGTGCATCCTAAAGCAGTCTTTCAGTACAGCATCCACACACTTTCATTTTTTAGGAACGGAATCTATGGCACAAAATTAAAAATTAAGAAAGTGGAGTCAGTTTCAGATTTAGCAGTTTTTTCTATTCAAGATTCTAATCAGTGTGATCCAGTTTCTTCTGTTCTTGATAGCTTTGGATAAGGCATTTATTTTTCTGTTAAGAGATATTCTGAGCTGTTTTAACATTACTGAATACAATATTCCTCTTCACTCCTCATACTAAATTGATAAATAGACAGATATCTGATGTGATTTTGCAAAAATGTATTCATTAATCTATAGAAAATGTTCATTGATTACGTAAGTTGCATATCAACAGATTAAATTTCATCAATTTTTTTTGTTTGTTTTTCTTGGAGGCCACCCTGGAGCAGGATTCAGCTGCTCTTCAAAAATGCATAGCAAGACTGAACAATTGTTAGGAACAGGTATCAAACAAAAATAGTATACATAGCTGACAATGTGGTTAGGGTATATTTAATCGTGCTGAATTTTTTTGAAGGACAAAAAGCAGAAATTATTCTTCTTTGAGACTGGCATAGGATTTTTAATAACTACAAATAACCAATATCTTGGTTTTTATGTCTCGATGAAGCTCATGCATGCAGCAGTATTATGCGCCGTTTAAAAAATAAGTAAATAATAAATAAAATCAAGTCTAGAAACTAAACCAAAAGTTTTAGTTATATTTATAGCATGGGAATCAGAGCACCCAGTTCCCGGTTGCTCTTCAGTTTTGTTATTTGTTAACTTTGGACAAGAAAGCTCAATACATACATTTCAATTAGATATCTACATCAGGAACACAGTTGTTCTAGGCACCTTCCTTGGTGACAGGCAAGAGTAAGCATGTCAATGTTATCACTCTTTCACTGAAAATGATGTTGCCTAAGTTGTGCTGTATTTCATTGGGGTCTAGGAATCAAAACTCTAGACTTCCATGGACCTCTGGTGATAACAATGTTAAAAACTGCTTGACCTGACCAGTTCTTCTCTGCTCTCCACCCAAGGGACCGGTAGATGGATATTACCTAAATGTTAAGTTTATGAACAACTTCAGGCTTAGGAACCCAAATCAATTACTTTTTTTATATAAAATAATTCATCTTTATCTCTGTTAGTTACATAGTCTTTGATGTCATGAAATTATGTACTTTGTATGTAATATGAAGATGGATCATGTGCTTGATGTTAAGGACTGGAAAGGTCAAAAACTGGGATATCTGCAGGTCAGATCCCAAGAAGGAACTATGATGGTCCTGTCTACCTGATGTCTTCACTCTGCATTTTACTGATGTCCCTTAGGATTAAATGGAAATTAGACACTTATGCAAACATTTAAACAATTAGACTTCATCAGAAACATTCCTAGGCATCAGGAACCAATTTAAAAGAGTGGTCACTGCTTATGCTAGCAAACTGCTTTCCCTTTTAAAACAAGATGGCTGCATTCAACCTAACTACTCAGAGTGAACCCTGGAATTTCCTACATGCCAAACTCCGCATGGGAATTATTCCTGAAAAATGTCAGTTTAAAGAGACCAAATTAATCCCAGGGAACATCCTGGCAATGCCAAGGAAGAATGTTGCCAGGTGTGTTTGAATTTACCACAATTGATTCGGGATCGCAGTCACCAGACGGTGACTGTAAAACTGGTCTGAGACAGGTCTCCCGTGTGGTCCTGTTTGCCTTCTCTATCCAGGCTGCAAACTCTCCAAGGTGGGATGGATGAAAAGGCTTCTCCCGCAAAACATTTATTTAATGATTATTGTTACAGGTCTCTAATCTCAGCTGAGGATATAGTGTTTGTGATTGAGTATAATGTCAGTCACATAAAGCTACACTAATGACCACTCAGTACAATGAAGGTTTCTTAACACACTAAACGTTGTATATATCCAGCATATTTTCTATGCATGTGAAAGCTACATCCAGAAATATCTTTTTTTTTTATTTTTTCCTTAAGAGATTTCTTATATTTTTATTAAAATACAAGTACTTTGTTAGATGACATAATATGTTTTTTAAATGTCTGAAACAAGTTTAAGGCTTAAACATGGCTTTTCTTTTATATATATACATTATTCTTTTGTCTACAGTCAGTTCTTAGGGGACTGACATTTTTAACTTCAGCATGCAATGGCCTGGCTTCTTAATACTACCATAAAGGCTTCTTTTACATAAAAATGAAGAGTTAAATTCTGTTGTCAGATATGATGATGGTAGTCTGTTGGCATCAGTGGGATGTCACCAGAAGGATCTGGCACTACTACTGTTCCCTGAATTCGACAGCCCCTAGGAGCGTGCATTTCTTTTTAAGATGAAGATAGTTTTCTATGTCATATTCAGGAATTCAGCTGATTTGTACTTAACTGAACAGCATATAGGGAATTTACTTTAGATGCTTAGAATACTGGAAAGAACCCTCTGGCACAAAAGTTTGTTTTGCTGTACCTTTTATTAGCAGTCAGTAGTTTGGAGGAGAATTTTTGTTGGTGTTTTTCTTTGTCAGCTACTCATGGACCCAAATGTATATTTCTTTATTAGGTCAACACAGTAGATGACTTTTTGCTGCCTTTGTATTCCTATTTCATGACAGTGGAAACTTCCAGTCGGGGCAAAGAACTAAACAAGTCTCACTTTTTGGCACTGAAAACTCCCAAGGCAGTATTTTCCCCATCTTTACAATAGCAATGCAAATAAAAATACTCATAGTGATGTTGTAAATACATTTGCAAAGGCTTGAGCGGACTGATATTTACAATCTTTCCTCAACTGTTTTCCTTCAATGTGTCTTCTTTTTCAGTTCTTTTATATCCTCAGTCTCCAATAATTTTGCACAGATACTATAAACTTCCTGACTTTCTAGGCTACTTAGTTAACACTATGACATGATAAGCAGAGGTCCACTAGAAAATTTAGACGTTCGAGTGCTCTGTTGGTACATAGCAGTAGGGAAACCTTTGAGAATTGGCAATATATTTAAAATTTATGTTCCTCCAACTACTTCAAGTCCAAGTCATGCAATCCAATTTCCAACCTGACAAAGGACATACTGGGAGTTTCAACAGAGAAGCTGGGGACTGATTATTCAGCCAGCCTTTTATTACTCAATTTGTGATAGTATGTAGGAGCCTCATTTGCCAACCAGACTCCTGTTGTGCTAGGAAACTTTTTCTTACAAATAACAAAATGAAGACGGTGGGTAGACTGGGACAGGTGAACTACTAACCCAATTGCATGTGGAATAGCTGTTCCCAGAAGTAACAAGAAATGATCAACCTATGAAGCTAGCACATTTTAACAGCTTGCAATTCCTACTGAAAGGAATTGTCTTTATAACTGAACTCTAAGAACTTGTCTGCCTGGGCTTCAAGTTGATAACCCAAATGCCATTCAAAACTTGACAGCTTTAGCTTAATGCTGTGTCTAAATTTAATGTACAGGTGTCTAAATTTAATATACAGTTAGGCTGAGAAACTCTTTGCCCCAAAGTATTGTGGATGCCGAGTGCTTACATAAATTTTAAAAAACATAGGAATAATTCATGGAAGAAAAATCCATCAGAGGTTGTCTTTGAAACACAAACTGCTGGAAATTAAAGTGTTTTGGGAAAGTATCTGCACATTTAATTTGTTCTTACACTTGTCTTCAGGTATCTGCTACTGGCCATTTTGTGAAGTTGTGTTAAATGGACTGATGCAACACAGGAGGCGTTACAGTCTCATCCAAAAATGAGTTCTGAACTGGACCCACTGAACAAATGTCCAAGGTAGGAAAGCAGCATTTCTCCCTTTATGCAGCACCAATATTAGATCAAACAAGCTATATATCTCTGATGTCAAAACCCTGGTGAACACAGGCATAGTGCCCCAGAAGCACTCTGCTCCCAATGAGAAAGTGGAGGTCTCTCTGCACGATGCCCCCCAGTGCTTCTGGATGCGTAGCTCACAAGGGCAAACTCCCCATTATGTAGACCTGCCCTATGCGGCTTCCAGACGAGAAGGGATTTTCTCGTGACCAAAGCAGAGCAAGGGCAGAAGAGCATAGATCTCACTATATGTACATGCCTTTAAAAACAGGCCTAAGTGAGAGAAAAAAACCTCTACATCCACTTATTCCTTGTAACCAATTATCTAGTCTGTGCAAGGGTCAGGATGATATCTATTCTGGGTACTTCATTTAGTTATGCTGTATCAAACTATAATGAATCCAGCTGCTTAGAAGTTAAATAAGCAAAATAAGCTTGCATGCACTATTCCTGCACTTTTCTAATCTTCTCTTTATCTTAAATCTCAAAAAAATACTTTTTTTTTCTTTTAAAAAAACTGCCACCATATCTGTTACTGTTATGGATGACTTGTCTTTAAAAACAAATTGAGTCCAAGAGTTCAAGCTAGAAAATTGCATTTTGGCTGAATGGGAGAGCCTCGTTCTTTAGAGGTAGAACATTAAGACAACAATGTCTAGGGGATGTGAAAGGCATATTGATTTTTAATAAATATAATGTACCAGTCACTTTGTGATAGCAAAGACACATGCAACACAGTGCAGGACTTCTGGTCTTTCTATATACATTCATATATGTACTGACATATATATTTATAAGCCAGTGAGAGTACTTCACACAAGCAAAAATGGCGTGCGCACATTACACACACACACACATATATAAAAACGTATTCGTATATATGAAAAGGTCCTCTTGCCATTTTTTATTTCTCCCTGTCCTTTAGGACTACTTTCAAACACCATGTTTTTTCTTTCCGAGAAGGAGATGTTTTCAGGAATATTTATACTAGATATTTCAGAGGGTAGTACAACAAAAGGAGAGTGAAGTCAGTGTTGCAAAACTCTTATGAACACATTTTATAACTTTTTTTATGCCATGGCTTTAACTGGGAGAATCCAGGATCACAGAAAAAACTAACAATCCGACTGTAAACCGATCATCCCCTAAGCACCAAAGAACAGGTAGTGAGCAAATTCATTGAGCAAATCTATGTCCATGAATCCCTGAAAAGGGGTTCTGGGATCAAAATGATGATGTGTGGATGCCTTACCCCTAAAACGACTTATATTCACTCACCCAATGAGAATTTTGAATCTCTGTGATAAAGACCAGAAGAAATTTTAGGCATAGATGTCTTGCAAAGGTAACTCCCCCTTTGACATTGTTACATGAGAAATGCTACTGCTCTGAGTGAGTTTTTACAAATCTCGTGTTTACTGTAATGTCAGAGGACCCAGCAGTGAAGAGTCATAGTGCTGAACTTGATGATAGCCATCTTCACCCACTTCAGCCACTCCCCACTTTCAGTGGGCTCTAGTGTTGAGTATTTCAATTCTTGGAATATCAGATTAATCACAAACTCAGTAGCTCGTTCCTATTTCTCATATGTTTTTCCTCATGTGCTGTGTGCCACAACAGCTGTGGTTCAGACAGTTCACAGATACTATTAATTATGTCACATTCAACTTTCTTTATCCAGCAGAAGGAGTCTTGAGGATCTTACGAAGACAAATGGACCATAGCCATCAAGCCCTTGGCTGTGGACAACCTATGTTGTCCAGCAACCAGGTGCTGGAGCGTGTCCAGAGAAGGGCAACGAGGCTGGTGAAGGGTCTGGAGAACAAGTCTGATGAGGAGCGGCTGAGGGAACTGGGGTTTTTTAGCCTGGAGAAAAGGAGGCTGAGGGGAGACCTCATCGCTCTCTACAACTACCTGAAAGGAGGTTGTAGCGAGGTGGGGTCGGTCTCTTCTCCCAAGTAACAAGCGATAGGACAAGAGGAAATGGCCTCAAGTTGCGCCAGGGGAGGTTTAGATTGGACGTGAGGAAAAATGTCTTTACTGAAAGAGTGGTTAAACATTGGAACAGGCTGCCCAGGGAAGTGGTGGAGTCCCCATCCCTGGAAGTGTTTAAAAGACGTGTCGATGTGGTGCTTAGGGACATGGTTTAGTGGGCAAGGTGGTGTTGGGTTGACGGTTGGACTCGATGATCTTAGAGGTCTTTTCCAACCTCAATGATTCTATGATTCTATGATTCCATCCTTCAGTGATAATTTTTTCACACAACAATCTTTAAGCTTCTTAATTGAGAGCACTGTTGGTCATGTAATAAATGGTGGGGTTGTCAAGATCTGGCTTTCTCAATGCTATTCAGGACATTAAGGGTTCATAACTTTAGTGAGCAAAGAGGTCAGTTCTGTGCCTCACACAAGCTGCCCCGTATTCCTACTGCCATGTAGTGGAGTGGCTGAGAACTGAAGTATACATACATGGGTAATCCCCCTGTCTGTCCCAGACACTGTGGCAAAATACCTATTTTTATTGAGCTGTTGAGAGTTTTAAATCAAGTTTCTAGCATGTAACACCCATAATGCTTCCTTTCATAAGGCCTGGCCCGCTCCTATATACAAAACTTTATCTTATCACAGATCAACTGGTCACAGATACCATCAAAATGTTATACAGCTGCATCCTATGACTGCCTCCCCATCTGCCCAAATATTCTCTTATCAAAACATGAATCCCCATTAACTTTCAAACATCATAATTTCCTTTTATAGATTAGAAAATTAGCATGATAATCAATTGAAAACAAACCCAAACTAGCAATATCTTTCCCTGCATCAAACCATTCCTTCTGACTTTCAAGACTAATTACTTTCTGTCTATTCAGTAGCACCAGGATCTGCATTGAAATGTCATTCTAAGTTAAAATGTCATTCTAAGTAGCATAAGAGAGAAAGACCTAATGAGACAAGAAATTGGTTAGTAAAGTCACAATTCCAAGAGCAGATTTTCTCGTTTCTACATCTTTCCAGACTACATGGAAATCCTTTGTCTTGAAAAAAACTTCTGTTTTTCTTCTCTCTCCTTACTCTTCTTTTACTTTTCTGGCACACAGGGTGACTAGAGGGCTTCGATGTCTACAATTTTTAACTATCCATGACCATTGCTATTCCTTTCTCATGTCTCAAACCACAGCTGGTGCAGGGGAACAGACCAAATCCATCCAGTTAAATAGACAGTTACTGATCTCACTTCTTTCCTGATCTGACAAACAGTCTGATTCTCAAAAGTAAACTTCAATACGATCGCAACACAGTTATATAAAAGTGCACATCACTGGAAGTATTCCTAAGAACTGGTTATTTCCTGTAATAGCAACTATAGACAGATAGGAAGAGTAATTTTCTCGATTCTGTGTCAATGTGCTAAATTGCATTGAGTAGTCCTCAATCGCTGATCAGAATCTGTCCCCTATTTTAGTTACAGATGTTTAAATTACATTTCTTATCCACAAGTCCATGAATAAATAAATAAAGGTAATCCTGATGAATAAAGTCAGAAAGAAATTTTTAAGGACTGTGCACGACACAGGCCTGTGTGCTAGGGAAGGTTAGAAGCAATTCAAATCATAAAATGTCTTATGCTACTTAGAATGACATTTTAACTTAGAATGACATTTTAATGCAGATCCTGGTGCTACTGAATAGACAGAAAGTAATTAGTCTTGAAAGTCAGAAGGAATGGTTTGATGCAGGGAAAGATATTGCTAGTTTGGGTTTGTTTTCAACTTACACACTATTGCTTGGGGAAAGGAAAATGAAGAGAGGGTAGTGAGGAGTTACACACCACTAGAGGAGCCACTGGACAGCAGTAAGGGATCACTAACATATAACTGCTTCTGCAAATATTGGGTTAAATGCACTGGATCTTTCCATATCTTGGAAGCTAAAGTGTCCTGATCTTTTTTGGTAGCTGGATACCACATCACCTGGAAATTTTCCACAAGCAAACTAGGGTTAGCTAAAAGCTCTTATTTGGACCTGTGGCCCAAACGGGTTTTAGAAAGAAAAATAGCAAACACTAGGAAGAAATGTGGCATGCTTAGCTATCATCTGACACAGCGATCATCAGCCTTCATGAGCTATGAAAGTGAAATGGAGAAGGGAGGGAAGAGAGAAGGTTTTTCTCTGAGTATACTCGATGTTTTCAGTTTTGCTATACAGCAGAAGGAATGGTACTAAAATTTGTACAATTGCACTGCTCAGAGAAGGGAGTTAGACCCAGTGGAATTGCACTTATATAAAAGCTGAACATAAAAGAATTAGATCTGGGTCTCACTCATTTGCTGTAAAATTTCCCACTCTCAAAGCACTGGGAATTAGATGCAAGTATTGGATGCAACTTAATGTATCCCACCCTACAAGATGGATGAGATAGTCTGATAAAACAGTAACACACTACATTAAGGCTTCATATAAATATTTGCTGAAGACTCAAAAGGCTCCGATCCAGGAGGTCAGAGAGGGTATTTGGAAGGCCAAAGGTTTCCAGTGCAATCAAAGAGGTGGCCGGGATTTTAGTTCAGAACAATCACCTCCTCAGTAAGTGAGATGGTAGAAGACGGAGTTTCCCTGGATATTGGGGGGGGGGGGGGGAAAGGAGTATAAAATTAGTTTTACTTTCAGACTAACCATACCCCCAGTACTCAGGTAAGGTGTTTCTCGACTATGCTCTGCAAACTGCTTTTAACGTAAGCACAAAAATTCAAATCTACTGATGCTGGGCATAAGCCAGTAAGCCCCGCTGGACTTTCAGTAACTCCATGTGGAGCCATTTTAAGTATATTCAATTTCATTACACAGTTTCTTCACAAACCGAATAGTCTCCCAATAAATAACTGCTAGCATTCTACATTTTCAGGAAAACTTTCAATCCTCTATAATGCACTGAATGAAGGAATAATTACCAAAAAAATCAGTCTGCATAAGTGTCTCCGCTCAACTGTACAAATGAATAAAAGACAGCAGTTTTTTATGTCCATCAATCTGCCAATAGATAAAGATCATACAATCATTTAGGTTGGAAAAGACCTTTAAGATCATCAAGTCCAACCATAAACCTAATGCTGCCAAGTCCACCACTAAACCACGTCCCTAAGAGCCACATCTACACGACTTTTAAATACCCCCAGGGATGGGGACTCCACCACTTCCCTGGGCAGCCTGGTCCAATGCTTGACAACCCTTTCAGTGAAGAAATTTTTCCCAATATCCCATCTAAGCCTCCGCTGGTGCAACTTGAGGCCATTTCCTCTTGTTCTATCGCTTGTTTCTTGGGAGAAGAGACCTCACTTCAATCTCCTTTCAGGTAGTTGTAGAGGGCGATGAGGTCTCCCCTCAGCCTCCTTTTCTCCAGGCTAAACAACCCCAGTTCCCTCAGCCGCTCCTCATCAGACTTGTTCTCCAGACCCCTCACCAGCCTCGTTGCCCTTCTCTGCACACGCTCCAGCACCTCAACGTCCTTCTTGTAGTGAGGGGCCCAAAACTGAACACAGTATTCGAGGTGCGGCCTCACCAGTGCCGAGTACAGGGGCACGATCACTTCCCTACTCCTGCTGGCCACACGATTTCTGATACAGGCCAGGATGCCCTTGGCCTTCTTGGCTGCCTGGGCACACTGCTGGCTCACGTTCAGCCGGCTGTTGACCAGCACCCCCAGGTCCTTTTCCTCCAGGCAGCTTTCCAGCCACTCTTCCCCAAGCCTGTAGCGCTGCATGGGGTTGTTGTGGCCGAAGTGCAGGACCCGGCACTTGTCCTTGTTGAACCTCATCCAGTTGGCCTGGGCCCATCGATCCAGCCTGTCCAGGTCCCTCTGCAGAGCCTTCCTACCCTCGAGCAGATCAACACTCCCGCCCAACTTGGTGTCGTCTGCAAACTGACTGAGGGTGCACTCGATCCCCTCCTCCAGATCATCGATAAAGATCTTGAACAAGACCGGCCCCAACACTGAGCCCTGGGGAACACCGCTCATGACCGGCCGCCAACTGGATGTAACTCCATTCACCACAACTCTCTGGGCCCGGCCATCCAGCCAGTTTTTTAGCCAGCAAAGAGTGCGCCCGTCCAAGCCATGAGCAGCCAGTTTCTCTGGAAGATAGTTTTTGGAGCTATTGTTTACTTCAACATGTTGCAATAATCCAAAGGAATATGCTTTGATTACTTCACACAACAAGCAATTATTATGTCCCATATTGTGTCACAGGGATTCAGCATAGCTGATAAGATCAATGCCAATATGTCTGCAATAAATAAAGTAAAGGTGGCATATTCTTTACTGAGAGATTAGTATTCATTTTGCAAACTGCATTCTAAATGGAAAATACTGTGTCATTTAAGATTAAGTACCTGTTTTGGTATCATAACAGATGTTTCGAAAAACCTATTAAAAAGAATCATAGTGCTGTTTTTGTCTAATAGCAAAAAAAATCAGTTACCTTATCACTACAAATTAACAAATTACCCCTTAGAAAGTTTCATTAAAATACCTTAAATCAACTTTCATATTGCTCCAACTACTCTTCTTTTAAAAGTTTTCATCTCATAACTTCCATCCACAGATTATTTGGATTAGTGTATTAATGTCATTGGTAACTGGCTTCTTTGACTGCTCTTCAAACGTGAGAATATTTTGCATGTGGGTTCTTGTGTTAAAGGAGCTGCTCCTCCCATAACACCCCATTTGAGGCATGCATGTATCACTGTTCTCGCTGCTGAGAAGCCACAAAAAGGGCAATGTCAATGGTTTTACATACGAGGGTCAATGTTAAAAATTTCAAGTTAGCTTTCACGAAGCTGGTAATTGTCAGACCAGTCACTTGTTTATTTAAGAGTGTGCACTCTGTATCTAGATCTGCAAAGATACTGGGTGTCCACACATCTCTCTGAATGCCTTGATCTATCATTTTGACATTGCTGAGATCCTGAATATCCTCGTATAAGTCCATGATCACCAGAATTCCCAACCATAAAGCTTCATGTTGATGGTGTCAATCTACTCTCACAGCAGTGACTGTGGCCTTACTGCATGCTGAAGATGTGGACGCTGTCCATCTTTAATTCCTTGGCAAAAATTATCTGAATTCACTTCTGTACTATATAGCGTACTGCACTGTACAGCCTGTGGGCTGGAGCTAGCTTCTGCACAACTATCTTGTCTAAGCATGCGAGGAGAAGGTTTGCATGACAATTTGTGCCTCACACGCACATTGAGTTACTCAGCCACACGTGTACTTGGCCACATGGTACTTTCGAACTCAGCCACACGTGTCTGCTCCTGTTCCTCACAGTTGTGCTTATCAGACTCTTTGTAAGTGCAATTCTTTATGTTCATTTGTCTAAAAGAAAGCATAGATTTACCATCCCCTTATCAATATTTTTACAATCTTTTGCAATCCTCACTGTCCTGTTAACTCCTCTTGAGACTTATGATACATTATTTGACAAATAAGGAATGGATAAATGTTGGGTCAGGGTTCTAGGACTGTGATTCAGAAGAATGAAAAACTGAAAACCAAAAATTTCTGGTTTTATGACTTTAAAAGCATTTGAGGTTGTAGCACTCTGAAGGAAGAAAAGGTTGAACTGTTTGATGTCAAAACATAGATAAGTGGTTTGGGAAACTCAGAAGAATAAAAAGCATTGATATCCCACATTCTGCTTTTTGTGAATTATAAGAGAAAATTTTTCAGAGGCAGGCATCAGTTAGAATAGAAATTTGGCTAACAATCATTCAATTTTTTGCATCATCTTTCCAGAACATTACTATTCAAAGAAAAGGAGAGAAAAGAAAAGAAGTGGTAGTGCTCTAATAAAAAGGAGTATGGCTATATGACAAAGGCTTAATCCCTCAAATTGCTGAGCACTCTGGCTATATTCCACTTAAATTTCCATTAAAGCCTTGTACTCTGAATTAAAAGATTTAGCACAGAAGAGCCAAAGTATGTAGTATATACTTCGGGCATGCAAGGATCAAGTAACAAGAAATAACAGGAACATGCAAATCCTGAAACAGAAATTCAAGCTCTGACTATAGTCTTCTGAACTCCACCCACAAAAGAACTTAGTGCTCATTTAAAGTCTCATTAAAGCTTAGTCCAACTCTCAATGCTGTACTGAATCATGTCCTGCAGTCTGAAGATCTAGTAGGAACAGGGGTGTATTGTGTTTTTCATCTGGAAAAAATGAACTATTTCACTTTGGCTAAAGATTCTCTTTAGAACACCACTCATTTAGAAATCTCCTTTTGAGACCAAAAAGTGTGTGCCTGTGTGTTTATTTATTCATATTTTAAAGAATTAAGTTTTAAAAAAAAAAAAAGATTATGCACCACTTGGAAAAAGAGGAAAAAAAAACGGAAAAAGATTTGTTTCTAATGCTACTCATTAGAGGAATTTCAAACTTTTCACTCAAATCCCAAATGAAGACTCTGCCAGACTCTTTCAAACTTTCAAATGCCAGATGACAAAATTACAAACCCTCCGATCTTTGGGGCTGTGGAAGCCCTTTCCAAATCTATTTCCTGCCAGCTGTCTCTCACCTGAACATTTCACAGTCTGCCTGCTGCTCAGATTGATGCCAAATGATCTGCAATTACAGTATGTTTAACCTGTAATCTGCTATTAGCTCTGAGCTTTGCAGAAGGCAACATTTAAGTCTAGCATACTCTTTACCTTCAGGGAAGACTTTCACAACAGAGGAAAATCTTTGAAACGTAGATGACCAAAATGCATATCCATTTAATACTTACATCGACATTATGCCCATCTTTCCTTCCTCTGTGCTACAGTGCAGTTGCAACATAAAAAAGAGCAACCAATTGCTTCATTCCAAGAGGAGACTGGGATCATCTCCTGCTCCTTGGTGACTTGTGGGTATCAGTCATGAGTTGTGTGCTCAGAATTCCCACTCAAAGCGCAGGACAAAATTTGGATGCATTGTGAGTCTTCAGAAACATGATGGGTGAAAAGCTGCATAAACAAGCCAGCAGTAAAATGTAGAGGACAGCAAAGATTAGATGCCTAACTGAACTAAACAAGGGCAGACTCTCCATGGAATACATCAACATTTTTCTATACCAGAAGAAATTGCCACAGAATTATGTTCTTTTCTGACATTTCCCCTTTGTAAAAGTTATTTGGCTTCATCAGAGTGCAAAGATAAAAATTCTTCTTGATGAACTGACATTACAGATGTAGCTGGAATTACTTTAGTGCCAGGGACTTCCAGCAATAGCAGATCTGCAGACCTGTGGGTGCTTACATTTTGCAAAGTTTCCCCGGAAGGCTCAGTCTTTTCAACTTGCAGTGAAATTAATCTAATTGCCCTTCTTAGGCTGTTGTGTGCTTTTCTTTGGTTTTAACTTGTTCTCATTTATGTTCAAAGGAATGAGTAACTCTTGAAAAAAGCAGCCACAATTTGCCAGGCTTAATTCTAAATCTATTTAGGATAAATATGTGAATCTCAAGGAAAACTGAAACATACCATTACCTTTCCTGTTGTTGGGGTTTTTTAAGGATTAAGGGAATAAAAGTCACAACTCAAAAGAGTTGTGAAGTGGGCCTTCACATTCATTTGCTCAGGGGAGAGTAGTATACACGTACATAGCATTGCTCTGATATCTGGGATGACTTCATCACAGGGAAATATTAAAGGATGGAAAACAAACATTATTTTAACTGTCAGATTGATCTTCTCAATAGCTGTAATTAATCACAGTTACTGCTATAAAGTCACTGAGAGCTCTCTCTTAAGGAGGTTATATGTTAATGAAACAAAGTTATTCTCCCTCATGTTCCTTTCATCAATCGTCAGCAAATATACATGTATATGAGCTGTCTTCCAGCTGAGTTTTTCAGGAGTTAATAAAACTATTTAATGCTGGAGAAGCAAAGCCATAAATGACCCTTGAACCCTGCAAGGACGTTTTCTCTTTGAGCAGTTTATTCTTTGCTTAAGGATGATTCAGAGCAGTATGCACAGAATAACATTTCACCACTGAATGTCGTCTCAGACACAAATAGAATGAAAGAATTAATCTGATCTGAATTTGTATTAGATTACATTGCAGCAATACATGTAACATGATACTATAAAAAAGTGTAGGCAGAGGGCAGTATGATACATTAATAAAGGAGATTTGTATGAGTTGGCTGCTGGTAGAAATCCACTGTCATGACAAAGTTCATGTAAAAAAGCTTGGGTGTGGCAAAGCTATTCCCAGTATTCACACTTGTAGTCCTAAAATATGAAGTGTTTCATCTCATCTCTGGCCTGAAGGGCTGTTCAGAAAGTTTTTACTGTTTTATTACTCTGTGTCTGCAACACGAACAAATGTTATAATCGTTACAGCTGCTCATTTCTGGGTTTTGAGTAATAAGGCCCAAATTCAGCACACATAACTGCAAAATAAGGTTATTCCCCAAAATACTCATCTATCAGCCTAAACACACTTGTATCTCACTCATAACTGACTATCAGAATGACCCCAAGAAATCTTTAAGAGGGGAGATGAAGGCAATCTTCATACTGCTTGGGCTTAGGACAAAAAAGGTTTTATAGAGATTCGAGAAAGTACTGACATTATCTTTGCTTTTCTTCTTCACTTTCTCTGGCAAGTAACTGAGCCCTGGTTGGCTGAAGTAACAAATATGACTATATTTCTTTGGACAGTGTCCAGATGTACATTTCTGGATCCCTATTTGCATGGATATATGAAGTCTTGATGTTGTAAAGTACTCTTTTTTGTTCCAGAACTATTAAACTTGGTAAATAGAGTTTTTAACTTGATTTATCTCCCATTTAGAGGAACTTTACTGCTGGGAAAAGGAGCAGATGCAACATTAAATAATGGACTGGACAGAGCACTGAAAGATACCTCTCTAAGACCTGTAAGTGTTGCATAAATATAGTTGATTGATTGCTACAATCATAAGGGAAGATTTTTCTAAATTATCAGTTGTTCCTGGAGATTATAATCTATCAATGTTTCTGAAGTCTTATTTAAAGGGTAGACTAAGGGGAATATTCTTTTTTCCTTAGACCAAATATGTATTCATCTCTGAGTAACAATGCATCAACTTTTAATAATTTATTGCTCAATTTCAAAAGTAATTGCAGCCTAGGAATTTGCCAGGTCTTGCTTTTCCTTTGAAAATTCTTCCTACACATGCATAAAAATCATAGGTTGCCTCTTGCTGACAGTACAATGTTACCTTTTCATTTTAAAAGACAAAGGTCAGTGCTATGTTTGTTACATTCAGGTAGAATTTCTGTGCTGTATTTTACTTTCTAAATTCCTGCTGTCAAGAGAAGAAGACAGGGTCCTCTTTTTGTGTTTGTGTGTGCTGAAAATTACTACTTCATATATATATATATATATATATAAAATAACTTTTGCTGTGCAAGGAGACAAGATACAGAACTATTGGGAGCTCCCACTGGTCCTCAGAGCATGCAATGCACAACATAGTAGACACTTTTGTTTAAAGTACCTGAAAATAACTTCAGAAATTCCAAGTTTGGTTTTCTATTTTTCTCCCCAAATCTGACAAGGCCAACATTTCATCGATTTACAAGTACAAAAGATTTTTAAAAAAGCAACCTATAAAAAACTATGTAATCGAGGGAGTGAAGGAAACAGTATTGCAAAGCTGGAAGTACCCCAAATTTGTAGTAAAAAATGCTTTTGACAGACTACAAAAAGTGTTGTTGACAGATTACATACAGAGTGATCTGTGTCAAAAAAGTAAAGTTGTTGAAAGGCAGGTAGAGAATCTGTGGGTGATAGTACTAAATGTTATTTTTTAACAAAATTAGTCTTACACTGGCAGAATGTAAACCCCTGTTCTGACACTCCCAGGCATAACTGTACTGGCCAGCGAAGTTAATAGCTATATCCACCTCTTCACCATTTGCACTCCTGGAATAGCCTGTGCTACTGGTCATGAAATATAGAAGAGCCTGCACAGGCTTGTTATCCAGATTGCAGTTGCATCTACATCCAATCTATCTCCATCTTCCTCCACCTTCCTCTGTCTACCTCCATTTTGCAGCTGCAAAATGTGAGTCTCCATGAAGTTTGAAAAAGACAATTCAGTACGTGGCTGCAGTGTTGGTGCGTGGAGAGTGAAGAATGATCAAGGCTTTCATATAGAGCAGACAGGGACAATCACATTCCTGCTTCAGTGCCTACAACATTCAGCCTGTTTCTCAGGAAAGAGGGAACAGCTGGAATCACCATGAGTCCAATTTTAAACATTTTGAGCAGCATGTAGGGCTAATGAGGGAACTGTGGAGAGCAAACAGCACTTCTCTGAAGGAAAGAGATTATGGTTTATACTACCCCTTCCCTTCATAATTTATATGAGGTCTCTTGTTAGAGTTAAATAATGAGGTTTTCCAGTACTTCTTAGGATTCTTTTTTTTTTTTTAATGCAATTTTAGCTGAACTCAGAAAATGAAATCTTTTGAAAAAAAGAAATTTTGAGCAGAACTACTGTTACAGAAGCCCAGCCAAGTAGGCTTTCCTTTCACTGTTACTTCGGTTGTTCAGTGAAATTGATAAAGATCAGTTCCACTGAGCAGCTGCCTTAAAACCCTGGATTTAGCAGTCTGATTGGAGACTCTGAACCTGGGGCTGTGGGGCTTCCAATGTGATGAGGGGAAGCCTGGAAGTCCTGCTATCATTTGCTGTCTTGGCACTATAGACCCTGGAAACCCTTGGTGTCCAGATCTTCGAGGGATAGTCCACCTGGCAAGTCCCCCTAAGATTGATAAACTTAGAGACCCTTTTCCAGGTCAGTCTGCTCATGGGTCTGTCTAGAAGCCCAAAATCACAGCCAGAAGGTAATCTACCAGTAATCCAGGTAGGATTGCATTGGAACTTTGTCTGGGATTCATTGGAGAGTTATATGAAATGCAACCTGGTTGAAATAATTAATTGTTGTTTCCTGAAAAAGCTTTCATCTGGATATTTTCAGCCTTTCTAGCTTTTCAGATTGTCTGCAATGACAGTCTTACCGAGTGATACCTGGGTCTTAACTCCCAGGTTAGCAGAGTATGAATATCTCTCTGCCTTCCTTTTTTTCCTCCCTAATCACCCAGCCTCCAGGTCTAGGTCCTCACCTTCCATTGATCCATGTATATGTAGGAATTTGTTTTTTTGGTGAAGAAGTTCTTAGCTGTTTTCCATGGCTATAGTGACAATTGCAAGAGAACTTGTCTTCCCACTGCACGTGACTGTGGGAAAAGCAGTGATGGTTTGCTGCCACTCAGGTCATCTTGCTTACATCCTCATACAAAGCTGAAGCCAGTAGCAGCCAGAGATAAAAGCACTTCATGGTCTCCTGACTATCAGCAGAAATTTACTCCTTCTAGAGACTAAGTTAAATGTTTCGGTTTGCTGCTTTTTAAAAATTTATTTTCTGGTATTTGACCCAGCTATGCAAGTTTTAAAGATTGCAATTCAAAGGCTTGATTCTCCGTTATCCTTGGGTAATTATTTACTTTTAGGCAAAGTAAGGGTTATATTCTGCCCTAGAAACATTTTGCATTTACTTTTCATTGAAGTGAATACAAATTGAAAGCCTCTATATTTGATATTTACAAATTGTTGATTATAGATTAGAGATATAAAGAAAGAAATCAGTCACCTAAACAAAGAATCTCAGAGCATATTTAGTCACACGTGAAAACAAAAAACGTATAAAGCTTGTAAGACTAACAATTGTTGCTTATCTTCCTTGTGCAATTAGCTAAGAAAACATTTCCAGTCAGATAATATGAATAGATGAGGGGACAAGTCTATCATCCTATGTTTAATTGTCTGTGGTGTAATGTAATAAATCCATATTCCAAGGAAAGCTTTGGAATGAGATAAGTGAATATATTTCAGAGAGTTCTGAAATTATTATTGATTCAAGGATGTTTATACTGAATTGTACATATGCAAAGAACATTTCACATTGGAAAGGGCCTGGGTGTAATATAATAATCTGCAGAATGCTATCAATAGCAGCCTTTAAGGCTACCCTCCCATAATTGAAAAAATGTCATATTTCATCATGGAATCATAGAATGGTTTGAGTTGGAAGGGACCTTAAAGACCATCTAGTTCCAACCCCCCCTGCCATGGGCAGGGACACCTTCCACTAAACCAGGCTGCTCAAAGCCCCATCCAGCCTGGCCTTGAACACTTCCAGGGATGGGGCATCCGTCCATTTACAGTGAGACTATTTATTACATTCTACTTCTCAATGATGCATGCAGACATGCATATTGGTTCCCTTCTTTCATTGGACAAAGGGAACCTTCCCTTCCTGTTAAGAGATTTGGTGGTAGATGCTGCAGTGATTTAAATTCATTACATCTTGATGTCACTGGAGTTTGTATGTGTTTGGCTTTACACAGAAGTATTAGAGCAGGATCTGGCCTTTAAATCCAGAAAATTGAGATGGATGGTTCCTAGATCAGGCACCAACTTAGATTGTCTTAGTCTCCTGGTGAGTGCCTCTCCCAGCAATATACCTCTGTTCGTGGCATTTGCCACAGTCATATACCCCCCAAGACCCAAAGTAGTCACCATGATGACTTTAGTTATTCAGAGCACCTGTTGCTTTTCCACATCTCCTCTGCTAACCTGTTTCAAGGTCTTCCCCACTCTCCTTCAGTCTTCTCCCTCTGCCCCCTGGGATTCTTTATCTCTTGTCTCAAGAAATACTTCTCAGTAATGGCAGTGTATTTTAGCACTGCCCACTATGTGTTAGATCAATCCCATCAACACAATTCACACAGGCAATCAAACAACTATCTGATGGCAATAACTTTCATCACTGATGACCTGGACTACATTTGAACTGGTTATTTTGTGATGCTTAAGGACTTATTACTGACATCCTGAAATACGCAGACTTGTTGAAACTGTTGTGTGTATGACTCTGAAGGTAATTTCTTTGTCACTGCAGTTGTATATACTACAATTTCTTTAAAGAAGAGGCTACTGTTGTGGATGGAGTGCGGAGTGAGACTGCACTTCACTCATAAGAGAGAAGCAACAATACACTTTATTGATATAAAACAGTGAGTTAGAGTTCAATGGTAAATGCAACAGTAATTTAACAAGATTCGATGGCAAGGTACACTTGATTATTTACTGCATGGAGGACAGGGTCAGACAAAACTGTCAGGGAGACCCTCCTGTTGAGCCATGAGGTCCAGAAAGGACCCCCTTGCTTTCTAGACTCCTTCTCAGAGGAGTCTAGGTGCGGCTGGATCCAATCCAAGTCCCAGACTTGGTCAACGGTTCATGTGTAAAGGATTATATATGCACAATTAATCCTTTCTATCACTTAGCTAAGATTTCAAAGTTTAGCATGCTATCAGTGACTTACCGAGGATCTGTTGTGGCAAGGAATCTCTCAACCTCGAGGAGTAACCTTGAGAGGCGTCCCTACTCAAGGGGAGATCCTGGCGTGCAGCCCACTGCCGTGCGGGAGAGCTCAAAGGGCTCTTGGGCTACTGTCGTGGTTTAACCACAGTCAGCAACTGAACACCACCCAGCCGCTCGCTCACTCCCCCTCCCCCCCGATGGGATGGGGGAGAGAACTGGAAGAGCACAAGTGAGAAAAACTCGTGGGTTGAGATAAAAACAGTTTAATAATCGAAATAAAATAAAAATAATAATGTAATAATAATAATTATAATTATAATATACAAAGCAAGTGATGCACAATGCAATTGCTTACCACCTGCCAAACGATGCCCAGCCAGGCCCCGAGCAGCGGCCCCCCCGGCCAGCTTTCCCCCAGTTTATGTGCTGAGCATGACGTCCCATGGTATGGAATGTCCCTCTGGCCAGTTGGGGTCAGCTGTCCTGGCTGTGCCCCCTCCCAGCTTCTTGTGCACCTCCAGCCTTCTCAGTCAGTAGAGCATGGGAAGCTGAAAAGTCCTTGGCTAGCATAAGCATTACCTACAACAACTAAAACATCGGTGCGTTATCAACATTATTTTCACCCTAAATCCAAACCACAGCACTGTACCAGCTACTAGGAAGGAAATTAACTCTATCCCTGCCAAAACCAGGACAGCTGCTCACTATTTATAGGGGTAAGATGATTGACTCATAGTCATATTTGCATACTGATAACTGTGGTTAGGTGGGCAAATTTCTCACAATAACCCTTGGTTATTGTGTTGTTATCTGGCTCCAGAATCCACTTTGAATGGACACAGCTATCACTATCAGCATCCATTAATGACCGCCCCTGGTAGTTATCCCTTGAGGAGGGTTAAAGGAGATAAAGGTCAGATTGGGCGGGGGAGCACACCAGGTTGGGCAGGGGAGCGTACCGTCACGCTCCACGCCGTGACTATAGTCAGTTCATCTTTTTCCCACAGAGTGGTGGTACAGTCACCTCTTGCCTCTGTGCCATAAATAGTATATTGATAATTTATGCAATTACCGATCCATGGTAAGTAGATAGTGAAGTATTACTATTTGCTATGTATTAGCTTGTATGTTTTGGGTGGTTTGAGTTAGGTTATTTGTTTTATCATGTACCAAACCTTTATATACAATATGATTATAAGCAATAGACACATTAATTTTAGAGTTAGTAAAACCACAGCTGAGTGAAGCATGAGATCAAAAACTCCCATCTGAGAAAACATCAACCATCTGAGAAGAGTTTCCCACCAATGGTGTTCTCCATCCTTCTTCATCTAAGACATGGTGTATCTCTTCTGCATCATGTTGAACGGTGATTAGAGTTTTGTGTCCATTTTTTGGTCGCGTTCTAGCAGTTGACACAGGTCATCATGTCGTAGTAGTTTCTTTACCAATGTAGGATTCATTCAGATTGGGGTAGGCAATAAATCTTGACTCAATGTATAATCAGATTGTAACAACTGATAAGATATAACAGGAGCTGAATAATTAAAGTCGCATCCCACAACGTTAGTAAAGTTACAAACACAAATATTTGAGCAATTGCTTGTATCTACAGTAATGTTATGTACGAATATAAAATCACAAAGGGTTCTCATACAAACACATCCTTTTCCAATATATACAAGTACAGTTTCAGGGGCTTCATCAGAATATATTTCAAAATGACAAACATTTTGTTCAGTGTCAAGACAAATGTTTTGGGCTTTGATGATGTTACTCTCACAAATAAATCCTTGTTGTCCCCGTACAATGCATGTGTTAACATCAACAGTTTGCTGTTTGTTTCCATTTCGTTGGGCCCACATTCTGTGTTCTAATGGATAGAGTATAACTCCATTGCGATTTAATCCTAATGCAATGATTGGGTATATGGTACATACTGAAGCATTGTGAATTGTTAAAACAAAAGCTGTGGCCTTATTGTTGATGGGCTTAAGTGAAATTAACCAAATACCACCAGGATTGGAATTCTTTCTCAAATTTAGTTGCATTGTCCCAAATTACCTTTCGAATTTCAGTGGGTAAGGTGACCTCTTCACCTTCTCTTATAATTGCTGCCACCATAGATTGCATCCACAGTTGAGCCTGGATACAGCTAAAAGCTAGAGAAACATTATTTTGGGCTGCACCAAGTGCATCCACAATCAATTGGTGGTCCCTTTCATTAATTCTTTCCCTGCTGTTGTGGTTTAATCTCAGTCGGCAACTGAACACCACACAGCCACTCGCTCACTCCCCCTCCCCCCCGGTGGGATGGGGGAGAGAATTGGAAGAGCACAAGTGAGAAAAACTCGTGGGTTGAGATAAAAACAGTTTAATAATTGAAATAAAATTATAATAATAATAATACACAAAGCAAGTGATGCACAGTGCAATTGCTCACCACCCGCCGACCGATGCCCAGCCAGTCCCTGAGCAGCGGCCCCCCCGGCCAGCTTTCCCCAGTTTATGTACTGAGCATGACGTCACATGGTATGGAATGTCCCTGTGGCCAGTTTGGCTGTGCCCCCTCCCAGCTTCTTGTGCACCTCCAACTTTCTCAGTCGGTAGAGCATGGAAAACTAAAAAATCCTTGGCTAGTGTAAACATTACCTAGCAACAGCTAAAACATCGGTGTGTTATCAACTTTGTTCTCATCCTAAATCCAAAACACTGTACCAGCTACTAGAAAGGAAATTAACTCTATCCCTGCCGAAACCAGGACAATATCCACCCCTTATTCTATACCATCTGCGTCATGCTCAAGTCTCATATTTTCCAGTACATTTTCATTAATCACCACCCCCCTTTCTTTTTTTTTTTAATATATATATACACACACACACACAGAGATATCATTCCCTTCGTCTGTGGGCGTTCCCTCTAAAACGTTCGGTGAGTTCATTTAGTCCATGACTTCAGGCTCCATCTGTCATAATAATCTTTCAGGGCAGGAAAAATGGAGATGGTATGTGGTGTTGGATTGTTTCATGTTGAAGTCAGTTCTGGTACCATCATCACTGTGCTTTGCTTGGTTTCACTGAAGTTATTCTTCATTAGTCTGGGTGATTCTTATTGTAATAACATTGGTATGGCATATAATATATGTAGTACTTAACATCACATAATTCAGATCATTGGCTATTCTCACCCAAAATCAAATCCCCTTGAGGTACACATCGGACTTCCCCATCCTTCCGCATTATCCACCAAGTGCACCCAGGTCCTTGAGCAAAAGCAATCCCACGGATGGGTCTGCCTCTGCCCGAGGCAGGAATAACCCAGACTGTCTTCCCCAGCATATTTTTTATGTGCACTACAGGGACTTTATTCCCATCTACAGTACGTAAAAGTTCTGACTGGGCAGGGCCTGCTCGATTGGCAGATCCCCTCGTGTTGACTAACCAGGTGGCCTTTGCTAAATGCGTATCCCAATGTTTGAACGTCCCGCCACCCATTGCTCTCAGCGTAGTGTTTAACAGTCCATTGTATCGTTCAATTTTCCCAGAGGCTGGTGCATGATAGGGGGTGTGATACACCCACTCAATGCCGTGCTCTTTGGCCCAGGTGTCTATGAGGTTGTTTCGTAAATGAGTCCCATTGTCTGACTCAATTCTTTCTGGGGTGCCATGTCGCCATAGGACTTGCTTTTCAAGGCCCAGAAGAGTGTTCCGGGCGGTGGCATGGGGCACGGGATATGTTTCCAGCCATCCGGTGGTTGCCTCCACCATTGTAAGCACGTGGCGCTTGCCTTGGTGGGTTTGTGGGAGTGTGATATAATCGATCTGCCAGGCCTCCCCATATTTATATTTCAACCATCGTCCTCCATACCAGAGGGGCTTTAACCGCTTGGCTTGCTTGATTGCAGCACGTTTCACATTCATGGATAACCTGTGCAATAGTGTCCATGGTCAAGTCCACCCCTCGATCACAAGCCCGTCTGTATGTTGCATCTCTTCCTCGATGGCCTGAGGTGTCATGGGCCCACCGAGCTAGAAATAATTCACCCTTATGTTGCCAGTCCAGATCCACCTGAGCCACTTCAATCTTAGCAGCCTGATCCACCTGCTGGTTGTTTTGATGTTCTTCAGTGGCCCAAATCTTAGGTATGTAAGCATCTATGTGACGGACTTTTACAACCAGGTTCTCCACCCGGGCAGCAATATCTTGCCACAATGCGGCAGCCCAGATGGGTTTGCCTCTGCGCTGCCAGTTGCTCTGCTTCTATTGCTGCAACCACCCCCACAGGGCATTTGCCACCATCCATGAGTCAGTACAGAGATAGAGCACTGGCCACTTTTCTCCGTCAGCAATGTCTAAAGCCAGCTGGATGGCCTTTACTTCTGCAAATTGGCTGGATTCACCTTCTCCTTCAGCAGTTTCTACAACTTGTCGCATAGGACTCCATACAGCAGCTTTCCACCTCCGATGCTTTCCCACAATATGACAGGACCCATCAGTGAACAGAGCATATTGCTTCTCATTTTCTGGTAGTTCATTATATGTTGGGGCCTCTTCAGCACGCGTTACCTCCTCCTCTGGCGATATTCCAAAATCTTTGCCCTCTGGCCAATCCATGATCACTTCCAGGATTCCTGGGCGACTGGGGTTTCCTATTCGAGCCCGTTGTGTGATTAGTGCAACCCACTTACTCCATGTAGCATCAGTTGCATGATGTGTACAGGGGACCCTCCCTCTGAACATCCAGCCTAGCACCGGCAGTCGGGGTGCCAGGAGGAGCTGTGCTTCAGTGCCGATCACTTCCGAAGCAGCTCAAACCCCTTCATATGCTGCCAGTATCTCTTTTCCAGTTGGAGTATAGCGGGCCTCGGATCCTCTGTATCCCCGACTCCAAAACCCTAGGGGTCGACCTCGAGTCTCCCCTGGTGCTTTCTGCCAGAGGCTCCAGGTAGGGCCGTTCTCCCCGGCTGCGGTGTAGAGCACATTTGTTACATCTTGTCCTGCCCGGACTGGCCCCAGGGCTACTGCATGAACTATCTCCCGTTTAATTTGTTCAAAAGCTTGTCGTTGCTCAGGGCCCCATTATCCCAGCATCGGAGCAGCCAGGTGACAATATGCTCACCTGGACGGCGGCTGAAATCTTTTCGTATATCTCGCAGCTCACTCAGGGATAGAGATCGGGTGGTCACTGTCTCGTTTATGAGTTCTTCCTCTTCTTCCTCCCCGATCAGCGGCCGGCTTTCCTCCTGCTGTTCTCGTGATGGCCCTTCTCTAGGGTCATCTGTCTCGTACACTTCTTCCTCCAGCCCCCTTTTAGAAGAAGCTTCTTCCTCCCTTACTAAACGAGCCGACTTCGGCTTCCAAAATTTCTTCTTGTGTACAGGGGCGACTGATACCGGCACAGGCTGGTTCTTTGGTTCAGCCGCAGGGCCTGTCGCCAGGGTTGGAGTGGCTGCAGAGCCTGTCGCTGGGGTCTGAGTGGCCGCAGGGCCTGTCACCGGAGTCTGAGTAGCTGCAGTGCATGTTGCTGGGGTCGGAGTGGCTGCAGGGCCTGTTGCTGGGGTTGGAGTGGCTACAGTGCATGTCACCGGGGTCTGAGTGGCCACAGGCCCTGTTGCCGGAGTCTGAGTAGCTGCAGTGCATGTCGCCGGGGTCAGAGTGGCCGCAGGGCCTGTTGCTGGGGTCGGAGTGGCCACAGAGCATGTCACCGGGGTCTGAGTGGCTGCAGTGCATGTTGCTGGGGTCGGAGTGGCCGCAGGGCCTGTTGCCGGGGTCTGAGTGGCTGCACGGCCTGTCGCTGGGGTCGGAGTGGCCGCAGGGCGCGTTGCCCGGGTCTGAGTGGCCGCAGTGCATGTTGCCGGGGTCTGAGTGGCTGCAGTGCATGTCGCTGGGGTTGGAGTGGCCGTAGTGCGTGTTGCCCGGGTTTGAGTGGCCGCAGTGCGTGTCGTTTTACTGTCAGATCCAGAGACCTTCCCTTCCCTTTGAGGGCACTGAATGGTGTTGAACAGGGCTCGGTAGGCATGGGCCAGGCCCCAGCACGTTGCAATGATCTGCATCTCTCTGGAGTTGCCAGGGTGACAGCATACTTTGTCCGAATATTCTACTAACTTTTCAGGATTCTGCATTTGCTCAGGGGTGAAGTTCCAAAACACTGGGGGTGCCCATTGGCCTAGGTACTTGCCCATCTTGTCCCACACACCCTGCCACTCATAACTATCCAGCCTTGGGGCAGATCTCTGGATGATATTCTTAAATTGCTTACCAACTTTAGACAAAACTGAAACAATATTCCCAAGAAGTATTAATAGAAGTATCTTAACTGCCCAAGGATGCTCAAAATACTGAAAAGTTACTGTAATGAAGGAGGAAACATCATAGAAGAAGGTAGTGACACTGCCATTCTCTATTTCCTCCGTAAAAAAACTCTCAGAAAAGTTACTGCAATTGCTAGTTGTCTCCATGAAATGGTATCCGTGGTACAGTAACGGCTTCATTGCGAAGTTTACATACCACACTAACGTCAAGGTCAATGTTCTAAAAACAAACCTCACAAGCGAGACATTACTATTCACTGCAGACCACAGCAAACTGCAAAACCCAACACCAATCTTTAACATGTACAGCAGGAAAAAGAGCGCGATGCAGATTATACAAATCAATATCGAGAACAGAGAAACCAACATTGTGACCCACAACCACTAACAGGTATAAGTTCCTTAATACACTTCGGTTAATCTGTTATTATCTCAAACCCTTCGAGCCCCACGTTGGGCGCCAAAAAGGACTGTCGTGGTTTAATCTCAGTCGGCAACTAAGCACCACGCAGCCGCTCGCTCACTCCCCCCCACCCGGTGGGATGGAGGAGAGAATTGGAAAAGCACAAGTTAGAAAAACTCGTGGGTTGAGATAAAAACAGTTTAATAATTGAAATAAAATGATAATAATAATATGATAATAATAATAATACACAAAACAAGTGATGCACAGTGCAATTGCTCACCACCCACTGACCGATGCCCAGCCAGTCCCCGAGCAGCGGCCCCCCCCGGCCAGCTTTCCCCAGTTTATGTACTGAGCATGACGTCCCATGGTATGGAATGTCCCTTTGGCCAGTTTGGCTGTGCCCCCTCCCAGCTTCTTGTGCACCTCCAGCCTTCTCCGTCGGTAGAGCATGGGAAGCTGAAAAGTCCTTGGCTAGTGTAAACATTACCTAGCAACAACTAAAACATCGGTGCGTTATCAACTTTGTTCTCATCCTAAATCCAAAACACTGTACCAGCTACTAGGAAGGAAATTAACTCTATCCCTGCCGAAACCAGGACACCTGCCATTCCTCAAAGTCAGGGAACTTTATTATTAACTTCATCTTTATCCCAGCTCCATTTGTTTTCTATGTATATTTCAGTTCCATGCATGACCACGGTGGAAAGATTTAAGTCTCCCTTACTGGAGTGCATTCCCATACTCCCAGTGTACTTAACACGAGCTTGGGACCATGGCCACCCTAGGGTTCTTTGATCACAGGTTAAAAGAAGCAGCATTGTTAGGGTTTGAGGTGGTAACATGAACACAGCATTTCTGTTTGCCATCCTGTGGGATGCTGTAAGAGAAAATAGAGACTTGTTTTGGTGGGGAGAGTCTGAACAGAAATAGTTCAGTTCTTTTTAACAACAGTTAAAAAGAAGGAAAATTCCATCGTGTAGTAATTCTGTGTTTTGCAACACTGCTATCAGTAGCTTCCCAGGCAAGTGGGCCACAAGGTTTAGTTAAAGTCATAGGCACAGTACTGATGGACAGTGGATTGACCATCACAGGCTGTCCTGGCTGTAATGTCATTGGATATTCTCTTTTTTCAGTAGGCTGAGCACTAGGCTCAGTTTTTACAAAGAATGTTCAGCTTACAGGGCTTTCAGTAGGCCCATATCAATTATTTAATTGACGGAGTACTTCAGGGAGTCATGTATCCCATTGAGCCTCATGTAGTTTGAGATTCCTTTTCAATAAGCCATTAGCTCTTTCTACCATCCCATTTGATTGAGGGAAGTATGGGGTGTGGAACACCCATTTAATTCCCTCTTTTTTGCCCAATACTGCACTTCCTTACATGGAAAATGTGAGCCATTATCACTTTGGATAACATCAGGAGTAGGTAGATTTGAGAACCAAAACGATAGCCCTCGCACTGTATTTCGCCCATCGGCTTTCTGACACACAGTCGCCATGAGCAAGCCAGAGACTACTTCTGCTCCTGTGAGGATGTATTTATATCCCACAGAGGATTTGAATGGTCGGATATAATCAATTTTCCATGTAAACCATAAAGTTTTCTCTTCATTGATATGTAGAGGTGGTGCTTTAGCAGGATGATCTGCTTGTAATTTCAGTCTACGCTGGGGACATTCTGTAAGAATAGTTTCACAAGTTTTTCTGTTTATAGGCCAGCCTTTACTCTGTGCAGCGAAGTAAAGTGCTTCTTTACCTGTGTGGCCTAGGTTTTGATGTAACCATTCTCCCAATCGATACCACTCAGGATTTAAGGTAATTTTCCTAATTTTAGTTAGCTCATCTACCTTTTGATTCCACTTTGTGGCTGGTTGATTATCCTTAGCATGAGCTTTTACCCATCCCATCTTGAAAGGTGTTTTCCTGGCTATATCTAGTAATAATTGCCAATCTTTGTTTCTCCAAAGGTTTACTTCCCAATTCAAGGTTTCCCACTGACAGAGCCATTGTGTGGCACCAGTGCACACAGCATGAGAGTCTACATATATGATTTTTGCTCCATTCTGTGCCACCAAAACAACTGCTCTTATTTCTCTCTACTTGTGCACTGCCTTCACCTTCTTCTATTATTTGTTTGGCAGTGGTAATATCTAATGCAACGGCCTTACACTGCCATTTACCATTTACACTTTTTGCTGAAGCATCCGTAAACCAAACATTTTCTGCTGGTGTACCCTCAGTGAGGGGCGGTGCATCCAGAATGGGTAAAGGTTTAAAAGGTTGTTGTAACACTAAAGGGTCTGTGTTTATGGGCATCTGCAATTTGGAAACCTTAGTGTGTCCTTCAGTTAATTGCATATTTTCTGCAATTCCTGTTAGGTAGGCATACCATTTTCTGATAGTGTTTTTCACATGTTTTTGTGCAATTCCTTCTGGGGGAGCAGTCCCCTTTAGGATTGCTTCTAGTAAATTAAATGGTCCTATAGTTTGCACTGATTGTCCCTGATGTATTTTCTCAACTTGTTTAACTGCTCGGACTAAAGATAAAAGTCCCTTTTCCCATTCGGAGTATCGTTGCTCTGTTTCTTTAAATGCAGTTGAGCTACACAATAAAGGTCTTTTTGGCCCATCGGGGCCAGTTTGGAACAGGTTACTGTAAGTACCATGTTCAGCAAAATCCCATTTGGCTATAATAGGGTCGCGGGGGTGTACTGGTCCCAGTGACTGATATGTGTCTAATTCTTCAGTTAGAGTTTTGACTGCCTCTTTATGTTCTAATTTCCACTCCCAAGGTCTGCCTTTCCGTAAGAGTGAGTATAATGGACGGGAAATGATAGAAAATCCAGGTACATGCTTCCTCCAATATCCTAAAGTTCCCATTAATTGTTGTAACTGCTTCTTTGATTGGGGCATTTGCAGCTCTTTGATTTTTCTTAAGGTATCTGGAGGAATCATTGCAGGCAAAATTTTACTTCTTTACTGGGTCCCTGACATTTTCCAGGTGGAATCTCAATTTCTGCTTTATTCAGTTCTTGCCGTACTGCTGCTGCCACTTCCCCCACCTTCTCAGGGGAAGTTCCTCCAGTCAGAATATCATCTATATATTGGTACAGTTTCACTTCCTGGGGGAGTGAGACTGTCTGTAAAAGTTCAGCAAGTGCGGCATGAGCAATTGTAGATGAATGTTTATACGCCTGTGGGAGTCTGTTAAAGGTGTATTGTACTCCCTCCCAAGTGAAAGCAAACTTCTCTTTATCCTCCTCCTTCAAGGGAACCATAAAGAACCTATCTTTTACATCTAGTGCCGCCATCCATGGGTGTGCAGCTGCTTGCAAAATAGACGTTAAGTTTACAGTGTTTGGTAGAGGAGCTGTTAGTGGGTCTGTATTGGCATTCAGGTACCGATAATCGACTGTTAAATGCCACCTCCCGTCTGGTTTCTGAACTGACCAGACAGGTGAGTTACATGGGGAGTGGGTTCTGGAGATAATTTGTTGTTTCTCCAGATCAGCTATGACTTCAGAAATTCCATTTCGTGCTGCAGCAGAAATTGGATATTGTGGTAGGTTAGTAATTTTTGTCTCGAGGAGGGCAGGGGCTGCATGAAGTGCGTGCACTGCAGCCTCCCGATTTCTACCGGCGTTGGGATTGGTGTTTGAGCTGAACGACCACATGCTGCCATTTGGCAGGCACCAGGTTCGGCCGTCTAAAACATCAAAACTTAAAATATTTTCATTATGATCTTTAATTGCAAAGCGATTCTCTCCCGGGAGCCGTAAATCGACCTTGGCAGTTTGACACTCAACACTCGCTCCATTCACACCGGTAATCTTGACTCTTTGCTGTCTGGATCGCACGCCCAGCTTCTCAGCATCTTGTTGTGTTAATATTGAAATTTGTGCTCCTGTATCTATTAAAAACCTCACCAATTGTCTCTGAGGGCCAACTGGAATTAAAATGTATGGGCCATCATCATTTCTCCACTGATAAGCCTCCACCCTCCGGACAGGCAGGCCCAATTGCTTTCCGGACATTACTTGGTTTTTTGACTTCATGTCCTGCAATTCCTCCCTAAGAGGGAGGAAGGGATTGTCTCCCTTTATGGGGACTGGTGTTAGAGGAGTTGAAATACACTCCTTTCTTTCAGTTAGACTCAAGATAATGCCAGTAGGCTGTCCTTGAATCGAGCCTCTGGGAATGCCTAGGGCTAATGCATTCCTCCACAATTCATCTCTCCGTTCGGCGGGTTTTTAAATTTGTTTCTAGTTTCTGTTCCCTGCTTCACATGTCTTATTTTGTGATCTCCTCCCTGGAGCTTCAGATTTTGTTTTAAAGTGGTGCATCGTCCCAGCCCATTTCACGGCTGTAGTTAACAATGCTGTGCATTAATTCTGCCCATGTAGGGAGTTGCTTGCGGGTATTTTGAGCATCATCGCCTAGTCTCTCATTGTATTCTGTGTCTTTCTTGATCTCATCTCATTTTGCAACTAGATGGGTTTAAGAATTGTCGGGGCTCCTCTGATCAGTGGTTTTAGCATTGCGAAATCGATTGTAGCAGATAATGGAACATCATGGGGTCCTCGTTCGTGCATGGCTTGAATGTAAGCGTCTTTTGTGATGGCTGTAAAGAGCTCACTTAAATATTTGATGGGGATTATGGAGGGTTCAACTTGCTCCATGATGTCCATTCCTCCAGCCCAATAAGTTACTCCACTGGTGATAGAATGGGGTGTATTTGTTGGGTCGGGTTGTAAATTTAAGAAAACTCCCAGACCCAATAGGTGTTTGCTTCGTCCTCACTCAACATTATTCGGTCGTCCCCACTTAGGCATACTCGCCACAAGTATTCAGTTTCAGTTTCGCCTGGTTTCCTGCTATATCTCTCTTGCAAATTTGTTAATTGCAATGGATCCCAGGGAATGGTTCATGCAGTATGTTCATAGAATCATAGAATAGTTTGGGTTGGAAGGGACCTCTAAAGGTCACCGAGTCCAACCCCCCTGCCGTGGGAAGGAATATCTTCAACTAAATCAGGTTGCTCAGAGCCCCGTCCAACCTGACCTGGAATGTTTCCAGGGATGGGGCATCCACCACCTCTCTGGGCAACCTGTGCCAGTGCTTCACCACCCTCAGTGTCAAATATTGCTTCCTTATAACTAGTCTCAGTCTACCCCCCTTTAGTTTAAAGCCATTCCCCCTTGTCCTGTCGCAACAGGCCCTGCTCAAAATTTGCCTCCATCTTTTTTATAAGCCCCCTTTAAGTACTGATAGGCTGCAATGAGGTCTCCCCAAAGCCTTATGTTGTGGATGACCACCCTGAGGTCCCATGGTTCTTTGTGTTTTAACAATGGGTCTGGTTTCATATTCAGGAGGATTTGTGGAGAACAAAGGATCATCTTCTGGCTCGCTATCATCAGGATCACCCCAGTTATCCCCATCCCAGTCTTCAGGGGATACTATTAGTTTCCTAATCTGTATGATGTCAGGGGGGTGGGAAGCCTGCATAAGCATCATCTCAACCCTTTCTCCCAACTTTTGTCTTTTCTCCTTTTCTTCCTGTAACTGTTTCTGCAACTGTTCAATTTTTAAAGACAGTAACAACTCGGTTGCTTTCCTACCTTCTAGTTCTTTCTCTAGGTCCTGCTCCTTCCTATTTCTAATCTCCCTTTCTTGATATGCAGTTTCTAAACAGGTACCTAACGTCTTGCAGATAACACCTTTTCCCTTTCCATCCTTTGTGCGGCCCCTAGCTAGTTTTAGGTGCTCCTCAATGGCTTCCCAATTATGCCAATTGTCATGATCCCATTCTTCTGAGAATTTGGGACTTGGATTCACTCCATGCCTCTGTAAATAATCGGTGATACTACCTGCCATCCTGCTAACTACGCCAATTTGTCTCAGAGTGAGACTGAACTTCACTTGTAAGAGAGAAGCAACAATACACTTTATTGATATAAAACAGTGAGTTAGAGTTCAATGGTAAATGCAACAGTAATTTAACAAGATTCGATGGCAAGGTACACTTGATTATTTACTTCGTGGAGGACAGGGTCAGACAAAACTGTCAGGGAGACCCTCCTGTTGAGCCATGAGGTCCAGAAAGGACCCCCTTGCTTTCTAGACTCCTTCTCAGAGGAGTCTAGGTGCGGCTGGATCCAATCCTAGTCCCAGACTTGGTCAACGGTTCATGTGTAAAGGATTATATATGCACAATTAATCCTTTCTATCACTTAGCTAAGATTTCAAAGGTTAGCGTGCTATTAGTCACTTACCAAGGATCTGTTGAGGCAAGGAGTCTCTCAACCTTGAGGAGTAACCTTGAGAGGTGTCCCTACTCAAGGGGAGATCCCGCCGTGCAGCCCGCTGCTGTGCGGGAAAGCTCAAAGGGCTCTTGGGCTGCTCACTGTTTATAGGGGTAAGATGATTGACTCATAGTCATATTTGCATACTGATAACTGTGGTTAGGTGCGCGAATTTCTCACAACAACCCTTGGTTATTGTATGGTTATTTGGCTCCCGAATCCACTTTGAATGGACACAGCTATCACTATCAGCATCCATTAACGACCGGCCCTGGTAGTTATCGCTTGAGGAAGGTTATAGGAGATAAAGGTCAGGCTGGGCAGGGGAGCACACCAGGTTGGGCAGGGGAACACACCATCACAGCTACCTCTGGAACTAACCAGAAATTATTACAGAATGATGTGCCTTGAAGAAGGAAATTTTCCACTTAAATAGTTGACAACAGCTAAAAGTTTTGTGAAAATATCACTTTAATCAGAAGTGTTATTAAAAAAATTCCCCAAATATTTCATTGAGTTGAGGCTGTATTTTGCTGTGTCTGTGGTGGTTGAACGCTTTCTGGCAAATTGATCAAAGTACTTTGGTTTGACTTAATAGCACAGTTTATGTCACAAACTGATCTGTGAGCACTTCATTTCACAAGATATGTAACATCTCCTACATTTCTAGTTTGGTATGTAAAGAATTGTGGAATTGTCCCATAGAAGTGAATTTTCAAGCTGAAACTAGGTGGAATTACAGAAAAAAAAAACCAAAAAACACCACACTTAATTTCTCCCAAAAAGAAATGAATTAGGGATCTTTTTTACCACCACTGCAGATATGATTGCCACAGCATCTTATTTGGTCTCTCTACATTGATATGCTCTTCTCAACTGCCCAAGGAATCCATGTCCCATAACAATCATTTTTTTACAAAATAATTGAGTTGACTTTTTACTTATGCCTCTTCCCAGCCACAACAGCTTCCACTACCTTTCAGTGTTCCTTCTTTTCTGCACCTTTTACATTTCTCTGTTTTTAAACAGTGCACATAATTTTACAGTAGAGACCCAAATGGCACATCCACAGTTATAAGGATGTTGCATAAATAACTATTTTGTGCTGAACATGAGAACACGTGATCTGATAAAAGCTAGATTTATTTGTAATATGATGAAGAAGGGAAGGCAAAGTGTATGTAAATCAAATAAACCAGCCACTAACTTGTAATTAATATAACTATTATAGTTTTGCAATAAATTGAATATAAGAAATGTACATGAAGAGGTGTAGCAATTACTGTAAAATCATTTGGGCAGGACCAGTATTTCAGAAGTAAACTCCAGTATAAATGTGCAATGCAGAACTGTCATGAGCTAAGTACAAAAATCCCATTCATGCTTCATTGGTTTCAGATATATTTGAAATCACAGAAATTGACTGCCTCCTGGGTTAACTAGCAGAATAACAAATTACATGCCAGCTCATTTTAGACAAGGGAAAAGGCATCTTTACCTTAAAGAGGGAGATAAAAAGTTTCCAAGTACAGTATAGACAACTGGCTGCTTCATGAAAGCAAAGTGAGTGCGTACTGTTAAATGTTTTATATGCCGTATTGCTATGCCAGCAGAGACCACTAACACCTACTCTGGATGAGTTATGTAGAGCAACTCCAGGTTCATGATCATTTATGTAAATGCGAGTCAGAGTATGATGAATGCGATCACCATTTTCTGAGTTTTATTTTCCAAACCAGCTAGTGTTTGTATTTCAATGATAAGGATGTTTTGCTGGAATTTTCACTTTCTTGCCAGGTGATTTTAGGTAAATGCTAAATTTGATGTAGATCACTCAGTTTGCCAAACACTGAAAAAAGTTATCACTTATAATATAGAAAAAAACAATTTATGGAAATTTTTTTAGTGTGTATGATCTGTGGAGTTGAGGGCTTTCTCTGATGTGATAAAAGACTATTCGGAATAGATCTTATTCCAGAGAAATCATTCAACAACTTGTGCATGAGTTGGATTTCATATACAGGACTTGCAGATAGACCACTATATGTAATACCTATCCCCAAGGAAAACCAAGATGTCTCCTGCTAACAATATCAGAAAACAGTCAGGAAAGCAGAAAGAAATTCCTAACTTGGATAGTTTGATCTTCCTTAAGTCTCATTTTTCCTGAACCAGTCTTCCATCAGTAATGTAATGGAAATAATAATAGTGTATTCTTCTCTTAAAGCTTATGTATACTGGGACACAAAATACAGTTGTTTATGTTGCTGCAGGACTTTAATTTTATCTTTCCATTCTTTAAATATTTCTTTATTTTCTCTTTGGGCAAGTATTTACACTATTTTTTAATTGTTTGTATTATGTTCTTGAAAGCAACTCTTTTTCCTTTGTTTCCAGTATTGTTCTTACAAAACCAAACTTGTCATATTAGGAAAAAAAAGAAGTCCAGGGAAAAGGCTTTTGCTCAAAATATTTGCATTTATGTTATGAGAAAAAGAAAGAGGATGGAAGCCAGAAGACCTTCAATTTTTCATTTAGAAATGCAATAAAAATATTAGGCAGGATTTAGACAATAATCTGGATGTGTAACTTATAAAGGTACCTTATCTGAGTTTCCTCATCTTTTCACAAAACCTAGAGCTCATTTATTCTTAAAGATTCAGAAGGCAGCTTCTGACCCATGCTGAACTTCATCAGCTTCCTCAGTGGGACTTTGATTTGTCAGGTTATTAGGAATACATCTACCTTTAAGTAGAATGAGACATTTTACATTTAAGAAAATACTGAGGTTTTGTGGTTTGGTTTTTTTTTTTTAATTTTGTCACATTTTCATCATTGTGATCTTAGCAATTCTTGGGAGCTCTAGATCAGGACCTGACTATACAAAAAAAAAAAAAAAAAAAGAAAAAAAGAAAAAAGAGGAACAGTGTTTTCTTCACTCTAAAGAGCTGTAAATCAAATATAAGAAAATTGTCCACAAACAGGTATCAACAGAGATATGAGCTTAAGGAAGACGATGAAATGCTATAGGCTAACATGACAAGCAAAAGTCTTGGGGCTTCAGAGGCTTAACTACTAAGAGAGGATATAGATAACTTGATAAAGGAATATTTTTCAATATGGAGGAGAGCACAGAAAAGTGACCTTTAAAGTTTAACAGGTAGGTAGAGAGGACGTCCTTCAGGGCTGACTAGTGATGGAAGCTGACTGCTTGCTTAATACTCGCTCTGAGTGAACAAATAATTAAATCAACCAACCAAAACCCCTATGTTATGTGATAGAGTGCTCCTTGCATCAGGTATGGGACTCAACACAAGCACTATGTCTGGGCTAGAATGTGGATGGGATCCTTTCTTCCTTTCCCTCTTTTCTGCCAAAGCACTCGTTAGATATTACACAAGTTGATAAATTTCCTCTACCCTCTTACTAAGATGCTTATTCTACCTGTCTCTGTGCTCAGTGGTCCACAGAAATATTAGAAAGGTGGAACTGCCCTTGCCAACCAAAACACACTTGGGCAGGAGATAAAATGGGAAAGAACTAAGACAGAAAAAGACATGTAAGAGAGTGCTGTGGTATCATGAACCCATCTCTTGTTCCAGGTGGCCAGGATTTAGTCGACTACTAGGAAAAGCACCATCATTAGATTCCCATGGTCTGGTAAGCACATTGTACCACTCAAGATCAGTACAGAAAACCTGACTGCAAAGTGCGGATTCCTGGATCACAGGAAACATTACAGGAGTAACAAACTTCATGGCTAGCACTTTGTCAGTTTTTACTTTTTAGTGAATCGTTCTCCCAAGATATCTAAGAAGAACATCTGTGGTTTTACCCTGTTAATGTTCAACACATTTCAATGATTTTGACTGCAAACATTCATTCTCCTTCCCGGAGCCTTTTGTTTCATTGTCATGACAATTTGTGACTATTTCCAATGCCTCAATAGTACTCTATCAACACTTTCTTCTATAATTAAAGCAGATAAATATGTTTTGGGTTATGTGCCTCCAATTATGATGTTTTTTATGGAGACTGCACATAGCAAAATTTGCACGTGTCCTCCTAAGAGTTTAGTTTCATAACATTTAGAACTATCTTAGAACATTTTTATATTATCTTTTCATGCCTGATTCCAAGTTTTCATCAATATATTAATCCTGTTGTGGTATGAGTCACCTGTTAAAAGAACCAAATACCTAAATTTCAGAACAGAGGAGGCAAAGCCAAAGTGAACACCCACATATGCTCTTTCAAATAAAACTCTATTGATTGATGTTTTTATGTGCAAAAACTTAGGGAACAGCTTCTGTAAGAGAAAAACAAAACCATGCTACCAGCACAAACACAAATGTGTTTGTTAATGACTTTTTACTCTTAACATGCCTATCTAGACACAACAAAGTATGTTTATGGTTAAAATATCACCTAATCAAAGAACAAATGTTACCACATGATTTGCAGGGCCAATGCCTGACGTTGGTCTAATGCTAAACTACTGAGCCACCCTTACTCAATCCTTCCCGTGAAGAGCTGATCATCATTTCACAGCCTACACTGTGTTCATACGAAAGGGCTGTTGATGAACATGTTTTGTATAAGCATTATAAATTGTTCACAGGTGATTAATTCCACAGAAAAACAGGGCTTAATCTACAACATCCATTTATCACTCCATTTTCCCCATAGATGGTGGCAAACCATGCCACTAGAGATTACTAATACAATCGGTAAATATGAACCACTCCATTCGAGGTATTGACAAAGTTATTTAGAACAGAAGCTTCAGCCATTAGGATACACGGGGGAAATTAAAAGTGTTCAATAGTCCTCAACTTCATACTTTTACCAGTGATAGTGAAAATGTGCTGGAGTGTAGTATAATCATCAGGGGAAATTTAGTGCAAGAGGCAGATCTTATTTGTCTAGCACCTCCTGCTCCCATATGTAGTCATGCTCCAGAAACATGTACATTATAGCAGATCAATTTGGTCCTAGGTCGCGAAGGGAATGAATTCACCAAGTCAGTCCCATGAATCCTAGCCATGAAACTTTCAAGCTGATAGTCCCATTAAAAGAACTAGAATTAACACAGTATTGTAGATATAGAGACAATAAACATAGATACCGTATCATTGGGAATGATGCAGTATAAACTTATATAGTATAAAGTTTAGCCTTTCAGATTAACAAGTCACTTCCATGGCCATTTGTATTAAGTAGGCCAGGCAGAAGATTTTACAACTATTTACCTATATGGTTCTTCACAGAAAATAAATATTTAAACAGAAATACTACTGATACAAAATTAAAAGATAACACTATCTAATCAGCCCATAAATGATGATAATAAATATGATGTATGTACACAACACTTGATTGTGTGAACAACAACAACAATAAAAAAGCCAGGATCGAACTTCACCATCCCTCCGGTGAAACACAGCCAGCTTTAAGACTGGATGTGGTGACCATTTCAAACTCCACAGACACAGTGAACAGCCATGTCACCTGGGAACAAGAATCCCTGTTGAAATCACGATAAAAGTATCAGTGAGCACAAAGTAATTTTGGGGAACACCCAAAGCTGTCTTTAACATGGATCTCAGATGTTTCATGTGATCATGGGATATAGCAAAGTGGATATTTTTACCTTTACATCCTTCTCCTTCGAAGATCCATTTTTAATGAGAAAGAAGTGGCAACATATGTAAATGACACAAAGGGACTTTGCTTAATCTTGTCTGAGGGGGACTGAGCGGACTTGTCTGAGCAATGACTGCTATGATTTGCTTCAAACATCTGCCCAAGATCGAGCAGCCTTTCAGTATTGGATGAGATGAATAGAGTCTTCCTACTGTATGTGCTACAGAGAAACTAAGTTGTTTAACTCAGACCTAGACACAGCTCTCTGCTTTGTTCTGAGATGATGTGGCTGCTCAAAACACTATTGTTGATTTTTAGACTGCTGCTTTATTCTAGTGCTTATTATTTAAAGAAAGCAAGTTAAATCAAAATGTATTTTTTTACTTCACATATAAAAAACGCTTTTACCTGGTCCTTTTACATTCTCCCAAACCTCCTCAGGGGATGGTATAGAATAAAACCTTTGGAAGAATAATTCACTTCACTTAAAAGCATTTTTTTAGGAGCAAATTTAACAATCCATGAAGCTACATATCAGAGAGCTTGCGTTTGACAACAATACTTCCAATCAACTTAATTATATGCTACCAAAATACAAAGTTTTTATGAAGGCATCTTGCAACCTTTTCCAGATAATGATACTTCGGAGTAACCAGTGTACACTTCCTAACATATTGACTGCATAATAGAGAAGAAGAAGACAAAAACCCTAGCACCAAAGAAAGCATGAAAAAATATTAAAAATATAAATCAATTATTTTAAAACAGAACTCATTCTATATGTTTGTTTGGAGTACCTTAGTTAAATGCTTATATCCAAATACTCATTTTGACAAAGTAGCATTTTTTCGACTAACACGATAAATTTGGAGATATTTTGTAGAAAAACACACGCACTTCTGGCTTTCTCAGTTTCAAATATATTCAAATAGAAAATTTTTTGGAACAAAGCCTCTCTGAATCATGGTTTTGATTCAGCAAAACTAAAACACAGCAAAATGATCTTTGAAGCTAAATGTTTTTTTTCATCTGTCTAATAATTTGCTTCAAATGGAAAGGGAAGTTCATTGTGATATGGCATAGTTGGAAGCAGACATGCAATGGTCAGACAAGGAATTTCTTTTATGTGTATTTATTTCCTTTAGCATTCTGCATGAAATAAAGAAAAGTTGAAAAAGAAAACTACAAAACAAAATAGTAACTTATAAAATCAATGTACTATCTTACCAGCTTGTACATCACCTTTTTAGTCAGAAAAAGATTTTTGCTGTCCATCCTTCTGCCTACATGCCATAATACTAGCTTTTTTGAGACTACTTATTCATCCTCTTCTCCTGAGTACTTACAACATGAAGAAAGGCAGTATCTTTCTGTAAATTTTATTTTACTTTTTCCCCTTCACATTTTCTAAGCTCTTTTTGACTCAAAGCTGGCTCAACGTTTCTCAGAGGTGCATGCAAAAATCAATTTTGACCTTTCTCCGAGCAGGCGGGGCTTGGCACAGAGGCCCAGGGCAGCTGCTTCCAGGGTTATGGCCATGCAGCCCCCCAACTGCAGCCCTGTTTCTGCTTACTCCCATTTCCTCCACAGCAGCGTCAGCTGCTGCCGGTTTGGCTCTCCTCAGCTCTGGCACAGATAAAATGTGCAACAGGGACATGGCTTTTATATTCCTCCCTACCCCAAGCAATCCATTGCCCTCTGCAGCTCTCAGCTTTGCTCACATCTGCAGCCAGCTCTGATTAGCCTAAATTTTGCCCGTATTTATCTCCAGAGTTAACACACAAAGTCAAAGAAGATTGCAGTGGGCTCGGGATGACATTTGTATATTAAACTGGAATCTACAGCCCTCCACTGCTGAAATCTAAGGTCATACAAGGCCGCGAGAGATTCCCCTTGCTACAGGAAATAAGAGTACAGCATTTTCCCATCCCCACAGGTCTTCCTTCTTTCCTCCTGGCCCAGGTGACCTCCCAGGAAGAAAAGGATTAATTAGTATCAGCTACACCTCTGGTATTCACAGCTGTCTCCCTTTGGAAAGCAGCTATGCTGGGATCGAGTGCTTCTATAATCTAGCAAGTTAGTTAGAGCACTTGAACTTTAGGAGTCCTGTAGGACCAGCACACGTCAGGGTCTGGCAGGATTGAAGGGATTTGGAAGTCCTTGCTAGATGCTGTGTCTGGGTCACTTCTCAGGCAGCGTTGCTGTACAGTGTGTATCATTACAGGATATTCTTTTATCTCCCCAACCAACACTTTCTTCCCAAGGCTCACAATCATCCTCCAGGTATTTTTTTTGTATCAGTAATTTCTTTTTAATGTATCTTAAACAGAACATGTAGTTTTCTGATTATATCAACTATGAGTTGAGTTGTCCTTTGTTCCCAGTGCATGGGAAGACAAATTGCCATTCACAGCAAGGTCAGTGACCGTGCACACCACCTTTCATGTATCCTAAATACTTCATAACCAGACTACAACATTAATGTGCTCTGCACAATGGAGGGAGACTGCAGCAGCGTGGCTAGGACATTACAGAGCAGTAGTAGGCAGATCTACTGCAGATAGATCCAAACTCTGCATGGAAAAAAATGAGAGAATGCACATGCTCAGTTAGCCTAATTCATCCCAGTTCTTCCGTTCAACGCGTGTCCTTTAACCTTCTATAGTTGTTAGTAATTTCTGTATGTGTGCATAACCGTCCCATGTCCTAAAGAGGTTTCTACTTTCTATATGAATATCCATCTGTTTGTGAAATGCATGGAGAAATTTGTTGATGAACCTTGGCTTTAGTGTGACTGTTTCCTTTCCCTGTGCCCCTTGCGCAGCACCAAAATCAGATTTGAGACCAGAGCTATTGATGTGAAAATAAGATTTCTGTCAGCTTATTTTCTCCTTTTGTAAATGGTGTGTCTGATTTCCTAACTTACTTGCTGAACAATTTTTCACTAGGGTTTTTATTTTTTTCCTTTTTTATATTTTTAACAGTTCCAACTTTGGCAGAGTAGTGACTGTGTTAAAGCGTGAGACTCTATAGCTGAGAAGTGTTTAGGAAAAATTAAAGTCACAATGGCATCCAATGTACTACAGTGGCATTGCAGGAAGGATTGTTTGGCCCTAAATGTCCATCCTCCACTGCCAAAAGAAATCCAGTTCACTCTATGTCTCCAGCACACTAGAATATTTTCCACAACTACTATATTTACTTTATGTTAATAAATGCTGTTGCCAGGGAAACCACCCCTTTTCCCACTAATCAGACTATGTTTAAAAGGCAGTAACCTGCAGAGATTATAGTGTCATGCTTTAAAACTCGTCCTTGTGTATAGGCGACACTTTCTTCTCCAGGTCACCTGATGCTCAGGTGAGGTACCTGACCTCTTAAATTGCTCAGCAGAATATGCCTGCCTTTGTCCAAATGAATATTTAATCTATTATTCCCAATGGGAAAATTTTCAATTTATCTCTTGCTAAAATATTTAGCTTGATTAAAGTGTGCCTTGGTATTCAGGTAGAAGGTCTTTCTGCAAAAGCTGGGTGACTTGACTGATGTCTCTCATATCTCAAGGGAGTAACACAAGGAGGCATGTAGCAAGCACACTATTTTTTGTGGGTTCTCTCATAGAAAAAAATAAAAAGCTCTAAGTACCTACCTTGAGAAAAAAAAAATCTGAGAATAATAAAAAAGAGCAAGACAGTTTCTTAGCTGCTGAGGTGGCCAATCTCACCTCTTTCTTTACATTTTCCTCCTGACTAGTTTGTAGAATTCACTGCTGAACTAACTATTATTATTTAACAAGGGTTCCTTGCCTCAGGTGACTAACTCTATATTCCCAAAGGGGACCCTCAGGGACTAATTCAAGGCTGTGAATTCACTAGAAAGCTGGGCAGCCAGTGTGATGCTCAGCAGTGAGCAAACTGAATACTTGTGACAATCAAGCTCGAATTGGAGCTGACAATGTTTATTTTCTAGAAAGAAAACTCAGATGACAAGGGCGATTCCATTTGTAGCTCACTACAACCAGATCTTCCGTCTAGAACAGTGTTTGCCCTGTGCGTTAGAAGTACAGTAATCTCTTCTTCCATTCCCTTCTCTTTGTAGACAGATCAGTTGTCAGTAACAAGGATATAGTTTAGACATGAAATGTTAAGATTCTTCATCTTAGTCTCTGTTTTCTATAGTTATTGTGCATTTGTTTTACATTCAGTTCTTGTGAATATTCATGATAAGTAAGAATACTCACGACTTTATATATTCACACAGAATAATTTCTAGACAGAGATTAATGTTTATTGACTTCCATCTAAGTTTTGAGCCCTTAAATTAGGCAAAAAACAATTAAATTAATTTAACTAAATGGTGTGGAAAGAAAATAATATCTAATTTGATTAGTTCTCAGGTTTAGAAAATTCTGATAAATCCATAGACTTTTCTCCCTCTTTTTCAAAGATCTGTAGGTTTACTTCATATTCAAGGTGGACTGAAGGGACTTCAAGATTTCAGTTTACATACATCTGCAGCAAGTATACCTCTTTTGGGCATGGAAGGATACTTTTGCTAAGAATTTGGTGAGTCTTTGTTGAGTTCTGAATAGATATGATGGATTCAAAGATATATTCTGCTAAATTTTAATAATTTAAAACACGGAAAATGAGATGATGCTGACAGCCAGGATTTCTAACATTAAATCTGAAGTGAATGTGACAATCAAAAAGACCTGGAACTCCATTTTCCTAGACAAAATAGTCTGCACAGTGCTGCTACAGATACTGTATCAGAAGCGTAGAGCCTGGATTTGACTCAGAAGTCACTGAAAATATCATTTTGTGTAAAACAGAGAAGATGAGTTAACAGCTGGGGACTACCATATGTGAAACCTTGTGCCATTACCAACTCTTATGCAGCTATCTCGGAGGGCCATGCTGAAGCAGAGCTGGAGTATTAATGTGAGCTGCTGTGCCTATGCCCAAATATAACTCTGTGTTCACTCCAAGAGTGGGGAGCTTAGTCAAATTGTTCTTAATGCAGTCATTAAGCCCCTTTTTTTGCAGAATTAGGCAGTCTTTAGTAAGCAGCTGGATAATTAAAAGCAAATCCTTTATACACCACCACAGCAGGACTATCAAGGACACGGAAGTAGACTAAACATGCAAATTTCTAATGGACTTCTATGTGTGTTCAAGCTTCAAGGGACCTGTATGAATGATACCACTTGTGTAAAGTGTAATAAAAGTATCATTATGATTGTTGATATTAATACGATTTTTACTGCTTTTTATGTGCAAAATTCTGGCTCAAGTCTAGGCAGCACTTCAGGAGAGTTTAGGTCAGGGCAAAGCCTGTAGCCAGGATCACAGTAGAGCGGCTAACATTATATCCACCTACCCTGATACCTGATGACAAGGTGGTAATAGATGTGTATAATTTTCTACAACTTTGTTTATATGCTGCCATATTAATGCAGTGACTGTTAATAAAATAATATTTCAATTAACTTTATACATCAGATAAAATGCATATTTATTGGGTTTAAACTTAAAAATCCAAAATAACCTGTGCTTATAAAAATGGCATTTTGTATTTTAGGTATGTTTTTGAAACATTTACACATGTATTTCCATATATACAATTTCAGCTCATTCAAATGCACTGTCCCTTATGACACACTAATGTATTTTCTCTTGTGCTCTAATAAGACTTCTAGGTTAACACAGCAGCCTGTGTACTGTGGAAATTAGAACACTTTTGCAGTATGTTAGAAACTAAAGTGGCTTCTTGCTGTTGACAGAGGCAAAATCCCTGTGCTCAGTATCCAGATTTTTCCATAAGGTACCTCCAGATTATTTAGTAGTTCTCTATAGTTAATTTCCTTCACCTATTCATGCAGCAAGAGATTTGCCTCTCAATTCCTATCAGTAGAAACAGAAAATACGATTAAATAAATGTTTACATTTAATATTTTGGGGGATTTTATATTTGCTTTTTGTTGCCCATTAAATGTTTATACCCTCAGTTTTACACTGAATGGCAGATTTCCAGTTTCCCAAGAAGTGTCTTCATGTTAGTTACAATTTACTTGGCAGCTAATACATATTATGTAGGTCATAGCATGTAATTTTTTATTATATCCCTGTAAGTATGTTTATTTCTTACTGCTTTTTATGCGGCTCTGACAGTTTTGATCAATGAATTCTAGTTTACACGTAACGCAATCATGTTCACTTAAAGTCTGTCAGAAAAAGAAGCAAATGCTAATAAGTATCACATACCATATCCTTGCCATATGAAAAGCAAAAAAGAATAGCTTCTCAAACCAACATTTAGTTAAAATTTTAGGCAAAGCAATGGCCCCTGTATCCTCCTATTGTTCTTTAACGACAAAGAGAACGTCCTTTTTTTGGATACAGAAAAGAAATAATAGGCACAATTTAGGCTGGGCATTTAAATGTGTTTCCTAGGAGAATATTCCTTCAGTGTCTCTCTCTATTGGATTGGATCCTGAAAACAATGAGAAAAATATGCTCCTCTGGCCTCACTGAGGTCAACCTTCTATTTCAACAGGTTTTCACAGCAACTTGAAGCCTCGTAAAACTGTTGGAGTGTCGATGGTGTAACCTGGTTAAATCCAGAGAGTGAAAAGAGCTCCATGCTCTCACCAGCTGAGACTATTACTCATTTTTTTCTTTGACAATCCTCCCATCGAATGGGATTACAGCTCTGTATGGTTCATTTGTGTCTTAGTGGTTACCTTGAATGGTTAAAACAGGGGTGAAATTGGCTGTCATCTTTAGAAACTGCCAGCTGATGTATTTGAGCCTTTTAAGCAGGACTTACCATTGCTTATGGTTTTATTGACAACAAAACGCCAGTGTAAAATTTGGCTTTAGTTGAAAAGCATTGACTCTGTAAAGTCAGGATTGATAGATGGCTGCAGGAATTAGAGCTAGAGAAGACAATTTAAACCTTTCAAGATATGTAGCTTGGTTGCAATTGAGGAACTTAAAATACACTGGGACACACAGCCTCAAAATATGTCCGAGATCAAAATATGTATGTTTTCAGAAACGGTGTTACTGATATTGTTTTTTATTTCCTAAAATGGGGAAGACTAGGTAAGTATTGCTCGTTCATCCATTTGCTGAATAAGTATGTTGATGGGACCATACTCAGCACTTTTTGAGCAATTTCTTATTATGGATTTGGAAGTGTTCAAGTGCTTTTGACAGATAATAGTGTTTTAAAGTTTAAATGCTTTTATGATGAATTTTTGAGGCAGGTGAAGGTTTGATTAAATTTTTAAGAGCCCTGATTATGCAAAGAATTTTAAAAGTATTGCATAAAATTATAAGCTATTTCTCAATAAAATCTAAACACTGTTTTCTTTGTGAAGGGTGTGTTGGGACTTGGAGAGTAACTTCCATTTTCTTCTTTGCTGCTTGGATGTGTTTAGGTGTCATAAAAATATTTATGACTAATATCTGAAATTCATTTCTGTCTGAATGCAGAGTTTTGGAAAGCTTGAAGAAGTTTTTTTGTTTGGTTGGTGTTGTAGGATTTTTTTTTTGGTGGTGTTCTGTTTTTTTTTTGTTGTTGCTGTTGGGCTTTTTTAGTAACATGAATGATTTAATTATCCAGATTCTCTAAATCTGAAGTGAGCTTAATGTTATTCAGACAGTATAGCATAGCAAAAATCTCATATACTCAAATATCAGCAAACCTGATTAAACTGTAAATTATCATACATTTAAATATCCCAGTGGAAAGATATAGTGAAAGAAATGCACCCCAACCAGCTGCTTCGTATGGAGTACTGAGCAGTCAACATTACCAAGCCCAAACAACATCCAGGCACCATGTAAAGAATTTGAAAGCAAGTTGTTGATCTGTTGACGGGCTGTGACTAACACATGAACCAGGCATTATACCCCTAAGTTTGTTCTCTCTGTTCTTGTGAGATTTGGCTTGCCATAAACCATCTGGAGACAATGTTTGCATCAAATGACCAAGGACCAGAGGTGGGAGCCCAAGAGTGGGATTCGTCTGCTTATTTGAGCCATTTAAGAGTTCAATGACCAGTCAGAGCTCATATTTTGTACATCCCTTTACAGTAAATGAAAAGAAAAAGACACCTTAAAACCACAGTTCCTCCCATCCCTTTATTTTCAAAATAGTTACACAGAATAAATTGCCATCTGGAGCTAATAACTCTAGAGGCTACCCCTGCAGTGACTACTTTTTAACCCAAGTTTCTTTACACAGTGAAGGAGAAGTAGGAGACTCCCAGAGAGGGATTACATGGCTGAGAGATCAAAAGTTGTCTTGAGGTAGAAATTTCCTTGAATCAACCGGATTGTTCTAGAGCCAGAAAAATCCCTGTAGAGCGGTTAGGATAACAATCACACTGCACAATGTTGTTGCCAGCTTTCAGTGATGCCCTCATGTCACTAGGATACCAACTATGGTGCAAAATGCTGACCCCTTTCCAAAACACATCTATCTCTGTACTATGAATCTCCTTAGGCTTCTTACAAGTGCAATGGAGAGAATAGGCAAGTCATGAAGCCAGCCACACGTTCACGGAGCTGCCTCAAACAGCAAACTAATTTGCTCTGTAAAGGTTGCTAAGAGACTGCTTTCATAGCTACATACTTAGAGTACTCAGACCTGAATGAATGAAATTCAGGTTCTAGTACAGTCTGAGCTGAAATAGTAGATGATAAATTGTTCTGACTCAGAACTCCACAAAGTGAGTTTCTGAACCTGAATCTCCAACACCCCTGGCAAGTGCACTGACATGATGCACAGTGCTGAATGAAATAACTACTGTAAGATTTACATTTCCAGTCTATATTGGTTATGCATTTTTTGCTGTTCAACTTGATGTATCCACTCTGAGCACATGATTCAAGCTGCTGGATACATTAAACTGATCCAAGAAACAGCTACAATGAGTTGTATATCCTTATTTGTGTATAGGATGAGTTACATACCTCCTGGCAAATATCATGCTTCAAGGTGACAGATACCCCAGTAATACACGTTACTTGGAAGGCAATTCAGTGCCAAGAGAAGAGTCGGAGGAAAGGGCCAGATAATTTCTCACTGGGGATACAAGAAAGGAAAGAACATAAAAATAAAACAAAACCTACAAAACCAGCTGTTCTGACAATGGCTATGCTCCTATTCTAAGACAACTGGCAAAGCACTGGGATAAAATTGCCAAAGATCAGAGAAATCCAAAAAAAGATGACTAGCACAGCACAGTATCGACCACATTAGAAACCAGAATAAACAACAAGTGCTAAATAGGAGGTGAAAGTATGGCTGCAAAGACATACAAGCAGTTCCCATGGGTGACAAAATATCCCGGATAACAATGCTAAAAAAAGCTTAAGACAAAAAATCCTTTTATTTTCTGCCTTTATTAACCAGTCTTGTACCATGAAAGCTTGGGTTTGCCTCTTTTTTTTTTTCAGCTATAAATGTCTTTAGCCGTTATGTATTCTGTAGAACATGAAGTGTTAAACCTCTCAGTAAAATATTTTCCACTGCAGTACAAAATATACTCATATTTATGAAATCCCATTAATACAGATATATTATTCACACACATGCTTAACATACCCACAGAAAAGCAGATTGAAAGGAGTCTAGACTGCAAAATATCCCACCCAGATACTACGAAATGTAGGAAACAGTTTTGGTCCAGCAAACAGAGATTGGCAGCCTCATGTTTTTACATTACAAGGTGGGCCTTAATTATAAAATTGAATGCTATTTTTTTCTAATGTATTTCTGACATTTAGGACTGAAGATCAAAGAATCATAGAATGGATTGAGACAGAAGGGACCTTTAAAGATCACCTAGTCCAACCCCTCTGCCATGGGCAGGGACATCTTTCACTAGATCAGGTTGCTCCAAGTCCTGTCCAATGAGACTTTCAATGATGGGACATCAACAACTTTGCATCTGTGCAACCTGTTCCAGTGTCTCACCACCCACATAGTAAAGAATTTCTTCCTTATGCCAACTCTAAATCTACCTCTTTTAGTTTAAAACCATTGCCACTTGTCCTATCATTACAGGCCCCGATAAAAAGTCTCTCTCTGACTTTCTTATAAATCCCCTTGAAGTACTGATAGGCTGCAAGAAGGTCTCCCCAGAGCCTTCTCTTCTCCAGGATGAACAGCTCCAACTCTCTCAGCCTTTCTTCATCGGAGAGGTGTTACAGCCCTCTGATAATTTTTGTGGACCTCCTTTGGACCTGCTCTAGCAGGTCTATGCCTTTCTTCTGCTGGAGGCCCCAGAGTTAGATGCAGTACTCCAGGTGGGGTCCCACAAGAGCAGAGTAGATGGGGAGACACAACTTCCTCGCCCTGCTGGCCACACTTCTTTTGATGCAGCCCAGGATACAGTTGGCCTTCTGGGCTGCGAGCACACGTTGTCGGCTCATGTCCAATTTTTCATCCACCAGTACCCCCAAGTCCTTCTCGGCAGGGCTGCTCTCAATCCCTTCATCCCCCAGCCTGTCTTGATACCGGGGGTTGCCCCGACCCAGGCGCTGGACCTTGCACTTGGCCTTGTTGAACTTCATGAGGTTCACACAGGCCCACTTCTCCAGCCTGTCCAGGTCCCTCTGGATGGCATCCCGTCCCTCAAGCATATCAACCGCATCACTCAGCTCGGTGTCATCTGCAAAGTTGCTGAGGGTGCACTCGATCTCACTGTCGATGTCATTGATGAAGATATGGGTCCCCAGTACAGACTCTTGAGGGACACCACTTTTTTCTGGTTTCCACTTGGACCGTGGAATGAAGATGATTTGCTGCATTCTTATAATAGCCAGCTAATCAATTTTTTTTTTTAAATTGGATAACAGATGTATTAATGCTTTATTTACTGGATGCTGCTCAAAGCCTGTTTTCTAAACAGAATTGTTCATTTCTAGAGCTATATGAAAGACTATCATTAGAATATTATTTTCTTGAGAAATGCTATACCAAAGAAGTTTTTTCATTTGCAGAATTTTTATTGATGGGACTGAATCAATTTCAATATGTTTTTTTTTCAGTTCACTGACAAAATCACAAACAGCATAGAAAAGACAAGTTTATTGGTTTTCAAGATCAGTTAACTCAATTTGTCAATTTAGAGATCCCTCATACTTAGCAGGAAGTCACTTAAAGACAGTCACAAGAAAGAGTAGAGGAAAAAGTTTGGAATTGAACTCCTGGTCTTCGCTGTGGTGCCAAAACCTCTTCCAGAGAATTCTTTCCAAAGGGGGATGGCTTATGAAGCAGGTTGCATCTCAAAAGGCAAGATGACAGTCCATGAGATTTGCTATAGTACTCTAATGTTTAGGAAGAAATAGTTTGAACTCCTTCCTCTGCCTGAATTAAATAAATACTGTATTTCTTCCTATCAGACTGTTCACATCCCTCCCACAATTGCAGCTGTTGACCATATGTAGTAATAACAGTCTACAGCTGTGGGGCTAAAGAAGAAAGAGGAACATATAAATCATAATCTAAATTGTCTTGATGTACACACTGGGACAGACAAGCCAGCACCTCTGCAAATAGAGAGTATGTTGTCTCTGAGGCACAGGGCTGGCTGTCTGGGGTTGCCTGACTTCATAAAAAATGTGCAAACTGTTACTCTCCTAAGACCAAACCCATTGCCCAGTTGGATCCAATGTTATCAGGAACAACAACAAATATCTCAGTGACACAAAGTGCATTATTGTCAAGTCTGAAGTCTTTTCACCAGACATACAGTCAATAAAGCTGGTAAATCTTTAGTCATATAGGTTGTCTTTGTGTTCAAAGATGACACAGACACCTCTACAGGGTGATTCCTCCCTTCCTAAAATATTTGGTGTTAGATGACTTACTTTTCAGGGGTGCCTACGCTTGAGACGAGAAATTATATTTAACAGTGGGAAAGAGTAAAGCATTTTCCCCTTAACCTTTTGGTTAAAAACAACTGAAGCAAATGTATGTTTAAAACTGTTTCAGAGACACATGGAAAAAAGAGAACAAAAGCCTCTTCAGTCCAAATGATTACTGTTTGATGTTAGAAGTAATAAAAAGACAGTCTTGTAATGTGAAATGCCAGACAAACTTAGTAATAGGCAGTGGCATCATTCTGGAATTCTGTGTTTGCAGTTTGATCAGCAGATGGTGGTGACATAATTGTCAACGACACAGAAAAGAGACCAAAGCTTTATCAACTATGAATTTACAAACTGCAGACTTCAGTTCATGTTCAGGTGCTTTTTTTCATCCATCAGAAAGTGGAGTTGCAATATTTCTGAAATATGCATTACAAGATTTTAGTGGAAGTCTGCTGAAGATTTCATTTTCAATCATCTGAAATGGTAGTTACAAAAGAATACCTTTAAGCTGAGAAATGTAGTTTTACAAGCAGAACAGCCCATTCTGGGGAATGACCAATCCTTTTCTTCCATTTGTGTTTCCAAGAGGACACTTTTGGCAGCTGGCTTTGCAGGTTTTATTTTTTAGTGTTCTATAAGACCCTGCTTGCTGAATAATGCTGCCGGTTACTGGTCACATAATCTGAAGAGCATATATTTTATCGCTGAGTGGCAGAATAAGTTTTCTTAAAAAAATGCTGGCTGCAGACATCTTTACTGTCACTTTGGAAGCAACTATAGAAGGTCAGGTATGCAAGGAACTAATTTCAAAGCTGTCTAGGGCTGAACAAAGTTGGCTAATTGTGATATCTGGGAAGGGCTGTTATCATGGCATTCAGGCCTGAATATAACTCAAATGTACTTAGATAAGTTTCAGCCACTGCTAAGGGAAGAGGTCTCAGCAGCCTTCCTCTGGAGACACTTCTTGCCACAGACGGGAATCTAGGTGCTTGGCTTTGAATAGAAAATTCTAGAAACTTCTGGAAAAATGAATCCAGCTGAGATGAATCTCACCATAGGTACAGAAATGTTCAAAGACATAACCACTTTGGCTTGAATTCAAAAGTACATTGTTCTGACCAATGTGACGCCTGACTATTAAGTCCTTTTTCTTGGTGGAGAACTGGTGACACTTAGTGCAAGCACAGATGTTGACAAAGTATCACACTTAGAAAGGCTGGGAACTTCTGAGGAATCAGATGCATGTGTCACAAAGAGAATGGTGAGATTTTATGTCTGCTTTATCTTGTTCAGGCACGATGTTGAGGCTGCTAACTTTTTACAGCAAGTGACTCAGAGATATTCAACCACAGTCTCTTGAGGTCCATTGATTCCCAGCTCTTTCAGAGAACGGTCCTGACAAATGGGAACTCTGGGGTTGTGAGAGCCACATCCTAAGGTAGACTTAAAACCTATCCTCACTGAAATTCAAATAAGCTTGTTACCCAAATATTTTTGTGAGCCTGAATGTTGGCAAAGGCCAATAGTTACATTGCCTTTTCTTTTGCAACTGTAGCTATTGCTATTAGCAAAGAATCAGACTCTATTTTTTTTTTTTGTAAATCCACAATTCTAAGGCTTGATCCTCCATTAAGTACCGTAGCAATGAATTCAGCAGTTTAATTATGTCACCTGCAAGAACTCCCATTCATTTTATTGGTTTTGAATTGATTTTTTTTTCATATTCTTTGCACGTACCCTTGTGCTTTATTAGAAGAAAGAGTAAGCAAGGACTTCTTAATTTACTTTCTCTGTGACATTCATTAGCCTGTATGGTTCTGTAACGTCCTGTCTTAATCACTGCAAAACAAGCAGTCTTTCCATGCCTTCAAGAACTTAATCAGGCTTCTTTGGATCCCTTCCATTTCTGCTATATATTTTTGAGGTGAGATAATGGAGAATGAACAATGTTACATAAGGCCAAGCCAGGAGAATATCTGATATTATTATAGTTTCAAGTTTGTTTTCTAGACCTTCTTTAAATGCCTTTATGTTTTGTTTGTTTAACTGCAGCTACACAATGAATTATCTGTAAAGACTTCAAGGACTTTTTTCTGTAATGATTGGAACTATGTTCCAGTGTATACTTGCTACTATATTAAAGTTTCTTACCTTCCTCTCCACTGTTGAATGTTCACCTGCTGTTATGCCACACTTGCCTTAAGTGTATCTAAAAACTATATTTTAGTTCAACCATAAATTAATAGACTTAATACAAGTATAGAAAAGCATATGATCTGCAGAAAAGAACCATGGATAAACAGATGAGGGCACCATTAGAAGTCAGCTCCGTCCACCAAACAGCATCAACTAGACCTAAATCACCACTAACAAATGGTTTTCTAAACGTTCTTTAAAACTCCAAATAAGAATGCTGCAACATTTTTGCACAGGCTTTTGCACTGTTTAAACTCTGTTAATAACTGAAGCACAAGCTGAAGCTCACAAGTACTCACTAGAGTACTTGTTTCAATGTAATGAATGTGTAGTTTTATTGCTCTTTATAACACTCATTGAGCACTTGAAGACTGTATTCCTTCAGTCTTTTCTTTCTCTTGAACAAGAAGACTGTATTCTTTCAACCTTTCATCACAGGAAAACATAGTAGTCACAGCGTCCACAGTCGCCACAGTGGTCCTGATGATCTTGAAAATATTAATCAGTAAATTTATTAGATCTCTCTGAAAGATCTCACACACCTATCTGATCTTCATTGACTCAGAAATTTTCTATGCTGTTGAAAATGTTCCTGCTTCATGCATAACACTGGCAACTTATAGCTACACCACTTTAAAACAAATATACCTACAGATGTCTATGCCATAAGCAAGTAGAGAATGTTTTTAAATGCATGTCGTACTTGGGATATGCTCCTATATTGGATTCCCAAACTTAAGTTCCTCGATCCTGTGTTTTCCCTCCTTAATACAGAATGTCAGATTTTGAGGGAGAAATTGCATTGCCTTAAAATCTAAGAACCTTCAAAACTTAGGCAATACCTGCAAATTCCGAACTTATTCTGAAGAACCCACAAACATAAAGACCTAAAGAAGCAATTGTTTTATTACTGCTTTTCTCAACTTTCTGTAATCCATAATGTCAAGAAAATTTCCTTGGTTTTGGAAAAAGTGAATGTTCTTGCCGCTTTGAGAACTCCATTTTGCAGCTGAATACTGAAACAACAAACAATAGCTGATAGGATGAGAAAGTATCTCAAAATCATTGCCTTCAGGATGTCATTGTAGGGAAAAGAAAGTTTTCCTGAGTTTCTAAGAAAGTTAGGGAAAGCAATTTGATAAAAAAGTATACATGGGACAATGACAATGGTTGTCTGAAAGACATAGCGGTCTTGAAATACCCTTTAGCAGTTCAAGACTCTCAGTGCTTCTGCTGACTCAGGATGATAAATCCATACATATTTGCAGTTACATAAGAAAATGCACAATGATTCCCAGCAGCTCAATTACTAATCTAAACTTTATCCTTTTTGTATTTCTCATAATTACAGGAAAAGGTAACTATTCACACATGACATAGGATAGGAAATAGGACATGACATAGGACCCTCATTAGTTTTATTCAGGCTGATGGTATTAGCTAAAATATTTTCTTATACATAAGGAAAAACTTTGAGCTTCAGAAAAGATAGATTCTACAGTGGTTTTAATGTTTTTAATGGGTACATCATCTCAGTGTAGGGACTATCTTGCTTTGCCTGTTCATATTAATTTAAAAGTACAAAAAAGGCAAAAAAGATCCCATTTTCATTAGTAGAAATTTAATATTCAGTAGGCTGGAATAAAACCCAATATCCTTCTATTTAATCTTAGGCTATTCTTTGGCAGAGAAGGGAGCTTTAACTAACATCTGTGAATGAAGGGAAACTAAGGCTGCTTTCAGGTGACTGCACAAAAGAAATCATGCAAACCACACCATGAGAAGGAGATGTACAAAATGATGTATTACTGCAGGAAATATCAGTGTGTATACCAGACAGAAAGAGACCTCGAATCGTATATGCTCTGTAATGGGAAACACAGTAAGGAGAGAAGAAAAATTGTCAGCTTCCCATTTGTTGTTATTGTCCTTTCCACTCATTGCAAAAAGATGACTGATACTGTAAAGTAAGTTTACGGTAGTGTAAAGATTAAGTATATGAACAGAGGCCATAAGCAAATGAGGCTGCTGCCTCCATTTGTACTCAAGGAAGGACCCCAGAAAAAAGATCCATGTCTCAGTTCTCTCTGATGCTCACATGCTTCGGTCCAGCATCAGGATTTAGTACGTTGAGCTCATCTCTAATTCAGACCATGCCAGGGAAAGTCTGTGAGCTCAGCACGTGCCTAGTTTCCCGAGATAAAAAACAAGCCCTTGATTTCTTCTACACTATTCATAAATTATCTGAGCAGGCAGAAAATTTTATCCTAAGGTTGTGGAGCTCTTGCCACACCTCTGCTCCAGAGGGCAGGAGGTGCTGAAGCAAGGGATCCATTATAGGACAGTTTTGAAGAAAGAAATGAGCAAATCCTATCCAGTTTCCTTCTGCTGGCATACACTGGGAGGCAGACTTCCCCCAACAGGAACCTCCTGTCAATAATGTTTATATTGATTCTTCTTCTTCTTCACATTAAAGCCTTATCTAAGGGCTCCACCTGAGATGAGGACCCCTGTGTAGGAACTGTATAAATAGAAGAGATGAACAAAGCTCTCCTGCTGATACAGACAGCAGCACAGGATCACAATTTCTGCATGGCATGAAATACACATTGGCTTGGGGTCATGATAATCTCAGGGTTAGCTGTCACCTTTTATACCCCCTGAAAATCCACTCTCGCAAAGGAAAAATCACTTCCCCAAGCATCCTATAACTGAGATTTTACAAAAGTAGTAGTACCACGACATTGACTTTACAGATACGAAACTGGAACAGAGGAAGATTTATTAATTTTCCTAAGGCTGCAGAATGAGTGCATGGTAAAGGAACAGAATTCCTGGAGTGAATTTATAGCGGTAAATAAAGTAAGACTAAGCCCATTCTCTGGCCCTGTGGTAGGAAGCACAGCAAAGTTTAATGGTGGCTGAATTCTTTTATGCCAGACAACAGAGCAACTTCAGCTGGAGCTGAAGGTGCACATTCAAAGGACAAGACTCAACAGGCAAGCTGCAATAAAAGAAATTCTTATTAGATATTATAATTAAAACTATTCCCATAGGGAACAGCGGGCCAGAGATGTGGCAGAATTCCCGTCCATGGAGATTTTCTAAACTGGACTGGACATGTCTGTCTATTCCTTGGGACTTGATGTGTATCTCAACCTTTGCATTTATTCAGTGTTTCACACTAATATTTGGCTGTAGTTCTCCAGTGTCTTGCTGCTTGCAAAGCTGTTTGAATTTGTATGAAAGTACTATTTTAATTCTGCTATGTGAAGTGAAAGCAGCAACACACACAACTTTGCTACTGCCATTCCTTGTTTATAGCAGAGATGGCCAACTGACAACTCAAAGATGTATCCATCCCACAAGACAATTTTGCCTGGTCCCTTGAAATGCAGGCAGTCAGAAGATGAACCCAACTCATGGTATAGTTTATGTGTCATAAAGTTGAGGATGAGATAGATCAGGTATGGAAGTCAGGTGAGCTGTGCATCCCATAATATGATTGTGTTGGCCTGGCCTTCAAGCATGTGATTAGGAAAAAATAAGACCCTTCAAATCCTAAACATCTTCTCCATTTTATATCCAGTAGCATGGTATACTGCTAGACTAAAAAAATTTAATTTGAACCTCAACTCTCATTTCTCAAGTCAAATTTCTTGTCTAAGGAATGTAACAAAACATGGAAGGGGTACTGGCACATTACAGACCCCACAGTAGTGCCATAAAGTCTTAGCTGACAAAACATGAAGCTAATGAATTGATTAATGCTGTTATCAGAGTGGGCTTACCCTTAGAAAATTCAACAGATCAGGGCACTAATTTTATGTCTTCTCTGCTAAATGAGGTGTGCAAGCTTTTGAAAATTCCCCCTTCACACAGAGTTTCATATCAGCCAGAAACAGATGGGCTTGTAGAATACTTTAATCAAACACTTAAGCAGATGTTAAGAAAATTCATCAGCAGTGAACCGAAACATTGGGATAAATTGTTACCTTTTGTTTAGTTTGTCTATGGGGAGGCCTCTTAATCATCAATTGGATGCTCCCTATACCTTTCAAAAAATGCTCAGGAGGCAGACACTCTGAAGTTGTGCTGTTTGCAAATTATCCAACATTGGCAGCATCACATTTTTATCCAGATAACATCCTTTATAATTATGTTGTTCATGTATGAAAATCAAGGCCCTGATCCTGCAGACAGATCCACACAACTGGAAGGATATAATACGTACATGAATGACAGCGATAGTCAGAATTCAAAATAGACAATCTTTATGAAATATTGAGGCCGAAGACTGATGAAGCTAAACAATTCTCAATACAAAAGCAGTGACATTGAGACAAAGGTACTTATTAGTCTCTTTTATGCTGCTCTCAATGGACAACCCATTCCTTGTGATAATTTACAGTAGTGTTAGGACAGGGGATAGGTGGATTTGCACATGCAGCAGTATCATGTAAGTTCATTTCCCAGACCTGAAAATTTTTCAGCAGATCTGGACTAGGTTATTCATGGCTAACCGAACAGACAAGAAGACATTTTAATGGTCAAGGTTGCTGGCTTAGGGTTAGGCACGTGGGCCTGAATTGACCTCATAGCGACACATATATGCATATGGTCCTGGAAATGTAAAGTATCATGGCACAATATTTTTGGTGGCTCAGGTTCTTTCTTACACTGCTGGTTTTCTAGAATGTCAGTCCATTGAGCTATAATATTAAGCAGAGAAGTAGTGCTGCTGTGTTGTGATGGCCAACAAAATACATGTGAAATTTAATTAAATCTTTCTAATTCAGCTATTTAATTTTCAGTAATACACTATATCTGACTACCCAGGAGGCTACCCAGCCACTGTGAGAAAGTTTAGCTGATGATTAAGATGTCTGTAGAAATACCAATGAAACAGTGTCAAGCAAAACCGTATTTTATATACATATACGGTCTTTAGGAGCCCCAGTTCTGTTGAAAATTGTGGGAATGTACAGCAGTGTAAAATTTGGCTCTGTGAGTGCTCTAAGTATATATTATCATATTAATACAATGCATAGTTCAAATTATTCTTTGCGTACAAAAGGTTGTTGGTAAAGCTCTTCAAAATGTTGGTCAACATCAAAATATCATAAGGAAGAAGAAAAGTTGTTCTAGATTGCTCTAAGACAAACCTTTCAATTTCCAATCCTTACCCAAAGAGAAAACCTGACAACTTTTTTCTTTTACAAATGTCACATTTTTTTAGAATTTACATCCAGTTAAGTTTGGTTCCAAAATGTCATATAGAAATTAGAAGAATCAAAAAGTTCCTTTCTGATCTATCGTAGTAAAATGTTGCAAGAGGACAGGGAAGAACTAATTATTTTAATTTTGGAAAGCAAGTGGAGGAAAAGAAAAAGGAAGAACTGGCCATTCAGCAAATATTCATGAATGATTCATGAATACTTCAGGTTACTATGAAATTGTATTTTTTGGCACCCAGCTAAAAATAAATGGAAACTAAAAGCAAAGCAAATGTCATGTAAGGAGAGGGTCATCAGGCTAATAAATCTGAAACCAAGTTTTCAAAGGCAATTTGGCACACTTCAAGGCACACTGGTAACAAAAGAGTGAAAAAAGGGATAATTAAATTTTAGATACCCTTCAGAAAATTTAAAAGCCATCATCCTTCAGATTCAAATAGTTTCGTCCCCTCCTATTTTTGTAATTTTGTGAAAGAAGTATGCTGTATCGAGAATATCTATTTTCTCTCTTTCTTTTTTCTGTATGTTTCCCTTTTTGATGTTTTCCTTTCTTCATTATTTTAAAATGCAAGGCTTCTGGGAATTCTGAAGTTAAATGTTTGAACTCACTTTACAAGATCATAGGAGCTGCTTCTTTTTTCATTCTTTCCTTGCTTCATTCTATTATTTAATGTTAGCATGTTGAATGGAATTTTTTTTTTAAATAGCTAAGAAGAAAAGGCGGATGGGGAAAAAATAGATAAAATTTAAAAAACTTGTACGTAATAGGATTGTGGCTACGTCAAAAAAGTTGCATAAGAATGTGTCTGTTCATCTGTGATAAATACTATCTTTGCTTCTTACTAAGGAATCAAGTCACTCTCAGGAGACTTTTGAGCAGCTCTACTTCCCCCTGTGAAGAGCTTAGCGCAGCTCTTAGCGGTGCAGCCCAGAGTGAAGCTCTTTGCAACTCACTGTTGCCTTAAGCTGAGTAATATTCTGTTTTGAGCAGCAGCTCCACAGCCTAATTCAGTACTCCTTCTAAGCAAGGAAAAGTCAGCAGAACTATACCTCTCCATTTCTCTGGAGGCAATGTGAAAACGGATCTTGAACGCCGTTACGCAATGCCTCGGGATGGTCTCCTGTGCAACGTCTAGGGGAACTGTCTGGGAAAATGGCTGTCTTCAGTCTGTCCCATCTTGTAACTGCACGATTTGGAAAAAATTAAAGACAAGACAGGAGAAAATGATCTTTCACCAGACAAATTTTGTCCTTTAAACTATGGGCAAATCACTTGTCAAGATAGGTTCTTTTATGCTCTTGTTAGAAGTTATTCAGTGATACGATGTTGGTGCAAAAAGATTTAATTATGAAGGTATCTCAGGAAATATTTGCTGTGACCAAAACAGTAATAGTCTGCTAATCAGCCCTAAAATGCAGAGCTGGAAGCAATTCTTTGCCTATATCAGCTGAACTAAATGTTGACCACAGAGAAGAACAGTGACCTCACTGTCTTTCTGCCATCAGAATGATTTGTTTGCTTGGCCCTGGGTGTTAGCCTTTTTTTTCCTCCATTTTATGCAAAAATATGTTTGCATGAAAGGATTACAGTTTGTGTATAACGAACTCTGTCTACCAGTATTAAACTGGCAAAGGACTAAAAGCATAGGAGACACCCTTTTTATAACAGTGCTCAGTCCAATACAGGGAATGAGAAACAAGACCTAACCTGCAACCCAGCACTTCTTGACAGCTTCACAAACTCTCCACCATCCAGGGCTAACCCAGCTATTTCCACATGGCACAAATTAGGGCACAGAAGGATAGTAGGTAGGTGTAGACTCATCCATCCATGCCCGTCTCATTGCATTCTTATGTCACGGTCGGATCATGAGGGAAGCAGAGGGAGTTCTTCATACATCTACATCACTTCTAGGTTGGGATTATATTCTGTGTTATATTATCAGGGAGAGATCAGAAATGTTCCCTGACGGTTTGTGAGCTGGAATTGGAAACCAGACCCATTCAATCCAGAAGTTATTTATACTCTTGAGCAGAGTAGATAAATAACCATCAATCAGTACAACTTACCTCAGGGTCAGAATAGCTTCTCTACTGCCCAGCATTGTCACACAGATGGTTTTCTAAATTAAGTTCGAAATACTGTTGTTCAAAGACATTTTTTCTTTCTTTGCAGGTAATTCTCTGGCCAATATTATGCGGTAGGTGAGACGATGCACAATGACAAGAGGTCTTTGTATGAACCTGTTCAGTTCGTCCAGGAAAAGGCAGTTATCAGATGTACTGAAAGGGTTGGATCTTGAGGTAAGTAAAGCCACACATTTCTTTTTTAAATTTTCATCCTGCTTATCCTCTTTCCTCCTTTTATGGGCCAACGCTGCATTCAGCATAGCTGGGTTTATTACTCCTTCTCCATGTTATATACTTGTTTACCTAAAAGGTTCTTGCCTTCATGCTGAATTATCCAGTTGGACTTCTGAGGCAACCAACTCTCACAATGGTTAACTTTCAAAATGCACAACTCGGCAAGCAAAGGACAAAAACAGAAAGAAAGCCATAAGTACTTGACTCCTTGCTTTAATTGAACATCTCAGGCTTTTATTTTAAATGCCCAGAGAAGTTATCTTTATTATACTGTTTAGCTGAAATGTTGCTCCAAGATTAATATCTAATTTAAAAGCAGCCAGCATTTTCCCCTTGTAGAAATTATTTTTTCATAGTAACAGCCTTCAAAGTAGCTAAAAATATCCTTGCTATACAGAGCAATAAATGTTTGCAGATATGAATCCCATTATACTTTATGGTGATTAAAACATGAAATAGGACTTGGTATTTGGTCTTTGAGACTTTTGCTGTAATTTGAAACAGACAGACCTAAGAGCAAATAATTATATTTATGTCCCCTTTACCTCAGGGCTTCAAAGTGTGATGGGAATAGCTAATATCTTTTCAAAAGAGACTGAGAAAATGTCAGATATTAGGTTTGCTGTTACCCTCCTCTTTACCTCTAGTGTGTGTTTCATTAACTATTCTGACCAACACACCACCAAAGAAGGGGTTAAGATAGTCAGCTGATGATGACATGTTTTTAAGAGAAGAGAAAATATGGGGGCATCCGTCCTTCACAGGTTATTTATTTATTCCCCCCCCCCCCCCCCCCCCCCCCCCCCGCAGCATGTATACAAAAAGATTAAATGTGCAGGCTAAGTAGGAAAGACTCCAGCATGCACCAGCCTCCTATAAATCATTTCTTTGGGTGTGTGTGTGTGTTCTGTTTTTGTTTGCTTTGGGTTTTTTTAAAGGAAAAAAACTATATGCATACCTCAAAGGAGAATCCAAAGGCTCTGTGTCAGGTTATGTTCTCAGAAGAGCCCTGAAGCATGCCGATCAATCTGTAGCTATGCCAGGCAGTAATCAGCTATAAAATACACTACATGGGGAAGATTTTTCTCACACTAAGCCATTCTTAAACACTCACGCAGAAACCTAACAAAAAGCTAACACAGCTTTTTTCCACAAATGTTCCGAGATAGAAAGTGAATTCATTATTCATCTGTGCAGCTTTTACTTTGTACTGAGGTGGACTAGAAAACCTTACACAAACAGACAATTAAAAGGCGATTATCCTAAAGTTCCTGCTTAATGCCTTTCAGATTTGTCACTTGGCGGTGATTGTGGGAATTTGTTTATGTCTTGGTTAACAGGTCCAATTTGAACATAAATTTGGTATTCAGAGAAACAAACCATAGCTAATTTCAGGCATAAGGGTTCAGTTGTATTGCCGGGTAGATGTACCTGAATATATCTGGCTATTCCAGGCTTTTGTCTGTCCTTTTCCATAGTGCTAGTGATGAGTGGATATGGGTTTTGTGGGCAGGGGAAAAAAAAAAACAAAACACAAAAGAAAACCTTTCATAGCTGCATAGTCACCACAAGAAACAGCTACTTGTGCTGCGGGCCACACGGCATGAATCAAATTCACTTGAAGTTGGTGGGAGTTTTTCAGCCACTGCCAGACAACGTTGGCATGGGCCCAAAAGCACACAGTTGTGGTATTTCAAAACACTTTGAACAAGTAGAGTATTATGGCAAGAGCTTTTCTAGGCTCAGACGGACCAACTCAAACTGTAATAAGGGAGTCAGTTATTTCCCCCATCCAAATACACATGCTCAGGAAAAAGAGAGAGAGAGAGACACAACACAGAAATGGGAAAGTGGGAAAGTATTAGGGTCACTTTGTAGTGTCTCATGGAGAACTCCCATCAACAGTAACACTTACTTGTGACTCTCCCACCTATTTTTATCATTATATAAAAATGATACCAACATTTTTATGTAATGTTGAAATATAAGTTAAGGAGTTATTGACCATTTAAATATAAATAGGTTAAAACAAAGGGAATGACTTTAAATAATTTTTTTCAATGAAGCTAACATGATTTTAAATAATTGGCAATAATGTTGAATTTCTTTAAAAAGTATATTACCATAAAATATTTCAATGTCAATGAAATTGCTTTTTCCAAATGACAGTTGTGCACTTAAAGGAAAGCAAACAAGAATTTATCATCTTAAAGATGGACATATCTTTGGGCAAGTCAGAGAATCTAGGGCATTACACTCTATTTCTTCCAAATACTGTGCTCTCAGAAATTTGTTAATGTATTCCTCAACTTTATTTCTCTCACCCTACTCTTCCTCTGAAGGTTTTCTCAAATGTTATAAAATCACATTGACAGTAATGTTTCATGTAATGGACACCCACACAGAACAAAAGTGGTCCAAGTTTTCTGGGTATGGCTTATCAGTACATTCAAAATGACTAGAGGAAATGGCATTTATAAGCAAAAGGAAAAATTCTCATTCATGTAAGTGTCTCTGCTCACCATGATAGCAAAAAAAATACCTACAATATCAGTACTGAAGACAAAATTGTTAGAAATAGGTGAACTACATTTTGATGGATTGATTTATTTTAGGGTAACTAGCCAAGATTTCAAAATGTTACACGATCAAGCTAATTTTTCGCTTGCCAAACTTGGTCGTAGAACATCAGCATCTGGAAAGTTTTATGTGTGTTTTTTTTTTGTTTTTCTCTCAAGTGTAGCTATTGCATCTAAACTGAAATCTTGTTTGGGAGAAAATCTGAATTATTTTTAAAATATAAATAATTCATACTTCTTGTCTTTGTTGGATTTTTTAATTTCTGAGAATTTTTTATCTCTAAGCAATTGCAGCAGACAGTGATCAATAAGCGTGATGATTATTAGAACTACAGTTGTTGGTACCAGATCATATTTTGTCCTATACAAATAAACCATGAAATTTCAGTGTGGGAGTATGCCAAATTTTTTGGTAAGATAGATACACTCCATCCCCACAGAAACAATTCAATTTTATTATAAAAGGTTTGATTCAAGTCTGAGATGCATTGAGCGATTATTTGATGCATCACTCCATGGTTCTTTGTGCTATCAGATCCATTGTGAAGAAGGCTGTATGTAGGCAGCTAATTCTAAAAGGAGGTAGCAATTTTGTTATAAATCTCATAAGGACTAAAGCTTGTGAAAATGCTTGCCATTTACCACTTTCATTGACATATTGAAGAGAATATCTGAAAAATATGAGCTTAACAATGTTTCAATAAACGTTGCTGGTTCGTTCACACCCTGCCATGTTCAATACAGTAGTTTTAGAAGTTCAGGGTGCCAGAAGCAGGTAATCACACTCCGTGTTGAACGTATGCACCCTTGTTTATTGGCTTACCAACAAAAGCCTATTATTAAATGCAAAGCTACTATCAGTGCCAAAAGTGAAAGTGAACAATCTGCGACTGAGATGAAAAAGAATTCTGAAAGTTAGAGTTTCTATGGCAACGCTGACTTGGACAACCTGCTACAAAAATGAGTAACTTCTCTATTCCTTTATGGTGGGAGGCACAGGTAGTGAGAACACTGGTGGAATAAACATGGACAAAGACCCACAGTATGGGTGATCAAGTATGCTTTGATATACACAAATCTGTCAAACCTAGGGTTTTGAACATGTTTAGAAAAGCAGTGAGTAACCATCCAATATAGTACATTTATTTACTATGCAATCCCAACACTGTTTTTACTTGCAGTTTTAAGAGATGCTCTTGCCATCAGCTATAGAATTCACTCTGTTCTTTTAATCTAATTTACTTCAGTCCTCAGGAGGATTGTTTCCTGGAAATCAGCACTGAGCAAGTATTTGAGAGGAGTTTACCTGCATGTAATTACTTACTTCCTGTAGCTGAGGTACGTTGCAGTGTAAACCAAGAATAAAAAACTCATGACAAGGTATGTTAATCAAGACCTTTCATCATTGATTTATCTACAGCAAGAAAACTGTCTCCATTGTCCTGAAGTTCTGCTAATGTTCCTAGAGAGAATTCAGTATGCATAGCATAAGACAGACATGGAAATATTTATGAAGTGTGATGAAAAGCATCTGAATGCCAAAAAAGCTTACAACCGTAATTTTGAGGCACACTGTATAAGTATTGTCCTCTGTACACCTCTGCTTAAATCTTCCCTCAGAAGTTTCTGTATGCATGTCATCAAGACAGCTCCAGAATTACATTTTTCAAAAATCTTCCATTCCAATTGCCTGATCCTTCCCAAAGATCTCCCTTTTATGTGGGATCTTAAAGCCCATTCATTGGCCAGCATGTGTTGTATCCCAGGATACTCTAATTCTACACAATTTTGGGAATACTTTGACTTTGAAACACATTAAGAAATGTCACAGCCCATATTAGAAGGTCTTGATATCAAGTCACAGATGTGATACTAATTCACAAAAGCTTTGCCCATTTTAACTAACACATTAGCAGTGACAGCCCATTATGAAGTACATCCAAATCTTCATATTGCGACATCCCTTTTCCCAAGGCGCCTTTGTTCCAATGCATCTGCACTTAAACAGCTCAAACAGCAGGACTTTGTCTCCCAGTAGAACCTCAGCTGTGCAGTATTTTATCACAATTCTTTAATATGACGCTACTGAGAAGTTGTGTAATCCAGCAGTAAGCTGAGGACCTTCGAGTCGTGAAACATCATACATGAGACTGTTACATCTCCCCCAAAAGATTGTTTCTGCAGGCTTAAATTAAGGCTACTACTGTACTGAAGCTTGACCTCTTTGTATCAGCTAAAGACCTGGCTCTTTCATCTGAAGTTTTCCCTTTCCTTCCCAGAAGTGTCACCTGAAATCAGATGATGATTCCAAGAGCACCATTGACTTGTCAGCAAACGAGCAATAGCCCAGCACTGTAACTCCTGCCAGTAACTGCCAAGAAGAGGAACTTTTTCCTGCAAATGGAATAGGTTTTCTTGCATTTTAGTAAGTCCCAAGATCTATGGGCAGCTGGCCTTCAGTGTCTGTGGAAATTGTCCCTGTATGCATGGAAGAACTACATCTACCTTTATGGTGGTGTTGGGTGTGAGAGAGGCATGCCAGTTTAAGACCAAATTAACCACCCATGCTTCACTGCTTGCCTGTAATGACCCTTGCAGTCTGTTCTAGAGCAGACCTCATGACATTTCCAAAAGGGGGGAAAATTTTACAAGTGGAATGTATTTGAGAGTATCCTCATGACCACATGCATACTATCTCCATGTAACCCATCTGTCACAGACAGGCAGATAAACAGTCCTTCCTCAAAAGGCCACAAAACATCCTGACACAAAAGCATACGGGATTTGTGGACAGCTTGAACTCAGGCAATTTGAATTGCATGTAGAGACAGCTTTGGATGGACAGTGCTTTAAAATTGTTCTCAGAACTAGGCTACTCCACGAGCACTGTGAATCCAGCCTGCTTCCAAAGCACCACTTCAGGCGAGAAAAGTAAATTATATACCTGTTTTTAAAAACCTTTCTTGCATAGAAGATTCTATTCACCTTTCTCTAAGGATTACAGTCTGCAAGGCAAAGTTTACAAAGACAATCCTTAAAAACACCACATGGTTTATGGTTTAGCTTGAGATAATCGACACACCAAATAAAAAGCAAGGAAGCAGAAAAGCATGTCATTCTCAATGTAGCAAGTTGTTTTATGAAATGCAAATAAACAATTTCAAAGCATTTTATTGTCTGAAGTGTTTTTTATACTTATTGAATGGTAAACACTCCTACCACCCCTTGAAATGTTAGAGGTATTAAGCATTAGATATACATATCACATAGAGGTTGTCTTACTTTTCTAACAGTGTCAGACATTGAAACAATTTTTGCCTTTATTATGTTAATATTCTTCAGCAATCTGAGCATGGATATAATCCCACTTTCCTTTATAACCCTCCTCTCTTCCTGTGCTTGACTGGCTTCATGTATTGCAGGAGAATGTAATACCAATAATCATCTCAAAGAAAACCTGCTACAGTCACTTCCAGCTGGTGGGAATGTGGTTTGAGGCACAATGTATAGTTTCAAAAACAACGTTGTATTGTACAACAAGACCTTTTTAAAAGGCCTGTAGACTCACTCATGCTTGGAGTTGCCCTGCAATGTCATTCAGCTTCTCAGTACTTTTTCAAGTTCTTGTAGAAGTACAAGGATGATCAAAGGTACGGGACTGCATCGGCATGATGAGTGTAAAATAGTCTAGCGCTTCTCAGCCTGGAAAAAAGATCAGTGAAGAGGTACATGACAGATGCCATCACTGGCACATAAAAGATGAAAAGATAACAAGTCATTCATTGTCTTTCAATAGAATGAAATATAAAGCAGGCGGATCCAAAATAAGCATGCATTTTCAAAGTGTATAGTTAAAACAGTACTCCTTGCCACAGGCAGTTGGGCATCAAACTTTTAGAAGTATTCAAAAGGCAATTGAAAGAGTTGACATTTATAAAAAAAAAAAAATCACCGTGGGCTATTAAGTAAAGGCACTTCTGCTGTGTCCTGGTTTTGGCTGGGATAGAGTTAATTTCCTTCCTAGTAGCTGGTACAGTGCTGTGGTTTGGATTTAGCATGAGAATAATGTTGATAACACACCGATGTTTTAGTTGTTGCTGAGCAGTGCTTACGCTAGCCAAGGACTTTTCAGCTTCCCATGCTCTACCGGCTGAGAAGGCTGGAGGCGCACAAGAAGCTGGGAGGGGGCACAGCCAGGACAGCTGACCCCAACTGGCCAGAGGGACATTCCATACCATGGGACGTCATGCTCAGTACATAAACTGGGGGAAAGCTGGCCGGGGGGGCCGCTGCTTGGGGCCTGGCTGGGCATCGGTCGGAGGGTGGTGAGCAATTGCATTGTGCATCACTTGCTTTGTATATTCTTCTTATTATTAGGATTTTATTTTATTTCAATTATTAAACTGTTTTTATCTCAACCCATGAGTTTTCTCACTTTTACTCTTCCGACTCTCCCCTATCCCACCAGGGGTCAGGGAGAGCGAGTGAGCAGCTGTGTGGTGCTCAGTTGCCGACTGAGGTTAAACCACGACATGCTGGTTAGTGGGACTCTGAACAAAAATTTTCTCAAGCTGGGAGAAAACAGTCCAGAAAAGAATCACAGTTTATTTCTCCCACTCCTATACTTTTATCCACTTATCAAATACTGGTCATGGCAAGTGACAGAATACAAGGCTAGATGCACACTTCATCTGATGCACTACAGCCATTCCTATAGTGCAACTGTGTGGAAAAGTACTATATCCTGCTTGGAAAATATAAGGAAAAAATAAACATATTTTCATGGCAGGAATAGACTTTTCCAAATGCCTTGCAACCTCACTTGGAGCATGGAATAGTACTGAAGCATACACATTGATAAACAAGGACACATTCACTTTCCTATATCTGTCCTTATGTAGGTTCTGTATGAAGAATTCTGACCAGACACTTTGCACAGTTAAAACAAGATTGTTTGGGACCTGGAAACACAATCTCTTAATCCAGGCAAGACAGGGATTTCAAAATCTTGAAGATAGCCTTGTCATAAAGTAGTTATCAGTCTCTAGCTAGAGTTTCTTTTCCATCATAATGATATGTAATGCCTAATCCCAGGGGATGGCAGAACCAACATAAGCCTTCTATTTTCTACTTTTAGAAATGGATGGGTGTTAGTACTGTATGCATTGGAGACCACCAACAGAGGGATCCATCAGATGTTACCATAACATTCAACAGGTTTGTTGTCATATACTAGTTGAGGGCTGCTACCGCTCAGCAAATAGACTAGTAGATTGAGGGGATATTTTTTGTCCCGTCATATATTCTTGCTTAAAAAAATTTGCAAGGGAACCCCCAAAATAAGATTGAATAGGTAGCCTGGTTTATGATAAAAATTGAAAGTACAGAATGAAATGCCATCCTTAGTTACCCCAGTATGTCAGTATTTTCAAAAGAGAGAGAATACATTTAGAAATTCACTTAGAATTTGCTAACACTAAGCAAAGTTATATCAAGTAGAGCTCATGTATCATTGAAAAGAACCCCAAATCTTGTATTTCTCCTTTATAGGCCACTGAGGCCAAATTTCTCTCTAACCAAGATAGGTCAGATCCACCTCAGAACTGCCAAAATTACATGAGGTGAGAAGTACAGGACAATCACATTACCTATTACTCCTTTCTGTCATTTTTACTTGTTCTTTTCCTCAGTTTTCCAAGTGGCTAAATATAGGGTATGTTACTAGTGGGTTAGATTACACATAGGTCATTTATTTTATTATTTTTTTTTTATTACCAAGTCAGTTTTCCTTCATAGTTCCTGGCCCAGCAACTGTCTGGCTATATTATTTTGTTGCCTGCAAAGCAGGTGGAATTTGAATAATGGCTAAGTTGGAGGCACAGTCACTGCATGGCAATGCATTTTTTCCTATGAATGTAAGTTAAATAACTATCACCTGTAACATACATAACACAAACTCTTCTGGAAGATCCATTGCTCAGTGTCAGAACTGGACATCTTTCAAGTGGATAATCTTTAGCTAAAATAAGGTCTTCAAGATTCAAAACAGATAACTAGTAGAACTGTTCTCACCTTGTTGTAAAGAAAATTGCGTCACAAGTCATAGTATCCCTTGTGTCTTAAAAAATACTCTATTTATAAGGTAACTGTACACGGACTAGATTTATCCTGATATAAAGAGGGTACCAGGACCCTGGAAAACCTGGCAATTTTGGCTGAAGGATTCTGTTATTACCCAGGGAATTCAGCAGTGCTGATGTCATCCTTAACATGTCTTATTGTCATATGACAGTATCAGAGGAAAACTTCCCCAACTGGGACAAAAAATAAATTTCTGTATCTCCATTGTTCTGTGGAGTAAGTTGTTCAAGTAGGTGTCCAGCTACAGAAAGGGATAGCAAATTATGTAGTAAATTGCTGTGAATGTGCATCTGAGGTGTTCTCAATGTCACATATTCAGAATGTGCAACAGTAAGTGATAAAATTATTGGACCTAATAAAGAAGCATTAGTTGAAGTTCTATGAGCCAAACTGCACAGGAAGATAAATCATCATGAGCTACCCTTTGGCTCGAAGAACATCTTTGAATTTATGAACTGTCCAGCTATCAACTCAAAGCTAGCTCTTCAGGCTCACATAAATCGGAGATGTTGGAAATGATAGACCTGCTATTTAAAAATGACTGTTTGCATGTGTCTGACTTAAAGCGTCTCAAAGAATTCTGATGAGAAGGAGGGAGTTTATTCTTCTAAATACCCTGCATTGTAAAGATAGAGCTTAGGCCCAAATGGCTGCCTACAACATTTTTAAGCATTACAGTAATGAAAGTAACTACCAGAAACTAACTTATCTGTATTGCTACTAGGAAGGCCAACTGCTTCAGAAGCCTTGGAATAATCGCTCATATCTCTCCTCCCTCTTCTCTCTCATTTTCCCTGTAATTTCTCCTCTTGCTTATTTAATTAATCTTTATTTAATGGTTGTGGAGTGAGGAAAGCCCCTTTCAAAGTTTAAGTTTCTGCATAAAAATACAGCAAAAAGTCATATGACCAGCTCTGTGCTCCCTGACAATACCCCAAAATACAAAACTTCAAATTAGTGTGTCCCTGGATAAAAACTTGATCTTCCACATTCATACAACATGCAAGGATCAGTCTCATCCCACTTCTTAGTGGACAGATACTTACATCAAAGTTGAAGTGACAAATAACCCCCTTGGCATTCACAGCAGATGCTTATGAATTGAGGTGAACTATGCTGACAATATAATTCATATTTATATAATGCCTTACTGCATGGGATGTGTCTACATTTATAACTATGTCAGGATCTAGAACATCAGTTAATGTTAAAATTATGCATTTAGGTTTGGTTAATACCGTGTAAATACTAGATAGGTGGAGTGAAAGAGTGAGTTCAGCTTTTTCAGTACAGTCTCTAAAGGCAGTTTAAAATTTTTAGTTAGTAACTACATTATTAATAATTTGAGGTGCTTTTATTATAGAAATAGTTAGACAAAACACTTTGACAGTTTGAATGCAATGAAGAATCCCACCTGTTGTCCCTTCTTTGCTTTTATTGCAAAGCTATTTATTACAAATAGCCTTGCTATAACTTCTTATATTAGTGTCTTTGCTACACATAACCAAGGATGTTCATGCCACTATGCTCATCACCATCCTCTGACCCTGAAGGTTTTAAAGTCTTTCTAGGAGGAAAAGAAGTGTTAATCTGTATATGGAACTTAAGTATAGTACTTCCTTTCAAGAAAGACCAAAAAAATACCTTACTCCGGGTTGACTTGCCTCATCATAGCACCCTCAAGACATACTGGTTGAGCCGTGATAACATTTCTCTACTGATCTTAAAACATAACTGGTTATGTGAGTTTATCTAGAGGAGATTTTTCAGGGTGTGGGGTTTAAAGAGTTCTTGTGACTAATACTGTCAGCTGTAGAAGCACAAATGAATGAGTCCAGATGGCATATTCCCAGGTTCGGTAGCTGCTAATGAAACCTGTGGGATGTCCATGATTCAGGTGAGTATCTGCACAGAGAGCCATTATTTTGTTGTAGTTCCTGTTACTCATGAAAATCTGTGTGCAAAGGAAACAAAATATCAATGTCTAAAACAGTCCATAAGCAGAAGTTTAAGATGGAGATTGTAAGAATATTTCTGAAAGAAAAATAAGGTACAGTAGACGTGTCTATTGCAGGCTTAATAGTAAAGAGGAGTCTATATGACATGAATGAAGCTGCAAAATGAATGAAAAGGTTTCTAGAAAAGACAACAACCAAGTAAGGAGTGTGCTGGCTAACGCACCAGAGGCAAATACGAAGAGTCAGTGGAATCTAATTGGCAATATGTGCCAGTCTCAGCCATTATGCCAACTGGTCATTAGCAGAATAAGCAAAACTAAGACTTAAAAGTAGTTTTATGTTGCATATTTTTTGCATCAACATATCAGAATAATTTAATATTCATTCACGGTCTTGCTGTTTCACCATTATTCCCTCTGATGAACATGTCCCTTTAGGGACCCTATGATAATCTACCACTGCTGACCATTATTTTTTCCCTTTTTTTTTTTCCTCCTATCTACCTTCAAACAGGAGTAAAAGTGGATTTGGGTTATTTAGAAAGAAAGTCATTATTGTATAATCTCAGGGCTAGATTGCTCAGCTGGAGGGGAAAGTCCTGGGAACACAAGCCCCTACCAGTGAGATTTATCTGATGGCTAGTTCATGTAACGTGGACATTTACAAAAAAACCTTATAACAAAGACCAAAAAAAAAAGTCTGAGCTAGTATCCTAACTGCTAAGTCATAGGAATTTGACTCCAAGGTATGCAAATGAATTTTTTCTGCAAAATTTCTTTCAAAGACTCTGCAATGCCCTGTTTGCATGCACACATGCATGTGCATCCTCAAGATCAATGCAACATGAATATGTTTTATTCACATTTTATATCATCCCGCAACATTTATTTTCACTTGATGGATAGCAAATCCCCACCTTTTTATACTCATGCTAGTGCATAAATACACAAATTTAAAACAAATTCCTACATAGAATTCTAATTCTTAGAGAATTAAATAATTCCCTTCACAAATAACCTCAATTCCAAGGCAGCTGAAGTCAACCTAGGGTTATAAAACATGTATTATTTTCCCTATGATTGCTAAACCTGATTTAATCTGTTTATAAAGGGGGAAAATCAGGTTTATTTACTTTTTGTTAAAAAGAGATCCTTGTGCTGCAGAATGTTTTACCTTGAAATTGTGACCCTTGCCTCTTAAGTGGAATCCAGTGAGAGAAACCCTCCTCTGAGTTAACCACAGTCATATTTCATTTATTGTTGGGCTTTATAATCATATTTTCTACACGTATTAATTTATAATTAAGAAGCAATGAGTAAAAGTTATTGCAAGGTTTCGTTTCTGCCCCAATTAACATTCTGGATTTTGATTTGGGGTCTTCATTACAAATAAGTTGTCAAACTAAATGATGTGGCAAGTTACCTATATTTAGCAACCTATAATTTTAGCTTGTGTTTTACTGGTTGAAAACATGAGCAACTGACATCACTGCAGACAGCAGGAAAGAAGAGTGAACTACTATAAAAATCCCCAATAGCATGCATTAATCTTCCCTGACTAAAACCTTCTGCCTTGCCTTTCTTTGAAAAGGCAAAGATTTTCAAACTGATTAAACCTAGAGGCAAGCCTTTTTGCATGCATTTTGAACAAAAACCAAGACAGCCCTAAACTTCAGTCTTAAATTTAGCTGTGATCAAATTCTTCTCAAATACAGTCATGTACCAGTAAGGAATTCTTCCAATTTTATTCTGTATTGCTCAAAATCTGATCATCTTGGAGTCCAGTTTTTATAAATCACAAAGTATACTTGCATTTACTTCATTTCATCAGATGTTCTACAATTGTTCCTGAAAACATGATTCTGGCTATACTGCTAAGTTCAGTAGAGTTTTGCGGTTAGAAATCAGGCATGGTACACGTCTACTCTGAGTAGACAATGTACATATGTTACATGGGGAGAGTTCCTACAGCATCTTGAAAAACTGTAATCAGCTCTTTCCTTTTTCTGATCACTGCAACCGTGTTCTTCCATATTTTTCACTTATTTCAATGGACTTCTAAAGTACAGAAGAGCTCACAGAGAATGACACAATGGATAAAGGCAAAGGTAATAAATCCAAAGGTAATAAATCCAAACAAAGATATGGTAGGTAAAATGTAGGCAAAGCATAACCAAAGCAACCTTGATGCTCAAGAATCTCAAAATCAGTGTAGAGGTTAAAAGCAACTGTTAAGACCTAGAGGGAGAGGGTAAGAACTAGGGAATTCAGCACTACTCTGAATCATCTCAAGTCACTGCAAGCTCCACTCCTGCCTTGAATATCACATGTAGTGAATTAATAAAAGACTATATCTGCACTCAGCAGTTTTCCAAGCTGCTTAAAGGATTTTGGTGGTCAATGCAATTCCCATCAAAATGTTCCTTCAGAATGAACTAAATTTGTAAGTCAGTTTGAAAGTCTCATTTCTGAGAACAGGGACCAGAGTTTAGACCAAGTGTCATACTATAGTTATTCCAAACAGAAAAAAATCATTCCATTTAAGACAGTAATAAAAGTCAGAAATCTTCATTGGCTCAATGGCAGGACATAGCACTACCCAGTCAGTGTGGCTTACTGAACACAAAAGTCTTACTATGAAGTGACCGAGTAGCATAACAATGGATTAAGATTAGTGCTGGTTGGGATATTTTTGAGGTGGAATCTGACTTCTCTGTCCCTCTGTCCAGCTGGAGACAGATGATATCCACTCTTGATATCAAAGAATACTACAAAAAAGGCTGTTAAACATAGGATTAACATTGCAACAGTTTTACACATTATAACTTCCAACTACTGTAAGTTGATAGGTGCCCAGGAGTTCTGCAGTGTTTTCCAAATACTAATTTTAATACTTTGTAATAATTGTTTATGACGTGTTGGCATAATTGCTTGCAGATACAAATTAAGAAGTTACTTCCTAAGCTGTGAAGAACTGAAATACTATGGCATAAAAGTAGGAGTAAATAAATATTTTGTAGAGCATTTTAATACACCATGTATCACATATATCAGAAGAAATGCACTACTTCCCTTGCTTTCCTTGATTCACTCCTAGAGAAGATATGATTACCTTCTGCTAACCTAAGCTGCAGTCCAGTGTCCTGAACTTAATCCTTTATATTTTATCTCTATAGGTCTCACCAAGTGTATGAAATAAGACACTGGATCATATTGATGACACTGGCAAAAAAAAAAAGCTTTATAGCTAGAACTGGATAAGGCTAAGGCAAGCCAATGAGCACCATAACATCTGCCTGAAGTCAAAGTGCTCTTGCCAACCCTTTTTGCCAAATGCCAGCTGGCATTAATTCCAAGAGATTCAGAGTAAGTGGGGCCCTTTGGACCACGTACAGAATATCTCCTGACCGTAGCCAGACCTCTTAGAAAGAATAAGGTTGTTTTCTATTTACACAGATAATGTTTCTCTCTCCTGATCAACCTAGCTGCAAGGACCTGAACACCTCTTCATAACATGTTCGTAAGACTTTCATGAATATACTACTAACATTACTGAGTGGCTGTTCCCCCAAAGTTCCCATTGCCCCTGAAGAACCCCTTTCAAAGAGCAGGTATTTGGCTCTACTGAATGGCTGTTTGAATTTATACTTAATAACAGACATTTTTTTAAAGCAACATGAACTTCTAAATAAATCAGACCAGGGTGATTGTTTGACCTTGAATTAAAGTGCCATAGCAGAGCTTATATCCACATGCCCAAACTCTTTTTTCCACAGAACTGTCAGACTACATCCAAATTGCTTATGGAAACAGCATGTGCCACATGCTGTCTTGAACCGAGCACAAACATCATCTGGGAGAGTTGTGTGCTAGCTGGCACAGGCCAGGACTGCACCAGAGTGGACTGAAAAACTTGGGTCATGGCAGGCCAGTGCAGGAACCCAGGGCCCACTTTATTTGCTAGTGCAGATGCAGCTTGAGAGACCCAAGAAATCTCATTATGAGAGATATTTTTCTCTGGATGTCTAAGCAGTGCACAGGTCACAGGCATGGAAGCAACTTTCATGTGCAACGAAAAAAACAAAAGCCAAAACCCCAGATGGCTCTCTACCTGATGATTGCACAACTACATGACTGTTTGCAAGGCAGACTTATTCCTAACATGCTTTTTTTTTTTGGAAGTGATATCTCTACTATACATGTTGGGGTGAGGAGTTTCCTTCTCCTTTGAACCAGTAATGGTTCTTGGCAGTAACTCTAAGCTGCCATTCTGCACTTACTACTAAGTCCCTCTAGGAAGCTTTTTTTGAGCTAGAGAATGAGTTGTTCATTTAATACTTCTGTAATAAAGACACTTTCAGACTCTTTCTGTAGATACAATGAGCAAAAGGGCACCACTGATGGTCTCACCACAGCTTGAGAACACAGGTTAAAGACTTCTAGTTCTAGCAACCGAGCAAAGTCCAACCCATATCAACCATCAGGGCTGAGCTCTACATACCTTATGTTTCCAGCTTTTTGGCAGCTGTGAACTTGGCTAGTCACAGACCTCTAGATAACTAGAGATAATTTGTGTCCAGATTATCAAAGTTACCTGCCTCAAGAGTGGCATGTGTATATAAGCTCCTCATAAAATTTCATGAAGTAACATCTTCACAAGGAAACTATTTCCAAGACCTGCTGCCAATTTCCAAAGGTCATAAAAATACTGAAATATTTATCATCTGCTACTTAATGCAACAGCAGTGCAGCTACAAGCAGGTACAGTTCACCTACCCACCGTTGTAGCCATGTGCTAGAACGGCAAGGACATACAAAGCCTGAGGTCCAACTTCCACTCAATGCATTGGCAATCAAGCTGGTAGGAAAGTTGGGTTTTCTCATTTCTGTAGTTCTGATTCTGTCCAAACCAGGTTAAAAACAAACAAAATAATTGCTGCGAACTGAAAAATAAAAAATTGTGGTTTTCTGGAAATACTAATGTCACCTTTCAGTGTGTTTGAACTCCACTTTAGCACCCCAGACCAGGTTTTGGAAGAGGTCCAGGCTTCTTTATATCCTAACCATACACCTCATCAGCTGGTGATTCACAGTTGACAAATGCTAATAAGAATGATGCAAACTTTTCTGTAAAATTTTAGAGAGGTAATGGCACTGGCCTTAGTCTACAACTAAAAAAAACCTGAGGTCAAATAAGATTGATTACTAGCTATCTTAACATTAACATATTAATGTCTGCAAAGATTCTTTTAGAGCATAACATCATTTTAAGTTTGCTTCATCCTATTACAATCAGGAGAAGTATCTCCAAATATCATTTTACAGAGGAAAATTAAGACATTCCACATTCATCAGTGTCACATGCAATTCTAGGTTTCTTTTTTGGTTGCCTGAACTAACAATTCAAATAAGTTATTTATGGTGATAAGCTGTATCTAAGTTGTGTTTTTTTTGTAGTTATTTGATGTTTTCTAACAAATGTATTAAACCAGGACAAAAAAGATTAATCAAATAAATTGTCTCATACAGGTTATCTTACTCAGATCATAAAAAATTGAACAAATTACCATGAATTAAACATTAGATGCACTTTTCCTTTTAATTCTGCATCTGCTATCAGACTTGATAAGACAAGAAACATCAGATACAAAGGTGTTAGGAGGAAAATGATTATAATTAAGTTTAACATAGCCAGAAGCCAACACTTCATTACAGCACAGAAGAAATTTCATGTTAACGGGAAGGCACATCTTCTGAAATGGACAGTTTCACAGCTTTAAAAAATAGAACTCCTTTTCCGTCTAGGCAAACAAACAACAATGAAAAAGTTATTTTCCAAGTTCTGAGGTCCTGCCAGGACCTACATACAACTATTATATTTGGATTCCTCTGCTTTCCAAACAAGACTAACAGATCACTTCTCTGACATTAGACTAGGATTTCAGATTTATTTTGCTTGTAGGCATCACATGAAGAACCATGCATTTCCAAATGGTAGTTGCCACTTCATTTTGAAGTTTTGTTTCTTTTTTGGATATTACTTGAAGACATTTGCATACTAGTAGTAAATCTATCATACCTTGGAATACTACTACATGCCATATATCCACAAACGTCAGCCTCTACCATCAGCCTATACTTGGTTCTCTGACGGTATAACTTATAAAAGCATAGTGCTTGGTATGAATTCTTGCTCTCTTAATATTTCCATTATTCCCACATTCAGCTACAGTATGTTGTTACCCTTACTGCATATGGAGTTTTCTTAATAAAAAATTGTATTTTTTTAGATTATAGACATGGATTCTTCTTATAGCTTTTTTTCCCTAGATGAAAGATCTTTTAGCATAGGTCACATTGTATTTTCACCTTTGTCTTTTAGCAGATTCAGCTCCCAAACATCACTGCTGATGGTAAAACATGATGCGAATTTCAATGAAGCTGGGAGATTGTGAAATCAGCTGGATATACACTTCAGCACTGAACAGGCTTTAATTTAAAACAAGGAAAATAAAGTGAAAAAGTTCCATTACCAGATACTGGAGAGACCTATAACAGACTGTTCAAGTCAAGTGACTTGTCAAATAAGGATACCTTTTTATCCATATCAGGCCATGCCCTTCTTTTTCAGTGGTTGCTTCTCCCTCTGCTATCATCTGTCTCAACAACATACAGCTGAAAACAGCCAAAAAAAACCCCTGAAATAAGCCAGCTTAATTAATTTCTGCAGCATCTAGTGCACTTTCAACAGCATCAATAACTGTTGGACCCATTCAGAGCTAAAAGACATACTGTATTTTATGTCAGGCAGTACACCAGTTTGAACATGCCTCTAGACCATATGCATGATCAAACAGCTATGAGGTATATACTGTGTTACTAAACTGCAACCTTGCCAGAAGTGCATGAAACCCAGCTGGCTGCTGCCGGTCCAAGTGAAATATATTCTCTCTCAGAAACTCATTGGATCAAAGAAATTGCATTGATAGTTGCATTTAGCCTGAAAATTGCATGTTGTGTCAACATGGCCAACACACTTTTCCAATTACATTATGTGACTAGAGTGGAGTCGGTGAAACTGTTTAGTGAGCAAAATATGTGCCTATACCTTAACAATTGTTGGGTGTCCAGCTGGACTTGAAGGAAATAAACAGGGCAAAAACCAAAACAGTTGCTTAACCATGTCCTGTTCAGAGCACAACAGAGAAGAAAGAAAAGTGCAACAAACCTGGCACTCACCACGTGGCTAGGAACCCAATGACAGTAAGAAATTTTCTTCTGGGCTGGGAATCCCTTCTGGGTGGTGCTGGTGGGGATAGTAGAATTATATCCAGCTTTTTACTTGAGCAAAGCCAGCAGAGCACCATGGACAAGAGGACATACAAACTGAGACTATACAGTTAATACAGTAGCTGATATGGAAAAGGACCACAGAGTTGGCACAGGCAAGGGCCACAGAAAAGTCATTTGAGACTGACCTCAGGAGTCAGCGAAACAGCAGAGCACAGAACACAGGGTACAGTACACAAACCCCTACAATACCTGGAGCAACCACACCTACTGCATCAGGAGCCTCACCCAGAGAGTGCCTGAGGGAGGATCAGGTGGGGAGCCAGCACTGCTACAGACCATCCTCCAGGTCACGGATGAAGATGTTAAACAATAGCAACCCCAATACTGACCCTCAGAAAAAGGCCACTCAGCCACCTCCTGGTTAAAACTCAAAACATTGACCATTACCCTTTCAGTTCGGCTAGTTTTTCACCCACCTTATATTCACGTATCTGTCCATGCATCTCCAACTTGATTAAAAAGGATGCTGTGGAAGACCATACTGAAAATTTGGTGAAGTCAAGTTAAATGATATCCAAGAAAAAAGCAAAAAGCTTAGTCAGGCACAGTTTACCCTTGTTAAATCCACACTGCCCATTGGCAGTCACCTTCCCTTTACTCTTTACCTGGCTTCCAAGAATATTATGCAATTTTCCAAGGAACTGAAGTTTAGGAGATTTATTTCCCTTCATGTTCTTTTCTGAGCTCCTCCCTCTTTCCCCCCAGTCCCTAACAAGGTGAGTGCAACATCTGCCATTTTTCAGTCATTAAAAACCTTCTCATCTCCATCAGTTGGTTCCTAATATTATTGAACACTGGGAAACACATTCATAGCACAGCCCTGAGGGATTTAAGTTTTATATAGAAGTATCTTTCCCATCAAAAGATTCCCTAGGAGCTGATGTCACTCTACCCAGCTGTCTGCAGATAGGCCAGATAACATTTAGGTTAAAAATTCTTATTCGCTGCCTTATGCTGTTCAATAATGCAGCCTTTTCTGATATACACCATCCTCAGATTAACAGAGTTTAGGGAGCAATAAAGAACAGCTAGACCCAAGTGAGTATGCTCTTTCTAAATACACATGTAGAACTCAAGACATAAGTACCACATCATCATTCCTAGACAGGGAATACCTCTGCTATTATTATTCAGAAAAGTAGCTAATTATTCTCTGGTGAACCTCAAAAAACTAAACAAGCAGGTGGGTTTTTCCCTAGTTATTCTCATCCTTTTTCATACCTCTAATAAATAGAACTCAGAGCAGCAATAAATATCACCTAAGCACCTATTAAGATCTCGCATGTAAAAAAGATTAGATTTAGATAAACCAAGATTAAGGAAGATCTTGTAAACATAGAGCTACTCTGTATTCTGTGAGGAGGTGCATATCATAGATATCCAGGCAACTCAGAAATATCTCAGCACTAGGAGAAAACTGCTATCATTTTTAGTTATTGCACAAAGAGAGGTGTTACATGCTATTACATGGCAAATTAGAGCTACCTGAATAACTAGCATAGGAAATTAGGAGAAAAGAACAGGGGGGAGAAATCTCATAAGCTTCAAGAAATAATAGATTTAGAAGGATAAATTTCTATACATGACATTGATAGACCTTCATCTTTGAACTTTTTCTCCTACAAGAGCATTATACCCAAGGAATTTCTAAACAAATACAGATTTTTGCAAAGAAAATACCTATAGAAGTGCTCAAACACATCCAAATTTAATCACTTTTCTTCTCCCCCCTGCCAGTATCCCTAAGCTCTCACAAACTGCTTCAGTGAGCTGCTCTGTATTATATAGGGACATAGACGTCTCCCACTTCCAGCAGGCTTTACTTGCTAATTAGCCCTTAATTAAAATGAGCTGCAGCTGGTTTGAGACACTCCCCTCTCCCCAACCCCAGTGCCCTGTTTCTAATTTCAGAACTAATAAAAATTCCCACAAGCCAGCCTGGTCCGGGTACTTTTCTTGAGAGAGTGTATTCAGCATTTCTTTAGTACTCTTTCCCCCTCGTCTCCTCTGTTTGTCTTTTAAGTACATAATTTTAAGAATAGCTTTTTCTTCTTGTTTTTTTTTCCCCAGTTGTTCTTTGCTCTTTAGGAAATATTATTGCAGTCAATTTTTTTTTTTTTTTTTTCTTTTTCCTAGCTTGGAAACTTATTTCAGTTGTTGATTTGATGAGGCTTTAGGTTTGAATAGACTGAAAGGCTGACAATAAAGGCTTGCTAAAGGACAGTGCAGACGTCTTACGTGCTTCCCAGATACTGCCGCCGACGCATTTTAGCTGAGGCTTGTGATGTCTGTTATTCCTGCCTTTCCACTCAATTGAACCAAATTCCATTTGGGTTTTGTGATGAGGACAAACATCCACAAAGGATGAAACGAAAGGTCTCAAACTCAATTTGACCTTCCCTGGATTTACATATGTCTGCAGGGATGAAAAGGCTGGCCAGCCTCTTAACTGTCTGTGTGACTATGTCTGACCATGTTTCTGAATATATATCACTGAACAAAACTCATTTCAGCTTCCTTGTACTTGCTTCTTTGTTATGTTCCTGAACTCACCCTCCCAAAAGTTGATCTGATACAAGCCAGGAAACACATGAAGCTCTCCAGGCAATGCTCTGAAATGGTTACAGTACTAGACAAATCATATCTCCAAGCATAATTTTAAAGGAAAAAGAAATGAAAGGAAAAATGAGGGAAAAAAGAAGTATATGGATACATTCACTTAGTTCTAAGAGAGCAACTTGAAGTCATGGCTTACTTCTTCCATTAAAGAACAGAGAATTATTTTCCACTTAAATATAACCAATAATAGAATTCAGTCCGCAGAGCATGAGAGGCAAAAGATGAAGAGACAAATAGTGGCTGCCCTTTCTCGTTCTCTCCAGAGGAGTAGATCTTAAGTGGCACATAATATTGAAAGGCCTTCTCTGTTTATTGGCAACATGACAGACTCAGCTGCTGTTAGTTCTGAAAGGATGATTCTAGTCTGTGGAGCACACAGCAAAGGCCGGCTACAAACATGCCTTTGTCAGTAACATTTTACATGAGCTGTGGTCTGGGCAGACTCCCTGTCTTCATCAGGAGGATTATAAACCTCTCCATTTTAGCCTGGAGGCTTAAAAAAAGCCAATAGAGAGTCTATGGTCTATAAAACTCTTGCCATATATAACAGCAACGAAGTAACGATTGTTCTGCGCCGGTTTCAAGCTGCTCCTGTCAATAGCACTGTGCAAAGTGAATAACCACCAATGAAGCATTTGACTCGCTGTCCGTTGTCCTAACTTAATTATTGAGATATCATGTTCCTTGACTTCACTTTTTGGCTTGTGAAAATGTGTAGTCGGTTGACTTCTGGCCAGCCAGGACCTTATGTTGTGATCACACAGTATAACCACCCCACCTCCGGCAAACTCTATATACGGTGTATGCCGACTGCAGTTCAACTCTGTAGACTTGCTGCTGTTTCAAGAAGTTCCAGAAGGGTTTTATCTCAACCCTTGGAGCATCTGGATCCAGATTACAGTTTTATTTCACCAGATTTTCTGTCATGCAACAATGCGTATATTTCTCTCCCAGTCAAAATTCAGAGGTTTGGGGTTGATTTCCTCCCTGCCTTCCACATATGAACTAAAACTTAAAATAAACGATTCCTTAGACTAGTTTGGATAAATTTTGAAACATTTGGTGTCAAACTCATTTGTTCAAATTCAATTTTAGGATAAAAAAGGCATTGCATCATTTCAAGGGGAAAAAAAAGAAAACTTCCTTCATTCTGAAAATATAAAAATGTAAAAAAATCCAGCTTTTAATTCAAAGTAGGTTAGTAAAAATAACAGGTTTTCATAAAAACTTACATATTCAGCAGGAATGATGAAACCTGTAAGATCTTTTAGTGCATTTCTGACCCACTTTCTTCTACTCATAAATACATCCATCATTTTATCTCCTCTATTCACGTTAATTTACTCAAGCTTCCTTGCTTTGCCACTCCATCCCTACCTCTTCCAGAAAGAAATTCTGAGATAGCTTAGGATATTTAATCTCCTTAGGAGATTCCAGTGTGATGGCCCTTCTTCATAATGCTTTTTGTGTAGATGAAGGTAAAATGCCATAAATATATAAACCCAAAAAGGAGGAAGGCAAAGGGAGAGAGGAAGTAATAAAGACAATTAAAGTATTAGCACAAGCATTATGGTACCAGGGAGCTACTATTTTTCCATCCGTTGCATTGGGAGAAATGAAGTCCAATATGTGCATATTTCATGTATTTATCCTCAGCTTGCTAAGAAACATGGAAAATCCCCTAAAGGATGTCTGTCTTCATTCACAATGGTGAAACCTTAGACATTTAAAGTCTTGAAATTTAAACGGAGACAAATGCATCTCAGAGCTAACGTTCTTCTTGAAAGTGTATGATATAGTAGCCACTGGACAATGATGCCTCCTCAACATACAGATTTTCCAATACCTGCATAGTACTTTGGCCATTGGAAATCCCTTGGTGAGGAAGGAAATCTGAATCTTTTAACGCTAATAAAAATAAACAATATTAAGCCTAGATAAATACTTGTTTCCCCATCTGTGTTTCCATCTATGAATCTTCCATGAGCTCAAAAGATCAGAATAAAAATTATAAATAATAAAACTTATTTTAAAATGTGTTTGTAAAAGGAACCTAATTTTGAGAAACTGCAGGTTGAGGGATGCGTTCAGATCAGGTTTAACTTGTACAGAATGTTTCATGAGGCAGCACCAACTGCCTTTTTGTTTTCTAAGTAAACAAAATGCATTTTAACATTTGTCATGCAGAGAACATTTTTCATCTGCTTTTAATATTCAAAATCCTAGGTTTTAGCCTTGCTGATGATCATCAACTGTGGTGACGTATTGCTATAATTTCCACACCTCATGAGTTTTTACTTTGAGTCTGAAGTGAAAAAAGTCCTTAAAGTTGCATCTAGAGGCAGTTTATTTTTGCCAATGATAGTTATAATGCATTTCCCTGCCTCCCATCAGGATATATTCAAAGGTCATCTCAATTTAAAATGTCCTCACAAATGGAAATCTCAGATCTTTCTGTTTAGGGACACGCTCCAGACCTGTCAAACCTTATGCTATTCTGTGCTGCCTTTTTTCTATAAACTTTTTGTTTTCCCTTTTATAACAACAAATACTTGTGATAAATTCACTGAGATACTTTTAATAGTATCCTCCAAAGACACTTAAGTCAGATGATATTGAACACTTTGTGTGCAGTCAACAATACACAATCAATGGTTGATTGCACTCCCTGTCTCACATCTAAATATCGATCACATCAAGAAGTGTGGTCTGTTCCTTTTCCTTCACAGAGACTTTTCTTTCACTACAAACAAATGCAGTCTACTGAATGACAGATCCTACCAAGCTGCAGTGAAAAGTCTTATTGAAAATTCAGCAGCCCTCATCAAGCAAAGACAACACCTTCCCTTTCTTCCAAAAGACTCCTTCCAGAAGTTAATCCTGAATTCTTATGATGTTAAAGATAAATCTTCCATAGGAAGTTGACAGTAGTTTTCAAGTTCTGTCTGTCTGAAGGGAATGACAGAAAGAAAAAGACACATATGAATTTAGCTACTTACTGGAAACACAGAAGAATAACTTTGAATAGAAGAACTTTGTGCTTGTGAGAACAAGCACAATGTGCAAGAAGCAGAAATGTTTCATCCAAGCAGATGATTAAACTTCTCATTGCAAGGGAATGAAGTAAGATTCTATAATCAATTTTAGGATTTGCAGTTAACATACAACTGAAATAAAAGTTTGTTATGGGAAAAGAATAAAATGTTTCTTTTTTTCCCCCATGCTCTGCAATTAAGGCAGTGAGCTAGAAAACACAAGAAGATGTAAGCCTGCCCTGCAGCTCCAGTAAGGTTAGTCTCAGTTTGTTTTCCTGTAAATGTCCCTGAAGGTAAAGGGCAGTGAACAATCAGTTCAGAAAATGGCCAGATTCACTTTGCATGGACAGAGGTGAATATTTTTTTTAAAGACAATGAAAAATAGATAAAGTAATGAGATCCTATACTCATTTTTTTAGCCATACATATGATGATAAAATATAAGTATGGTGTGAAGGAAATATGGAAACAAAATCACTCTAAATGTCTACTGCAAAAAGTGGCTTGGGTGAGTTGATATATGTCCAAGGGCAATCATTCTAAAATCCATGGAATTATGTCAGAGAAAAGCACTGATTTCTTTATGTACAGGCAGAACAGTAATTGATTTTTGTCTTACTTGTACCTAGCATACCTTTTGTACTATCTTCATGCATCTTACAAAAGGTGGGATTCAGAAGTGAGTCAAAAGAATAATTTACTGTCTACAGGAAATTGGCATATTTCAATATATTAAAAAATTCTGACTGTTTAATGGAATCGAGGGATCTGTTTTGGCATGTTCATAGAATGAAGTTAGATATTAAGCAGAAAAAAAAAAAACACATTAGGAGAAAAACTTCTTGGCTTGTTGGAATGAAGTAATAATTTATTTCTGAAGAGTGTTGACATTGTGCAGTAATGTAGTATTACAGGGAAGGTAATATAAGGAGGCTTGAGGTTCAAGGGCTTTTGGTTTTTGTTCTCATCTTAGATTTGGGGATCAAAATGCATTTCACATGCTAGATCTGAAGATGTGATGCCTCACATAATTCCTTTAGAGGACAGGTGCATTACATCATGGGAAATGCAGTCTGCTTCCAGTCTATAGCACTTTGGAGAAAGTCAAACCTACCTCACTACATCTACAGTGTGGTACCACATGGAAATGTGGCACACTGTTTAATTGACTCAGAATAAAGTTTCAAGTGAGTTCAAAATGATATTATTTTAAGATGGGTTTAAAATAATATAAAATAAAGGTGTAATATTTTATTTTCCAAAACCAATTTAGTGTCATTTTAAGGAAATTATATTGGCTAGACTGAACAATCTTTCCTACAGTTATGAGTGGGTTTGGGTTTGGGGATTTTTTTGCTTTTGCTTTACCCAAGCTTTTCTACTTTCCCTACATTAAGTCCAAAGCTATTCTGCCAAAAATATTTTTTCTAAAATGTATATTTCTCAATTCAAACCTCTGAGGTTGGTGTGTAATATAGCATTTTAATAACACTTAGAAAAATTTGTCATCCTATTGGAAGTTGATAAATGGGTTCACTATTTGTGTGTTCTTCTATGGTTAGTCACTTTCTGCAACAATTTCCCAGTTAAAAAAAATGGGAATTGAAATGTTTCCCTTTCTCACAAGTGTGTCATGAGGCAAACTCCTTTAGTATTTTGCAGGCATTCAGATGCACCCAACTATTCTTTTGGAGCCTGCTGTATTTCTAGGTACAGTATTTGTGCAGTTAACTACACAGTTTAGATGGAAATCACCTACCATTTGGTATAGAAAAGATATTAAATGAGAAAGCAATCTTTGATGATTACTGATTCAGGTCATACCAAACCTGTTAGGATATTAGGAAAAAAAGTTGATGTTCCCACTTCAGTAGATCAGAGGCAATATTACTAAGGTCAGGGTGATAAAACTGTTTCTCCCTGTAGTGGATGTATAGAAAGGACACAGGAAAAGACAGGAGGGACAGGTAAAGATGGTTTAAGAGGTGGCACTTAAAGAATGGATGTCAGGCAGAAAGAGGCATCCTTTTTCAAGCCCATGGTTATATTTCTGACAACAATGTTTAGATGGACCTAGAAAAAAGAGAATTTGAAGAAGAAGTGGTTTGCTGGGTTTCCCTTTCATAACTCTTAACGGCATAATCGGGCTAAGAAAACAGTTAATCCCTAAGCAGACAGCACATCTGGAAAGACCCTGGCCATACCAGAACCCAGACATTGCAATAATCCTATTTAGACTGAGAAAACAAGAACAACAAAAGAAAGTGGGAGAAAAAGACACACAGTCATAAGTCAAGTCTGGCTAGATTGGACAGCCAATTAGAAATTCTAGGAGTCTTTTTACTTCCTGCCTTTATAAAAGCTAAGGCATTGATTACTCTGGAAATGTTTTAATTTCTGACACATTTTGGGGAAAAAAAAAAATTACTGACTGTTTGAACAGCTGGCAGCCAGAGTCATGGCAAGTGCAGACTTGGCTTCAGAAACAAGCAGAAGTTCTCCCTATGTTTTAACCCTGGACCCATTACAATTTTGTTGTGGTAAGAAGGAAAAAAAAAAGTGTAATATAAGAGGGATTCCATAAGGAAGGTAACTGGTTCTAGTGAAAGAATTAAGCAGGAAGGATTCCTTCTTCCTTTTGGAATTGTGCAAACATGACTCCTGTAAGCTGGTATCTCAATTTCACTTATTTGTCTTTTGTGATGTATTGTTTCCCTTCTAATAAATATTTCAAAGCTCACATTTGCAAAAGATTTTTCCCATCAACTTTACTTATTAAATCAAGTAAGGTAAAGGAGTAAAGGAGAAAAGATAAACTTCATATAGAATAATCTTCACATAAAATGTACATGGACATTTTCTGAGGCTAAGACTATGTGCTCCCAATAAATACCTGTATATTTATATATTTTTTCTCCTTAAATTATGCATCATCTGCCATAGTCTATAAACAAAAAGAAAACTTACTTCCTAAAATAGTTATGACGTCTAAAATATTAATAGCGACAGTAACAATTCAAATGAAAAATAAACATATTTACAGTATGCTTTTTTTTGTGATGCCGAACTGATTTAACTGATTTAACTGAGACATTGCAGTTATTGAGAAATTACATGGTCCCCACATTATATTTGCTATACAGAACTTCTATATACTGGTTTTAAAGTATATTTAAAACTAACGGCAATGTTGTCACATGCGGCATGACCATGAGCCGGCAGTGTGCCCAGGCGGCCAAGAAGGCCAATGGCATCCTGGCCTGTATCAGAAATAGTGTGGCCAGCAGGAGTAGGGAAGTGATCGTGCCCCTGTACTCGGCACTGGTGAGGCCGCACCTCAAACACTGTGTTCAGTTTTGGGCCCCTCACGACAAGAAGGACGTTGAGGTGCTGGAGCGTGTCCAGAGAAGGGCAACGAGGCTGGTGAGGGGTCTGGAGAACAAGTCTTATGAGGAGCGGCTGAGGGAACTGGGACTGTTCAGCCTGGAGAAAAGGAGGCTGAGGGGAGACCTCATTGCTCTCTACAACTCCCTGAAAGGAGGTTGTAGTGAGGTGGGGGTTGGTCTCTTCTCCCAAGTTACAAGCGATAGGACGAGAGGAAATGGCCTCAAGTTGTGCCAGGGGAGGTTTAGATTGGACATGAGGAAAAATGTCTTTCCTGAAAGAGTGGTTAAACATTGGAAGAGGTTGCCCAGGGAAGTGGTGGAGTCCCCATCCCTGGAGGTATTTAAAAGACGAGTAGATGAGGCACTTAGGGACATGGTTTAGTGGGCATGGTGGTGTTGGGTCGATGGTTGGACTCGATGATCTTAGAGGTCTTTTCCAACCTTAATGATTCTATGATTCCATGATTCTACGATCCCACAGAAAGTATGAATGATTGTTCAAAGATACTTGAGTGAAATTGATCTCCTTATATTTGGTGTTACTTCATGATCTTGCTGGAATAACCAGGTAAAGAAATAATAAAACTCTTGAGTTTGGTAAGCAGCACTAATACATATATATAAGTATGTGTGTTTTTGTGTGTGTCTGTATGTAAAAAATATGTGCCTATGTTATAAAATATTGACAAGGATGTTGTGAATATTCAGTATTCTTTCTAATATATCATAAATGTGAACACAACTGTTGAAAATTCAGAAGAAACAAAAAGACCATAAAGCCACAGCAGGGAATAAAATTCATTATTGGTCATTAGACATCATTAGTCACTACACAAGAAAGCAAGGTATATCTCTGTCTTCTTTTTATGGAGCATGAGTTGTATGTATTGTTTAACAAATAAGGGATTTTTAGATCAAATTGTACAAAAATGTACATAGAAACAAGTAGCAAATTATCAGGAAGTTCCCATAAATGTTTAAATGGATTAGAAAGGGATTCTGCAAATTCATGTAAAATTGGTCCCTCCTAAACATAATTGCATGTAGAAACCAGTATTCAGAAAGTCCATAAACTGCTGATTGCAAAGAGAATCTCCCCAGAGAAGAATCTGTCTGCATATGCTAAGGCACATGGAGGACAGGGAGGTGATTCGAGACAGCCAGCACAGCTTCACCAAGGGCAAGTCCTGCCTGACCAACCTAGTGACCTTCTATGATGGAGGGACTACCTCAGTGGACATGGGAAGGGCTACAGGTGTCGTCTATCTGGACCTCTGTAAGGCCTTTGACACGGTCCCCCACAACATCCTTCTCTCTAAACTGGGGAGGTATGGATTTGATGGGTGGACTGTCCGGTGGGTGAGGAATTGGTTAGATGGTCACATCCAGAGGGCAGTGGTCAACGGTTCAATGTCCAGGTGGAGATTGGTGACGAGTGGCGTCCCGCAGGGGTCCGTATTGGGACCGGTACTGTTTAATACCTTCATCAATGCCATAGACAGTGGGATTGAGTGCACCCTCAGCAAGTTTGCAGGTGACACCAAGCTGAGTGGTGCAGTCGACAGGCCTGAGGGACGGGATGCCATCCAGAGGGACCTGGACAAGCTTGAAAAGTGGGCCCATGTGAACCTCATGAGGTTCAACAAGGCCAAGTGCAAGGTCCCGCACCTGGGTCGGGGCAACCCCCGGTATCAATCCAGGCTGGGGGATGAAGGGATTGAGAGCAGCCCTGCCGAGAAGGACTTGGGGGTACGGGTGGATGAAAAGCTGGACATGAGCCAGCAATGTGCGCTCGCAGCCCAGAAGGCCAACCGTATCCTGGGCTGCATCCAAAGCAGCGTGGCCAGCAGGTGGAGGGAGGGGATTCTGCCCCTCTACTCTGCTCTGGTGAGACCCCACCTGGAGCACTGCGTCCAGCCCTGGAGCCCTCAGCATAAGAAAGACACGGACCTGTTGGAGTGGGTCCAGAGGAGGGCCACGAAAATGATCAGGGGGCTGGAACAGCTCTGCTATGAAGAAAGGCTGAGAGAGTTGGGGTTGTTCAGCCTGGAGAAGAGAAGGCTTCAGGGAGACCTTCTTGCAGCCTGTCAGTACTTGAAGGGGGCTTACAAAAAAGATGGGGGCAAACTTTTTAGCAGGGCCTGTTGCGACAGGACAAGGGGGAATGGCTTGAAACTAAAGGGGGGTAGATTGAGACTAGATCTAAGGAAGAAATTTTTGACGCTGAGGGTGGTGAAACACTGGCCCAGGTTGCCCAGAGAGGTGGTGGATGCCCCATCCCTGGAAACATTCCAGGTCAGGTTGGACGGGGCTGTGAGTAACCTGATCTCGTTGAAGATGTCCCTGCCTGTGGCAGGGGGGTTGGACTAGGTGAACTTTAGAGGTCCCTTCCAACCCAAACTATTCTATGCTTCTATGATTCTATGCCTATTTCTTTTATAACCCAAGTATCTCCTGTTGTCAAGTGGTATATTGGATTATATACTGTCTCAGTATGGCAATTCTTTGGATGTTATTGGGAGAAAACAAGATTTAAGTACCTCAGCATTGTATTGTCTTTGTAAATCCGTCCCAGACTTAAGGTTGAGCATATGATTAAGTTATTTGCTGATTTGGTGCATTTGGATTTCATTCTGCAAATAATTTATTGCAGAACTCTAACAGGTTCCAGTGATCACAGCACAGACAATTTATAGGCACATACTCTTATTTTGCTCAGTTTTACCACTTCTGACAGGTGAACTTTCAGATCTTTGAACTAAGAAATGGCTATTTAAAACTTTTGAGGTGAAATGCAAAGAGCAGTAAGACCACATCTAATTAAAAATTAATTTCCCAACAATGTTAACTCACAGGTCACTCATCTGTTTCAGAAGCCATAAATAATGTATTCATTACTAATTAGCTGTATCTACTTTACCATCATATCTCCTATTTAATGAGCAACATGAGAGCAGTATGGTAATTTAAAATGATATGACTTGTCAAAAAATAATCAATTAAAGGAATTCTCTTCAGGAGGCTCTAATAGAATTCAGGACAGGATTAAGCCAGAAACAAATTGAACTTCCTGTCCTGTGGGTATTTTTGAGATTTCAAACTTCTTCTGTCCCAAACTGAAACAAAAAGTGTGAATCTGTTTTTTGTAAGAAAGACAAAGGCACGTCAGTTTGAATCAGTCACTCTGTATATCCTTATTGCTTATATTTCAAGTATCTCCTGCAGTGTGCTGTCAGTAGATTGGATTAGGAAGAACCTTTAGTATAGCAATTCTTAGGTTGTTGGAAGAGAAAATTAGATTTTTTCTGAAGAGTTTTGAAGGGTGACAGATACTCCCCATGGTCCCATGATGTGGCTCCTGGTGGCCTGGGGGCACGAACAGTGGAGAATGGCTTCGAATGTGGCCATGGGCAGACTTCTGGCTCTTCTCCTAAGCACCTATGTGAGGCAGAAGCTCCCATATTTTCCATAAGAAAAGACAGCTCCAGGGGTGTATTAAAAACTTAAACCTAGCTAAGTTAAGGCCAGGATTCATCTCACATAATCTTAGCTAATTGGATTTGGTCAGACGTATTGACTGTAACAGGGATGTGGACAGCTAGCTCATACAGAGACCTCTGCACTGTAGGTTTCTAACATAAGGCAAGATGACTCCTACCACAAAAGCCTTGAACTATTCAGCATAAATAAGATTTTTATACCTTCCACTCCTTCAGGAGTGCAGATATGAGTACAACCTTTTATCTAGTTCCTCAAGACTTCTTACAAACTTTGTACTTATTTACAAAATTAGGGCCCCAATTTTCAGACACCGGAAATGTAGAGATTATTTATTTATATAGACTCTTAAAAACTGGAGATTAAACACCTTATAAGTTAAAATAGTTGATCATTTCACCAAATTTAAGATTTCTAAAACAAAGATCCTAATTTAAGCTAGAAGTTAAAATCCTATCCACAGTCAATAGTAAGAGACAACTCCCGAATCCAAGGCAGTTTGTTTGGAAACCTAATTTAGGATACCCACTGGAGAGACCCAGCTTTGTGAAGGCATTAGGCTTGTACAAAACACATATGTTTTGAACAGGGAAACTGAGCTGTTAACATGAGTCCACCCATATAAGTCAGAATGCAGGAGCGGAAAATGAGAGAGAGCACAAAGGTATAAAGAGATCATGGAGTGCCAACGTGACTTGTTTAGTGGTTACTTTTAAAATTTCATGGCAATTTAACATGGATTAGCTTAAATTCTCAAATGGTCTGACAAAAAACCAATCCTCTCATCTTTAATGAAAGGATGTCTAAAGAATTTACAGTGCAAGGGCAAGCTTAGAAGAGCAGAGGAATAGACTAGCTGTCTTTAGAAGGTCATTATTTTCATTATTTTACATTCACATTCTTTCTCTTGCTCAAACAAAACATTTCACATCTGAAGCATATGATGATGATGATGATGATGATGATGATGATGTGTATCTTTGCACCATGAGCATTCAGAGTTGGACTTGAAAGAGATTAAATAGAAATCTCCTGAGTTTTAGGCCCTATTTATCTTCAGGTCTTCAGGTACTTGACTCTTTTTCAGTTCATGGTTAATTAATTGACTGTGAAGCTCTTAGCACAGCTTTACCTTAAACATATCTTCTAACATACCTCTAGAGTTTTTGCCTGGACAGACAGCTGTGCTCTCTCTGAGCCCATCTGCGGCATTTGTTAATGTGAATGGGAGCTGCAAACCTGCAACCAGGAAAAAACCCCACCATGATGTGATATTTTAAAAGGCTTGTCTTTGAGTAGGTTTTAAAAGTTGCTTCTTTTTTCTCTGCACTGGAAAGATAATAATTTCATTAATCTAGAAGTAGCAGTATTCCCAGGACCAATAAGACAACACATAATTCTGAATGTTCTAAATGAATTTTCAAGACAATCAGATATCTATTTCCAGCAGCGCTCAGGTTTGTGTAGTTCTGACTTGAAATACTCTCTAAATATTAGTATGAAATTAAAGCAAGACCTTGATATTTTTAAAATAACTCTGATACCACACAACTCTTCCAGGCTATTAACTCTCTGGGAATGTAGCTTGTCAGATAATGCAGTTCTGATCTGTGGCCCATGTTGTATTTGTCCCAGTTCCTCAGAGACAGTTCTATCATTAGCTACTGCGTGCTTAATAATTTCATATAAGTTAAAAAAAAAAAAAAAGGCAAGCACACCTTTAATAAAGCTCTTTATTTTTTGTTTTTTTTTTTTCTTTAATACAAAAAGGTATATTAAATGATGAACCCATTTTAGAGTCCCACTGTTCTCGGAAGAAAATACAAAGAACTGCAAAGTCACCATGCAGTGGCACAAATGCTAATTCTGAAAAGAAATATTCATTAATTCATGTTGTCAAAGAAAGTGACATTCTATAAATACACAGTAATACCTGTACTTCCAGATTCTTCTATCACCATAGGACAGATTTAAGATTGTTTTAAAGCTTTAAAAATAATTCTTTACTTTTTTTAATAATAGGTTTTCAACCTTTTTCAATTTGTGCTTCCATAATTTTTTTTAGGGTGTTTATCATCATATAGTGGATTTTAGGTGTCACACATTGTATTTCCTTTTGTTACCTACTTCTTGCAGAACCCTTCAGAGTAATCCACTAATTTCTAAAGATCATTAGGTGTTAGGCTGAAAATCACTACTTTAGATAACTGAATTTCATTATCTTTAGCCTTAACTCTGAATTTCCTGTTTGTGCTGGTTTTGGCTGGGATAGAGTTAATTTTCTTCCCAGTAGCTAGTATGGGGCTGTGGTTTGGATTTGTGCTGGAAACAGTGTTGATACCACAGGGATGTTTTCGTTACTGCTGAGCAGTGCTGACACAGAGTCAAGGCCTTTTCTGCTCCTCACCCCACCCCACCAGCGAGTAGGCTGGGGGGGCACAAGAAGCTGGGAGGGGACACAGCCAGGACAGCTGACCCCAACTGACCAAAGGGATATTCCATACCATATGATGTCATGCCCAGCATATAAAGCTGAGGGAAGAAGAAGGAAGGGGGGGGCGTTTGGAGTGATGGCGTTTGTCTTCCCAAGTAACTGTAACACGTGATGGAGCCCTGCTTTCCTGGAAGTGAGATGTCTGAACACCTGCCTGCCCATGGGAAGGAGTGAATGAATTCCTTGTTTTGCTTTGCTTGCGTGTGCGGCTTTTGCTTTACCTATTAAACTGTCTTTATCTCAACCCATGAGTTTTCTCTTTTATCTTTTACTCTTCTGATTCTCTTCACCATCCCACCGGGGGGAAGTGAGCGAGCAGCTGTGTGGTGCTCAGTTATCAGCTGGGGTTAAACCATGACACTGTTTTATCTATTTCCTGGTTCATCTTACCTGCAAAGAAAACCCTGTGTAAAATTCACACTAGCAGAACATTTTGTTCAGTGTGTGCTGAAGAAATTTTCATTTATGAAAAGTAATGTAGGTAGAAATGTCTATTAATCTTACAGTGCATTTTCCAGACATATCTTATGCTCAAGATATCAGCAAGTTGAAGGCCTGCATGCCAACACGGGCAATGAAAATGCCATAAGGAGTATAGTGTTCAGATCAAAATTTGAACGGAGAACTACTTAAAAAGTTAGAAAAGGGAATAACACACACCACCACCACCCCCAAACCTACCACATTTATCTAACTTTTAATGTTCAAAGTTTGAGATTGCAGTCTTGCAGGAAAGGTTAAAAGTTGCTACCTCTTATCTCTTCAGGTTTCTGGATACCTGGCACTAGTTATACGTTAAGATCGTTATCGGTACAAAGGATCTGATTCTGCAGTTGGATAGGGGGGTACTTAGTACCTTGAAGAAATGTGACCAAAGTCTTTCTTCTCCTAGACCTCTGAATAAAAAGCCTGGAGACCTATAAAAATAATACCATTCCACAAAATGTATGTGGTTTTTTTCTTCCATTATGCTTAAAAAAAAAAAAAAAATCTTTAATGATAATAATGTGAAAGTGGCCATGAAGACATAAACGTCTTGTCAATGGTCCATTTGTTTTTTGTACTGATTCTAAAGGGGCAAAAAATAGAAAACCATAAGCACAGAGCAAACATAAAACACCAGCAAACATAAGACACCACTTAAAACATTAAAAATTGCTTCATATGCTTAAAAAAACCCAAATCCAAACATTTCATCAAAATGTAAAAAAATCAGCATGTACAGATATGGTCAGGTTTTTAAACTTTCTCACAGTGCTCTTCCTTTGCTTTCCTCAATTAAATATATTTTCAGAGAATTCAACCATTTCTGATATGCTTTGATTTCATTGGAATATGGTTCTACTGACATTTCTGTAGGCAGCTCTAGAAGGAAAGCCATCTCAATAGCTCCATGCTATGGATGAAGAGATGACACTGGAGAAGTTAAGTGACTTGTCCCCAGCCTCACCGCAAGGCAGTGGCTGAGCTGACAACAGAGCTGCGAGTCTCTAAGACCTGATCCGGTGTCAGTCGGTCAGTTTTCTTCAGCACAACCCTTCTTCACTACTGTGAATATTTCACCACAACTCTAGTTGTTCATTTGAGTGCATTATCTAACCTTCAGTTCTTCCGCCAGTCATTTTTTCATATTCTTCACAGTGCTGAAACAGTTTAAGTGATATATCACTCATGCCATTTCGTTACCTTTCAAACTCAGATTTATGATGCTTTTATCTACATGACATTGTTAACAAATGTTTGATGCAGTATGCTGTTTTTATAGCTCTATGCACAATTTGGTGTCTATCTCCACGGCATGAAAGTAGTACTGTTGATCTATATTTTCACTAGTTCATTGAAAAATTCTTCAAAGGTTAGAGCTTAGCCTTTCTATTGTGTGAACCTTCTTAAAAAATCTGATTTCTAAATTTGTATCATAATGCCACTATGTGAATTGTGTTCTCCTCTAGCACTTCTATGTTAAAGGTTACTCTGCCTCTTCAAAGATTCCTTAAAGTTTGAAGTAAATTGCTAAGTTATGTTATATCTTCAGAATCCTACTGAAAAAAAAAAAAAAAAAAGAGGAAAAAGCTAAAATAACAACCATAACGATCATGGCCATCTTCCTTGAAACTTAAACTCACATTTGTCATGACTATACATAATACCTTGCAAGTTGCTGAGCTTTCACGATTCAGTGTGGAGGATTGGGGATGGGGCTGACACAAAAAAGATAACAAAAAGAAGAGGTTTTGTTAGAGCATGAAATTATCTGGTCCACCTATTTCCACATTAGCAATTGCACACAGTGTTGAATTTATTCTCCGCAATGATCTCAGGCACTGTCAAAACCTGATTATCTCATAGAGTATAGGGCTCATGATTATTTTTGATTTTTCCCCAGAAAATTTTCAGAAGAAATCTGAGTCTATAATTAGATTAACTCAAAAGGGAAAAATAAAAAGTGTCTGTCAAGAAATAAACATAGGGAAAGTGAGAAAAGAAGACCAACATAGGGAGTGCGAAAAGAACACACAATATGTGTTAGTGTATAAATGTATATGACTGTGTAGATCTATTTATCTATATTCCCAGTTGTACATGTGTGTAGCTTTATATTGCTACACATGCACACAAAACATTGCAACAAAATTGAGAGAACAAAACCAGTGACACTAGATACTTTATTGTTCTTCTAAGCATGAACTGTTTTTTCTGCAGAACATCAATTTTCTATCTTTATCTGGGCTGCAATAATTCCCGTTTCTGTCTCCTTATAATAACAATTTTGATACTAACATATTCCACTGGCAATTTATATCAATAGCAGACATCTTCAATAGCTCTCAAACTGCAAATGATTTTGATAGAGAAACATCTGTACATATTAGTATCGTGATTGTAAAAGTCTCTGAAAACATTTTTCTCCCTGAGCCCTTTGCTTACTTTTAATATTGGAATAAAAGTAGCTTAGCCACATTGAAAAAATGCTTAATCAACACTGTAGTTAAAAAACAGATGACTGGTGCAACATTATCTGCCCAACCAGAAGTAAAACTGGTCAGATAATTATCAAAATCCCACTAACATTCTCAAAATAGTCTTTACTCTCCATTTTATGGCAACTTCTGTCACTGAATTAATTATGATTTTGAACCACCTCCATGTTTCACAACAGAAGTGGCTGGATTTAGTTTGTGGAAGAGAAGTAACCTATTTATGATGAAAGCAGTTGTTCCAAAAGCACAGGACTACTTTTGGTTATGGTGGCTACTTAGTAAGTACTAAAAAACCAGTGAATATGTTTAGATTTATAATGTGCTCTGACTAATCTGAGACCCTCTAACCCAAGACAACAACTTTCTCCTTACTCTTAGATGTTCATCACTTCACCAACATAAAAGTTTCAGATGTGACAGTAATCATCACTCTTAACTCTTGTAGCAGCTCTGAATTGCTTCCAAAAATCCTCTTCATATCACCATTCTTAATTTAAAAGAAATTCAGTGCCTCTTGTTTCCTCTACTTTTGTAGTCTCTGCTAAAATGTTGAGCTGACACAGTAGACCTCAGTTACTCAACACTCACAAAGAACAAATCCAAAATACCCACACTTTAAGCTTCCTGCAGAACAAAATGAACAACCAGAAAATAGTTATTCATTGAGTTGCGCTATTTACCCCATCTGTAAACCCTTTAGCAGATTTTGAGATTGAAGTATTCCCAAAGGCTTGAACAGGATAAGATGATTAATGAAATTATTTGGATAATTAATGTCAGATTGGATATTAGGAAAAAGTTCTTCACTGAGAGGGTAGTCAAGCACTGGAACAAGCTCCCCAGGGAAGTGGTCATGGCCCCAAGCCTGTCGGTGTTCAAGAAGCATTTGGACAACGCTCTTAGATACATGGTTCAAATTTAAGTTGCCCTGTGTGGAGTCAGGAGTTGGACTCGATGATCCTCGTGGGTCCCTTCTAACTCAGGATATTCTATGATTCTGTGATTAATGAAGTGTACTTTCCAAGCTTTTCAATGCAGACATTTGTTTCCAAATTTCGAAACAAGTGTAAACCAGCCAGATTATGTGTTTTTGTAGACTGATCTTTCTGCTTAGAGAACTTCCTACTCCAATCTTCGCAGTCCCCATTGTCATGTTTTAGAAAAGCTTTTTAAGAGCTGTGGAGAAAGATGTTCATGATACTAAAATAAAGTGAAGTTTGCAGTGAAATGCAAACCCAAAACATGCTAGGAAAGTCTTTTTCTCACATGTCCAGTAATAGATATGTCTTATTGAAGGGAATATGAACTATTTGATTGAATATTTGGACTAAAATTTGGTAGCTACATGGTATACTGCTCGGAATCACAGTATAACTTAGGTTGGAAGGGACTTCTGGATATCAGGAGTTTAATCTCTGCTCAAACCCTAACTTCAAAGTTAGATAAGGTCACTTAGGGCCTTGCCCAATCAAGTTCCGAAAAGTTTTGCAGATGGTGATGTGACCACTTTTCCAGGTCACCTGGCCCCAACTGTAACAACTTTCTTCAGAATTTTTTTTCCCTTATACCCAATCAGAATCTCCCTTACTGCAGCCTTTTGCTGCACACCTCTGGGAAGAGTCTGGTTCCCACTTCTCTCAAATTCACTGTAGATGAAGGAAGATAGCAATTAGATCCTTTCCTTAGCCTTCTCTTCTCTTCTGCAAGCTGAGAAAAAAACAGCATACTTGGCTTCCCCTTATATGTCATGTGCTTGAGTTCCCTAAATACCTTAGTGGCCCTCCACTGGACTCAACCCAGTGCTGGAAAGTCTAAAACATGACTCCAAACTCCAGGTGCATCCTCAAAAGTGACTTCCATTAGACTGAGGATAATTCAGGAGCTAACTGCTGTTCTGCTTCACGTGGAAGTTAGAAGAGGAAAGTTGTTTTATTGCACAAACACCATCAATATCAATAGATATTCTGATGTTCCTAGAAAGACGTGAACTGCCAGCTGGCTAACATTTATTTAAATACTCTGTGGAAGTAATGAAGTTGACTTTGCTACATGATTCTTCTTCTAAAGCAAAAATTATTCTAATTCTTTCTAGTGGGTTCATACCGAATCTTGTCTCCTAAATCGCAATATGTAAGATGTTATATCATCAATCCTTTGATAAAAAAATACTATGAAAATGTTCCACAGATTTAAAATGTCATTTTTACCACCATGTTTCTAAGGTCAAGAGTAATTTCTCTGTAAATAAGCATGTCATTTCATCGACAGATAGCAGTCAGTTTAAATTATAGCTAGAGACAAAGATTATGAATATTGTCTCTGTGAAAATTGGTGCCTAGTTTACTATTGATTGACTAGCATTCATATAAGTTATTACTATTTGACTAAATAAACATTTGCTTAAAAGGATATCTGCTATGAAGAGCTCAAAGGAAAATATAACCAACAACATTAGTGGAGAGGGTAATTCTGGACTTAATTAAAAAATACCACTGAAAATTTTTGTTCTAAATCACACTGCCAACCTCAGAGATCATTGTATACAAAAAATATATACATACATAATTCCATATTTAAGGTAATTACTTATATATGTGCCACAGCACACTTTATGGGAGTTATTTAACTGTTAATTCCAAATTGACTTATCTGCATTGTTTTGTGAATATACATTTTTCAGATGTGATCCTTTCTTTTAGTTTTTCAGGTTTGTACAATAGATGGAACTTAATTTCCATCGTCTCTTCTGAGAATTCAATTTTCCTGAGTTAGAGACCACTAACATAGCCTTTTCATTGCAATTTATCACATTTGATTTCACATATTGTTTTGGTTTTATGGGCTCCTGATATTGCTTTCACCTTAAATAAACTTCATATTCTTAAGTTATTGATATTAGGAACGACAGAGAGGAAAAAAGAATCACCTCACAATAGCAGAAAGTTGGCTAAAGGAGCTAGTAATAACTTCTGTCTCTCAGGTCTACTCTGTCTACTGAACTAAATGCAGTAGGACATAATATTGTGACTGTACCTAGTGTTTTAGGGAATAATGATGTGTGCATGAAATCTCTAACTTTTAAAGGACAGTTTGATAAAATCAGAAGCAAGACTATCTGTGATCTAAGGATTACCTTCACCTTACTGGAATTTGCTTTCCTTTTTTCTGAATAAGATGAAGAAAAAAAAAAAAAAAAGAAAAAGAAAATTGTCCAATGGAAAACATCCACTGGAAATAAAGCTTTGGACAAATCTCAGCTGAGATCCAACTACCTCTGTTCAGAAGCCACCAAGCTAAACTAAAGGAGTTGCAATACATGTACTCCATAAAGCAACCTTTTCTAGACGAGACTCTCATTGAACTATCTATCCCAAAGTTCACCACAGTCTCACCTCTAAGTTCATGGAAACGATTTATCATGGCAGCCAGAGGTCTATAATGCATGACAATAGAAGTCAGCCTGAGTGCCCTTCGCTATAGAAGCAAAAGTTCACATCTCAGGCTCCCTTCAAGTCTTGTGAGATACTGGAGAGAAATTTGAGGACCAGAATACTCTAGTTTTCACTGTGATGTAGGCAATAAATTTCAAGTCTCACTTTTTAAAATATTAGATGTACAAATACCTGAAAACCCCATTTTTTTACCCAGTGTTCAAAAAACAGTTTTGACTAAAAATTGTTGGCCAACCTGCCTAGCATTAAGGAAAAAAAAAACAAACAACCTAACCCCCAAACAAAAATTCAACCTCAATACATTATTATGCAGTGTAGGATCTCATTTTGATTCAAGAAAAATATATGTAAGATTCCTCAAAGTCAGCTGGAGTTTCATTTATCCATTATTTCTGAAAATCACAACCTAGACATATGTCAGAAAACAGTAATGAGACAAAACAAAACCTTCTGTCCTCAGTTACCTTTCTCAGCATGTGTGTAGGTTTTACAATCATCTGAAAATATGAAAACAGAAGAAGAGCCATAAGCCCATCCATGCATCCCAATATTCAGTGCTGAAGTGAAATGTAATTTCATTTAAAAACTTTGAAAGGGCTGCATTTCTACAAAAAATTTCAGTGCATTTTTGAGCCCCTGTAAACATCCGTAAGAAGTAGCAGCAGCAAGCTCCTCAGCTTTAGATACAAGTAGAATGAAGAGAGTAACTTCTCTCATCTGGTTTGAACTTCCCACCTCCAACTTTTATTTGATGCCCTTGTTGTTGTTTCAGAAAAGTCAGTGAAGAATTGTTGTCGATTCCCTTTCTCCATGCCTCTCATGGTACCTCTGTCATGTCATGTTGTTGTTTTTGCCTACATCATCCATATATCATATCTTTGCCAAGTCTCACGTCCTTTCCTCAGCTAAAAAGTTCCAAGCTGTCTAGGTGAAGTTCAAGTCAGACAAGAAGTATTGAAGAAGTATCACAGAACTGCATCTTTCACATATTGCAAACCTTTCTTTCTACAAATATATTCCAGAAATAGTGTTCTGGTAATCTCAATAAAGAAACACTTACAAAACCTAATCAACTCTCATGTTTACAACCTTAACCTTAAACCTCGGGGAGCTTTTGCTGGGACTCAGGAAAAAAAGGAGAGTTTACCACTTGTGGAAGAAGGGGCAGGCGACTCAAGAAGAGTACAGGGATCTCGTTAGGTCGTGCAGAGAAGAAATGAGAAAGGCAAAAGCCCAGCTAGAACGCAATCTGGCCGCTGTCGTTAAAGACAACAAAAAAAGTTTTTACAAATATATTAATGACAAGAAGAGAGCCAAGGAGAATCTCCATCCTTTATTGGATGCTGGGGGGAACATTGCCACTGAGGATGAGGAAAAGGCTGAGGTACTCAATGCCTTCTTTGCCTCAGTCTTTAACAGGCAGACCAGTTATCCTCAGGGTACTTGGCCCCCCGAGCTGGAAGACAGGGACGGCGAGCAGGATGAACCCCCCATAATCCAAGAGGAAGCAGTCAATGACCTGCTACGCCACCTGGACGCTCACAAGTCTATGGGGCCGGATGGGATCCACCCGAGAGTGCTGAGGGAGCTGGCGGAGGTGCTCGCCAAGCCACTCTCCATCATCTATCAGCAGTCCTGGTTAATGGGGGAGGTCCCGGACGACTGGAGGCTTGCCAATGTGACACCCATCTACAAGAAGGGCCGGAAGGAGGATCCGGGGAACTACAGGCCTGTCAGCCTGACCTTGGTGCCGGGGAAGATGATGGAGCGGTTCATCTTGAGGGCGCTCACAAGGCATGAGCGGGACAACCAGGGGATCCAGCCTAGCCAGCACGGGTTCATGAGAGGCAGGTCCTGCTTGACCAACCTGATCTCCTTCTATGACCAGGTGACCTGCCTAGTGGATGAGGGAAAGGCTGTGGATGTGGTCTACCTGGACTTCAGCAAGGCCTTTGACACCATCTCCCACAGCATTCTCCTAGAGAAGCTGGTGGCTCACGGCTTAGACAGGTGGACTCTGCGCTGGGTCAAAAACTGGCTGGACGGCCGGGCCCAGAGAGTTGTGGTGAATGGAGTCAAATCCAGTTGGCGGCCGGTCACGAGCGGTGTTCCCCAGGGCTCAGTTTTGGGGCCGGTCTTGTTCAATATCTTTATCGATGATCTGGATGAGGGGATTAAGTGCACCCTCAGTCAGTTTGCAGATGACACCAAGTTGGGCGGGAGTGTTGATCTGCTCGAGGGTAGGGAAGGCTCTGCAGAGGGACCTGGACAGGCGGGATCGATGGGCCCAGGCCAACTGTATGAGGTTCAACAAGGCCAAGTGCCGGGTCCTGCACTTTGGCCACAACAACCCCATGCAGCGCTACAGGCTTGGGGAAGAGTGGCCGGAAAGCTGCCCAGCAGAGAAGGACGTGGGGGTGCTGGTCGACAGCCGGCTGAACATGAGCCGGCAGTGTGCCCAGGCGGCCAAGAAGGCCAAGGGCATCCTGGCCTGTATCAGAAATAGTGTGGCCAGCAGGACCAGGGAAGTGATCGTGCCCCTGTACTCGGCACTGGTGAGGCCGCACCTCAAACACTGTGTTCAGTTTTGGGCCCCTCACTACAAGAAGGACGTTGAGGTGCTGGAGCGTGTCCAGAGAAGGGCAACGAGGCTGGTGAGGGGTCTGGAGAACAAGTCTGATGAGGAGCGGCTGAGGGAACTGGGGTTGTTTAGAAAAGGAGGCTGAGGGGAGACCTCATCGCTCTCTACAATACCTGAAAGGAGGTTGTAGCGAGGTGGGTGTCGGTCTCTTCTCCCAAGTAACAAGCGATAGGACGAGAGGAAACGGCCTCAAGTTGCGCCAGGGGAGGTTTAGATTGGACGTGAGGAAAAATTTCTTTACTGCAAGAGTGGTGAAACATTGGAAGAGGCTGCCCAGGGAAGTGGTGGAGTCCCCATCCCTGGAGGTATTTAAAAGACGTGTAGATGAGGCGCTTAGGGACATGGTTTAGTGGGCATGGTGGTGTTGTGTTGACGGTTGGACTCGATGATCTTAGAGGTCTTTTCCAACCTTAATGATTCTATGATTCTATGTTTCTATGTTAATCTTTGATGTCCATTGTCTCTATTGTGCTTACAAATTTATCATCAGACAAAGAGGTGTTCTTCTATGAAAAGTGTAAGATTCCTCATGAAGTTTCAGGAGAATAGCAATTCAGACTAAGGGGTGGAAAGCTTTGGTCTATCCCTGCTTGTGCTGGCTGAGTATATTATTCTTTATGGGAGTCGAGTTGGAATAAGTAATAAGGTGTGTGGCCATGGAGACCAGTGCTGTAATTCCACAGCCACCTTAAGGCAGCATGAGCCAATGGTATCAATGAAAAAAACATTCTTGCTTTTAAAAAACTCACCTGGGTCAAAACTAACACCTCTTTTTCCCTGATAAAAGTTAGTGCTAACCTGGATTCCTGCATTGGTTGGAGAATCTCTCTCTATCACACAAAACAGGGGACATAATTTGAAGAATTATCTGTGAATCTATTTATAGATTCCACACTGGGATATGACTCTATCAGGTTCACGCATTTTGTTTACTTGTTTGCTTCTCAGACAGGGCTACTTGCATGCCTCAGCCGTTTCCATGCAAATGCTTTGCTGGATGGACGGATGCCTCTTCAGGGAGTAAAAGACCTTTTATATAATTTTCATGTCTGGCTGCACAGCACAGTTAGGAAATCCAGATATTCTATGAACCATCAAACAGAAAGAATTAATTATTACTACTAATTATTATTCTGATGCTATTGTTGTTATTGCCACACTGAATACTAGAAAAAATCCATAAAAACAAGTATTCTGAAATAGTTATTTCAAAACAAACAAAAAAAAAAAAAAGAAAAAGCCCACCACAAGACAAATGCCAAGGAATAAATTAAATTAATTACTCAGATTGTTAGTTTATCCCCCTAATGTTGAAAATCTAGTGACTAGTGATTTGATATGAAAATGAATTTGAAATTCGAGGTTGCATCTACAAACTCGGATGCAGATATGCAAAAAAGAGAGAGGCTTAAATCCTGGCACCACAGAAGTCAATGGAAGTTCTGAAGTCAATGACAAAATTCTTCTGAATTTAATGAGCTCAATATTTTATATGCAGAAAAGCCAGGAGGCCATGAATTCCCATTTATATGCAAAGCTCATGCCTCTCAGCAGTGCACTGGGAAGGAGTGGAAACATGAAGTGTCCCATTTTCTACTGATCTGGAGATTACGAGAGCTGGAAGACCACAAAATACTATCATGAGAGAATGGTGTGAAATTTGAGTGGATACTATCTTAAATTCAGTATGCTAGGAAAGATGCTGAGGAAGCTAATTTTGCACCATGGGTTAAGTAGAAGTATCATACAGATCACCTGGAGTTTTTCCACTGTGTATATTTGGACTAGACAATAATGTGCCTCCTTATGTGTACTGAGATCACTGAAATTGTACACAAGTCCAAGTCCTAGACATTACTCTAGCCAGAGTTAGTACAAACCATGTTGAAAACAAACCTGTAGCCACAAAGGCCTCATGTGGATTTGAAAGTCTATATTCAATAGTTTTTGTCAATATTATTCTTTGCAGGAAAAAATAAGGACTGTGAAAAATAAAAATTGGTGTATAAACTAGAATATTTTTTGGGGGGTCATAGTTAATTATAGTTTGTTTTGTTATAACTACTTCTTCATGAATATACATAAGCCTAAATATCCCATTATGGTTTAATTATACAGCCATTAGAAGAAGAAAATTGCTAATGAAAACAGCTATGAAAAATGTAAATCATTTACAAAACTACACATAATATACCACAGATATTTTCAAATATCATAGTAAAAAGATGACTCTCTGAGGATTTCAGCATTGCATTTAATAACTTTTATACATTATCAAACCTTTAATTATGTAGAATTATGAAGGAGCTGGAAATGGAAACCCATTTGTGTGCCATTTTAAATTATACATCGGTCTTATAGGATATGAGGTGGGCTCATTCCTTCACCTGAGCTGTTGCTTTACCATCTGGATTTTTTAGTCATAAACCTCAAAGAATTTTCATTAAGGCATGACATTAACCTTCAACACAAGGTTTTCAGACTTTAGTCTTCTAACTTTGCAATACTGGCAAGCTACTCTATTGTCTTTAGCTTTTTTCCTGTCAGTAACATTTCATGTAATGACTGTCACCTGCCATAGATCAACTTGATCTTTTTTGCATGAACTGAATAAAACTATCTATATAAAATAAGGAACGCCTATATGGCTAACACAAGCTCAGTAGGCTCTTCTGCAAGACATAAATTCCCAAATTATTTATTCTGCTAAAAAAAAGTAGGGTTTTGTTTCCTTTTTGGGTTTTGGTTGTTGGTTTGTTTGGTTGGTTTTTTTGGATGGAGAAATCATTTATTTACTACCAGACCAAAGATTTTATAGATTGTAGCAAACTTTTTGCAATGGATTGAAAGTTATCAAAACAGTCAGACAAAGACTTTTCCTTGCATAGACATGATGTTTATATTGTAATTCCTTATTCCATGATGCAAAGTCTTGTTTGAGTTGAGGATTTGTCTTTCTTACAGCCTCATGACCACTTATTGGTCAGACTGAGAAAGCCAACTTCATCCTGCAATTTGAATTACATAAAATGTCCCTCTTGAAACACAGTTAAGCTGTATGTATTGAAGTTGCAACTGATCGTGACTTTACCTACCTAAGTAGTTGGGCACATCCAATTGTCTACTTCCCACACCATGTCTGCATAAATCCAAAGCATGGGCAAAACTTCAACAGCACTGGAAATGGAAGGTTAAACCCTTACCCAGTCCTTGCATGCATATTCTGGCTTCATGCAGAGGAAAAGTGCTGTATCTTTCAATGTGTTCCTTCATCTAGTGAACTGGTAAACCAGGATATGCAGGACCATGCTAGCGTACATTTGACTCTCAGTATAGGCATGATTTACGAATCCTTGGAGCAAAATCCAAGACCCAGCCCTTCCAAGAAGAAAGTCTTGGTTCTCTGTGATCCTAAGGATCCTCCTAGATACCGAGCAGAGGAAAGGCATAAAAAGTCTTCTCTGCCTCAGAAAAGCCAACAGCTCAGTTTTATCATACTAGTTAAAATAAAGAACTTGGGGTTAGTCGCACAGTTTGGACAGAGGTGGGATTCAAACCAAAGTTTCCTGTTTGCCAGAAGGGAATTGCAGATACCCACTAGAAAGAGAAACATCTCCTCTAGCTGTGTTTCTGAGACACAGTGACAACTCCCACTGCGTGTGAAATTGAACTGGGGAGTGTTTCATAAGTGTGTTCATAATGTTTAACAGGCCCTCCAGAAGTCATAAGCAGAGAATTGCTTTTTGATTTGATTGAGATGGGTATGACCAGACCAGATAGACATTTTTCTGGAGCTTTGTAAGAAGGTTTTAAGCACTTCATTGGCTTCATAGGTGAAAACTCAGTGTTTGTGGGACCAGGAAACATCTGAAAAGGGAATTTAAGAGTCACAGTTCAGAGTCCTCTGATCAGCTGAGGATGTCTGCATCTGAGCTGGTTACACTAGATTCCCTTTATCGTCAGTGGATACAAATAGATATGATTCATCTATATACAGTCCTTTGTGTGAGTTAATTGGATAACTCATCTTCTTTACCTATGTGAATGTGTTCAGCACAGGAGGACTCTGGTCTTAATTATGCCTCTGTGTTGGGATCTAAAATATATAATTGATTTTGAGAAATTCTGTTACCAGGGCTGATAATGGAAGTGCACAACGAGAAAGAAGGGCTATTTTCTATAACTTACATGGGAAACTTCTATTTCACAAAAAGTGAAAGCAAAGGAAGAGTTACATAAAAAAAAGATGTTTATTATTGGCACATTAGTGCAATAGGTCTGAAATGTTTTCAGTGGGTACTGACGGCTGTTCAGTTAAATACCATTCTGTAATGTCACTTTATTGGTCACGCCCCTTTTACTGTGTCTCTCCATGAGTATTTGCATGTTCAAACCATAGCAGTTCATGGATACGTGAATTAATAATTCAGGAAAGCACATTTCATATCTGTGCACAAAAAGTTTTAGTGCACCCATTTCTGGCTTTGTAACAGCAGGCATTAGAATGTACATAAAACACTGCAATTTTTTTTCACAAATGAGAAAATTCTGTTTGTCCCCAGGTTGTAAGTGAACTGAAAATTACTTCTCCTTTCTTTAGGGATTTTTAGGGCTACCGTATTTCACAGATACACATTATCAAAAGACAGTATAACTTTCTCTTCATAGACAAGTGGACACATAACAGCCTGTGTATTTGAAACAAAACAAACAAATAAACAAAAAAGAGTTAAAAAATTATGGGCTTCCCATGAAAGCACTCAGCAGACCCAAACTGAAAGATGTCTCTTTTCTCTGATGACGTCTGTTGGTAAGAAATCAAAGTGCATGTTTAAATTCTGTGTTATGTCAAAAACAGCAAAAGAGGAAGGCAAGAAGTTATAATACTCTGATATGAACCTTTGAGGTGTAGGGGTAGGAAAAGAAAATTGGGTATGAATTACAAATAATTCTCCTCTGCTGTTTCATGAGTCTGAGGAAGAAAAAGCCATTTAAAGGAGCAGAAAATTGAAGGTAAATAGACATAAAGGAAAATATTATACTGATTTTAATTATGCTATAACATAAAAAAATGAAAACAGTTCACAATAAATTGAGGAGCAGAGAAGATGACACAATGTTATGTCTGATTTTCTATTTTGCATATGCATACATATAAAATAAGCAATCAGCCAAGACGAAAAATTATTTTTCATTTCATAATGAAGCATAGTCGGTGTATGGATTTACTTGCTTCCTGCGTATTTTTGCTGATTAGCTAGTTAAAAACTTGTAACAGTACTAATTTCCAATGGTCAACTACAGTGAACAATAATCAATCCCCTTACAGGGACCTTTAAAATGGGGACCAAGAACTAAGCTGCCTATAAACACTGAATTACCCACCTGCCTTTAAAGTATTCTGAATGTTCATTACTCTAAAACATAAGTGACCATTCTGAAGTGGCCTGAGCAACCGATTCCAGAGATCAAAAATGACATGAACATGTTTAAAATCAGTCTTTTCCTCTTGTCTGGCCTTGTTGGTGGCTCAGGAACACAATGTAAATATCAAACAAACTGTATTCATTGTACAAGATAGTTATTTTATCTATTCCACATTTGTTTCCATCACCTCAATGAAATGTGTGCTAAGATTATTTTGTTACATTAAAAGGGAAATTTTGTCATAAACCTCACAGTTTTTCACTCAAATGCATACCAAGGAGCCATATATTCCAATTTACCTAATAAATCACTGGCTTTTTTAACATAAAGAAATGCTAGGAAATAAATGTGCTCATATACATGTGTGTATATTTTTACATAAATTCCAAATATATCAAGTTCTTCCTCCTGTAGCATGCCTGCAGGAAAAAAAAAAAAAAAAATTGTTAATCGAATGCAAATTCCAAATTACATCTTTTCTATCATGAAAAAAAGTCTTTAAAACATTTCAGGATGAAGTGGGTTACATGTCTAAAATAAGATATAGCATCACATTAGCTAAAGCATACAAAGATCACAAACAGCATTTCCAGACTTACCCAGTGCACGGTGCAGAGGAAATTCATACTCAGGCCTGTGGCATCTTACACCACAGCTGGATTCGATTTCCCACCCACATAGAAGTCCTGGTTTGGCAAATGAGTTTTCTAAGCAGGACAAAGACCAGTTTTCACCTATTTCTGCTGGACTGTCAAAACTATTGGCACTGGCCTTCTCCAATCTTCCATCTGGTCTCAAATGACTGCTTAAATTTTTGAACACTTCTTGCAGTCCTAATTTTCTTTCACTTTTTCTGTACATGTTCCATCAACTTTAATTAAAATCTTAATAAGTGCATTTAGCTGTAAAGTTGTGCTACAGATTTATTTACACGCACAGTACTGAAAGTCTTCAGAAAGGTTATATGAGTCTTCCCTCCCCCCCTACACTTGTTTTTTAGCATACTCCACTGGTTTGTCTCTGGTTTGTTTGAGCTCAGCTGATGGAGCGTGTGGCAATTCCACTGAGTGATTATGATTCTTTTTCTGTGTGGGTAGATCCATGGTAACAGGTAGAGACATTGAGGATGAGCTATGCATTCATTTGTCCTGTCTTCTTTTAGTAATACATGCCTTTAACCAAAATTTCTTCTACAGGTACAAGGGTTATGTTATTTCCACAGCATATCCAGACTGCCATCTGAGGTCTTCTGTTGGCTCTGATGGCAATGCCTTCTTCCCACAACCAGGACCTTGATCTCTTAGGTTACAAAATCAGTTTGAAACCATAATTCTCACCTTTTTGGCCAAAGGAGCTTTACTAGGACTATAGACCAGTGAAAAGCTCATAGAGCACTCTTTAATCAATGTACTGCATCATAGATGTCCTAATGACAGAATTTGCCAATGGACTTCATATACACTAACCAATTTTCTGATGAGGATGCTATTCTCATTATTATTTACAAAGCTGAAAATAGAGATAGACCAAGCTAAGTTGCAATTGCTCTAGTTTTAAACCTGCTGCTGATATCTAATTATTCAAGCTCATTAGTATCCTGTTATACTAAAAACCTTGCCAAAATAGAGCACGCCATACATATGGAGCCATCAATTTATTGTTAGTCCAATTAAAGTTTTAACAGTCTATCTAATCCAAATTATGTAATTACATACATAAGTACAGGAAAACCTAATTAATAATACAGTTAAAATTGTTATACAAAGACCTTCTTCATCTGTACTGCCCCTTTACTCTGTGTTGTGCTCAGTTTTCTAATGCTACTTGTATCTATTATCATTATAAACTAAAGCTCAACTAAAACACAATTCCTCATTCATCACCTTATGGTTAGATAACTGTTACTACAGAGGAACAAACCCAATTCAGAGCAAGCCAAGGTGAGCTCAGACAAGTTCTGAGACCCTGCACTGTCAGCTCAATACGAAGCTAGAGGTCTTTTACCATTAACAGTAAAAAATGTGTTTGTGTTTACTGGGCTATGATCCACATCAACTTTCTATTTTTATTCATGTCAGAGTTATATACAAGTCATCGCATGCTTACCTCCTCCACTTTAGGGATGCTCACCGGTTGAAATCTGCATTAATTTACAGCTATCTGGGTTCAAACATGCTCCTACTAACACCAGAAGGTGAGGACAACTAACCAGTCATTTCTGAGCTCCTTGTGTGGCTAACAGGATAAATATGTTCCTACGTCCTGTTGGCTTCATATAGCCACAGACAACAGAACAAAACACAATGGTCCAGACCTTGTATGGAGATATATATGACATCACTGCAAACATTGCCTACAGCTACTCAGAGATGCTCAGTGTATATGTCACAGTGACATTGACTAAATTTAAACATCTCAAATAGGTCAGATGACTACTCTAAAAATGCCTGTTTCTCTCACATGACAATATAGAGAACTGAATAGCTCAGCTGTAGACGTCCACATTGTGGAGACGGGGCCTAAAATGTGATGAGTCCCTCACTAAACCTCTAATTCTCGCCTTCTTTTTGCTGGAGCTTATACCCTACTTTTGATTACAATTTAATATCCCTCAACAGCATGCTGCTACAAAAAGAAACAGACGGCTGACTATAGGCAAAGTAAGTCCTTGTATTTCTTTGATTACTGCCAAAAATTTTTCTGTTTGTAAGGGAAAAAAAAAATTAAAAAACCCCAAGCTTATCCAAAGCCCAGCAAAGGTTTAGTGAAAAATCAAAGCAGAAGTCCATTTTATCCCATGCACAGCAAGTGAATATGCTGTCGTTGCTGGTTGTTTACAGAGCTGGATGTTTGCAATATTCATCCCTGGATGCAGTTTTAATTTTCCTGAGGGACAGCTGATTGTGCATGCACACACACCCATACACACAGAGACAGAGCACCCATAAAATACTTTCATATTTTCCACCCGTGGTATCATTTATCTCAATAGCTGTTAGTGCTGCAGTTTCCACTTTAGCAGTAATCATGACACATTTGTTACTTGATTTATTTGGATAGCACTGTCAAACACTGCATAAACAATACTGTTCTGGGACCTGGCCAAAACTTTCAAATTGCATTTTAATATTTATGTGCCTTCAAACTCCATGAGAAAAAACACTGATGTTAGCTTGCAATTTGAACCGCTACACCACCAAAGCCAGAGTAAGTATGCTTTTCCCTATAACTTGTGTAATCTATCATGATATTTCTCTAGCTGATCACAAGTAAAAAGAACATTAGTTTATATTTTTAACAACTGGCAATTACTGAAATAATATTTAGTTGGAATTAAAGGATGCTTGCAGCTTCCTGGGTTGGCTTTCTAAATAGCTGCTCATCATCTGTATGACTTCACAGCAATTAATATCACTGCTAATTCTTAAAAGCAACATGAACAGAGACAGCATGACTTTTGGAGTTTGTTTTCTGAAATGTGACACCTCTCTCTGAGTCTTTACTTTCTGTTTTCCATTTAGCACCATCCATTAACTGCAAAATGTTCTTTATAACCATGAGCTGGTCATAAATTATCATTCAGACCACTATGTTTATTAGTGGTACATTTTTGATTATCTGTCTCTAAGGGCAACAATTTTTTTTGCAGCTAATAAGTCCCACTGTCAGAATTACAATCACTGTAGGATATATGCTGTAGCAGGGTTCTGCCTATTGACAGATGATAAGAATATTCACAGTGTTTTGTTCCTCTTTCCATTGCTCCATGAGAGTTCAGAAATCATCTACTTAAACCACATCTTCATGTAGGTGAGGTTGGGCTTTTACTGGCTATATTTAAAAGCTTCTCTTTATCAGTGACCATCTGGATCTGAATGTGTTATGTTCTATTGTAAGTTAAATTGTATCGCTGTGTCTATCATACCACTTAGTGTGGGTTGCTTTATATGACAAAACAGCAATAGTAATTACTCATTATCCTTTGGTATAATAATGATACTTATATGAAGAGAGTGTATAGGGCTTGGTCCCATTGTCTCTTAGGCAAAATTGCCAGCTGTGAGATTTTGGAATTGGTACAGAAATGGATTCTCTTCTCTGAAGCATGCCCTGCTCTCTCGTTGGGGGCAGTGGGATGGACCCTGGCTGCCCTAATGGCCCAAGGAGCCCCTGAAGTCCCCGGTACCCTGCCCCCAGGGAGCCCCCAGCCCTCACTGTCCCCTGACAGCAATTTCCTTTCTTCTTTTCAAAATCTTTATTTTCCTTTATAATTCACAGAATAGGAAACAAGAGAACACATTTGTACTCTCCCTTCTCTTTTTCAAGTAGCTGTCATGAAAATCGAGAATGTTAAGCAGTCCAGGGAAAATCTAAAGAAATCACGGTCAGAGGAATGTCATCGAGTTTGAGGAATAGGCAGACAGAAACATCATGAAGTTCATTTAAAAAAAAGAAAGTCTGAGACTGACATCATCCAATGCAGATTCACAGACTGGGAACTGACTAACCATGGAACAACTTTGCAGAAGAGGGCTTGAAGGTCCTGGTTGAAAGGTTGACCATGTTGGCTGTATGTTGAGGGTGTCTAGAGAAGGCAGATGCAGGCTCCTCTTAGCAGAGCAGAGAAACAAGAAGCAACAGTCGTAAGCTGCAATAAGGAGCACACACTGGATTTAGGAGCAAATTCTTCTCTGTGACAGGAGTTAAGAATGGGTTAAGTTGCTTAAAGTGATGTGAAATCTCCATCCACAGAGATTTTCAGAGTTCTACTAGGCAAGGCCCTGAGTAAATTATCCCACTTGGAGTTAGCCCTTCTAGAAGCAGCAGGTTGGATTAATGACCTCCTGAGGTCCCTTACAATAATTCAGATTTTACAATTGCAGCTATCATCAAAAGCACACATATTTAGTAGCAGAGAAAATTAATTAATTTGCTCAAAACCAGATGATGTAACATGCAGTGAATGAAAGGTCAAGGAATTTGGACCTGGGAGCAAACCAGAAAGCTAATTTTTTTTCCAATGTAGTGAAACATTTGGTCAAACACTTAGAGTCTACACCCCAAAGTGGAGCTATGTATCTTACAGGCACATTAGTCAGAAAAGGAAGACAAAAGAAATTGTACCCCCTGCTTCCCACCCCCCCACCCCCTCATAAATGAGACAGGGGATCTGGTGACAACTGACATGGAGAAGGCTGAGGTACTCAACAGCTTTTTTTGCCTCAGTTTTCAATGGCAATTCCTCTTCCTACATCTCTCAAGTCCCTGAATCTCAATGCAGGGACTAGGGGAATGAAGCCCCTCCCACCATAGGAGAAGATCAGGTTCAAGGCCATCTGAGGAACATGAATGTATACAAGTCCATGGGACCAGATGAGATGAATCCCAGGGTCCTGAAGGAACTGGCAGATGTAGTCACTAAGGTACTCTTCATCATATTTGAAAAGTCATGGCAGTCAGGCGAAGTCCTCAGCGACTAGAAAAAGTGAAATATCACACCTACTTTTAAAAAGGGTAAAAAGAAGCACCCTGGAAACTATTGACCAGTCAGCCTCGCCTCTGTGCCTGGTAAGATCATGGAACAGATCCTCCTGGAAGACATGTCAAGGCATATGGATGACAGGGAGGTGATTAGAGACAACCAACGTGGTTTCAGAAAGGGCAAATCATGCCTGACTAATCTGGTGGCCTTCTATGATGGAGTGACTGCACTGATGGAAGGGAGGAGCAACTACTGTCATCTACCTTGACTGCTGTAAGGCCTTTGACACAGTCCCCCACAAAATTCTTGCTCTAAATTGGAGAGATATGGATTTGATGGATGGACTGTTAGATGGAGAAGGAATTGGGTGGATGGCTGCATCCAAAGAGTTACAGTCAAAAGCTCAATGTCCAAATGGAGATCAGTAACAAGTGGTGTTCCTCAGAGGTCTGTATTGGGACCGGAACTGTTCAATATCTTTATTAATGACATAGACAGTGGGATTAAGTGCACCCTCAGCAAGTTTGCAGATGACACCAAATTGAGTGGTGCAGTTTTTACGCTTGAGACACTGTAACAGGTTGCCCAGGGCAGTTGTAGATGCCTCATCCCTAGAAGTGTTCAAGGTCAGGTTGGATGGGTCTTTGAGCAACCTGATCTAGTGGAAGATGGATTAGGTGATCTTTGAAGGTCCATTCTGACCCAAACCATTCTATGGTTGTATTCTATGTCTTATGAAATACAAATGAGGTCATGTTGGTCTACCGACACCACCCATTTCTAATGTTTCACTTCTTACTGCCTTGAAGATGCTCACTCTGTTCAGTCCAAAAATCTTCGCTCAGTTTCCTCTCACTGAATTTGTGAGATTAAGGAGTAAAATGGGATTTCAGGAATCTATTCCACTGATTATTTTTCTGTTTCTGTATTCAGCTGGATTGAATACAGAGGTGTCAGCGGGACTCCTGTGATTCAGGTAGGGAAGTCAGTGAGAGCAACACTACAGGTACATCTAATGTACATATGTATCTTTGTACTATAACTTCTGCAGTCTTAGTGTTGCAGACCAGCTAATATATTATTCCTATTGCTAATTTGTCATGAGAGGCATTATTACCACTCTTGTCACCCTGAGTGCCTTACATAATCAGATTGCCTTCTGCTGGGACAAAATATCTTATATTCTGTGATATACAGCAATATTATAATACAAAAATTCTCTCTATCTTTTGTGTTCTGGAAATGTTCATTTCATGCATTCACCACCATCTTCAGCTTATTTTCACAAGTTGTTAAACTGTTACTTGAGTGAAATGAAAACTCATTTCTTCCCTCCCTACCTCCACTGAACCACACAAATTTGCGGAGGGAAAGTGAATCTATTTTTAAGGTTGCTGTGTTTTGTGATTTTTATTGTGATTCTGACAATTAAAAACCGTAGCTTCTGGAATCATGTAATTATGCAGTTCAAAGAAAACTTTGAGAATATGATCCTTTAGAGCTCAAGAAACCAGAAAACAAACTAAAAAAGAAAGACCACAATTTCTTTTTTAAGTTTCATGCATTTTTTACAGGGTCTGCCTCCTGACTGAAATAACAGTATTTCAGTTCTATATCTCCTTTCTTCATAAGCTCCAATGACTGTGTCAAAACAATGTAGTCCATAAATCAGGGTAGAAATGCCACAGATGATGACAGAACCAGATTCAGGAACTAAGTATCAGAATGAGCAGAGGATACATATGGTTAATCAAAGAGTATATACTATATAGAGTTAAGGGCCAAAGTCTAACTAGGATATTCCATGGCTGCTATTTTTAGTCTAATTCTCTTTCAGGAGAAAGAGATATTTGGGCCTGAATTATCTCCTAATAAGTTACACAGGGAAAAATAAATTCTTGATGGTATTTTCTGCATAAAATTTTACAGAGTAGATCAGGTGATTCATTCTGAGAATTGTTGGATCTGCAGAAAAATGTCTCGAAAGCAACCCTTCCTCCAAAGCTCTAAGCATCCCACCTTGCAGTTGTGCTTAGCAGCGAAGGTGGCAAAGACATATGTAATAATCTCATTAACTCCAAAAGGGAGTGATGTCAGGATTTGGTAGAGTATGTATCTTGCTTCCTTCAGCTGTGAATTCTGATTTTTCTTGCTGCCTTACCTCTCTGCCCATCCCTGAATGTACCTTCTTTGTGCTTCCTTCTCCAGACAAACTCATCCATTGACAGACTTATCCAGTGAAGCCTGGGAGAAATTAATGAGTGTTTTTCTCCAAAGTTTCCTTCTCTGGGAACTTGCTGGAATATTATCTCCATCTAGTTTTGTCTGTATAGACTGCTAAGATGTAATAGATTTCCCTGCTTCCCAGAGAGGTTGTTTTTTGAATTGGACATAGCCTATGGAAACTCTTCTCTCATCTCTCCCTGAAAGACATACAGAGGGAGTGCTTGGATGATCCTCTTTCTATAATTAATTACTCTCTGAGCTGTGATTGCTGTTTAAGGTCTTGCTAAAATTGATGCTTTCATGTTTCTTTCTGTGTTAAGGGAGAATATGTATTGTTCAATATTCTTGGTATTACAGACTTGGAACAGAGTTGACATTTTCTATTCACAGCAGTTAATCCACCTGTGAGTATGAACATCTAACCCTTTTAAAGATTTTCCCTTTGGAAATGTTAATCTGTGCATTTTCTTATGGAAATCGACTGATTTTTTTTTACACTGTAATTAGAAAAAAATGTGGTTATATTTTATCATTGACTTGTTATCTTTTTTATAATTTATCATTTACTTTATCATAGCATTTATCATTACCTTTTTTATCATTATCTTATAACTTTTCATCCTCCTGTTTTCTTTGGAATATTTCAGGCAGTATGCAGTTAAAAGAAATAACAAAAAGGACTTTCATACAATAAAAAGATTTGTACTGATCTAGCTCTTTTAAAGTTTTGTGGTAGCATTTTATTTGTTTGTATTTTGGATTCTAAACACTACACTCAAATAATGCTTTTACATTTGGTGATAAGTCCAGAGTTAGAAAAATATTGATCTTTATATCTGCAGAAAGTTCTTGGCAACAGAAGGCAACAGAAGCCAACTAAAATTTACGTGTTGAAGACCTAGAGTCTTAAGAGTCATGGCTCATATACAGAACACCCTTAATGTCATTTGCTTTCTTTCGTAAATAGTGTTTCAGCTAAGTAAGGCTGTTTTTTCAAGTAGGAAAGGCAGCATATCTGCAGACAAATGTAAAATATTTTTATGACACAAATGGCTTATAAAGAATACGCAGTGGCTAGTAGAGAACATTGCATGTGTAGTACCCAGTAAAGTGGAAATCTGCCTGAGACAATTCTCTGGAGCTGACTAAACCCTATAATTCTTAATACTAGTTGGCTTTTGCATGGCTGTAGAAACTAAACAATTCAAGGCAGTAACCGGGCTTTGTTTCATAAGCCAGTCTACCAGCTTATTGCATGTGCAAGCCCTTCATCTGACTGCTAAGAGCTATAAAGAAACTCTATAGAGAAAGGAGACATTATCCTTAACTGGTTCCTCTGAAGTATTTCGTGCTGATAATTGCAACTTTCCTTCCTACGTTGTCTTCAGTTCATGTGTCTCAGTCAACCTCCAGTGTTGACCAATCGTCCCTAACCAGTATAGTTCTCTCATTGACCTCAAACCAACACACCAGCTCCATGACTTCCACTCTCCCACCCTCTTAACCAGCATAACCCTCTCTACTGCTTCCTTCAGTCATACAAAAAAGGATTCAAAACCTTACATGGGAGGCAACTCCCATGTTTATGCAGACAAAATGTCATCTTCTGACATGTTACATATCTGCAAAAATAATCATCTAAGCTGGACACCTTACACAATGCAATGGTTTCTAACATTTGCTAGCACAGTCTATTGTAGATAGAAGAAATCTGTAAACAAAAAAAGGAATAAATTCCACTTCATTAGTGGCAAATAATGTTATTCAGATAAGAGAATGTCAGGTGAAGAATGATAGAGTAAATGGTTTTAAAAATGCTTAGTATATTAAATGCCAAGATCACACTGTTTTTTTAATCTACCATTCATTGCTCAGAGCTAATTACAGCTTAGTTGTCATAAATCATGAGGATTAAGGTCACTATGTAAGTTACTATTCTCACAGCAAGTGGTCAAGAATTGTTTGATCTGTTATGGAAGAACATACGTACACTTGCATGCTAAATTATAGTCAGTCAAATCTAAAAGATTCTGGTCTTGAGCTCTGCTGCAAATGTCATTGTAAGTAAGACAGTTTGTCACCATTTTGGACCTCTCCCTACAATCCATTAAAATACAGCATTTTGTATTCAATTTGTATTTGTATTGAAAAAAGAATACGCTCAGCCCCAGTGTAAGCTGGGGAAAGCACCTATCAGACTGGGGAGAGCATTTCCTTATCTTGAACGCTGCACAAGGTCATATTATAGTGCAGGGTCACAGCTGGAAATTGCAAGTAGAAAATGGTGGTCACCTCCTAGCTGGTACCCAAATTTCCTGATCCTCTGTGGTTTTGCTGGGGTCAGAGAAGAGCTAAAGAACTGTGTGGTGGATATTGGGAAAGTTTCAAGTGGCACATCTGGACAGTAGGAAAAGCTGCTTTTAAACAGGGAACAAGGATGTGAGGAGTGCTATTTCCTCCTTCATTCTCCTTTCTCCTCCTCCATCAGCTCCAGGAAAACTGTACTGGGTGATCATAATGTTGTGCCAAATTTGAGATTGAATTTTCTTTGGTGTATACTATTACCTGGATTATTCAATGCATCATGAGACCCAGAAGGCATTGTGCTTTAGGTATCAGCTGTAAAACTGCAGAATAACTATATGAAACAGAAAAGCAGAATTCAGCCTAATAAAAAAAAATGGGAGATGGACCTAAGTTTACTGAAAGTGTTTCCAAAAGAATGGAAGTAACTTGTCTGGAGAACACATCATTCCCTCATGTCAGGTCGGAGAAGAGATTCAGAGTGTGTAAGAAGGCTCTGAATAGAAGAGACTGTGGACACCATGTACAAGGATGAGTAAAACCGCTGTAGCTGGTTTATGAGCTCTCACTATTGACTTCCTTGCTGTTTTCTCCAGAGGGCACCTACACTATCCAGAGCAGGACAATACAGCTGTAAGCAGACCTTGTAAATTTGTAGATGATTAGTATTTGAGGTTTTTATATAGATAGGTAACAGAATCTAAAGTTCTTCAAAAAGCAGGAATTGCAGTTTTAACTCGCTTTAGGATAGTTAGGATGGAAGAACATCATGTGCAAGTGGGGAAGTATCTACAGTCCCTCCAAATGAAAGACATGATCAAAGACAAAGTTGGCTCTCAAGTAGTAATAACAAAAAATCCTCAGTTCCTCAGTAGTAAATTTTACTGTTCAGTGTTAAAGATTGATTTAGATAGAATGATAGACAGAATGAAAAGATAAATAAGAAAAAGCAGTTAATGAACCTGTGATTCAGTCGCCAATGGCATATTGTACCCAGTTTCCCATCATTCAGAGTGAGATTCTTCTCACCTAACATTAGCTGTCCAAAAAACAAGGCATTTTGCCAATGCTAGCCATCTAGGCTCCCCTTTGGGCCTATGGAGAGAGATAAGTTTCTTTCCATATGACTTATGTCAAATCGTAAAAGATTTCCTTTTCCTGTTTTAGAAAAGGAAATGAGCATGTTCAGTCATGTCCACAAAATTCTTCAAGATTTCCAGGTTTACAAGTTTGTAAATTATAATTACTATAGTTATCATTAAGTGGTCTAAACCAGTAAAAAATTCAGCTACAAAGTGCATGCATTTGTAAGGGTTAGAATATCAGTCTTTACACACATCAAGTGTTTTAAATTATAGGTGGAAAATTAATGAAAAAGCAGAAAAAAAGAGCATTTCTTTAGGTAGAAAACTTTTATTTCCTAATGTAATTCCATCAGAATATTTTCTGATGTAAAAAAAGGGAGTAAAAAGATGAGGCAAAAATACACTGCTAGAAATAAAGTCTGTGAAAAACTTAATCAAATAGATCATGAAATAAGGAAAGATGCAATATCCTTAGGGGCTATTGAAAGATCTGAGGAATTTGTCATTAAAAACCAGCAACAAACAGTTCAAGAGAGAAGAAATACAGTAGGAACATGTATTACAGAGGAGAATCAGGAGAAACAAACAAAAAGTCATTTTTTGGAAACTTCTTTACACATAATCATTATTTTAATGATTACTACCTAATGCAAATTATAAATCTGATCTTGGAAACTGTTTTCTAACCCATAAATTGCTTTCGGTAGATCTTCAAAGAGACACAGCTAGGAAGACTTCTGAAGCTATTGGAAAAATTATAATCTGAATTGAAAATAATAAGAAAGAGCACCCCACGCTCAAATATTAAAATTGGGTTTTGGATCTAAATTTGATGGTCAGATGAAGCCCATTATGACTAGAGCTGATTGGAAAATTGTATGGTTATGCATGCATGCATGTATTGTGCATTTTTGTATACATTAGAACATTAGGTAGTGAAGATTACACAAAGCAAAAGTATTTTAGTAGACCATGGAAATGGTAATCAGGCTTCTTTAAAGATTAAGAACAGAAATTAAAAAAAACAAATTCAGTGTCCCAGCCACTCTGTAATTGCGATTAAAATTCTTATGCAAGGTTACACAATGTTATCAGGAAAGATGGAGAAAGACATATGACAGTTAACAGAAGAATTTTTTCCTATGGATTTTTTTGCTCCTTTCATTGCCTACAAAGAGAGCCAAGAGCAATTAGATGATCAGGTTATGAGCCTGAAGTTAAGTGGGATTAATCTAGAGCACAGTTCTGAAAACTTTTGTTGTTTTCTCCTAAATGAGCAAACAGACCTATGAGGATGTTTGGAGAGACTCTTGAATTTTAAGGTCCTAATGGACTGTGGGGAACTCTCTGACCTGACATCCTGCAGAGCCTTGACCAGGTTAATGGGATAAACTGACAGTAGCTAGTAAAATACATAACAGGAGCAGAAAGGCCTCATGGCAGCTATATGAGTGCGAGTACTGAATGCTTGACAACTCTTTATTTTTAAAACACACACTGGCAATCCGTCAGCAGAGAAAATGAGGTTAACATAACAGCCTCTTCCACCATCTCTCTGTCCCCAGCAGACACTAGGTGAAATTCCTATGAACACTTGGCAAATACAAATTTCTATATGCTCTGGTACTTGTTTGTTTCCATTATCTTAGGGAGCAGCAACTACAGTACCGAGTTAAGGCCTGACAGTTACCCTGGAGAAAGAATAACAATTAACTCTGCTTCCAGCCAGCATCTGAGACAGGAAGAAAATCATTGTGAAGTTTCTGTTATTTTTCTCATTAGCCTGTGCAATATGCCAGTAGCTGGATTGTGCAAAGGGTTTACAGCCCCAGCTTACTGCTACATTTAATCAGGGTAGCTGCACAGCTTGTATGTTACTTAAAGGTTTTTAAAAAAAAATAATAATCCAAATTTCAGTGCATCTTCAACAGTACATGAAATGAAAACTAATCTCTCTCCTTTTAGCCCACATCATCATGTGTACTGTATCCTTCCACACTAAATTAATGATGAATATGCTTAGGAAGGATTTGAGGATTTTCCCTTGCTCCTACTCTGTAACTACTATCTGTGACCATCTTGGAGGGTAATGACAGAGGTATTATAGCCTGAACGAAGAGTGAGTGTCTGAGGTTTGAACAACCTGGACCACGCATACATTTCTCCTCCCTGTACCACATACCTGAATTCCCGATACGAGATATGTATTTTAAATTAATGTGCACTTAAAGGAGGATCAGTTTGAACCACAAACCTGTTGCTCTGTGAAAAACTTTTCATGGCGACAACTGCTCTGAATGGGTGGATGAGGAGGATAGGAAAAATAGCATATGGAGGGTTATAACCCAGAACCTGTCTCCCATCTTTTACTCCATAGCAATTTAGAAAATACCATTGCTTGGCAAAAATTCAGTTCGTGAGTTAATGACCTGACATCCAAGACCTGCTCATGATCAAAGAGAAGAAAAACCAAAGTAATGTGCTGATGTAGTATTTTAATTTAATTTGATAGTGAAAAACAAAAAGATATTTCAGCTTAAACCAAAATAGGGTTACAGAAAGTGATTTTAAAATTTTTCTAATTGGCAAAAGCACACCGGAAAAGTCTAAATATTTGCATTCCAAAAGTGGTATCTTTCCTTTTTCCATTTTCAGGTCTTTTTACCTTTTTCAGAATATAATTGATTTAAGCAATATAACAGATTTAAGCAATTCAAATATTCACAGTGAAAAAAGGCAAATTCTTTAATTTGAAAAAGTTGAAATAAATTATTTCCCTTTTTATTTTTTCCCCTTCCCATTGCTTATAACAATAGGGAATGAGTTGGATATTGACTTATAGATTGTTTTGGATTTCCCCTTCTCCCAAATGCATATTTACAACATGAAGTGCACAAAAAGCCTTGCTAAGCTCCAGGCTATCGTCAACATGTGCAAATTAAAAACTGTAAGACAACTCTTTTAATATCTGACCTTGCACACAGGTCCTGCCTTTCTCCTCAGCTGAGTCCCTAAGTCTTCCTAGATTGTTTTGATTGAACCTGTCCGGTTCAACATCCTTATTATAGAATACATACATATATATACTCATATATATAAAGAGTATACATGAACCTGCCTTTCTGTACGTACACCTGCTACTACCACCAAATGGTACTGTGCCATTTTAAAGAAAGTGAAGCTTTAATTTTTGTTTCAGGTTTTTTCAGATTTCAAAAAACTTTTCAAAGGTTTTTGATGTTTTGACATATTTCCCTGTTAAGATTTTTAAAAGATTTAGTTTATGGTTTTTAGCTTTCAGTGGAAACTAAAAAAGGGAAACAAAAGAGATATTAGCATAAAAATACACAAGGGGATGTAAACGGCCTTTGAAGTCTAACTTTAGTGATTCTTTCTTTTTCTTAGAGTTAGATCTGTTCATTTACAATCACATCCCCTGAAGAAAGACAGTATGAAATAAATTAAGAAGTTGCTTCAATTAGTTTATTCATTCATTAGGAATACACTTCTAGGCCAGCAGGAGTAACTGAAATACTGAAAGAGGAGTTTCAAAGAGGAAGGATTTTTTCGTAACATAACCCATATGTTAGAATAATTTTACTAATTATATGATGCTTTATGACCAGATTACTAAAGGGAAATATTGAAATAGTGCAGAAAAGTATAATATTACTTATACATTAATCAAGGTCATGTACATTTTGCCTTATCCTTTTAGCTTACTGAGAATAATCTTTATGAGTTTTAGCTTTTAAGTGTGACTAGTTTCAAAATATCATTCAAAAACATACTGATAAATTTTCCTGTCTGGGTCAGATGCAGTTTCATTTAAAACAGTGAAAAAATCTGTGACTTGTTTCACAAGATTCCACAGGCTCTGAAGAGCTACAGCTAATAGTGATCATACAATATTCCAAAAATTATTTTTGTGTTTGTTTACCTCTCTGTAACCTTATAAGTGATATATAAAATACAGGTTAAAGATAAAAGCCTGATTTAAGTCTTGATCCAATGAAGCACTGGAAGTTTAAATTAAAAGAATAAACAATCATGGAAAAAAATGCAAAAAACATATAAACAAAAATCCAAACACCAAACATTTCCAGAAACATATTTGAGAAAAAAAGTATATTCCTTAACTATTTACACCAAAACTTACTAAAACCGAGTCTCTTAAAAATACCTGTTTATTAGTTATTAATCAACATCTTTTATATCTAGTCAAAGTTGCTTAATTCTGGTTACAATGAAGAAATGATAAAACTCCCAATAACCCTGTGGGATCAATTTTAGACAAGTTACACCCCAAATAAAAGTAGGATAGAGTAGATAAGAGAGGGTTTTTTACCATTATGCAAAAAATAATAGAAAAAGTTCCAGAGGTAAAGATAGAGTAACTATGTTTTCTGGGAGAAACAGATTCCCTTTATTTTTTCTCTATGGTGAGACATTGTTCACTGGGGGGAAAAGAAAAACAACCAAAAAACCCCCCAAAACATCCCCAAAAAATCAAAAAACCTCCCAAAACAAACAAAAAAAAACACAACAAAAAACCTTCAACATTTGCTTAAATAGAAAGAAACTTTGTAAGACAAGTAAAAATATACCTAGACTTGGCTGAGATATTTTTCCTCAAACATTTTTAGTAACTTAGATTTTCAGTTAAACATTTTGTATGTAAAAATAATTTATTTTCCCTAGTAAAGAGTAATGTTTTAGTAAAAAAGAAGACCCCCATTTAGATGCCCACATTTCAGTTGAACATTTATTGTAACATTGACTTGCTTGACAGAATATTTTTCCATCATTAAAAAAAAAAAAGAACAAATATTCTGACCACATCTATCCATAAGTAGCAACTAGTCATCCAAAACCGAACAGCAAGCAAAGCCTGAAAGCATCCGTGTGTTGACAGTACTGATGTCCTAAGGTCTCAAAGGGTATTAAACAATTCTGTTCCAGACAAGTAGCTATTTGAGTTGTGTACTTCACTCCTCTGTCTTCCTGTTTACTTTTGCTTGAATATGGTTTATTTTTTCAAGAGAAAGTTCTGATAGCTGTTAAAAGTCACAAAATCCCCTTTCATCCAGAACTGAGATTTCACAAATAATGCTACAAGACCTCCCTGTCTGATAAATAAAATTTAAAATACTTTGAAAATAATCTAAAATTGATAAACTTTTAAAATTGAATTAGTTGTTTCAATTAAGCAACAGAAAGCCATAAACACAGTTCATTCCCTGGATCCATAAGGTTTTTTTGAGGAAAAAAAAAAAAAAAAAATCTGTATTAGTTGTTGAAAGACTGTCACATTGATGCAGAAGCGTTTTGTATGTCAAGATAGATAACCGCTTAATCTCCTGTGGCTGATCCCATAGATCCCTTGGTGTGTTTGCTAAGTCCTGCATGTCCTCTCAGATAACCTAGGGCACCTCAAATGGCAGTATAACCACATCTTTAGGCAACTGAATCCTGTTGTGTCTAATTTGAGTGAGTTGAGTCAATCTCCAGATTCAGTTGACTGCATTGGCTGCACTGCTCTTGACTAGAAGACAATCTTTGTGTGCTTGTAGACATCTAAATTTGGGTGTCTTAATCATTAGCAGACTCCAATCTCTGGGTCCCATTTTTGCCTATAAAAAGAACAAAATAAAATTATATATTTTTTGTAAGATTAACAAATAGTACTTTAATGTAGAACAATAAAAGGAATTAATAAAGTTTGTAATAATTAAAGGAGATACCCTGAAGCATATGTATCTTAAAAACTCCAAATATCTTAGAGATTCCTTCACATAAATACCTTTCAACCAATGTCCTACAGCTCACACCATATTGAGTAGTTTCTTGAAGCCTTTCAGATTTCAACAAGTTTGTGTGTGCTTTGGTCATTCTTTAAATATTGTCTAAAGAGAGTAGATGTGCTTAGGGACAGCCTAGACTGTTGTGGGGAATATAATCTCTGCTAACATTTAATTACCTAGAGTACATGGCTGTTATTCAGAAAGACTACAGTGTAGCATGTACAAAGGCAGTGTATTTCATATTAAATCTTGCTTAATTTAATTGCTTTCAGAGTTTGAATAATAATTTTGCACCTTTAAATACCAAATTTACCTCATACTCACAAATATGAATAACAATTTTGATTTCCTTTAGAATTCAGGGGCGACAGTTCAGGGGAAGTCCTTCCTTACTGGTGGGAGTGGTTTATTACAATGGCAGGGAGAAAAGAAGAACAGAATATGAGGGAAAAGTTCAGATAAAAATGTATATTTGAGATAAATGGGGAGGAAAAGACTTAAAAAGACCAGAGTCTTTATTGATGTTTTAAAGCCTGTTTCCTTTTGGTTAGGAAGATCCACTGGCTTTAGTAGTATTGAAGGGACAAGTTCTGAATACTGCTGGATGGTGTGAAAATCAGTATATAGCCCTTTTGCTTCCATTTGTGTGATAAAGACACAGAAGAAAGATCTGATGTTGTATTACTAATGAGGATGCAATAGGGTCTATATTAGATAAATGGGGTTTTCACAAAAAGATCTTGCTGTTGTGTGTGAGACTTTTTTATGACTCATTTGACACATTTATCAACACGCTCAACACTGAACTAAAGTTTTCAGAAGATGGACACACATATACCTGCTCATTGAAGTAAGTTCTGTATCTGTGAACTCTCTTGTTTTGGAGACACATCAGATGGCAGAGAGCTTTACCTAAGAATAAGACCCACCATTCATAGCAGCAAGTCACACCAACTCATCCTAGATCTTAAAGGTGACTCATAGTCCAGCTGCCTTTCTAGCATAAGTAGTTAACTACTTGAAGAGACAGATGCTTTTAGGCTTCTCTTCTGGCCCACACAGTTTTTTATCAGAGCTGAACTGAATATTTAATGAGAAAGCTTGTAAACTTATAAACTTAAGAGCATGTGAAGTGGGTATTTGGAATTTGGAAGCACAGTCTTCATGCAGAATCACAATGATTAACCGTGGTAACATCCAGAGTTATATTAACATAATTATATAAAAGAAGTGGAGACTATTGTAAACGAGGCAATGAGAGATCAGCAGAAAAGGCAGTTATCCCTGTACAACAAACAGGCTTCTCCCTCCCTTGGCGTGTCCTCCCAAACACCCTGTAAGCCAAGCAACTGGCAAGGAGCATTCACTACAGATGGATCAGCAGTAGCTGATATAATACCGTACAGCTGAATCCATCTGGCATGTAAGTGTTCGATATGGTGTTTGTTAGCTGCTTACCAGATTTTTTCCCCTCTCTACATAAAAGCAGGGAAAGGGTTTTTCATGTCCACTAGCCATATTCTATAAACTTTCTTTGTAGCCGAGAGGGTGTTTGAGCAAACTGCTCCAATGCTGCTTCCTCTCCCCTCACCCTCCAGCTTCTGAGTCACTTTCAGATGCTCTTGAACATTATCTCCACTGTAAATGGATGGCAGATTGTTTGGGCTGTGATTAAATTAGGCAGGCACAGGTGGCATCACCTATTGTAAGTTTGTCAATTTTTATGTCTACTGCAGCAGCTGCTCTTCTTTATCTTTTAATAACTCAGCAAAGAGGAGAGGGAAAGGATGCTGAGCCCACGAGGTGAATTACATGAAAAAAGTCCCATCGGTTTCAGAGAGTCCTGATGTTATCCATGCCATTGCCTAGTGACAGCTATCTCTCCCCTGGTCTCTATGAGAAGATTTTGGGATGAAAGGGCATTAAATCAGCAGCAGGGAAGAAATGCTCTATGATGTTTGCTTTGCCCTTTAGGTTTGGTTAATGACCTAGGAAAATTTACAGACCTCTATAACACAGTGTGCTGTTTTAGGGAAGAGAGTGTCTCTTAGATACCGTACTATCCAATGGTTTGGAAGCAATAATCCTTAGACTTCAACACTATTTTAGTTAACACAGAAATGAATTAGCTCCAGTTCTTACTCTAGTCTTTTCACAGCATCATATCAATACAACCTACATTATACTTCTGAAATTTTGGTCACATTAGTTCTTTCTTAAATGGTCAGCATTCTAGCTTCATTTATTGTTAAAAAGTTACTGCTATTTATAAACTTTATACCAAGTACTATAAGACTGTAAAAAGTGGATTAATATGTGTATTTTGTAAAAATTGTCTTAATGACATAGCACAGCTACAGGACTCTCACTACTCAGTCAAGTTCTCATTCTTTACAGTTGTTTGCCATTGAGTCGTTCTTTTCTGGGCCTGCCAAAATCATGTCATTTTCATTCTAGATTACGTTAACAAATCACATAGATTTCAGTTCCATTTCTACTTCCTATTAACAATAACACAGTTGGCTGCCTTTTGACCCTCACATGAGTTCATTGTACAAAAGATGCAATGTACATGCTTTTTAAAATTAAGACCCAAGTTTGATACAATAATGTGAGCCAACGGTACTGCACAGCAATATGACTCATTGGACCAGGCTGCCCAGGGAAGTGGTGGAGTCCCCATCCCTGGAGGTATTTAAAAGACGAGTAGATGAGGCACTTAGGGACATGGTTTAGTGGACATGGTGGTGTTGGGTCGACAGTTGGACTCAATGATCTTAGAGGTCTTTTCCAATCTCAATGATTCTATGATTCTATGATTCTATGACTCATAGACTAACGTATTACTTATTCATTAATTACTGTAAAATGTTTGGAAACCTGAGAATTTTTTCAGCATTGCAAAAAAGAGATACTGCAGAACTGAGGAAGGACCTACATGTCTCAGATTTCCTCTCTTTCTTCCAGTTATACCAGCTGGTTTAATAAAAGATGTTAACTCTCACCATAAATATTCCTATTCTTTGAAAGGGACTGGAATTGCCACTTTTTTCTTGGTACTTTTGGAACAAGGCTTTATCCAAGGCGCTAGATTGAGGCAATATGGAAAGCACCAATTAAGATGAAATTTCAACTGTTTTACTGTGAACAAGAAATAAAGAATAATGGCAAGGAATTGACCACAGGAAACCAGGGAATACATTTTCAGTAAGACTCATAGCAACAACTGATGTAAGCAAAACTCACCGGCAGAGGAAATACAGAGGTGAAGTCATTGGGAGGTCACTCTTGCGTTCAGTGCCAGATAGGAATTCTAGAAAATATAGTGTGGAAAGGATTTAAAGGATTAACTCTGCCACGATCAGAGTGTGATGGTTGTATTCATGAGCGTGATATGCACCTTTGGCAAGAGCTGCAAGGGAATTTTGATGAATTCAGCAGGCAAATGTGGGAGAAAACTCTATTTGGGCAAATTCCATACGGCTTGCTCATTCAGAACCTGGCTCTAAATGTGTTTTAGTTACAACAGAGGAATACTGTGGTGGTCTCTTCAAATTGAATTTGAAGCAGATTTCCATCCTAAGTATTTGATTATAACATTGTGACTTCATATTTATATATTCACTTTGCATTGCTCTGTATCTTTGCAAGAAATTCAAGTGAAAATATCGTGTTCGACATCAGGTTACTTTTCATCAGCTCAATCATTTAAAGGCCATTAGTATTTAGAAACATTTGGAGCAGTAGATGACTGGCGTGGATTTTGGCTTATATTAACATCCACACCCTGAGTGCGGACCCACTGTCCATAACATCTGTCCGTATCAGCTGATCTGTACCTTCTTTCCCAGAAAGGTTGCTAGGGTAGGTTGTTATCCTGGCTGTACTATCCCTCTGATTTCAATAGAAATACACAGAGGTCAGTCCCCGCAGTTCCTAGTTGACCCGATATCCCACAAACTTAAGACTGCGGCTGCTACCAGGTGTGTTAATCATTGCCATGGATGAGCCTTGCCAGAATCAAAACCTTAGAGACTCTTCCAGCCTGGACTATGAAAATGTACACAAAATCCAGAGAACTGGGGCTTACACCTCTCTCTCTTACTGACTCTTAATCTCATTGACTCCCAGTGACATTATTAGAGAACAAGTGGGATTTGATCTTTAATGCAGAAAAATACCAATTATTGAAGTAAAGATACGGAGTTTAGCTTCCAAATGCACAAAAAGTTATTTTCATATTATTATAATTTGTTTGGATTTTTCTGGTGGGCAAATGCTGTTGTTGTCAAGATAAATTAGTTACTTCATTAATAGCAAGTTGACAACTGATACTTTTCCCCCGTATGGTTGTACACAGGACACTGTAAATCAGAGATTACTACAGCATAACAGAATATTAAAAAAAAGATCAGAAATGTGAACAAGTTTCATATATTTAGATAATGTGTTAAGTACTTTGTTAACTCTCGATTGAAATAGCCATTTATTTGCTATATTCACTATCAGTCATCCTTTATTACTAGTGCCTAAATGAAGCTGATGTAGAGAAGTTAAAATAATGAAGCGTAAGATGAATAATGAATGCACAGTAACTTTTGCTTGTACAGCAATGCATTTTGAGATGTTTACTAAGTTACCTTTGTTTTAACTTTTGTCATTTAACACAAGAGAGAGTCCCAGATGAATTCTAGTTTTATTACAAGGTATTTTCAGACACGAGCTCCTTCAGTAATGACTAATTACATTCTAGTTACTAGACCAGACTTGGATGGCTATGTCTTGCCATAGATCTTTTCTTACATGCGATCAGTTTCCCTGACTGGTTTAACTTCAGCTGGAAAAGGCAAGTGAAAATAAGGACAACCCAAAAGTTCAATGTGTGAGAGTATTCAGGAAGTCTGGTTTCCTATTTTTTAATATATCAAAGTGAGATTACCTCTTGTTTTCTAAAGTACATTCTCTGTTTTTTTCTCTCTTTTTTTTAAATTCTAATAATAATGCAGAATTTATGCTGAAGGTTTTCTGCTAATTTTACTTTCCACCTTCTACTTATCTATATAACAAAATATATGGGAATGTAATGTCTTTCTGACATCTCAGAAATTTCATCTCAAAGTTTGTCAAAATTCACAGACATGTACAAAAATTATTGGGGAGAGAACAATGATAAACACAAGGATACTGCAACAGAATAAACAGTTTTTAATTGCGATATCAGATTAAAAACTGAACAGCATTTTACTTGAGGTTTATAAAGGGATGGAGCATTGGTTTCATATTATTATTGTTATTGTTATTGTTATTGTTATTTCAAGATAACCATGGCTTCTTTGGGTGGGGAAACAGCCTCCCATTTCTCCAAATAGATATAACCTCTGGAAAGATATCACAACATTGCTAGACAATCATTTACTTCTCACCTCTGCAAAATAAATACAACATTTTGTCTCCATCACAAGGCAAAACTGGAGTTTGCTGAACATCCAGGGGGTAAAGTAACTGCAGAAACTTGCATATAAAAACCCCACATCTAGCAGCAATGTGAGTCCAGAGAGCGAGAGAAGGAAAGAAGGGATCAATATTTAAAAAAAGGGGAATATCGACTAGATATGGGACATACAACTAGAGAGCAGTGCAGAGATACATTGATATTGGCAAAAGCTTAACCCCGTTAAAATGTCCCACACAGTCTTTTGAGCAGCTCTACAAGCTTGTGTTCCTGTTGGCTCACTGCTTTGTGTCATGGGACATGGCATTTTTGATCCAGCCATAGGCATTCAACAAATGCTCTGCCTTTATTCAGCCAAGTGTCTAAGGAAATACATAAGTGCATGAATGGTAACTTTAAACACAATGGCATGTGTTAGAGTCCAGATTCAAAGCCTGTGCAAATCAAGGGAGTCTTCATTGACTGCAGTTGTCTTTAGGTCAGGCTGTCAGTGTGACATCTGACATTTCTGTTATTTGTCCTTTTTATGAGTGGCCTAGGTCCTGCAGTCTTATAATTACATGAATAGCTCAGATTTCCTTGGTGGGAGGAGAGGGGAGAAAGACGTTTCCTAGTATTTTAGTTGTGGGCAAAGACAAAAAAAGGTAAATCCTCAAAACGATGAGTTCTGGGAGCTCCAGATTCATCCACTGAATCAAAATATGCCATTTGTAAGTAACTTTTGTGACCTCTTGTAAATCTGGACATCCTGTTTTACAAGGTGTGAATATAAATAAGCTCCTGGCTTGTTTAGGCTGGCAAAGCAAAGAGAAAGAGGTACTACCCTTGATGAGAAAATATAGGGACAGGAAATCTAAAGGTAAATACAGAGAAAATAATAAATACATTAAATTGGCTAGTAAATAAGGCAGGTTGGAAATTAGAAAGATCTTTCAAAGTATTAGAACAATGATTACAAAATTCACAGTCTGGAATAGTTTGCTTTGAAAATAGAGCTTTGCGCTGTTTTGAATGATGTTATATGACCCATTGACTGTGATAGCACAAAATTTGGACATCCCAAGAAGTTTCTTTCAAGACTGTTGTTTTAACATTGTCCCACAAAAATATTTCTGATATGATATACATTTTACCCTTTACTCACAGATTTCAACTTAACCTTTCTAATGCAAAACCAAATCTTCTGGACCAAATTCATTTTGCAAAAATGTACCAGAGCATTAGGTTTTATTCCAGTGCAGACCAAATATAAACATCTGTGCCTGGAAAACTGTTGCAAAACGAAATTATCCTCTGGCCAGCTTTAAATGAGTATAATATATGCAGGTGGTCCTTACCTGCTTTTTTGAAAGCAGGAAAAAATGACAGGAAAATCACCAAAACTAACACTGACTGTAATTATAGGCACAAACTGGAACTATGTGCACTGAGAGTTTCCATGCCAATTGGTGGTCTCAGGTTGATTTTGTGTTTATTTCACTTCGGTTTGTACTGCTCAGCCATTTTTAATTTCTACCTGTTACCAACTATACTGAGAAATTTGTTTGGCTTTTTCGATCTACAAAGCCCTTTAAAAGTGCTAATTAAGGCAAGACAAAGGATTAAACACTGTGGTTGAAGGAGGGAGAAAGCCAAAGTCCACCAGGGATTAAACACCAAAGCTTACAGATTCTGGCTCCCCATTCAATGTTTCTCTCACCTGATATCCTCAATTTGTGCTGTTTCTCTATATATTTCATTCTCTCACTCGTTTTCCTCTCTGCTGACATCCATTCATTACAATGTTTTTTAAGCTGTGATGCATCATCACACAGACATGTGTTTCATTGATATTATTGATATGACTGGGATTTGGAAGCTTTCAGTCTGCACTTTAAAAGTCCTAATGTTAACTAGGTTCCCTAGCTCTCCAGGGTTTATATGTCTCTTCCTATTCCCACAAAAGACTTCAGCAGTCATTTGGAAAAAACTGGTGCAATTTTTCAAGGGCCACTTTGATCCAGTTTCTTGCCTTATTAGTATTGATCATTGCTCCTAGTCTGGTGTCACTTTTTCATTTGTAAACCTTTTTTAATGTTCCTTCCTCTTGGTCATCTCGTCAATACAAAATGTGAACAAGATTAGGCTTGGCACTAACTGCAATGACACTCCATTTGTCATCCTACTCTTGCACAGCCTGGATCTATTCAACTTTCTTTTTTGCCCCTTAACTATGCCAATTTTGAATGCAGCTGAGAATCTGCCATTAGACTTGTGCTTACTAGCTCTGTATATTCATCGTTGGTCTTTTTCTATGCAGTGAATCCTTTGCAAGAGCCAGAATATTTTTTATCTTCTGAGTTTCTCCACCTTGAGACCTTCATTAACACACTTTTAAAGATGTTTACTGGGACCTTAAAGGAATTGTCCCTGCAAAGAAAATAAGATCTGCTTGGCAATGTTTCTAGTGAAGCACTCAAAAAACTGAGTTAGCACATATCCTGTAAGGATGGGAGTAGACAGGACCATGACAGGAGCACCTCTGCTATGAACCAATTCCGGAACAGTAGTCAAATAGCATCAAAAATCTGCAGCTCATATTGGTCCAGACACAGTACTACACCAGTATACTTCTATGCTGCTGGTGGACTACAGCTCAGTAGCTCAGAGACGGGCCAAATAACACTGGCTTTCTCTGTGCTTATCAATGTAGAGGAGCCAGCACAAAAAATACCAAGTGCCGGGTCCTGCACTTGGGCCACAACAACCCCAGGCAGCGCTACAGGCTTGGGGAAGAGTGGCTGGAAAGCTGCCCAGCAGAGAAGGACCTGGGGGTGTTGGTCGACAGCTGGCTGAACATGAGCCGGCAGTGTGCCCAGGCGGCCAAGAAGGCCAAGGGCATCCTGGCCTGTATCAGAAATAGTGTGGCCAGCAGGAGTAGGGAAGTGATCGTGCCCCTGTACTCGGCACTGGTGAGGCCGCACCTCGAATACTGTGTTCAGTTTTGGGCCCCTCACTACAAGAAGGACGTTGAGGTGCTGGAGCGTGTCTAGAGAAGGGCAACGAGGCTGGTGAGGGGTCTGGAGAACAAGTCTGATGAGGAGCGGCTGAGGGAACTGGGACTGTTTAGCCTGGAGAAAAGGAGGCTGAGGGGAGATCTCATCGCTCTCTACAACTCCCTGAAAGGAGGTTGTAGCGAGGTGGGTGTTGGTCTTTTCTCCGAAGTAACAAGCGATAGGATGAGAGGAAAGGGCCTCAAGTTGCACCAGGGGAGGTTTAGATTGGATGTAAGGAAAAATGTCTTTACTGAAAGAGTGGTGAAACATTGGAAGAGGCTGCCCAGGGAAGTGGTGGAGTCCCCATCCCTGGGGGTATTTAAAAGACGAGTAGATGAGGCACTTAGGGACATGGTTTAGTGGGCATGGTGGTGTTGGGTCGACGGTTGGACTCGATGATCTTAGAGGTCTTTTCCAACCTCAATGATTCTATGATTCTATGATTCTATATCGATGCTGGCCACACAATTTATTTCATCATCTGAAGTGACATGGGCCAGTAATATACATTCTGTTCTCTACTTGACCGTTTAGAGCATCTGGCAATCACAACAGCTCTGTAACATAGCTTTGCCATTCATGTCGGGAGCTGCAGCTTAGCAATGTACTCACATGTTTGTTTGGACATTATTGATATGAAAATTTCTGTTTTATTTCACTGAGATAAAGTGACACATGAAAATTTTGGAAAGCTGAGAAGGACCTCTTGGTCTAAAGATTTCTGAAACCACCAAATGAGCCAAAGGTGTACACGCTAATTGTAACTGCAAAATAAAATTTGCTTAAAGTACATTTTAAAGAGGCACAGCATTTCCACTGGTAATCCACAGATCCAAGAACATTTTGCAATGCTACTTCCATTATTCCAAGAAATTAATAATATTAAGCATACAATATCAAAGACAGAACATGGTAGACTGAGAGCAGGTGAAGTCAGGAGAAGCTTTAAGTAGAAGAGGTCCATCCAGATCTATTTCTATTTATGAAACCCTGAAATAGCGTTCTTACTAAAAACCCATAAGGCTTGCATAAGATAGAAGGGATATCTTACTTAAATTAAATACTTAATAATAATCATACTTAATTAAATAAATGCTATCTGCAAGTACTGACAGAGATCCATCTCTCCTTTGGCAAGGTGTTGTACATATGTCTATGCAAGGCTACGTATATGAACAAAGGGGAAATCCTTAATCCCAGAAAGTAAATCACATAAATCCAGTGGGATGGAAACCAAGCATCACCTTTACAATTCCCATTGTACACCTGTTGTTTGAAGGCCCAGAGCAGTTACGAGGTGCCTGAAGCTGTACAGAAAGTCTGAGGTAGTGCTGAAAATTGAGCTCACATATCGAGAATATAAACCTTGTACTTTGCCCATCAAATCTGCCTTTGTCTGACTGAAGCAGTAGAAGCCACAGCCTTCTCAGCACTTTCAGACTCTGATTTCCTTGAGTTTCTTGCACCGGCTGCATACAGCTTGCTCTTCTTTATTTAACTGTCCAATGGCACTAGTTCAATAAATGAACAGAAACAGATGGAGAATCACATCAGCTCAGCTCAATGTAACTCATTCAAGTAATGAAGCAATTATTTCCAGGAATACAGATTCAGCTAACCCCTCTCAGTCTCCTTCTGTCCACAGAGACACCACCAGCACATGCATCTATAATATCCCTGTCTCCATTTTACATCATGTTAAAGGCAGTAAAAAGTTGAGCAAACACATGATATAGTTGCTGTGAAATTACATAATGAATAATTAAAGTAAAACCTTTTTTTCCACTGCAATCCATCACAGTTTTTTCCTTTTCTTTGATATAGATAGAATTAGAAAAGAAAAAGAAAGACCAGAATGGGGGATACTTCTGGCATAGGATTGCAATGCTATAGCAGATTAGTGGCAAATCTCCAGCAGAGGGCTATAAAAGTCTTACTCAGGGGTTTCCTCTTGATAAGTTGTCTGCAATATAAAAAGAGTTTTTTTCAGCAGAACTTTGAGCAATGGCATAAATTCCCTTGCAGTGCTCTCAGGAAAAAGCACAGCGTGATAATTTCCACACATGCTCCCAGTATGATAATATATTATGTAAGAAGGGACTCAGTGGAAAATAGAAATAATCTTTTAGGATCTAAGCTAGCCTGTTAATACAGTAGCATTCCCAGGGAAACTGAGAGCTGGGGACATCAATCTAAGCTATTTAAGATCCAAAAATTGACAACTGAGAAGTCTGGTATAGGAAAATATTAACGTTTTCTGTTGGGTTTTGCTGCAGTTTTAGCTTTCCATATCTTAAGTGTCTAGTCAAAAGGAGACATAGGCTCCCTGTTTTTCATTTGAGAGAGAAAAACACCTCCAGAGGGTGATTCATCCAGTGCAGAGATAGATGTTTAAGACAATTGGGACCTCTTTTGGAGATGCTTTTCTCTACTGTTTCAAGGAGAACTGGATACCAGCCTGTTGGTCTGATAACTTGAGGCAAAAGAATTCCTATCCCATAAATCACACTCCACAATTTTGCCGTATCAGTTGGCAGTGTTTCAAAACAGAGATTTGCTTTTATTTTTCACCAACATTTTTTCTGCATTATTGAAGTAGCAACCTGTGTGCCTCTTTCCCTTTGATGCTCCTTACTCTCTTTTCACGACTGCATTACTGGTAGAAAAATTTTGAGTCTACAACTCTAAGGAGATTACTGGCCATAACAAGAAAAACAAGATGATAGAAAATAGTTTTGTACATGGCGCTTAACATTTGCATTGTCTCCTCACTAGCAATGCAAACCCTCTGGGCTTCTTACCCCATAACTAGTTTAACACCCTATTAAGCATGAAGTTTAAAAGCACGTATATCTTCAGATACACACTACAAAGTTATCTTTTGGAATACGAAATAACAGTACCAGGAAAGGAAGAAAAGCTAGTCATGGATAAAGTGGAAGATGTAACCAAAATGATGACAGCCAACCTTTGGAATAAGTAATTTCTAGAGACATTGGGTCAGAATAGCGAGAAGAAAAACTCTAACCTATTTTTAAGTTGAAGTTTGGAAAAGACATGGCCATACAACATGATTTCCTGCCATAACAGGTGATTTTACCATTTGAGTTAGGAAATATTTCTGCTCTGGCATTCCAGCAGGTGACAGTAACAGACTCGGATGCGCTCTGCCAGCCTCTGAGAAACTTCTCGGAAAACTTCCTATCGAAAGACTGCCAGCGTGCAGGTCACTGCACATAAGTAAATCCAGGAGCCATAGGATCTCTGGCAGGTTTCTGAGTTTTTTCCAGCAATAAGCACTTTATTTTCTTAAAAAGGGATACTTGTCCTAAATAAGTATGAATTTCAGCATTTCTGCTCATAATAAGTGGTCCAACCCAGGCCCATCACAGATGTAAGCTGTATTGCTAAGCAATACACAAAAGCCTCTGGCTTCCAATCTGTCTCTTTTCTTTTGAGTCCCCTCTGTCTGTTTATCAGACCTGCCAGTGAAGCATAAAAAAGTCATTGGATGCCACAGTAGTTGGCTATTATGACAGAAAAGGCACATGCTTAAGTTGCTTGAGTGTAGGCTGTAAAACCTTTCTGAGATATTGTCTCGGACCGTACTCTCACACTGATTTAGGAAGGTGGCTAGAGGGAAGCCATTCTCAGAAAATCATAACAGTCAAGAAATTAAAAAGTCAAATTGAATCATCCAGTCCATTACTCTGAAAGTGCAGGATTGGTCATCAAATACTTTTAAGCCTTGTCTAGCTTGAAGGGTCACCAAGGTTGACACTTTCTTCCCAGGGCTCACAAAGATGAACAAATTATCTCATCTTAACCAGTTACTAGGCTAGGTGAGCCACAGTGACTGTCCATGTGTGTCCTATTAGTCAGACTATCAGAAGCTAATTCAATTTAGCTTTAGTCCAATTATCTCAGATTAGCTACAAGCTAAAAACATGCACAGGCAGTTAAGGTGCCTCAAGTGATGTGCAATACTTTGACAGTGGATCCAAGCCCTCACAAGACTATTCTCTGGGTTGCTCTGACAGCTGAATTTCCTGATGATCTTTTATTTTCTTACCCTTATTTGTTTTACAAGATAAGTTTAAATAGATGGTTGTGAAGGTTTACAAATCCTCTCTCTCTCAAACAGACTCAAATCAGCCCTAGCTGTTAGTTGTATTAGCACACTGTGGCACTGCTAGGGTTCAGCCTGGGATACCATTCTTTTCTCCAGGGTATATTAATTAATGGGAGGTCATGATAAAACTGGAGATCTTCCACACAGGCTCAACTCCTCTCCCAACAGAGCAGAGAAGGAGCAGAGCAAAAACAAGACATGGGCACCTCTAAATGTAGGCATACTTTTAGTGACTCTATTAAGCACATTAATTCCTTCTCAAATATAAACAGATAGTTGTCACCATTTGGTATTGTTTGCATGGGTTAAAACTCTTCGTTCTTTCTAGATATGTATTGCAAAATACCACGAGTAAAGAAAAAAAAAAAAAGTGTTTTCTGATGAATTTAGAAGTACAGACCCAGATGTTTTCTGGGAAAATTATTTCCATTTAAAACAATGTTTTTCTACAGGAAGTACAGTTTCTGCCGAAGCATTCAGTGTCACAAACTTTTCTCATATCTTTCTGGAAAATATTGTTAATTTTTAAAGATTACAGTATTATTTTTATTGAATGTTAGTTATCGTGGTTATGACTTTTCTGTCTTTATCAAAAAGCAGTAATTTGTTCATCCTGAAAGTTCAATAAATAATTTTATTTTAATAACAGTTTAATAAAAAATATTGACTAACTACAAAGAACAAAAATGAGTTTTGAAAAACAAAATATTTTGTTCCTAGTTTACTCTCTGGTCTCTCAGAAGGCAGTTCGTCACAACAAAAAAAACCAGTGTCACTGGGAAATAATACAGTGTTAGTAGACTCCTCCTAAGAGGAAATCTTCATTATATTCAGTGCATAGTCAAATAAATCTGGCAAAACATGAAAAATGGATGGTAAAATGAGTAAAAGTTCAATATAAAAAAAAGTTCTAGAAGCTTCTGCAAGTATCTAACAACTAGGAGTCTATATGATGACACAGACAATTTAATAATTTTGGGGATAAGATAAAGGTTCAAGCTCCATTCACCATGTTATTTATTTTGCTGTTTGTTTTTCTTTTTTTATATAAGCTCTCTGCTATTCCCAGAAGGTCATTAAAGTACCATACTAGTAAGTACCAGAAGATCAGGCTGAGCAGAAAAAGGCTATAAACCAGGATCTGAGACCTGTGTGCAACTTTTGAAGGATGGAAGTGTGTAACAAATCATCGTGGGGCATATGCAATATATTCTTCAGGTTTTTAAACAACAAAATTAATCAAGTGCACTACTATCCCATCAGTAGTACTACTACCAGGAAGAGAAAAAGCAACAGGGTCTATTCAGACAGTAAATTCCTGTTCTATGTATTGTTTTGAAAGACTGTCCAAAAATGTTTATTTTACTTCCCTTCCCCTTTGTTAATTTGAAATATTTGCAATAAGACCTTCTCAAAATGGAGACATTCTCTAGAGTATTACATGTACAGGTAATTTTGACAATGAAACCGTCAGGTGTTTCAAAGGAAGAGTGCAGATGGAATGGGTCCATGGGAAGGAGCTTTCTGGCACCTGGACAGCAAAGTGTCGGATGAATGCAAGTGACGGGCTAGTCATTGACATCGTTCAATTCCTTCCCACTGTGCTGATGAGGCAATAAATAAAAAGTGTGCTGGGGAACCTCATCCTTATGGCCTTAAATCAGCTTTTACTAGAGCCCTCTGAAATGTTTGGCTTCAGGATTTCATTGTCATTTCATCCCTTTTGGAGCCTCAGCACCATTTAAGTGGATCTGAACCAATAAGCATATAGTCCAGTGAACTGCATCACTTGTGCAGCACCAGATGTTTCACGAAGCCCCCAGAGCAGGCAGGTGTGGAGTAATCCCTCTGCCTCTGCTGGTCTCAGCCTGCTCTGCAAAATCACTAAAAGACTGATTCTTGACACCAAGCATGAGATTATTATTCTCCTCCAGCAGTATTTTTTTGCTTGGGATTAGTTATTTGATGCTAAATATCTTTATTAACAATACAGAAATGCAACTCCCTCCTGAATCTCTCTAAGTATTTTCTTTCACTGCAGCGTAGGGCAATTAGTTTTACTACTTAATGGTGCCTTCTGTGAAACGTTCCTTCTTTTCATCAACCACAAACCTGCCACCTTTGAAATTCACTGGTTGTCTTTTTGTTATTGTATTATGGAATTATGAGGTCAATCGCTGTTTCCCAATCACAAAAATTTTAATTAAGTTCCCAATTGCTAAACTGCTTGCAAAGGTAATTAATGTCAGTTTTACACTTCGTTTTCATGAGAAGGTTTCTATGACCATAATAATTTTCATTGCCATGTGATAGGTGCCTTCTAACCCTCTGGTCTTTTTTGGAAGGGTGGCTAGGAGTGAGCGTAGAAGCTCAGAAAAGGCTGGGCCACTTGATCCGTATAATCCCTCTGGTGCGGTCAACATGCCTGAGGGCCGGGATGCCACCCAGAGGGACCTGGACAAGCTCGAGAAGTGGGCCTGTGTGAACCTCATGAGGTTTAACAAGGCCAAGTGCAAGGTCCTGCAGCTGGGTCAGGGCAACCCCCAGTATCACTGCAGGCTGGGGGATGAAGGGATTGGGAGCAGCCCTGCCGAGAAGGACTTGGGGGGACTGGTGGATGAAAAGCTGGACATGAGCCAGCAATGTGCGCTCGCAGCCCAGGAGGCCAATTGTATCCTGGGCTGCATCCAAAGCAGCGTGGCCAGCAGGTGGAGGGAGGGGATTCTGCCCCTCTACTCTGCTCTGGTGAGACCCCACCTGCAGCACTGCATCCAGCTCTGGAGCCCTCAGCATAAGAAAGACACGGACCTGTTGGAGTGGGTCCAGAAGAGGGCCACGAAAATGATCAGGGGGCTGGAACAGCTCTGCTATGGAGAAAGGCTGAGAGAGTTGGGGTTGTTCAGCCTAGAGAAGAGAAGGCTCCGGGGAGACCACCTTGCAGCCTGTCAGTACTTGAAGGGGGCTTACAAAAAAGATGGTGGCAAACTTTTGAGCAGGGCCTGTTGTGACAGGACAAGGGGGAATGGCTTTAAACTAAAGGGGGGTAGATTGAGACTAGATAGAAGGAAGAAATTTTTGACGCTGAGGGTGGTGAAACACTGGCCCAGGTTTCCCAGAGAGGTGGTGGATGCCCCATCCCTGGAAACATTCCAGGTCAGGTTGGACGGGGCTGTGAGCAACGTGATCTAGTTGAAGATGTCCCTGCCCACGGCAGGGGGGTTGGACTAGATGGCCTTTAGAGGTCCCTTCCAACCCAAACTATTCTATGCTTCTATGATAATGCATTACAATTATGTCATATTATTTTCTGTCCTGCTTGTCATGTATTTAACATCTCTGTATCCTCCTGAGGCCAATATCCATTGAACAGTGAACTGCCTCTGGTAGTGCCCAGGGATCTTTCTGAAATGAAAACAGTTAACTTCATGAGTTCCTCTGTCACTATCCCTCCCTTTTCACCCCATATAACTTATGCTTATTAGCGTCAAACTTCATTTAATATTGAGAAACACAGATTGGAGAAGATACTTCCAGATTTCTTCTTGGTCTTCTTTGGATTTAATTACGATGAGTAGTTTCTTTTCTCATCTGCAGGTTTTAGTGTCTTGCTGTTCACCCTAATTTCCATGTCATCTTGTAGGAAAACTGTTCATTTTGGGGGGTATGGCACTATGAAACATATTTCAACGAATATATGAATTTCATAAAGGAATTTGCATGCATTCTCTTGTTCCATCTGTGTTTTTGATATGATAAATACATATCTTTCATCTGAGAATTTATTCTTAGCCCACAGTGCTTTCTAAGCAACTTATGCACATTTTCTGTGAGGAACTTGTTTTATTCTCATTTCTCTAGCTTTAGTAGTTATTTTATCAACAGTTGATTTGCTACACGGACACAAATAAGCACACATGGCGGAACCTCAAATTCAATAATCAAAGGAAAACAGTAGTGTTTTCTGTAATCCAGGTTTCATATGAAACTGTGCCAATTGCTCACTGTGCCCCCTTCCCTGGAGATCTGTCAAATCAGTAACATGTCCAAGGGATGACAAGTAAATGTTGTTTCATACTCATCAGTCCTAACTCAAAAGGCCTGATCCAATGGCCAATGAAATCAGTGTGAAGACGCTCATTAATTTCAGTGCATGTTGAAACAGTACCTCCAATTAAACTGTATCATATTTTAAGCTCTTTCAGAGTGCGAGTATATTGTTATAGCAAAACTGAATCAGCAATCAGACTTTCCAAGTACAGAGAGGTTCATCCAAATACTGAGTGCTATATTTTACCACTGAGATAATAAAAGCTGATCGTGCTTGGCAATAATAGCAAGATGCACTTCACAGAACTAAGCTCTTGATTCTGTAAACAGATTTCTCTGTGAATGCCATAGTCCAAGAGTTACACAAGGGAGCTTGAGTTAGGTCGGGTATAGAAAGCATCATAAATATTCTAGACTAGTAGTAAGAATAATGACTTGTAAAGGGAAACCTTCCTTTCAGTGTTGGTGCACAAGAAGATAAGGAATCCCTGGTCTCCCCTATCTCTCCTATCCAAAATACGCAATATCCCTGAGCCGCTGCAGTAAATGAGACAGATTGTGCATATGTTTTGTGAAGTCTGACCTGGTTGGCCCACTCAAAACATGGATGATTCATCTGTTTAACAAAAGAAACTATTAGATCTGTAGATATTCATTTATCACCTGGGTGCTTGAGTTAACTGGTGAAGTGTTTTTGAGATTGAGGGGTTCTGAATTGTCAGAATTTTAAGACATCAAAACCTTACTGGAAAAAACTTAGACCCTTCTAATAAATCTTTTGAGTTCCCCACAACTTGAAACTCCTACTCAGCAGTCGTCTTCCAGACATCATACTTCACCATAGCCTCACTGCACTGTTTGAGAACTCAGCACCATAATGATGGTGAACTGCTGAATATTTTGTGGGAGTGACTACCTAGTTTACTCTTTCTGAAAATATTGTGGGAGTGCCTACCTAGTCTATTCTTTTTCTTCAAAATAATGTCTTCTACATAAAAGGTGATAAAAACAATTTGTCAAGTTAGAGAAAAAAGAATGCTAGAGTTCTTTGGTTTTTGCAGTCCTGTATATGTTACATTAAAATGAAATATTATTTAAAGTTCTCATGATTTAAAGCTCTGCAAGTTTAAAACAAATGAAACAAAGGAGCAGAAATGACACTTTACATCACGTAGCAAACAGCAGAAAGAAATAGCATGCAGCACTGTTTTTGCCATCCCTCCGAGAAACAGATCAATGATAAAAAAGTGCTTCATTTTTATCAATAGCTATTGCTGTAATTTATTTGGATATAAAATCCATATTTCAGTCCGGCACTGGGGCAAAGGCACTTCTTACGGACAGCATACAAACTTGGCGAGGTAATTGGGGTTTGATCATGGAAAGGTAATTTTATGTTCATAAACTCTAATATGAGCCATACTTCTTCATCTAGTATTTCTTAAGGGACACATCAAAGCTAACAGTAAAAGGAAGGTAGATTAGCAACAATTCAGACCAGTATTTCTCCAAGGTACTTGGTGAACAGCAGAGGCCTAAGGCTTCTAGAAAACAGCAATTCAATAACTTATTGCTTAGTTCTGTCCTGAGATACTTTCATGTTTTTTCCATCCCTTTCCTCTTCCTCTGCCACTTTTTTCCTATGGTGATACATTATATAATCTCTCTTATTCTCAAAAGTTATATCAGCCTTCTGACAACCAACCTGCTACATAGATTTTTATGAGTTAAAAAACCACCACACTTTATAAACCTAGAAGTACTGCATGGTATTAGTAAGACAGAAACACAGATGAGATCCTTAAATTCTCATTGATATAAGATGTTTTAACATAATCCTGGTCATAATCTTTCCCTGTGCTGCTTTCTTAAGAAAAAAAGCTAACACTATTAATGCTACTTTTATATTGTGTCTGTAGTTAAATAGCTGCAGAGATATTATTAAAATAGTTATTCAAGCTGACCATGAAAGCTACAAAGCTGACAGTTCTGCAGTTATTTTATTATTTGCACCAGCACTTCATTATGTTTCTTAGGAAATAATCATATTTTCAATAACTAAACTCCACCCTGGGAGGTCTGGGCACCTCTGACATTCTATGAGACTATTCAAAGTCACAGCAGATGATGTTGCATGTCGTGGTTTAACCTCAGTCGGCAACTGAGTATCACACAGCCGCTCGCTCACTCCTCCCCCCCCCCCCGGTGGGATGGGGGAGAGAATTGGAAGAGTAAAAGTGAGAAAAACTCATGGGTTGAGATAAAAACAGTTTAATAATTGAATAATAATAATAATAATGTAATAATAATAATAATACACAAAGCAAGTGATGCATAATGCAATTGCTCACCACCCGCCGACTGATGCCCAGCCAGTTTATGTACTGAGCATGACGTCCCATGGTATGGAATGTCCCTCTGGCCAGTTTCGGTCAGCTGTCCTGGCTGCGCCCCCTCCCAGCTTCTTGTGCACCTCCAGCCTGCTCAGTTGGTAGAGCATGGGAAGCTGAAAAGTCCTTGACTAGTGTAAGCACTGCTCAGCAACAACTAAAACATCGGTGTGTTATCAACATTATTCTCCTCCTAAATCCAAACCACAGCACTGTACCAGCTACTAGGAAGAAAATTAACTCTATGTCTGCCAAAACCAGGACATTGCACTAAGTTTAAAACGAACAAACAAACTTTCTGAAAGCAATTAGACATTTGGTTTCAGAGCAAGAGGCAACTACTGAGAATAGTTAACATAAAACTTTCCGAATGTGCATGTTATTCTATCTATGACAGTGTAAAATTTTCTTACACATCTTTCAGAAAATCTGGGGTTTACCATGATTGGAAACAGGATGATAGATTGGAGGGACAGCAGTCTGAATAGTTATAAGCTTATGCCTCTGGTTCGTTTTTTTTTTCATGTCCCAAAGCTCAGTACCTTCCAAATCAGGATCTAAATATTGCTTCTGTCTCAGTAGTTTCCTGAGCAAGGCTGCCCAACACGAAGTGCTGTTGTGGCAACCCTAAATACAATAACAATTTTGTCAGAAGTTCAGCTGCAGGAGTTGTGATTCTGAAAATATAACCTGTAAGAGGTCATCAAGGGAAAGGTTTGCAGACGGAATTCAATATCACTATTTCTCAGTTCTTCAGAAACATAATTTAAGAGTTTTCTTCTACTTTCTTGATAAAATATCTTTTTATTAGTGCTCACTAACTCTTTATTTCAGTTAAATTTGTTATCACATGGTTATTTACTGTTTACTTTTATTTATTGATTGGTTAAACTCTATAAGCAATACCTTCTCTTTTTATACGACAAAATCTTTCATAGAAACCCCTCACTTTTCACAGATGTTTTGGTTTTCTTCTGCTTTTAAAGCCAACTTTATTAAGCCCATTATCAAAATGCAAACCAAATTAGTAAGTGAAATCATTAGACATTTTTCATTTGCTGAAAGCTAGTTATTCAGTAAAAGGATAACCCAAACCTAGAATTTTGTGAAAGAACTTTGTCATTTTCTTTTTTAAACTGGATGAAAAAAATCAACACTTATTGTTTGCCTTAGTAATATTTGGACTCCTTTGTTCTTCACTAAAGATTTTCCCCAAAGTTTGCAAGCACTGCAAGCTTTTGGAGGTAGGGACCATCCGTACATGTTATGCTGCTGTAAAAATACCAGTAAATATGATAACACTTCTTGACAGTGTTTTTAGAAACAACAGAATACATGTTTTAACGGTATGTGGGGAGTCTAAAGTTGTGATTCCACGATCACTGTAAGCTTGTCTAAGTACCAGGAGGTGTTGAAAAGATACTCTCCAACCTGTACTTCTTCCTATATACTCACTTACTAGATGTTCTTCCACACCACTCCACCCTATTTTTGTGTCAGTAAAAAAAACATCTTGAAGGAAAGCTGGAGCTGGATCCTGAAAATTAATTACTCTTCGGGTATAAGGGATGGGGTTAGTTTACCACAGATCAGTTCCTCATTTGACTCACCACATGGTCATAAAATAATTTCTCTGGTCTAGGATGTTTTACAAATTTAATAGAGAAAAGAGTGTACCTTGCTCAAGTCTATAAGATCTTCTAGTATTTTTAATGGAATAGCATTGACTACATCCAAGTCAATTGCTGGGAGTATATAAATATGGTCTTATGTACGCATTAATATTTCTCTTTCCATGTTGAGGTCCACAATCAATACCGATGCTCTTTGACAACATCTTATCTTAATTCCTTTTATTGGCACTGTCTATTTGCAGTCTCCTGCCTGACTCTACTAGCTTAAAGTCAGGTGTGATGTCAGGCGGTCAAACAACAGGGGAGAAGTGTTATGTCATGCAAGAAGCAGTGATGCAACAGTCTTCATGTACTCAGATCTGCAAACTTAGCCTTGAACTCCAGCACAGAATGCAGTTTGGTCCTTCTTTCAAGAGTTCCAAAAGACATCTTAAAGACTGAAAGAACTTTACATTTTTTGCCACATGGTTTTAATTTTCGACAGATCTAATAAGACAGTCTCCCCTAAAGTTTTGAGCAATTCTTTCAGTTGGTGCTCGACAGGCTTTTTCCACGATTAGCAAGCATTTATCTTTCTAAAGTAACCTAGGAAACAATTTGTCAAATGATAAATGAGCAGTTATAAATCTGATCAGCCCCGTTTGGAAAATCCAAGGACCCAAAATAAGTAGTGGGCTTTTGTCAATGAGATAACACCACCTAATTGCAGACAACTTTTTAGAAAAGCTTGCATAGGCAGCATGTGTATTCAGACCTTGGAAGACAACAAAGCTTCACAGAGGATCAAGTTAGCAAATTGCGCTATAGAATTGATGGAAAGAGCTAAGTCTGCTTCTTCACAAACTTTTTTCTTCACACTAATCTATTAGCTTTTTCTCCTGTTAGGTCTTAGGATTTCTCTTTTTACAGATAGTGAAATCATTAGCTCTAATTGGCAAATTAACATGACCTCCCCATTGTCTGTTTTGTGTAGTGTGCAGTCTCTCTTGAATGCAGGAAACCCTTTATTTCACTCTATTAAATTACTGTTTTGTGCCTAAAGTGCTTCCTTTGTAAGTCGGTATGAATGCTAAAAATAACTTGCTGAAGTTTGGTTTAAAGTAACCAGGGAAGTCAGGAATTAGGGAGTTCAGAGTCTTTCTCTTTGCTCTGCCACTGACTCACCAAGGGTCATCTCCGCTCTCAGCCATCTGTACCTCTAAAACACATGGGCACTGTTTTGCTATCTCATGTGGACATTTTGAAAAATAACAGCAAATATGCATGCAGCATTTTGGAGACGAAAAGGACTGAGCACTATTACTATTAGATAGCAGGATTTTTTTGTTCTGTTTTGTTTGTAATTTGACCTCTACTTTCATTCAGTACATGTGAAGTGACTTGTTAAATGTCGTAACTAGTTTAAATCTATCTGTACTCATGATTTTGGAAATCATTGCATGGACATGGGCTGTGATCTAAAGCTAATTGAGACCTATAGAGAAATTCTGGCTGACAAAAAAGCACCATAGATGGATCAGGCTCTCAGAGAGTCAACATGACTGTCCTTTGAAATGTTTCTTGTAAAGTAATGTTATCCACCCCTTCTTTCACAGCCTTCCTGTCCACAGCACGGGAAGTCTGTAGACTACTGGGATAAGAGCAAACACTGACCAGAGTGAAATTTTAATCCTGAAAGGCAAAAACCAAAATCAGAACTACCAAAGCAACCAAACCCCATGGGAATGGAAATGACAGAAGAAAATTCACCATTCAGAAAAATAAAAAATATAAGTGCAATTAATTGTAAAATAGCAAGTTTTAAGCCACAGTTGTCTGATCTTTGCAAATTAAAGAGACCATTTCTGGAAAGACAGATGGAAAGATGGAAAATAAAAGTTATCACTGGACAGACATGCACAGAGAAGAAATTAAAAAGATCTGGAGGAAACAATTGCTATGAAAGGACTGTGTGAAACCTTGTGTCTATAACATTTCATACACATCTTCTGATTCATTTCTTTTTTTTTTTTTCCATCTTATATTCTCTTGTAAAAGTCTCCTCACTTTTCTTGTGTCTACTATCAGCTTTATTTCCATTTAAGGCACACTATTTGGCAAGAAGCTGATGGTTATTGAAGAATTCCTATTTAGATATTTCTTCTTTACATGAAAAATAGCAAAGAAACTCCTTGCTTTGAATCTTCTGGTTACTTAAATAAGTGTTTCTGTATTAACAAAGACTGATTGCTTTCCTCTGCATTATAGAGCATTAAAAGCTTTTCAATTCCCTAGCTTCACTGAATTGTGAACCTCTCGGCTGTGTTTTGCCAGGGCAATTTCTATGCAGTTGGTCTGTCTTAATCAGACCAGGCACTTTGCCATTCGCCATTTGTCCCCATTTTTCTATTACTTTATGCATCTCCAAAGACAAAAATACACTCTTCAAAAACACAGTAAACTGTGATTCTCCAGATGTGACCGATCCAATTCAGATTAGGCAAAACCGAAGAGTTTATTTATGGTTACGTACTCTACACAAGGAGAGATTTAGAAAATGAAATAGATTACATCTTTAAATCTAGAAAGGAAATACTACATAAGACTGTCAGAAAGCACAAATATATAATAGCTAGATGAAAACTAGTCTTTTTCTGACATCACTATTCAGTGGGGGGGTTATGGGAAGAGGAGGAAAGCAAATCCACCCCTGATATAATCCCTTAACTTCAGTGGTGTTTCCCAGGGCTCAGGAAGGCATTTCTGAAATCCCTGTGGCTGCAGGCAGCCCTGATACATGCAGATGCAGATGCAGACGGTACAAAACTCACAGCAAGGCAAAGGCCAGATTTAAATCTGGACAAGGCAAGTGCAACTCCCATGGAGGGTTTTAGGCCAAATGCAGTGGCAGTGTGGGGAGGGAGGAAATTGCTCTTGCATTTATTTTGCTGTGGAATTCGGCCCAGAAGTTAATGGGGATGCAACACCTGCCCAAACCTGCTCTGAAAACTCCACAAGATGTTCACAGAAAACCAACCTTACTTGATACAGGAATTTATTTACACTGCTGCTGTTTCACTGGGCACCTTCCAGATCAGGGCCCCGCTTAAGTCAAGGGGAGTTAGGTCAGTGACAGCAGATTTGGGTCCTACTTATTTCTATTTCATGCTGTTATTTCATATAAGCTTGTGAAACCTTTCGGGTTTTGGCCTTGAAATGTCTGTCATGCTCAATACAGAGCCTGAAAGGAAAGGGGAAAGCAACAAAAACCATCCCACCATCTGTTAGTACAAATCATTTTCCCAGCGAAGTGTCGGTTTGGTATATTCTCTAAATAAAATCTACTTCTAAGTAATCTAAAATGTTGTGAACAGACAAGCTTATTAGCACTTGTCATATTTTATATAGGAAATACTGGAATAAATTTCCTCCTGTACTCTGATAAAGCACTTGCAAAGAAGTCTGGAAATATGGTACAAATTTGTGTCTTGCAAAAAGAAGTCATTGTACTTCAGTTCTGTAATTTCTTTGGAAATCTCCACGGCTATGCAGAAAGAACCTGTGCTGGATGTGGAAAACATAGGATCAGTTCCCCTCACTGGTAGACGTCTTGTAAGCAAACTACAGATCTTTCTTCTGTACTCACTATATTAGAAAGTCAGAAATTAGGTGTATGACTATGATATGTGAGAAAATTGTGCTAAAATAGTTTAAATAGCCTGATCTGGTAGAGGAGTACTGTATAAATGGGATTAAATTCTTAACTGCATTAAATAAATGGCCGTGACCAGGAATAAAAGACTACAAGATTATTTTTCTGTCTGAATGTTCAGAAATTATGTTAGACCAGGTCTGTCTTAACAGAATTCAGCTGTCACTACTCTGGCCACTTCTTTGGTCAAATTCACATACCACAGTTTTAATGCCGTGACCCTTTTCTAGTCATATGTCCAACTCACCTTGCACCCTGGAAATCTCCAAATGTCTTTCTCTTCAACAGAGAGTTAAGTTAGAATAATGATAGCTTATCTTTGGTACAGCAGAGCAATCATTGTAGACATCATCAACCAGTATCCTTACACCGCACCTTGAGACCCACCACCGCGACCTCCTCCAGACCGCTCATGCTGTCCATGCAGACTGTAAGTCTGGAAATAGGTTGTTAGATATGTCTGCTTGACACTTAAATCTGCGTGCATCTCAGCACCCCTGATGCCTTAGCAAGCTGCTAAATGATTTAGGACTTGCCAGGCAAACTCAAATAGGTAATCTGCAGTCTGTTCAGGAGGCAACTTTGTCAGAAGATGGATGAGCCATGGATCATATAATCACAGATTCAGATGCTTACCTGAGTTCATCTGCACAGATATAAGTGAATTGTGTTGAAAGACCCAAATCTGTACAAATCTCATGTGAAATAAAGGCATTTCTCTTTCAAGTGGACTGAAACGACATGCTTATACCTTTTGTGCTTCATATTGCTAAATACCAGAAAGAATCAATTTTCTTAAAAATATAGCCTCAATTTTACCATTTCCCAACAACTTTACAGATTTTATTTTTTTTTTTTTTTTCCGGATTTATGACAATGTGACTGAGACCCAAGTTTAGCAATAAAAAAGGTTTAATGTCTATAGAAAAAAAGTTTTACTAAATTTCATCAAGACTAAGATTCTTCGCAGAGATGATTATTCCATCAGTTTTATGTTCAGCGACATAACTGTGGAGTTTTGTTTTGCTTTCCTTTTTTTTTTTTTTTTTGTTTTAAAGACACTCACCTCTGACAGAGACACTGTTGCATCTGAAATGGTCGCATTTTGTTCTGGATGTTTCCTGTCCTGGAAAACAGCAGAGAGCAGCTACACAGTAATGATCTTAACATTTTCCAGCATGAAAGATCGTCCTGCAATAAAATTCCACGGAGCATAAACCATCCTCCTTTTTCCAGATACCTCTGATTCTCCAGAATTTCCAGGTTGCCAAATTTAGTTATGATTCTACAGCTGTTGACTTTGTATGAGCACACAATAAACTATGACAATTCACAGTTGTCTATCTAGAGAAGGACTGTGTCAGTATTTTGTAGTGTAACTGCTGTATACAATAGCATTGTAGCCCTTGTAACGAGTCTGCAGACTCTTTAGAAGTGCTCACTGTACTCTGTTTTTCAGTAGTTGCCAGAACCTAATCAGAACACTAATTGCTACATCTATATTAAAAAAGTTCTGCTAGCAAAGCTTTGCCACTTCAGAGCATGACAAAGTCACATCACCAGTTAACTTTTGTGCCAGAAAACCCTTTTTTAAGCACAGTTGTGCTTACAGAGAAGTTCTACCAAATTACCTTGTGTTATTCCAACAAGTGGTGCCAAAAGTTGGCAGAAAACAAAAAACAAGAGCAAGCAAACAAACAAAAATTCCAGAACTGCCTGCAACTGTGGTACAAATAAAACATGTCAGGACCTGTTTTTTAATCCTGGGGCCAAAAGGCATGGAACAATTCACATCCACACTCTTCAATCTGCCCTCCTCCCCCCAGAATACAATGACCATATCCAAATTGCCTATTATGAACAGTTTTTAGGATTTTCTTCCACTCACGCCATTTGCAAATATTGCCTGTTAGTTGCTACTGGGCGTAAATAGGATGTAAACTGAGAATTGAACAGTCTGGACAATTATTGGTCATTCCTTTGCCATACTTTATTTACTAATATAGGTATATTTAGTGACTGTATCTCTAGTAGATGTACTTTGCCAAATAGCCTGGCCAATTTAGCTGTGGGGATTAGCAGTCTATCCTGCAGATAACACTTGAGAGTAGCTATCCTATTGGTCCTTATAGATGCCTAGTAAATATGTTTATTTAGGATTAAAGTGTACTTAATTGTTTTTATGGTTAATACAAATTTATATTTAATCTGCTTTGTCATCCCCTGTTGTTAATGTTTCTGTCTGTTTGCTACTGAAAGAATCACAGAGGTCGAAGACAGGCAGATTCATGCTTTCATTCTAGAGTCAGAGAGTTTTGTGGTAGTGCCACTAATGCATTTTGAGGCCAAGCAAGGAGCTTAGTGTCTAACTTTGGCTTGGAAAAAAAGAAGGAGGGGGGGAAGAGGAACAACTAGCTGATTTATTTGTTTTAATTGAACTAACTCGCATGGAATTATGCTTGTGGTAATTCAGAAAACAGTCACCTCTGATTAATATATATTATACAATTAGAAACATGAACAAGCTTTTTTGGTATAGCCTATTAATCTAAACAGTTTCTTCTAAGTCAAGCCACGTTTTACACAGACATTTTAATTTAAGGATCATTTTTGGAGCACTGTTTACATTTAGCAAAATTTAGCTATGATAATTTATGAATTTAGTAAGCATTTTAAATTGGCTTGGTGTTTCCTGTTTGATTGCAGTTGAGACATTGCAGGCGTATATGTGTCATGCACTTGTTTTGGTGAGGAGATCCTCAGGTTACCTCTGGATGTACGGCTGTGCTCATGGCTGGGTACAATTTGAGATCTGAAACATGAAGATATAACCCATGGCTCGCAAGGCTCCTAAGCCACAGTTAGCTGGTGTCTAGGAGCATATGCCAGGAATATGACATGGTTTCCAATTCTTATATCATTTCTGGACATCCACTATTGACCTCTGTTGGAGGCAGGGTGCTGAGCTAAGTGGGGTTTTGCTACAGCCAAAACCAGCCATTCTCATGTTCTCGTGTCCTAAAAACAGTATAATCACAGAAACATTGCTCTGCTTGAGCTAATAAATCTTCCCCTTCAGCAGGGATAATTAGTTTGTCTTTGGCATCACACTAACACAAATATATTACTTCTTGTTCCAGTGCAGGACTGATCAGAGTTAACTCGCTGCTCCTGCATCAGGCTGTGCTGCTCAGCGTATCTTTATGTTCACTCGACCACCTTTAACAAAGAGGACTGTTGTGGTTATCTAGGAGCTACAATTTTCTGGCTTTTTTTCACCCCTTTCCACCACTAAATCATTCCCATTACTGTAGCTCTGATTTTACCATTTTATCATGAGACTCAGAGTATTAAAAATACTCCTTATATTTTAGATGTAGTGTTGTTAAAGCCTGTAATGGTAGATAGAGGAATACATATACAAATACTCTTGAATTCATGTTCTTTTAATTGGAGGTTTTTTCCAGCTGTGAAGGGAAAAAATGAAAATTTATAGCCCTAAAGAAAGCAAAAAACAAGTAAAACCTACCCCAGTCATGTTATATTGAATATCTCATGGCTTTAAGCTGTTTTATGGTTTCCGGATTTGTGATAATGGGACTTGGCTCTCTCAGTTCACTAGCTAGTAAGCTACCTGAGGAATAGTTTTATCTTCTTCAGCTGGTCAGCAGTCTGAACACTGAAATAAACAAGCAGAATACATTCTCATTTCTGTGCCTACAGGAAGACTAAAGGATCTAAATTTGAAATCACTGACATTCAATTTCACCTACATTGATGAGCTTAATGGAGGCAGATAGTAATAGATTTTAGTATCCTCTATTTTGATTAACAAGCTTCTAGGAACCAGGTATCTAATATAAAACCTCAATTCAGATTTAAAATGGAAACTTCACTTTCCACTAGTATTTCAATCTACTTGCTTTTAGCGGTCTGTCCTAGTAAACATGAAATATAAAGAGAAATAGCAAACATGCATTTCTTTATTATTGGTGAAGAAAAGCTAGGGATCATTTTTTTGGTTGATCATCATTTTATCTATATTTTATGCCATAGTTCTGTTGTTTTTCGACCCCTGAATGAAGACGTCAATGTGAAGTATTTTCATACCCTTTCATTATTAATATATTTATTACATTCAAAATCATCACATAATTTATTTGCTTTCTTAGAAGTCTTGATGAGAAAAGTCACTCAGTGGTAGATGCTAATACACCAAAAAGAGGTATGAAGACATAATCATCTTGTAGGAAGCCTGAAGCACTTCCAGATGGACTGGATGATTAAGGGGTAGTTTCCATCTCAGTCTTGCATTACACTGTGAATGGCAGATGGAGCGATAAACAAATAGGAAAAACCATTTGAATTCATCAGTAACCTGGCTTCAAGAGAGAGACTTCTAGGTAAGCCAAAAGGTTGTGTTTTTTGAATGTGGATAATGGAGGTAAATAAAAGCAAAACAACAAAAAAGAAACAATAAAATGAAATTCACCTTATTTGTACACTAACGAGAATCTACTGAAGGAAAATATTCAAATATAATCCAATGGCAGATGAAATCAGTAAGTGCTTTAGCAAGCTGTTTTATTCAAGCTCACTAGCCCTATATGAGATTAAGCTAAATACATTCAATGTCTTTACTACGTCACAGAGATTTATTTTTTTATTTATGTGTTACTGGTTTATTTTTATTCTTTTGTTATCCTCTCTGTAGATAAAATTCATTGGAATACTTGCTGCTTTTAATTCTAGACATACTGGTAATTGTTGGTGGGGTTGGGTTTTTTTTTCTCTCTTTAGGAATGCCAAGATTGAAATATTGCAGTTTACACTTGAAATTGAAAGGTTACATGAGTTCTTAGCTCCTTTGGGATGTCATCCAGCTTTTGACTCATCATTAAAAAACTTCTGTCTGTTCCAAAGGCTCATTCCACCTTTACGGTAGCTCAGACAAAAGCTAGATCTCATCCTATAAGAACTAAGTATAATTATAGCTGTCATATTTTTATTGTAAAAACATACCAGCTGAAAAATAAATATATACAAATCCTGACTTTTACCTTTTTTTTTCTTTCCAGCTCCTCTCTGAAGTAGAACTTATGCTTGAAATATCAGTGCTATTTTTATTTCCTACTTTCACGTATATTTGCATTCACAAGCTACAAATTAATTCTTCTGTAATGCTTTATGAGAGATAGTCATGAATTTCTTCACAGTCTTAGACAAAATACCCAATACACTGCACCTTGAAGCTCTATAATCTTTTTAAAGTTTAATTCCTTTTGCCAAAGGCAAAACAACTCTTTTCTTATTCACAGTCAAGTTAAACCAGTAAGTAATAAATATCGTCAGACACATAATTTACAGCCTAAGTAAAGCTAGAGAACAATCAAACAACATTTTATTTTTCAGTGCTGCCTCCTGTTTACAGAAGAGGGAGAAAATGATGGTTCTTATTAGATGAACACTCTATATTTTGAGATCACCTTTAATTTTGACATTTGAGTGCTTTAGTCATTAAATCAGCTTCACCAGGCATTTGGACAGTGTAGCACTTATGCTCTCTTTCCAGGTAGATGTACTGAGAAATATTATTTTGAAAATGTGATTGGTAACAGAGAAATCCACAAAAGATCTGTGCGTTGTCATTCTTCATTCATTTTGTGTTATTTATTTGCATTTCTCAATCGGTTGCTTTTAGGGTAAAGAAAACTTTTAACCTTACATAGTCCATAGAAGAGGAGATGATCTCAGCCCAGAAGGTATTACTGTTGAACTTAGGTACACCTGTAACATACCTCATTCAAGTACAAAAGCTACCCTTCTTGATGACTGAAGCTTTTTCAAAGTACACACTTTGGGACAGATGCTCACAGGCAACCAGGGAGACAAAGAATATGGAAACTCTGTGTATGTACATATATATTACCTTGCAGAACTAGATGATATTTATGCAAAACCAATTCCTGAATCAGGTAGTTTTCTTCTCTCTCCAATGACAACTGAAGAGTAGTGGACACCTTGTAATTCACCAGTCTTTACCAGTGTATTTCTCTTGCAGCTGTGGACCACTTCAGGATCAGATCCAAGAGTAATGTTCTGTGGTATTTATTAAAATGCTTGAACTGAAGTCAGTGACATTACCTTGATGAGAATGAATTAAAGTTCTCAGCCTGTAAGACCAGCCTACCCATAAATTAAACTTTTATATATTGTTGCAAATACATATGCTATGGTGGTGTCTTTTGAGATCTGGTCTCTGGCTTGAAATACCAGTAGTCAAGAACTGAGAAGAGCAAATTTTGAACAATGTTTCAGATACTGGGAACAGAAAGATTTCAGTTTAGGAAATAAAGAGTGGCGAGATTTGGAAAATTATTTATATTTAGGTAGAGTTGGACACAATAGCTGATTTTGTTTGTTGATTATCCTGAAATTATTTGAAAATGAAAACAGCTTTGAAGAACTGTCCTCGGGGTCAATATTTACAAACTAAGATATAAAACTGAAGAAGAAAAGCGTGCACTTGATTCTGTATTGAACATCACCTGATAAGAAGAAAATCCAAACTTAAAGCTAGTCTTTGCCTAATCCAAATTCAAACAAAGACCTCTTAATTCTTGAGTGAGTGTCTTCCCATCCTACCCACCAGGATGACATTAGCATTTTTTTCTTTATTGACGGCATGCTTTCATTTCGAGAGTGAAGAGGAGGTGCTCTCCTTGTGAATGAGTCCTGGAGCATCACCTAACTGATATTCCCAGAAAAATTTAACAGCTTTTCATCTGCTACATAGCTTAACTTGTGTGGTTAACTTTGGCCAACTGCCAGACACCCACCTAGCCTCTCTCTCACTCTCCTTCTTCAACAGGACGGGGGAGAAAATAAAATGAAAAAGCTCATGGGTCGGGAGGGCAGATCCAGACCTTTTCTCACAGAGACCCCCCTGTACCAAAACCTTGCCACGTACAGGCAATACGACTTGCTGCACTGGTGTTGGACAATTGAGGCTCCCGTGCTCAGACTGGCTACTCAAATCACGGTCCTTCCACTGCCACCTCATGCTCCTGCCTGATACTAGTGAACAGTGTTTGTAGGCACTGCATAACCATTTGTTCAGTCTATTTCTGGTTATCCTTTTTTTTTCCTGAGGACCTCTCGGGAGCAGGCTGTAGGCTGAGCACATTGTTTCAGCATGCCACATATTGTCTGTTGCCATACATTAGACATTTTCACTGTCAGTAGAAGTAAACTTGAAGGACACAGGAAAAAAGAACAGCGATTCAAACCGTTCCATAGGGCATAGAGGTATGGATTTCAGTCACTGAGAGCAGGTTAGTAAAGCTTGTTCTCCTATACGTGAAGAAGGCCACTAAAACATTGTTAATTAGGAAAACAGGGAGTTTCCTCTGTTTTACGACTTTCATGTCATAATTCATGTTATTTACCATCACAGATACCTAAGAGATTTTAAATCTTTTTTTCCAGGAGAAAAAAGGAACATATTCTGTTATTTATTTTGTATTATTTCTTTAGCTAATCTAACATTAGATTTTCATCAGGTATTGTTTTCAGGGGGGGAAAGTTCAAGCAGCAGGATGCTGTTCCTTTGCAAGAGCTGGGGAGGGGAAAATGTGGAACCAGCCTGGGAACAACTGAAGCAGAAAGAAAGGAATGGCTACGAGGTACATTAAGAATAAATACATGAAAAACTGTTGATAAAGCTTAAAGTTAGTCTGCAAGTATATAAAGATTTTTTTTTTACATCATACTTTATACTGGTTACTAAAGATACATGTGTTTTACCAGTGTGAAGAGTTCATACTTCCCTCCTGCACACACACTTTGAAAGCAAATTATGAGAAATAAGTGAGCAGTGAGTGGAAGATGCACAATATGAAGATGACAGAAAGCCTCAGATTGCATTGTCAATACAATGTCATTATATTGTCAAGAATATGCAAAACATTGACTAAGAAGAAGTAACTTGAGGTGGCTGTTATACATTAGTAGAATTGTGAATTAAAAGTGTCAAAGCTACCTCCCATAATGTATCTAGCCCTAATTATTATTATTAATACCTGATTTTAATAAGCATTAAAATTCATGCAAATACCTTGAAATACTGGCAAATGCTACAAAAAAGTCTTCAGGGTCTGAGTTATACAAGTTAACATAAAAATTAGTGGATAGGTCTCGAGCCAGTGCAAATCAATGTACCTAGCTTGGAGTCAAAGTGATTATGTATAATTACAAAACTCGAGTTCATAATTCTTTCTTTTCCCCTTGAGGGATTTTTTTTTTTCCCAATATCTAAAAATGGATGAGAACATCTCGTCTCACTATAAATATTCAAGGAAAACCAGGTACCTTATGCACACAGATATCATTACTAGTAGGCCAGGTTCTTTGATGGTGCAAACTAGGGAGATCTGTTTGAATGTCTGTATTTTCTGGAAAGTAATGTGAGACACTGACTTCTTGTCTTACTCGTACAAGCCAGACCTTACTGAAAATAACTTTTGGGGCTAAGCTGTACATATATGAAGAAACAATCTCAGAAACCTTGAAACTTCTTCAACTACAAGTAAAAGACAGGGCTTCTGTCTTGTCTCCAACTATAAAAGTACAGTTCCCACTGATTTCCTTGGCAGTGGCTACATGTATCTTGAGGTAAATCTGGGTGGAAAGGAAAAAAATTGGTTGCATATTAAAATTAACACCAAGCTGAAGAGAAAGGTACACTCTAGTTAATTTTCCCACTGTGGGGTAACAAGGTCCACCACAGCTGACCTACCGCTGACCATATAGTACACTACGCACTTATAGTCCAGGCTAGAAAGCCAGAAAGCTCCCTTGCTATTTCTTATCCTCTGCCTGAAGCATTACATGCTGCTTCTCTATACAGCCGGGCACAGCAGAGCATGACTCCTGCTACGAGTACTTTTGGGCAGGAGAGGCAAAGCTGGTGTCTCTGCGTTGCATTTCTCTCTTCACACTTATCTACTTACACATCTCAATCTGCAGTTAGTCTGTGGCTGTCATACAGATATACTGTAGGAGACCCGCGGACTGCAGTCAAACTACACGCAGTGTTGTTTACATGGTGATGTATTTCCCAAGTAACGTGGTATTAGGAACGGAAACCATTATACTGCATACTTAAGGACCAGCGATGCTGACTCCATAAATAAATAATTGTGCAGCCAAATTGCTTGGTCACTATGTATATATTATACTGAATATTTTTATAGATATAATTAATAAATAATGAGATTATTAACTGCAGATTATCATTCCTGTACTTGCTGTGTCTATCTCATTCTAAAAAGCAAATAAAAAAAACATAACAAAAAATGAAAATATAAAAATAAAATGCTAACTAATTTTAAATTTGAAGGGCCATCTTTTCTTTAGAAATAAGAATCTGAACCACACTGTGGATTCAAATGGTAGTAAAACAGTTTGTCTTTTAAATTTTGTCTATTTTTATCATAGAATATTAGATCTCTTGCTCTAATACTGTGGACGACAGAATGCTGAATAGACGTGTTGAAGATTAAATGATGTCTGAAAAATTTCCAGGACATCTGTTACATGATTTAGGTACGCTAATTCCTAGGAGTTATAGTGTACAGTAAATTTTTTAAACACATTGAAAATGTGGCTGTTCTTGGCTTCTTATACATAAAGAAATAAAAGTAAGTTACATAGCACTGAAAGTAATTTTTTTTTCTACAGCGTGTCATTTTATACCCTCAATACCATCGTCAGCCCGAGGTACTTCATGTGTTTCAGAGACTTAGATGATACCAGTAGTTGTTCACCTCCAATCCTAAAAGGAGCCAAAACTCACTCCCGTCATTCCAGTGAAGGCTGGTACCTTCAAGAAGCTCCAGAAGATAGATAGCACCAGCTGTTTTGTTACGCCAATAGGATTGCATCACACAATGATGATTAATTAGAATACAGAAAATCAATGAGACATATTTCTATCAGCTTTCTTGGCTCAGCGTGCTTACTGACTAACATAAATGAGTGTACTCATGGTGAGTTTGATTAGCGTTGGGCAAAGTGCTCGTTATAAATGTCTTTGAAAAACTTTGTTTTGGTTTTTCATTTGGAAAGGGTACACAAATGGCATTTATCTCTTTTTAAATGTATTTGTGATTTGTAAGAACTCAAACATTTAATTGGACCATAATTCAGTGTAATTGTTTGTGAGTTGTTTTCATCACCTAACTCTTCAGTTGTTATTTGTTCATTGTTTGTGTTGTACAATGATTCATTGGACATCTTAGCATAACATTAATCTTGACATTTTTTTAGTGTTTATAAAAAATTGCTGTCTTCTTCATGATGCCACTTGATGTAACAGAAACTGGCAGCGTGGAATGTACAGTTTGCTTTGTTTCACTTCTGTAAAAGGTACAGAGCTAACTCTAACTAAACAAAATCTCTTTTTTATCAATGTAACTTTGTCCACCTATTCCAGTAGTGGCATGATCTACAGTGTTTTTCTTACATGATGTATCAAATAGTGACAAAAAAGAGTATTACTAGGAAATAGATCTTTTTCTTAACATGGGGATAGAGTTATAGACTAGAAAGAATTGAAGTTATCAACATTTAAAAAAAGGATAAAGGACTTAGGTAATTACATACTTGCTAGCCTGATACTGATCCTGGGCAAAATAATGGAGCAGCTGACAAGGGGTTCAATTAATAAAAAATTAACAAACGGTAAAAAAATTAACACCAATCAACATTGAAAAAAGGTCGTCAAGCTAACTTCGTATCTTGACTAATAAGATTTAAAAGTCTGGCTGATGAAGGAAATGGCAGCACTGCAATAGACTGCAATTAAACATTTTACTTTGTAACATACATTTAAAATATGAATAAAAAAATAGAAAATTGATTACCTCTCAGGTTTCATAAAGTGAGTGTGGAAGAAGACTCATCCATAGTGGGTGCACATTTCATTTGGTCCCATTGAGCCATTATCAGTGACCTAGGCCAATGATCTAAGTCTATAATTCTATGATGATTAAGAGTAGATTTTGAATTCTGATAGCAGAGATTTCAGCGAAATGATAAATAACGAAGAGACAGGTCACTTCTACAGAGATACTTGCATCAGTGGGTGAGCAAACACATTTTAATATAGCCAAATGTAAAGTCACTTGTTAGATGGTTGTTAGCCATTGCTACAGGATAAGTAAATTTGTCCCTGAGAAAATTAAATCTAAAAAGGAATTAAAGATCATTTCAAATTGTCAGATAAACATGAACTTCCAGTAAACAAATGGTTTAATATAAACTTTGGATTTACAAAGAAGGGCTTATTGAGAAGAAAGAGACACATGATACTGCCTCCAGCTTCTATTAACAAGAACATTTCTAGAATTCTGGTTTCCAATCTTCAATCAACAGCTGAAAAAATACTGAAAAACTGAGACAGCCCAGAGAAGAGCCTTGACAATAAATGGAAGGATTAAATACAGTGAAGAACACAGGTTCCATATGTTTAAATTATTATGAAAAAAAAATGAACAGTTGCATGAACACAGTCTCAAAGAACTGAAGTGGAAATGTGGAACTTGAAAATAAACGACTTTAACACTCTATGTCTACTCGGTAACTGGAAGACCAAATCTGATTCATGGAATACTTCCACCTTTTCTCTGGAGAAGGAGAAAATAGCAATGCCAGCAGTAAATTTAATCCATAGACCTAAACGTGTTTTCCTGAATCTGCAAAAATCGTGTTAGGCATCTGCTGTTGTGGCTGTCTCCCACAAAAGAGAAAAAAGAGGATGGTATGGGAGGAGAGGGCAGTTGTGCACACATCAGTTTATTGGGACATATCCTCTCTTTCCATTGACAGCATGTGAGAACTCAGTAAGTGCCAGATACCAAAGCAAAAGACAACCTATGTTCTTCTCAGGACAAGAGAAGCACAAATCAGACAAGCCTGACCTGTAAGGATCACATGGGCAAATGTTTCCCAGGATACCATGTCCAGGGCGATCGCTGAGATTTTTCTAAAATTAAGTCTCTAGATTGATTCCTCTAAAAGATTGACATTGATTGATCTGTGACACAGATTACATTCCCGACCAAGGTAATCAACTGCTTACTGCACTGTGGTTGCACGTCATTAGTTAATGATAGCCACCATTGCTATGATCTATCTCATGCAAATTCTGGAGACATGAGGCATTTCTCTTGCTGGATACGATTATCTTTCTTTCATTGCCAAGCTTATAAGTGACTCTCCTGTGTCCAATTAAGTTCTCATTTACTTCTCTTTAGTTCCTTTGACACCTTTTTCATAGAGAGTTAGGTGTTTCTCACTGAGATTGCTAATATAACAAATGGAGACCTAATCAAACTCTGAGTAACAGGCTTCTTTTAAATCTACAACACTGTTGCCCTAAGGTAGTTCAAGAAACTACACTTTTATCAAAAAGCCACATTGAAGGCTGCAGGGTCATCATTATCTTTTCAGGCCTGAACACTAGTCTCTACCTTTACTTCCTTTTCTGGGTGACAGTTCTGAAGGGCTGACATTAATCACCAACAATCTCATGATGGCATGTAATTGCATATATCAAAAAATATTCATCCTGGGGGCAGCTGTCAGTGCTAGAACACTAGATAGCAATCCAATTAAATCCTAGCATGGAGATAATTGTTTGTCACTCAGTCCAAGGAAGAGAATGACATTAATGCTATGTCCCACAAATGACCTTTATGTCACCTGGTCTCCATCAACTAATTATAAGGGATCTGAGCATATCCCATGTCAATCGCATAGATTCAATATACTGATCTAAACACAGAGCCTCATGTAAAAGTAAGAATGAAAACTTTTTTTCCCAAACTTCGATTTTCTGGATGATTCTGCTGATATTAGCAATGAATAACAAAAGTACATTATGCTGATTTAATTCCAGCAACATAGACAGAAGCAGTTGAAAATGACGACAGAAACGTGGATCATTATGTGAAGAAAAGGGACTTAAGGAAGAAAAAGAGAGAAAACATATGAAAATTTGCAAGGTCTGGTACGAGTTCCTGACCCTTTTTCTCCAGCAATTCAGATACAAATGTGTGTTATACATAGAATGGGAAAAAAACTGCAGGCATATATCTGTGAGTCTGGGACAGCAGGGTTCCTCTTTCAGCTCAAATGGCATAGTGATCACAAGAGAATGGAGAAGTCACAAAATCTGTTCCTGTCTTCCTCTGTATAAATTCATTTGAACACCAGCTTATATGTCTGTTTATTTAATTAGTAAAGGGCCTGACATCCATGATTGGTGCATGTGGAAACGAAGCTCCACCTTTGTGTGCATGGAAGAAGTAATTTACATGACATTGTCTTAGTGCTGTAACAAGATAGTTTTCAACATCCTTGTGCTATAATTATAGGTTCTTTAATTAGCAAAGAATACGGCAATTAGTGTCTTTGCACATTCCAGACATCATTACTGCTACATTACCCATGCACTTCACTTGCTTCGATGGTTTTGAATTAAGTATAGATCACATTCAAGGTTCCTCCTTTAACTTTTTAAATTCTCCATTATCTAGATTAATATTATGACCTAGATGATATCAGTCTCATCTTTCCCTCCAGATCACGTTCTCTAGTCTGCTACTGTAGGTCTTCTTACGTTTTGTTTTGATTAATATATTGTCTCTTTTTACCAACAAACTTTTTTAATTTTTTTATCCAAACACATTTATGATTTGTCCCAAATTATTTTAAATTTACTATTAAAATGCAGTTGTTTATGACTGCTTCTAGCTCTGCAGTTTAATTTAGACTTTCAATATTTTTTGTTGAACTTCAGAGTTGCTTTTAGTTTTTATGAAGAAGAGAAAAATCTCTTTTCAGTAATTTGCAGTATGATGCTTGTTTTTTGTATTCCTCTACCAAAGATTACATCTTCAGCTTCCAGCAAGCTGCTTAGCTGCACAATCCTTATATGCAATTTTTCATAGGCTTTATATTTAAAAGCTGTGTCATCATGTCTTCATAATGTAAGGATCAGAGCTGACACAAGACTAGCTGACTCATTCTAAAGAAGGCCTGATCCAAAGCCACTGAGGGTGAAAGGGTTCTTGCATTTTTCTGCCATTGACTTGGGAGGGATGAGGATGACCCCAGAATGCAAAACGTTTTTTGGCTTGTCCAATGACACAGGCCTGCAGTTGCCATTTGGAATAGCACTCACCTGACCAAAAAGCATACGATACACACATTTACATTTGATTTTGTCACTCAAGGGTTTTCTTTTTGAAAAGAGAGATATAGGAATTTTTGGAGTGCTATTACAAACATCTATTTTTGGGGAAGGATGATTTGCACTCTAAGAGCATCTGTTTCCCTCCATTTACTTTAAGTGGAGCTTAGGATGTACTTATTTAAACCCATGCCTAATCTGGCCAGATAAAATGCATTCAGTGCACTCTTATTTCAAGATCTCATAGCTCTCCTGGCCCAAGTGTCCAACACTGTTGTTAAATGCATTTTATTGCAGGAATTATTCCCATGAATAATTTGAAGATCCAGATCATTTGAAGATTATTCCCACCATGCAGAAAAGATCACATGCTAAAGACAAATTATTACACATGTATACACGAAGAACCAAATGATACTGGAAAACATTGTTTTTGAAAGCTGATATTCACAACCTGAAAAATGTTCCTGTTACAAAGTTGAATGTGTGCACATAATTGTACTTATTAACCCTGTTATCTTAAATATTGAACTTGTATTGTGAGAGAAAGCCCTGCTACAATAAATTTATAGACCATATGGACAAGCAGTGGAGGAAAAAAATATTCTTTTCACATAATAGATCAATACAGAAAAAGAAGAAATTCCAGAAGAAAAAGACTTACCAGTGTTACATGGAAAGTCAGAGCCACATTTTGAAACAGGCCTCTAAGAGTTTGCCCCTGGGGCTTTAAGTATACCAGTCACCCCCTTTTGCAGCCTGCTTCAAGAAATTAGACCGAAATTAAATTTATTCCTTTTAACTTGATGCTGAAACACTATTGGAGAGCATCTGTCATTTTAAACCACTATTTATTTTGTGCTAATGAAAGAAGACACACAGATCACTATTATAAAACAAATCCTTGACAGTATCAGCAATATCCATCTTGTTGCAGCAGTATTTTGTAGCACAGCTATTCATTTTTTCCCCTTCATTAAAACATTTTATCGTGTTAATCATCATTGTGACAATTTTAATACTGGAATGCATTTTACTACCTGCAAAATTAAATCCTTTAAGGATTGCCTTCCTCAGCCATTACTTCTCCAGAGGTTGCTCAAATACAACTACATTCAGAATAACTTAAAAAAAAAAAAAGTTTTCTGTTCACTGATACTAAAAATTCAAATTAGTAAATAAAACATAACCTTTCAGTAACTCTGCTACAATAAACTAATCAATAGATGTTTTCTCAAGACCTAAAGTCAGAGAGACTCTGTGAGACTTATTCAGTGAAATTCGCTGTAATAAAGCAACATTTTTCCTGATGAGAGTTACATCACTGCTAATATGTAAACCATTTTTTTTTCTCCCATCATTAAAGAGATAACTGCTTAAGGATACGTTCTAGAGTAAAAAAATTTGCATGTTGGCAGTTTGGACAGAGCTTTTAATTGTTGTGGTAAATCTCAGTTTCAATTTAAAACAGCGACTGTTGTCAATTTTTGTCCTTTGCTGCTATGAATCCTTGGACCAGGAAGCAAGGGGAAGCAAGTGTATTCAATGCAGCGAGAGCTTCCTTGGTTTGCAGAATCTGAATAAATAGCTCAGACACACCATTGTCATCATGTTGCAATATGGGGTGTAATTCTCTCTCTGGGTGTATGTGAAGGACCAGGTAGAAGAAAATCAAAAGGAAGACCTATCCCTATGGCCTTTAAAAACACATTATGTCTATATAGTGATGTCATTTTTTTGGTTTGGTTTGGCTTTCCCTATGGTGGAAAAATGCCAAATTTCACAATATAATTTTTGAGTCCCAGTGATGTTCCATATTTTGAAACTATCCTAGTGAAGCCAAGATGTTTTCCTCTTGATTGCCTGGGCAAAAAATCTCCCCAAATAGTCAATGTTATGCTTGTATCAAAATATACTTAATATTTCTTTGGAGGGGTAAACAAAGATCTTTAATAAACAGTAGAAAACATTTTCAGGACATTAAGTCCTGAAGCATTATCTCACAATAATGCTTTTAAGACGGATGTACTTAATGTCCAAGTGAAATAGAAAAAAAAAGAAAAGAAACAAAATAAGAAGCATGTGGGAAAGGAGAAAATGGAAATTTAAGAGTGAGTAACTGGGAGAAGCTAAGGTGTGCAGTTTAGTTGTCATTTTTGATAACTATCTTTAAGTGGGAAAGGGGGTAAATGGTTCTCTATGTCTGCTATGGATAAAAAAAACATTTACAAAATGGGAGATTTCAGTTAAGAAGAGATCTGTTCCCACTACGTAATCATGTTTCTTCAGTGGTGAAGTCTTCACAGCTCTCACGGACAGCAGTTCCTACTAATCAGCTGTAAAACTGGTCTGCCCTATCCTTACCCAAGGACACGTGCTTCAGTCATTCCAAAAAGAGGAATGGTTGCTGTGTTGATATGTAATGGCTTAACTCACACTTGAGCTGCATATCCCAGGGATTTAGCAAAATTTGGGGGGTGGGAGTTTTGGGGACATCTTCTCTGGGACAAAGAACAAGGCATTTAAATGCCTTTATCTGACCTGCCCATAGTACGGGCATGCCTCAACAAATAAAAGACAACTCCCTGTTTGCCCTACTCCTAGTGCTTGCTTCCACCCACAATAGCTATTAACAATTTTAATTCGCTGATAAAAATGCCTTTGGAACTAGTTCAGAAGGATGGAGTAGAGAGGCTTATCAGCAAATCTAACCTACCTTTTATAACAAAACTGATCCCTCATTCAAAATCAGAGAGAGGATAGAGGGCAGCAATAACACAGCAATACGTCCCTGGTGGCATAGTCATACAACGGTTGTGAATCTCATTACAACAGATTTATTTCTGCCAGTTCTCGTCTCTTTAGTGCTCTTTTGCTTGTTTCACATCTACTGCATGCATGTAGTGTTTAGAGCAACAAAATGCCGTATATGAGCAGAGGCAGACTAATCCCACCTCAGGTCCAACAATTCCTCAATCTAACTTCAATATTTTTCTGTAAAGTCCTTATGGAGAGTTACTGAATTTCAGTCTACAAGAACTGTTTTTTCCTGCTGAGCGAATAACACATACTGCTACTGAAGCATGAGCCAACAAAAGTCTTTTCTGAATGAATTTATGAATCAAATATATCTACTTGGAAGCTTAAAGATAAAAGAAACTCGAAACTGAAATATGACTTCTAGGCTTTGGAGAGAGAAAAAAAATTACAGTCCTCTGTGACAGTAGCTGATAACAAAAGACAGATCCACACTGCAGTTATTCATTAGAGCTCTCTGGTGTTGTGTGTTCTTTTGCTTTTATAGAGAGCAAGGTTTACTAGTATTAGATGAACGAGACTTGTAACTTTTCTATACAGCGTGCATATTGATTTTTTGTGCTTTGGGTACAGGGATCAAATTACAGTATTGAGTTTTGTACACCGCTTGATGCCATGTTACTCCTCTGCAACCTACCACCTTCTTGGAGTACACAAGTTGCTTCATATGGTGCCCCAGGGGGATCCACTATGTTAACAGGCATGAAAAATTCTGTTGAGACACACAAGCACTTTATTCTTCAGATTTTGTGTCACGTGATCTGTAGATGTTGTAGATGTTGTTGCAGTTTTAATGAATATACAGTAAGATTTTGCGTGTGTTTGTAAATATTACTGTTACATAGATCCCCTCTTCTTAGAGAACATAAACATTCCTTCTCATCCCTTTCATGTGTGTTTGTAAGGACCAGTAATTATGTTGACTGCTTTTCCAGATGGGTAAATTAAGGCATATGCACATCACGGATGCAGTTGAACTTCCAGATTAAGGCATTTAAATGTAGGTGTTGAAATTTGTATGTCTGCATGTGATCTAAGTGTCTAAACTCTAATTACAGTCTATATCCATCTAGCCAGCACAGACAGTTGAGTCTACGAACTGTTCAGATGATCAAATGGAAGCATCCACATTGTCTAATATACTTCCTTAAATTCCACTGTTTTGACTAGATCTCCACCAACTGTAACAGCTTAGATGCATGGTTCACACACAGGCACCTACAAGTAGACACTTACATTTAGAAACTCATCTGTGAGTTGAATCTCACCAAATTAGCATGTCTCACAGGACATATATACATGACATGGGGCAGAGCTGTGCAGAAATACCAGCATTAATTAGCCTAAATAACTCACTAACATAGTGTCGTGGTTTAACCTCAGTCGGCAACTGAGCACCACACAGCTGCTCGCTCACTCCTCCCCCCCCCCGGCTCCCCCTGGTGGGATGGGGGAGAGAATCGGAAGAGTAAGTGAGAAAACTCGTGGGTTGAGATAAAAACAGTTTAATAATTGAAATAAAATAAAATAGTAATAATAATGACAATAATAATAAAAGAATACACAAAGCAAGTGATGCACAATGCAATTGCTCACCACCCACTGACCAATGCCCAGCCAGTCCCCGAGCAGCGGCCCTCCCGGCCAGCTTTCCCCCAGTTCATGTACTGAGCATGACGTCCCATGGTATGGAATGTCCCTTTGGCCAGTTTGGCTGTGCCCCCTCCCAGCTTCTTGTGCACCTCCAGCCTTCTCAGCCGGTAGAGCATGGGAAGCTGAAAAGTCCTTGACTAGTGTAAGCACTGCTCAGCAACAACTAAAACATCGGTGTGTTATCAACATTATTCTTATGCTAAATTCAACACACAGCACCGTACCAGCTACTAGGAAGGAAATTAACTCTAACCCAGCCGAAACCAGGACACATAGCTACTCTAATTCTGCTATTCAGCCCAGCTAATTCATCATGCTAGGTAGACCTCTTCAATGCTACAGCTGGAAAATCTCTTTCTTCAAGGAATATCCCATTCAAAAAATCATCTCCTGGTTTTTAAGACATGTTAAATATCACTGGCATAAAAAGTTTTGAAATTCATGCCTACTGTTTTGCATGTGTGTAACATCTTGGCTGACTTTTCCCAAGGATACTTAGATCATGAAAAGGACTGAAACAGAAACAGGCATAATACGTTATTCGAGGTCAGTTAAAATAAAGAGTGAACTTGCTTTGACATTCCCAAACCATTTTATTCAATCCCCACAGTAATACATAGAAGACAAGCAAAATGCTATATTTGAAATGAAAAAGTCAGGGAAGGGTTATTTTTTTCTCTAGTCTGCAGAATTTTTTCTGCATGCCCCAGGTAAATTTCTATGCATGTTAACAAGGTCCTTATATGATCTCTGAGACTTCTGTAAGACTAATCTCATCCACAGTTAAATATCTTCAAAACACTGAACACCTCAAGTTTTTTTATACCTATAGAGATAAATTTGCATTGGCTAGATTAATTAATCTGAACTTTTTCTGCATCTACATTAAGACCACGTTAATTGTGCACAGAACGACCCCTTCACTGTTTGCTTATAAAAGGAGCCTTAGACATCAAACTCAGATGTATGTATATACAATCAAGACAGGCTTCTGCTCAGATGAATCCCCACCCATCAACATAGCTCTTCCTCCTCCTCATATTTCGCACCTACCTGTAGGCAGAAATCTGGACCAGTGTTAACAAGCAAACTGCAATGATGGGCAATCACTAGGATGCCCCCCAGAGATGACCAACCGCCCCATCATTCTGTGGTCAGGGTACCTCCAAAGCACGGCTGAAGCAGTATCTTCCTTATCTCCAATTACTTGATGTCTACTGCTGCAGTGACAGCTCGGAGCTTCTCTGTCTTATAGCAGCAACAATTACAAGTTGACCTTTGCCGTATTTTCCAGTACTATAATTTGTCCCATGTATCTTAGGCTGAACTTAGAAAACCTCAAGTAGAGGTCACAAGGCAGATGATGGAATCTCAAAATTGGATATATGCCTCTCAAGTTGTAGACCAGGTCAGTGCTAGTTCTCTGTTTCTGATTTATTAATTCCTTTAAATAATTAGCAGACATGCCACTCAATTATCCTTGATTTTCACATCCCATTTAAAGGTCACTAGGTTTTAGAGCCATCCTTAATTTGGCATAGAAATTATCTGTCCTTCCCAGCTCTGTCTTTACATCCCTGCAATCTGAAAAGCACAAAATTAACTTTGACAATGTTAACTCTTTATTACAGAGGAAGGTGGCTGTGTGCATCTTTCTCTGCTTTCATGCATGGCAAAAGACATTGTTCAATTATTTAAATTCCAAGAAATTTGCATTTCCTCAGCTGTTTTAAATAAACTATGCCTCCTCCATTCTCTTCTCTTCTCTTCTCTTCTCTTCTCTTCTCTTCTCTTCTCTTCTCTTCTCTTCTCTTCTCTTCTCTTCTCTTCTCTTCTCTTCTCTTCTCTTCTCTTCTTTCCTCTCCTCTCCTCTCCTCTTCTCTTCTTCTTGTATATCATATTTCAATATTTATACTTATTGAATGTATCTGGACAAAAGTGACATCAGAAATTGTAATACAGTGAAAAATCCTGCTATCCTGGATTCTCTCCTCCTTTATCTTTGTGACAGTTATTTGACAATAGGAGCTAACCTGATAGTTTTCTTTATGATGTCCTTTGGGTCACAGAGAAATGCGATTTCTCACAGACCAACTGAGCTTTCAATATGCAGAATAAAAAGCTGTATAACCTTAGCTATGCTGCATGACTGATTGTTGTCCTTTCTTCTTTCCTCTAGGTAAACCCAAATTAAATTGCCTTCAGTAAAAACATATGAAATATAATTAACCTTAGTGACCCTGTTATCCTCAATGTCCTTTAATCCACCTAGTACAAAGTGGAGAGAAACATTTTTTCTTTATAATGACTAAAAATTCTATAACAAAATATGGAGTTGTCCAAGTGTTACTGTATCACAGGTAACGATACTGAACTGTTGTCAAACCTGTGGCAGTGGTATGGTGTGTGTCACAAGCTTTTGTGACATTGGGTTGTTAGTTCAGTCAGCATCACTTCGTGAATTGCTTTTGTAGCTTGAAACAACCTGGATTAGTTTGAGTTGTAACTCTGTCACAGACTGGGTTGGAGATTCTGTGCACATCACTTCTCTCCTACGTTTGTTACCCTACCTGTCAGCTGGGATGATAATTCTTGCCTGCCTTACTGGAGTGCAGTGAAGATTAGGTAGCAATTTTATATATAAATTATCGCATCATTTTTTGAGATTACAGGTAGGTACAAAACACCTAGATGCCAATGGCATCTCTAGAAATGGATCATACCAGTCCTTACCGCTATGTTCAGAAGAAGATAATGACTTATTTGCAGAGTAATACCAGGCTAAAGAGAGCTGTGCGGTTGGTTGCTATCTGTTAGAAAGAAGGATGAAGCAACTAATTTGGAAATTGTTGGTCTCTGTTTAAAAGCTGAGGTACCAGTTATTACCATATTTCCTTCTTCCTTTTTGTACCTTCCCTAAAACGTAAGGAAGTAAATCCTCCATCCTCATTCTTAGCCCACCAACTCAATACAGAGAAGTTGCTTTTGGACTAGGAAAAACAGCTGACGATCCTTGTCCTTTTGGGTTGTTGTTATCATGTTTTTAATTATTATTATGGCAAACAGTTTCTTAATATTCTGAATTCATTCATGTCTCCAGACAACAGCTGTGAGAGTATGCTCTGTATTTACACCACACTTACTGTGTGAATTTCCATAGGACTCAAGTTCAATCAAATACCCGAGTAACACTAAATGAGGATGATTGCAAGGAGCCAGAGGTAAGTCTAGACATCTAAGGAGATCATAATATCAACACCAGATACCATAAAAGTCCCTGGTCTTACTGCAACTGAAGGCTAATTGCTATTATGCATAACTTTCATGCATTAAAGCAAAGAAAAGCTTTCCCAAACTCTTTTGATCACCACATTGTCATGAGCTCACCACAGAGTTATCTTTGCAGGTCACTTTGAATCTTGAATTAGTAAAATTCATTCATTTGCTTACCTGTTCTTTCATATCTGTTGGCTTTTTCTTTTGTCTTTTCTATTGCCATTGAAAAGATAAAAAGAGAAAATAATATCTAAAGGACAATTCAATGCTTAACTGGCCTGTGGACATCTTCTTTAATGATATTAAGGGTACACCAAAATAATTAGATTCTTCAGTTGCTGGAAAGGATAAGGGAAAAAGAAACTAAAGGTAAGTCAGTCCTGTGTTTCCTGCAGAGAATGCCATTCTTGTATAAATCAATAAGAAATAATTTCCAACTGCATGTTTCCAAAATTATTTATTTTTTACTCTCTACCTAAAAAGATATACAAGGAATTCAAGCAACTGCTGTGCCCATACAACTCAGGTAGTTATCATTCAGAAACACAAAGCCCATTAAATCCTCACGCTGCCAGGCACTACGTAAATAAGTAGACGTAGAAAGCACATTGCAGAAAACACAGATGAAAGAAGAAACAGATACAATCTCTACGCCTCCTTTATGTGGATAAGCCAAAAATCTCAGCATATTCTCTGATGCAGCTCTATGCATTCATGTTTATTCTCTGCAGGATATATATAGGGGTCCACACTGTCCTACAGGGAGCCCAAGATGAGCACCTTTCAGATCCTATCCATCCTTTCAACAGACAATATGAGAGCCCTTCTAGGAAGGATATGGTGGTCCATTGACAAAAAAAAAAAGAAAAAAAAAAGCCCAAACCACAACAGCATGTTGCTGCTTGGTTGCAGGACCTGAGTTTTCTGAGTTTCAGAACTGCGCCTGTTTGTGAAGTTTGAACTTGAGCCTGAGCTTGTGGCCTTGCTCAGAACATAAAGCAGATGGAGAAGTAAAGAAACTCATTTGCTCTCTCATGGAGACCAAAGGCAGCAGCAACGTATGGGTCATGCCTCCAAATTTCCCTTTCCTTGTTTCATCTATTGGCAAATGCTGCCTATCTGATATCTCTATCTGTAATTTTTATATTTCATTACCCAAAGTGAAATCACATCTGGGACTCATAGAAAAAAAAAATCAGAACAAGCCTGCCAAACATGTGTGTTTTCAATCCAGGCTAGAAGAAAGGAATCACTGTGACAGCTAAAGGCAGCAAATATCTGTACACAGCACTGCTTTCATCATGCTCTGTCTGTGAGAACTTGTTTGGATTTCTTTTCATGTTCTGCTATGAATAAATGCTATGTGTTGACTATTAAATGTACTGGGCTTGATTTTGAGACTCTCCTTGAGCAAGATGAGAAGGGACTTCACTGAAGTTGGTAGACATAATCTAGTAATTTCATACAAGAATCAAATCATGGTCTTTTCTATGCATGTATTAATGAACACTTTTAAATATCAGTAAGGGTTTTTTGTTTTGTTTTGTTTTCTTTTAAGAGAAACCTATATAATAAATACCAAGCAACTGGAAAACTTTGAAATGCAACTGTAAAGCAAACAAAATACATACTGATGAACTCAAAAGGAAAAATAAAACTTATGGAGGGGTGAGCAAGCAAGAATTGCTCTTTCAAAGAAAAAGTACAGTGTAGTACTATACATTAACTCTATTTTGGGGTGTAGTTCAGTATTATAACCCCTCAATTATCTGGAAGAAGGGATTCACTGATACAGATTTCTTTTATAGCATCAAGTCCTAGAACACTATGAACTCATACTGCAGGATGTTTTCTCAGCTGTCTGATTATTCTGTTTTATGAACCACCTTTATTTGAAGACTGCTTTCTGCACTCAGTTTCACTGTGTCTTAGGCTCTGGAGAATTTCCATTACATTGAGCATCCTGGGATTTATTGAGCAGAGAGTCTTGCAGAGGGTACGACTTTGGCTTCTTTTTTAATGCTGGGGCTAGCAAGGTGAAGCCCCGTCTTCCATATAGACTGGGGCTGCATCCACTACTGATTACTCTTATTATTTATGACTTACACGGTGTGACTTAGCAGCTTTAGCCTCATTATGTTTAGCACAGCACACACAGGGAGAATAAAACAACAATCTGCTCTTTGAGTCACAGTTCTTGCAAAGACCTATCAGTCCCAAAGGCAGGCTTCACTGAGACATCCCCACCCTCAGAAAGAGTGAAGCAGTGATAGTAATTTCTCTAAACTGATGGGGGATTAGTTTAGTAAATGTTTATTTTGTCTGTCCCTCAAATACTACTTTTTTTCCCTTGGCTTACCTTAAGGAAAACATGCCATTTGCATCAATAAGATGGATCTCACAGTCTTCTGAATATTAGCTCAATAACATATGCATCACATGTTCTGCTAATTACTTCTGTCCATGCAGTAAAATCTTCAGGGCAAACACAGTCTTGTATAATGTGCATATCTAGTAGAAATGGTTCTCAGTTAAAATTGGACCTACTCAGCAGCATAGGTAACATAATCTAAGTAATAATAATAATAGCAATAATAATGACAATAATAATAATAATAATAATAATAATAATAATAATAATATAGTTTTATAGGTTTACAACAAAGCAGAAGGTGACAGAAAGTGAGGATCTGAGAATCCACTAAGTACATAATCAAAATCAGTAGCAATTCCAGCAGACTTCTGTGGTTTTCAGATCAACCTGTAGGTACAGGCCCTATATTTAGTTTTCAGCAGTCTCTGACACAGAAGATGTAAAATTGAGGGATTAGATCCTCTGGTGCTGGATATGTAGATTCAATTTTCCCCAGATTAAAGCAGGCTGCCAACAAGTAATAATTAAAAAAAAAAGTTCAGGAATTACTTCAGATTAGTTTCAATTAAAAGTCTCATTTAAAAATATTTATGTTTCTTGAAGAAATGGCTTCTTTTCAAATTATGAGGAACATTTGATTTAAAACTTCCTTGTGACATACAGTTTTATTTTGTTTGTTTCTTTTCTATTTTCTAACCACCAACAATGTATGATCAGTGGAAATGAGAAGATACTCCAGTAACATCAATAAAAATGCTGGCAAATAAAAGAAGTCAACCAGTTAATTGCAAATGATAACAAGTCAAAAAAGTCCTTTAACTTTTCTATTCAGGCTTGAAACATTACAGTTTGTCTGTTGTTCTGAGGGGTTTTTCTCCTGATTTTCCTCCTTCCACCTGCTCTAAAATATAAACAAACCAAAACAAGGATGCTCTTTTGGTATAAGTATTTACTACCATGTGAAAATTGCGCTTCACTGTATCACAAGTGTGGCATCATTTATTCAGAAATGCTTTGAAAAATTGCATTCTCCAGATTTTCTGCATAAATAAGAAGGATCTGCTTGTTTTATAACTGAACTGAGTCCTGTGAAGCACAAGCCATGCTCCCAAACTATCAATTCAAGGGATTCATTTAGAGCCAAGAAGCTTTAAAGCTGTCTTGTTGACAGGAAGCATATTTTATAGTCTTTGACTTCTCCCATTGTGTAGGAAGCAATTCTACACTAGTAGTTTAACCTTCATCTACAAAGAGCAATTGTTCTTCCCATGAAGCCTGTACTGTTTTCACTTCAGGAATACATCAAAGAAATTATTAATGGTAGAAGTTACAAAAAGAACGGTATTCTTCTAGCAAAAACTGTCAGTTAAATGCAGACAAATATTTGTTTTAAAAGTATAAAATTGCTAACATCTGGCAGGTTTTTTTGGTTTTCTTTTTTGTTATTTATTATTCTGTTTCCTGCTTCTCTTTTCTGACATCCAAATACTTGGTAAATCTCTTCAGATCTAACTGGCCAGACCTAGATGACAACATTCAGCTGAAAACCATACATCAAATCTGTGTTTTTGAAATATTTCTGAAAGACAATCATTAATATTGTATTTCAAGACCTGCTTATTAGTGGTAGAAGGTGGTAGAAGGAATAAATATCAAGTTCGACAAGATTAATTGGGTCATTCATTAAGAAATTGCAAGACCAATGTAGAAACTGTGTTGGGAAATGTTCCAAATCCTAGGCTTCTTTATTCAAGGAGAATATATTTCTCAAGGAGATTTCACATGAAATTATATTTTCTCTCCCTCTGCTGTCCTGAACGAGGGTGTCTTTCCAGGGCACAGCTAGTTTGTGTGAATTAGGTCACTATTTTGGCAACTCCTGTTGCTTTGAATCCTTTTGTCACCTAGAGCCTTGGTCTACATATTCCTAGGCAGGTTCCCCCATCATTGAACTGGTATGCAAAAAGTGGACAATGTTTTTACCATGTCCTCCTCCAACCACTTTATAAGCAGACCTGTTGTCTCACTCCAAAAAAGGATGAGTTAGGTGTTTAATAGAGATGAGAGTTTAAGCCTGTGACTCTTATTTTCACACAGGCCTCCTACTCCTTGTTGCAAGTCAACAAACAATGCAATGATAGAAACAAGATTTAAAACATACTCTCCTCCCGACCATTTCCCATAGGGTACCTTCGGCAGCTCTCTGCTCTGTGTGTACATGCTGTAAACTCTCCTGAAAGCCTTAATTCTCCTCAAGCAATGTGCAGTTAACCTAGGCACTAACTCAGCAGTATAAATTACGGTCCCAGAGCTGAACTACAACTGTGCATGTGTCTGCGCCTTAGCAACTTTGTGAACACGGACTGACGTGCTTAGGATAAAGCTATGCTAAGAAACATTAAATTTTGGAAAGACCTGCCTACAAGTTGAGGCATGCCAATATGAAAGCATGAGAGGAATATCCACAGAGTATTAAACTGAAATATATAGGCAACAGTAGACAGGTATTCAATTTAGGCTGTTAAGCATTTATACTTGGTAATTAAGCACACAGAGGGAAAGATTCAGCTTCATTTAGATCTAATTTTATCCTCTTGAGAACCTGACTGATACTAAAAAATATGCTTTTGTGAGTCCGGTCACACTTATAAGATAGGGGCTAATATTCTCTGGCCTATTTATATCTCAGCCATTGAGCTTTCCTGCATAGGTATTGATGTCGTTGGAAGTGCACAGTTCTTGATCAAGCTCTGGCCCTGTGCAGCCTGATTGTATTTCTGTTTGTGCTATGTGTAATTGTACAAGCAAGCAATGCAGCCCAAGAGCATCTATAGAGCGAACCTTAATATTGAGGATCCAGACAAGCATTTCAGGAATGTCCTTTGGAATAACTGTAACCTGATGCCATGGACAAAATGCCCACTATTTGATGGACCATGTCAGGTACACTTCTGGAGCGGCTCTTTGGTTTATTTTCATCTGATAGAAAGCTCATCTGTTGTGCGCTCTGACAATCCAACATAGGATTAAGAAGGAATGATTGGGAGTCACTTCAGAAGCTCAATCCTGATCCAAACTAAAATGGTAGCAGGCACATCAACTGCATGACTGATTTTTCTTGAACCATGTGCTATAAATGAGGAAATATAAATTGAGATGCAATACATAATTGTCCTTCGCGGAACACAGCGGATGTCAATGACTGCCCCACAGCTGGCTTTGGGTCTTAACCAAAAGGTAGATAGAAGTAGCTGTACCCTCAGTAGCCTAGATGATTTGAAGACCTGGGCTAGGGGCTGGAAGGACTCTAGCTCTATAAAGTAAGTGAATTACAAGACAAGTTTGGGTACAACCATAAACCAAATATCCAAAGCAGATGTAACATAGGTAAGGGGAATTCAGTCTTAGAATCCACCCATAATTGAAAAACTTTAATTGCTAGAAAGATGTGATGACCAGGCAGCTCATCACCCTCGATGTCTGAGGACTTGGAAATGAGCATCTGAGTCAGTCAGAGAGATTTGTTCTTCCTGCTCCTTCTGCTGCTTCACATGGGAGTTCCTGGGCCATTAAGTCCAACCCCTTGTTGCAGTATCCCACCATAAAATCCATTCAGAAATTTACTGAGATCTGTGTTAAAAATAATTAAGTGGTACTCTCCTCTCCCACCCTCCCCAGTTCACATGGGAACATTCTCCCAGAACCTCAATATTCTGGTAGTCAGGAATATTTTTACAAGACCCAGCCTAAATATATTCTAGGTCAATTAATTTCTCTCAAGATAAACTACCCTCTGCCAATCTCTTGAAAGAAAGAAATGAGTCATATAAGCTTATCAATGACTCTGTTCTTTAACTCTTTTGGAGTAAAGTAAGAAGGCTGAAAGCACTGTTTCATTATTATTATTTCCCAGAGGCAGTGGTCACTCTGAAAAGTCTGGGAAGCTCTGCTCTGGAATTCTTATAGCATGTTTTCTCACTTCTGTTCCTCTTTCACCCATACCCACAAGAGTCACAAAGCAATTTTGCTATGCCTAGCAAACCTAGTTCATTCACCTATGTGATTTGCAGGAACAACATGCATTTAAAAAAAAAAAAAAAAAAGTTTTTTTATTGAAAAATAATGCACAAAGGAATTACGCTATTTCAGAGGAGATAATTCACTTGTCATCTAGATGACATTAGTAGAAATCTCTAAGGCAAGATAAATTTAATTAATTCAAATTAAAAGCAGTTTAAAATATGGTAACGTGTTTTGGTTTAAAAAAAGCTTAGAATCATTTCTGTCTTCATGGGGTCACTTTGAGGGCTGTAGATACTAGAGTAGGTGTGAAAACTAAGAATTGGGAATGTAAGAAATGTAAGCACATGTACTGGGAATCCACAAAATAAAAAGGTCTGATTTGAAATGTCTGAAATTTTGAAATTAGACTTTGATTATATTAAAGTAAGGCAATGGCTAAACAGAACCAGTACAAATCCAAGAAGACCACAGTATACAAATAAAAGGTAAATTAACACAGCCGAAGATAATCTGTCTATATATATATCTCAAAACAAATAAAGGACAGCAAGAACAGATAAGAGATTGCTTTTAGCAGAGGATTTTGTCAATTACAGAACTAACCAACCATGGCTGAATAACATCCATGTTTGGATGAAGGATCACTATCATAAATCAAGCACTGCAGAGGAGCCACAAATAGCTGTGTGCTCAATTCATCAGTTATTTTACATGAGCTGAGCTCATCCCTCCATTCTCCTCGTAGACCCCAGACAAATTCACTGTTTATGAGGCACAAGTGTTGCGCTGCAGTTTTCTCCTTGTGTAGGAGCAGGGTCCCACCCCACTATTTGTACCTAACACACTCTTTTCGGAAGGAATTAGCTGATGAAATGAGTACATTAAAGTAGTCCTATTTATGTGATTATTCCCTGCTTGCTTGGTTTGTGTGTTTCCAGGTAAATATAAATTATAAGTTGCAGGTAAAGACTTTCCACCGTGTATGTGTGGGTACTTTCTGCTAAGCCACTTTCCTTCAAATACAAGTCACTGAAGGCATTATCTTCCTAGGTGTGGGGTTTTAGGTACTTAATCAAAAGTTATGGAGACCCTCTTAGGCGAAAGGATGTTCCCTGCAGACTCATTATCGGGGCTGTGAAGCTCTGGAATTACGAGAGAGTTCTGAGACCTGTGGTGCTTCTTATTTAACATCTCCCTCTCTGAACCTGATGAAAACATGTGAAATGCATTAACCCATTTTTCACAAAAATATCTGAACATGAACATATTTCACTTATTATGAAACAGCAGAGGCACAGGTCTTCAGGAGACCAATGAATACCTGTGTGCAAAACCTTGCCTTAATTTTCTTAGTTTTCAAGAGAGTGCTTTTGGTCCTGTTAATATGAGCCAAAGATGGTGCCACCAGTGCCCATTCTCCTTCTGCACTGTTTTGTCTGCTGGCTGCTCTGCATTTCAAACACTAAATCATTCACCTTCGTGTGAGACCACATGCCCTAGCCATGCCACAATCAATATTCATAATGTTTAGGATAAAACCATGCTAAGAAATAGTAGATTTTGGAAAGACCTGCCTACAAGCTGACGTATGACAATATAAAAGTATGAGAGGAATATTCACAGAGTATTAAAATGAAATATATGGGCAACAGTAGACAAGTATTTAATTTAGGCTGCAAAGCATTTATACTTGGTAATTAAGCACACAGAGGGAAAGATTCAGCTTCATTTAGATCCAATTGTATCCACTAGGGAACCTGACTGATACTAAAAAATATGCTTTTGTGAGCCTGGTCAAACTTATAAGATAGGGGCTAATGCTGATGATCCAAAGTTAGTCTAACAGATTGAAATAACTTTAGTCAATTATGAGTTTAAAATCCCTACAGAAAAGTTCTAAATGTATTACTCTATGCTTTCCCAGGGAATCCTGGGATGTATTGCTTCATTAATTTTACTTACTTGTAAAAGGATCCTTTCTCTGATAGTTCTATTAAATGACCTGTCAGAGGGAGTAATGGGATGGGTAGTTAGTGATTAGTTTGCTCAACTTGCAGTGTGACCTAAACTGTGGTTTGAGTTTTAATTGCATCACCACACAAAGACTTAAAATTCAAGTTATTATGCACTTTTTCAGATAAATGGTAGAGGGGGTAAAACCACATGTATAGATATAACTAAAACTGATCTGTGGACATACCCTTTGAAGGGTTTGGATGAGAGACATTGCCACACAAACAATAGTTCCAGAAATACGCAGGGGTTGCTCATATTTTATTTCTAGCCTTTTTCAAGGTTAGAGCAGAATGATCTATTTCTAAACTCTCAGGACCTCAGCAGACATTGGTGCTCCTGTTGAGACATTCTTGTTATTCCTGTACAGTATCAGGCTCCCATTTTTCATCCCCAAGAAGCAAATGAAAAGACCTCAGAAAGACCACAGAGATACAGATGCACATTAAATGAAGCTGGAATTCATACCTCTATGGAGAGAAAGTCTAACTCACGACACTGTGTGGTATCCACTGCAGTTAACTTTAAGCATCTGGCATGTGGACCTCTATCTCTGAAATACTTGTTTAGGTTATCTTTCTAAACAATGGAATAAAGAATGATTTTTAATACTTTCTTCTCCTTCTAACATAGACAAATAAAACAGGTTATCACACTTTCCTTGCGCTGTCTTTCTGTCATTGGCTGCAAACAGCATCTGGAGAAGTAGCTGAGATATCATTCTGGATGTCTAAAACAGAAAGAAGGTTATCCATTGACGTCTGTTTAAAAAAGGTTAAGGTCTTCCAGAGGAAAATATTACCTGCTGCCACCCCCACCTTTTGCTTTCTCTAAGGACTTTTAGTAACATAAGCAATCACCTTGACTTGTGTCAGAAAGACAAGAGTTAATATCACTTGGAAAAAGAAACGACCTCCTCCCAACTTGACAGCCCTGAACGCGTGGCAAAACGCTGCATCACTGATCTCGACTCTATTGCTGGTAGCAATAGCTTTGCTTCTGTGTCTTGCTATTACCTTGCAGCTGTGTAGCCAGGAAACCCATGAAGATTAATTGAGTCAGTTAAGTACGGTATTAGCCATACCTTTGTTTAATTGACTTAATCCCATTCTCGGTATTGCAAAAAATCGGATGTGTACATTGTATCTACTATGGATGGCATCTTTCCTTCCTGCAGATGCCAGGTACAATTTTTTTTTTTAACTTCATAGAAAATATAAGATTTGATCATTATTTGACCAGTTTCCAATATTTACCATGGATCACCCCACCTTTTCTTATTGTATTGAGAACTAGTTCCAAAACAGGCAATGTGTTTATACATCTGTGTATATACATGCATTTTTATATTTACAATGTTGATAATGATTCATTTTCCTGAAGTCACAAGTGCTCTTGGCAGTGCTCTACTGAGATTCATCACAATATGTCATACACTAAGAAAATGCTCATTAAAACAGCTAGAGAAAATACTAATCTTGACTCCTAGTGGCAAGCATTTTGGAGAGAATATCATTGTTTTGGCCAAAGACAAATCAGTAGTAAAGACACAATCTGTTCGCATCCTGTAATCAAGGCAAAATGAAAATGTTGAAGAACTTTATTCTTCAGTTCTCAATGACATTCGGGAAGATTTAGGCTATATTAATGTTTTCTATGGATTTTAGTTCTATCACCCCTAAACTTGGAAAATGCATTACCTGTAACATTAGTTGGTTTTCCAAACACATGAACTAAGAAATCCAAATTTAGCTTGTGTTAGAGAAAAATATTAATTACAGAGTTGAAGAAAAGGAAAAAATAATCCCTGCTGACTTACTTCCTTACATCATGCCGCTACATTTCTTTTAACTATGTTCACCTTCAATCTGCCAGCCTGTCAAAGCATCTTCCACGTGAGGAAATCGTTATGTGGTTTAACATAGTTTTACTTTTCTTTTTTCCTGAAAAATCTAAGAAGTACAGAGATTTGATAATAATTATCATAGCACTGCTTACGTGCATTACACTGATGTGAGTTATCGCTAGAGTATATTGCAATTATTTCACTAGGATTTGTCCTCCTTTGAGGCACATGTGCACATAGAGGAATACCACAATATGGCATTTCCTTATTCCATATACCATTGAAACTAAAGAAAATCCTGGCTTTATTTAAATGTTGTGGGCAGAAGAGAGCAAAAAAGATGCAATTATGTTAATAATAATAATAACAACAACAACAACAACAATAGCTTGTAACACAATTGTTACAACACATAGTCCTGGCTGGCTGGCAGGACTGTGTTTGAAGCTGTGGAAAGAAACTTGCCAAAACCTTAGGTACCTCTGGAAGAGCCAGTTGCTTTCAAAAAGTAAGGTTTGCAGACTATCAGAAGGATAAAGCAGCCTAAAATTCTCCTTCCACAAAAAAAGAAGAGAATGAAGAGAAGATAGATGTAAGGACTTATCAATTAGAATTTGACATTTTTTAATCTATGTCAAACACTGTCTTCAAAATTGTCTTGAATAATTTGGCTTTACCGGAGCCTCTATAAACAAGTTTCCATAAGAGAAGATGCTCAAAACTGTAGAAATGAAGTTAAACTGACCCAGAAAAAACTTCAGGAGGAAAAAAAAAAAAGTCAGTCTTGACTGTTGATGGATCTCCCTCTTTGTAATTGTTTCTGAGGATCTTATTCATCAGTCTTCTGTGAGAACATTATGGGGAAAATGGAAGGCACTTCATCACCACAGCCTCCATTCTAGTGCAGATGATCCATTTCATGTGCCATAACAGAATCATAAATTGGATTACAGCCTAGGAAAATACAAAAGACTAACCTTCAGTTATCATGATTAGACTGAAAATGAAAAATAGATTTAATTTTTTTAAAAGCACTGGCACTTCATTTGGTTTTGTGAATATTTACCAAAAAACCCTCAACCATAAATACTTGAGATATTTCATATTGTTGTCTCTCCAGGATCTTGTCCTAAAATCCCATTTAGGTCAGAACCACCTGGTCAGCTAAGCCGCTATCTTGCAAGGAACCAAACACTCTGGAAATCACAATGCTACATGCTTAGAATAAGAATAATCTGCAGGAAGTCAAATGAGACTAATAGGTTCAAAGCTTCTCCACAATTTAAAAAAATATTGAATTAGGAGCAGAGTTGTCTGCATGTTGGAAGATCAGACTTCAGAGCAAGGGGAAGGACTTTCTCTTCTCTAAAACCGGTTGTTTCTGATCACTGGTTTTTTGTTAAGTGCGCTGCCAGGTCCCTGTTTATATAAATAGTGCTGTGCTCTTGTGGCCTGTGTAACAGGAGTAGCAGATAAGAGACCCCTGTATTGCACCAAATTTCCCATATGTCTCATTCTGGGCTGGTCCTATGTTACCAGTTGAAGGACTTTTATTATGACCTAATCTTATCATCAAATTTTTCATGTTTTCCATATCCTTTCCTCACAGTTTACCGAGAGATCTATTTGCTGTGAAATTTCATCACTGGTTAATGTTATGAAAGCATTTCTGAAGCTGAAAAAATACCCCAAATTTAGTCCAGTTGTTTGTTTGCTTTTGCAGGTGCAATAACTAGATTAATAATAATTGCTAACTGTCTTTCATGCCCACCTTGTATTGCACACTATTTATCAGATGCTCCCTTTTGTTAATAGTGACCAATAAACTTTCCTAAATTTTTTTTTACTGATGTCAAGCAAAAATAACTCCACTAGAGCCGATGCCTGTACAATGGCAGATGGCGGCAATGAAATGGGAAAAATATCTTCTGCTCTTTGCAGTAATGTTCAATACATGGCAGGTACTTCCGAAATACCCCAAAAGGAGAATCTCTGTTTAGAATAACACCTAAGATGGGCAAAAGCTAAAGAAGGAGATCAAACAGGTGATGTGTGAGGCCATTTTGTGTGAGGTTCTTGTAACCAGTGAGAGAAATGGAACCTTCTGAGAATTTTAATACAGACAAAAGGGAGATTCTGGAGCTGAAGCCAAGACATGGAGAAAGTGTTTGGCAGTGGTGAAAAGGCTAGAAAGAGGAGTGAAACTACTGAAAGACAAAGAAAGCTAGGGAGAAACAATACTGTGTGAAACCCTGAAGATGGTTTATGGAATATAAAATTTCTCTGTGAGCTGAATTCCAGACTTAGCAGATGTGTACTCAGTTCCCCAGATCTCCCATAGAATTTCCTATGTGTAACAGGGTGATTCACATAATCTATCTGTATCTGAATTTTCCATCTGTAAAATGAAAAAGAAGGGATGAGAGCCAAAGAAATTTAGGTCAGATGAAAGGAAAAATTGCATCTTGCAAGTCATATGCAGTAATCTTAGTAATCCTTCTAATCTGCTTAGTGGCTTTAGCTGAAATGCTTTCCTCCGTGTTGCACAACATACTTTAATACAGTTGTGAACAGTTGGAAGGAGGTCAGAGAACAGAAGCAAAAATAATTCTAGAAATCTAGGAAATATCAGCCACAGGAAAGACTGAAAAGAATGTCATTTTTGAATCTTGAGAAAAGAGGGAATACAGAACTCAGGAGACACAAGATAACTGTACAAACGTATAAAGGCATCTGCCAAAAAAAAAAAAAAAAAGTATTCTCCATACTGTAGTGGATAGGGCAAGCAATAATGGTATAATATGAAAAGAAAGGAGATCTAGAAATTAAGATAAAATTTCTACTGATATGGTTACTGAAGCACAAGAAGAGGTTGTATGAGAATGCTGCAAAATCTGCATTGTAGGACACCCTTACCTAACAGTTTGACAGATACTGGAATGACATGATTTGGGAGCTGCCACTGATGTCAGTGTGACCAAAGTTAAATCTTTCTATATCAGAAAATAACGTTGCAGTGATGATTCAAGCATTCGTGATCCAAGTGTTGCATGCCAAGAGGATGTTTGCAATTATATCAGTCAGGAAACATGTCTACTGAAGTTTCAGTAGGCTATAGGAGAAAGGTATCCTTCACTTCATTTCATTTCAATTTAATTTTTAAATGGAAATTAATTTAATTTTGTTATGGAACTACTTCCTCCTTTAATATGTTTTGAATGCATAGCTATTACCGAAGGAGATGCCTCATTAAAATCTGCCTGTTTTGTTTTAGGGTAAAACTCATAAAATTTGCAAGATTTCTTTTAATCAGTTAAGTTGGAAATTAATGCACTACTTTCTTCATCTTGTTATTAAGGGAAGTGGACTATTAATAATGTCTTCACTATTTAAATTTAATCTGGATGTATCTTCAAATACACCATCAGTGTTTTCAATAAAGGAAAGAAAGCAAGCTTTGAATTTCAAAAGTGAATGTTGCAAATAGTAGGTCATTATGGTCAAGACACTTTTTATTTCCTTTGAGAGATTAGTCTACATGACATGCAGATTTTAATTATAAAGCATGAACTGCATAATAGAAAAACAAATTTTGATAAAGTGAATTGCTAATATACTTTTAAATCTCTGTGAAAGGCATAAGGACTCAGCTATATCCTATTTGTACATGTAGGAATAAGAATATCTATGAAAAGAAACGCAAAGTCAACAGGACCTTGAGAAAGTACTGACAGAATAATCTTTCAGAAATAGCTCCTCTTCACTGCGAGGCAGCTCTCTGCTCAGGCTACCTCTGACTTATTTTCTCTATTTTAATGCTGAGAAGTGTTTCTTTTTGTGTAGTCAGCCACTCTCAATGGAGACAGTGAGTGCTCCTTGGGCTGAGGGTGACGTGCCAGTTGCATTCAAGGAGGCACTCTCTTCCTCCCTGAGGGATCCATCATCTGCCGTTGCCTTAGGTATGACTGATATTAGCAGCCACACTTCAGGGTCAGATCTCCTTTATTTCAAAAGTTGTATTATCAAGGAGTTGTATTGCCAAAGTTTTCAGTTTCTCTGTTTCTTTAATTCCATTTAATCTGATTTCAGACTACATATTAGTTGCAATAATCAGGGTATTCAAGACCTAGATAAAGATCCACAACAGTTCTTGTTTCCCTGTCCTCCTCTCCAGCATGGGGACAACAATGGCCTCATAGTGCCTTTTCTCTCAGATCAGAGACTTGCGGAGAAAAATCATCTTAAACATTCCATAACAATGAAAAAGCCAAAGCACAGCTAAAGCTAAGACCTTTTAGCAGTCTCAGAATTTTTTGAAGTTTTGGCTAGAGTTTGTAGCTGTGTCTGTTGTTTGACAAGGAATTAGACATGTCTGGTTCTGATGCCAGGAAGCATGGCTGAGCTGATGCCCATTTGCCTAAACCCTCTTTCCCTCTCCAAAACCAAGAAACCCAAATCCCTTTAGGGTGTCATGTCCATACTGTACACAGGAACTGTGTTCTATCTCAGGCATTTCCAAAAACGTGTTTGTTGTCAGGGGCCAAAATCTTGCCTGTGAGTGTGCCAATAAATAGACTGAATGTTTGTCTGTCACTGCACAAACCCATGCCCAGGCCCCATTTAATTTACTGGCATAACCTAGACTTTCTGTCCCGAGCTTGTCTGTGTTATTCCTTTCTTGAAACCTGCTTTGATTATTTAGATGATGAGCACTTGTGACAGTACTTTGTATTTGTGCCTTGTGCTTCCTTTACACACTGGCATAGTAAATAATAATTTGGAATATAATGATGAGTTACACTGCCCATAACTGGCAAATTATATCCATTCTGATATCTCCATAATGTCCAGCTTTGTCGGTGTTGCAGATCAATTGACCTGACATCTGTTAGAAGCTAGGATTTACATACAGGATAATTGCTTGAGACAAACAGGTAATAAGGCTTTGGTAATACGGAAGGCTGCAGTGAAATGCAGTGAAAGGAACTGAAGATGTGAATAGTCATGGGGATGTCTCTACTGGTCATCAAGAAAACATCTTAGGACTCTTATTAAAAACTGGTTACTCATTTAGTATCCCCAAATATCCATGTTAAAAAACATACTTTGTCCTCTGGGCTATATAATTTTGTATTTCTTTTGTGTTTCTGCTTGTACTTCCTAAGGTGATGTCCATTTGAATATTATACTTCTACAAAATGTCTGACTGTCCAAGACCTGAATATAATCCATAAAACACGTTTCAAAAGGAACTTGTCTGACCACAGAACCTCAGCACTTTACAAGCCATGTCTGCTACCAGTGGCCTTACTGATGGGATTCATCTGTTTTCTTCTGTGCTTTTAATTTTTAACAGATTTGGGGCAGGAATAGATCACTCTTTCTTAGGCAATTCTGGCTTGTTTACACTCAGCTGAAGTATTTGAATTGAGGTACCTTTGAAAGAGAAAATGCTGTTCTCTGAAATAGCCCTTTGGCTTTTTGAGTAAAACACTACTATAGACACATCACAGCTAGGATTACTTCATCAGTCAGAAATATTTTCTTTCATGCATGTGAAGTGTGACCAACAGATTATCCAGGCACTTAGATGTACCTATTCATAGACAAATAAGAGAAAACTGTTAATAGGCCTCTGTATAGAAATTGCTGTTGTTGCAAAACAGAGATTTCAAATGTAAATTTTACTCTACCTCTCAGCAATGTACCGGACCTGAGCAAAATGAAGTCCCATCCATTAAGTTATATGACATTGCACGGAAAAATATGGAATGATTTATTATTTTTCAACCTGTACTTTTCAGCATTACTTGTTTTTCACAACAATAGAAAATCATCCAATTAATGTCAGATGCACTGTACCTAACATAGGAGATAAATTCATTCAATATGTTAAAATGCTGCTTGTCCCAATGTCTAACACAGAACCTCTTCTACAAATTCCCATGTTTGGATGACTGCTATTCCTTTGTGAATCCCCGTGTTCTTCAAAATATGTCTTTTTACTACCTTAGCTGTCTAGACCAGACTAATAGTAACCATTAATTACTGCTATTCAGTGAGTTATCATGCCTCATCTGAGCTATGGTAACCCACTCTGAAGGCGCTCTCGTGTCCTAAACCCAGAAATTATATATATTATCTCATGTATGTCATGGCCTAAGAATACATGTACCCACAATCACTTACTACAGCTCAGCTGATGAATGGTAACTCATTAAATAGCTGTAATTTGGTCATCACTCTAAGCCTACTTTCTGTCTCATTTTTATGTTTGTGAGACAGGAGCATTTTGTGTCTTGTGATTAATAGGATGATGGTTCACCAACACAGGACCTCTCAGGTACACAATAAGATATGTGTTACAAGTTCTATGTTAGAAAGATGAACCTTCCAGAAACCGCAGTGGGATTTTCACTTCCTAAAACTAAAAGCAATTTTACCCTAAATCATTCACCCTTGACCTAAGATGTAGGGACTATGAGAAGGAACTTAGGTGGAGGGAAGAAGGAGTGATGAAGACAAGACACTTCAAAAAGCTCTGAGCCAGTAGGTGACCTTATTATATGATATCCAAAGAAGATGAAAGAATTTGCTGACCTGAAAATGAACATAAAAGAGTGAAGATTAATAATCCACAGTCACACAAAAGCGAAAGAAATGCTTATAATATCTTTAATTTGTAACTATGAATGATACCAAATAAGACTCATTTCTCTTGACAAAGACATGAGTCTGTATTGCTATCACTTATTATTAGCCTCTTTATTTGCTTAGCACTAAGCAATTTGCATTAAGAGCCTATTTTTCCCTCTTCTATTTTGTTTGTTTTTCAAATGAATTTATGTTCACGGTGGGAGGCAGCATGAGAAGCCCTGGATTTAGCCACAGAGAATAGCAAGCAGTCAGCAAATTTCCTTTTTGGTCCCCTGCTGATTTGCTAGAAGAAAAAAGATTGTTTAGTCACCGCGCACGTTCAGTTCTCATCATCTGTGGTCCCAACAGGGGGATCAGTAAAATGTCGGCAGGATTGCTAGTTAGTGCTAAACATGCTGCTGACTTTTTTGGGGGGTTATGGATCTTCAGGTTTAATTCTCAGTTCAAAAGCCCCACTGCTGCCATGCTGTTTGCAGGCTATCTCACTGATTTGTGTCTGGTTGACTTGCTGTCTTCTCCTGGTCCCTTAATATTTCTGTCTCTTGTGAAACTGCCAAGGCAGGGATGACTCTACCTATATGTCTGCAAAGTGCCAAGCTTATTGTAGGATCTCTTCTAAGCAAAAAACCACCAAATCTTCTTCATAAGTCATAGTTACAAATTGCCTTTACCAGAGTAGAATTATAAATAAGAGTTAGCCCCTGCTTAACTACCTTGTTTTTACTGTCACAGTGCTGGATTTGTGTTGCTCGGTCTCAACAGATATGTTTAGCAGGTATTGTTTGTTCACAGTTTCAACAGAAGATGTGTCTATCAGGTGGCTTTGACAGCAGCGATCGCATCTGATTCACTTTACCTCTGTACAGACACCTGCAGAGCCTGAGACACTGAATACTTGCTATATAATACAGATCTATTCAGTGGAGCCATAACTTTTGTAAGTTGATAGTATTCCACAATGCAAAACAACGTCCAACTTTCCTTTAGTGCACTCCAACAAACAATTGATCATTCCTTGCAAATGAGATAGCTCCGATTGGGCAGACAGGTTATGGACATGTCGTGATAGCAAATTAAATGTACCTGGGACTATTCTCTCACAATAAGGCATGCTAATAAATCCTCTTACCCCTCCCAAACTGCACGTCTCCACGCAAGCTACCTATCAGCCAAAACAGCGCCAGAGACAAACAATTTAAGCATACGTGCAGTCAGGTTCCAATGTCAGCAATATTCCCAAGCATTGTTTAATTCATTAGTATAGGTGTTAATAAAGTGTCTACCAGCCATAGGGGACTCCAGAGTTTTGGTAATCAAGTAATTTGCGTAAAATAATACATCCAAATGCTCTTAGGTAGATTTGGGTTCCGAGTTTTCTCAACTTCTAATCAAAGCCTCTGACTACTGAGCTGTTCAACAAATTAAGACTGCCTGTAGTTGTCTTCAAATAGATTACATTCCTAAATTAAGTGTCGTGGATCTCAATTAGAGGGTAACACCTTCCTCCAGCCCAGAAAAAGGCCAGCCTAAGACATACACTCCAGCACTGGTTCAGCCACCTGATTTTAGACACTTTCCTAAAGACTTGGTTTCTGTAGACTCTTTCCATAGTCATAGTGGTCACGCAGCCAGTACAGGACATAAATCTCCACCCAGAAGCATGAAGTCCTATTAACTACTGGGAGAGAGCCCAGGGTGACTAATTTTCTCAGTTAGCATCCCAGTTTAATATTAAAACTTAGATGTAATGATTTTTTAATAGGGCCTGTCACGATAGGACAAGGGGTAATGTTTTTAAACTAAAAGAAGGTAGATTCAGACTAAATATAAGGAAGAAATTTTTTATGCTAGGGTGGTGAAACACTGGAACAGGTTGCCGAGAGAGGTCATAGATGCCCCATCCCTGGAAACATTCCAGCTCAGGCTGGACAGGGCTGTGAGCAACCTGATCTAGTTGAAGATGTCCCTGCCCATGGCAGGGGGGTTGGACTAGATGACCTTTAAAGATCCCTTCCAACCCAAACTATTCTATAATTCTATTATTCCTTCTTTTATGGATCAGTGTCACAGGGAAAAACCTGCTCACTTGTATGAATTCAATCAAATCAGGATCAAAGTCGTTTGTTGATTGATTAACAGGCAATCAGTAAATAATACATCTGGCATCAATATCAGCAATACAGCAGATAAACTACAATCCTAGTCACTTACAGAATGTTAATTAATATCTACAAATTTCCAAACAGTGAGAAAGCCCCCTTGGGGTCACATCTGCATGCTGAAGTGGGGTCCCTCCATGCTGCACCCTGCAAGCCAGGTCAAGCTGCTCCATCTCTAATTCCCCTTTTTCAAGCTGACTCCTCCTTTTTTCAAAAGTGTCTTCATAATTTTCTGGTTTAATTCCTGTTTAATCTGGCTGATGGTCGTCTTCCCTTTTAGGGTTAGCCGTCTGGGGGCAAAAACCTTAGACAATTTTGCATGTTTTGTTCATACACATTCCTGCCTCAACAGCGTTTGCTTTCTAGGCCACATCACCAGGTAGGGGAGCAGGTGAATTCCCCCACCGTCCTCATGTAACCCATTTGCTGATGTGGCTCATTTGGTTTGTGCTTCGGAAAAACATGTCCCAGGCAGCAGTGTTTGCAAATGGCATTGTTCACATTACCGGAAGAAATCCAACAGCAAAATAGATGCTGTATGTACAAGATGCTCATTTTGATCTTGGTCATATATTGTTTACACACTTGGGCCATGACAGAATGAGAAGAAATTAGTCCTGACTATTTTCAGTGAAATAACTGAATAGAGAGATTCAAGGTCTTTGACAATTTTATTGATGTTGTGTATATTTTTCACTATATCAAAATGGATCACTTTTTCTTTAGTTTCTTCTGAGTAAAATGTAAAAATTACTACATAAAGAGATTTCATTTTAGATACATGCTTTATCCTTTGTGTAATTTCCAGACAATGCTTGCCATGGATAATTAGGTGGTCTATTCTTAAATTATGTTAAGACAAACAATTTACACTTCCAGTTCTTATTTTAAATTAAATGTGGATATGCATGCATGTGGTTGTACATTAATGTGTGTGTGCACATATAAATAAGAGAATCCCATTCAGAGGATATGATTCACTCCCCCCTCCAAAAAAAAAACCCCAAAACCATACCAACTAGTGAGTCTTTCTTCAAAGATGTGAACAAGTGTGAATTTGAGGTACAACATAAAGTAGATGACATTGCTGGAGGAAAAGAAATAAATAATAAGCAGGTACAACCAGAATATCAGAAGTGACTATTGGGCAACAGCGTTGTCTGCTTTAAAGTGCCCGAAGTCCCTGTCAGTTTAGAAGAAAACAAATGAAATTACCCATTTACCTGGTTCTCTGGTGCAAACCCTAAATGACTTCACCCTGCTTTAGTTCCTCAGGCAAAAACAGAAAATGTCAAGACTGAAGAAGAAGATGTGCTGAGACTCATGACCAGAATGTTTTCAAGCTGGAAGGCAGAAAAGGATCCCTTTGTGGTTGAAGAAGCAGAATAAATTGTACATGCCTCAGCCTTGAGAGCTTTGGGGTTTTTTATTTCTGAATTCAAGAGGCTCTAAACACACCAAAAAACCCCAAGCTTTGTTTTTTCTGATTTTGTTTGTTTCTGTTTGAAAAAAAAAAAAGAAACCGTTTTCATTAATCTAAATGGTCAGGTTTTGCTGGCTTTGTGATTTGTTTACCAGAACCTGGAGTAATGATCCACTGTTTGGGACTAAGATTTATCTCCAAGTCTCTAATAAATAAGATTTTTCTACCTCTTATACACAAAATCCTAAAGGGAGGGAATTTTTATTATTATTATTATTATTTTGCATGCTCCAAATTAGAAGCCATCTAAGTCCTTAGTCTTCAAAGGCCAGAAGCGTGCTGAAATTGAGATAATTGAAACCCCACTGATACTATGGGATAGAAACTCAGTCCCTTTGCTCTGCATGAGATACAGATGGGTTTACATCCTGTGGCACAAAGTATTTCTGACCACTATGCTCCCCTTTCATCAGTGGATATGACTGGCAATAATTCAGACATAAAGCAGGTATAATGTCAAATTTGGAGCTAGTATGCAAATTGGCTGTATTAATTGTGTTATATTCAAGTAGCCACTCATTCCTCCTAAAACAACCGCCTAGATAATAACAGCCATTAAGTAAGGAAGTCTGGCACCTTGGAGATTCTCAGTTTTGGGCAGATTTTTCCTGGGAGAGGTAAGGAGGAAGGATGAGACACCTCTCATGCCCCCTGCTTTTCTCCTTCATACAAGATGCGTTTGAGAGGCAATGGACAATGTCTATCACAAATACTTGAGTGCTAGAGCTTAGCTATTAGATTTAATACTGTTATTCAATTATCCCTCATTAATTGTATCCCAAAGATACAGCCAAGTGAGCTTACAATTTAGGTGAATGTACAGGGGCAGTTTAGGCCACTGAATAATCATTGGAGAGGCCAGTCAACTACTGTACTTTTTTTTCCAAATCTACAGGTATAGACAGATTGTTTTGTATTTCTGGAAATAGCAATCGTTCCCAGAACTAATACATCTTGTTCAGCTGTGGGCCCAGCGATAGCATGCATTTCTGCCTGTAGGCAGGGATGGTTGGCAAATGGTGGACACGTGCAGTGGTCCTGCGAGGATGAATTTGCTAGTCTTTCAGTCTTGTCAAATGGAAACCCAAGAGGGATAGCAAATGTCCTAGAGCAAAACACATCATAGCCAACATCTTCCTACAGAACTGCTAAGTCTTCATTTCTCTGAGTTGCGACAGTGCTGAATTTTCACCTGGTTAAAAGTATTTATTTGCTGGGGTTTAAATTGCCTATCATTACCAGTTCACTAAGGGCTGGTGAGAAGGCTGCAGTCAGATGTCAAAATACACAGCCAATTTAGATGAAAGATGGAGGCTGGTGAGACACATCTCAAAATCTTCTGCTGGTGGGCGGCTGGAGGATTACTGTTTCAGGCAAGAGATCAGTAAAAGGTTTGGCATGATTTGCCTGGTGGTAGCAGTAATTATACCGATAGGACTGGAGAGACTCATAGTCATGGCAGTAAGCTAGACCCTCTTAACACTCTGCAGGGAATCTAAAGGTCACCCAGTCTTCAATTAATTGGTTTCTGGGGGCTGACGCTTTTTTGTGGCTTCCTTGAACTGTTAGGAGGGTTTACTTTCCCTTTTTTTTTTTTTTTTCTCCTACGTTTCTTTTTTATTGTTTGGGTTTTTTTAAATCAAGATGTACCCCTGCTCTGCTTTGTACCTGTTCTTCCCTTTCAATAGGAGCAAAAAGGCTACATTTGAATGTCCTTATCTATATACAGATGAACTTCATCTTTCATTCTCAAAAGTCCTAAATAGCAATATTGATCTAAATGTCTCTTTCTGATACATCTTGATAAGATGAGATACTTGCATATTTCTTGACAAGGTGATGCCAGAAGCAGATACTGAGTCTAAATGCAGCCCTGGGGGACATCATTCTTCTGTTTTTCATGGATTTCAGATTATTCAGAAGAGCAGAATAATCAGTGTTTTGCATTTCTTCCAGATGGGAATTTGAAGAAATAAAATTACTTTACTAAAGGGTGGAGAAGGGGGTAATTTCCCATGTAGCCTGACCCATTTGAAAGTCAAGTTTTCTGTCTAAATCACGCTACATGGTATGACATCGATCTCTGTCCACAGCATATAGAATAAGTTATGATAAATTGTTTTTAAACACTTACCTTTTGCATTACTGAAGGTAGATGTGAAAGCCACGCACAATAAACCAAGTAAGCAAGTATATTTGAACCCTGGCTTCACAGGTCCCAAGAAAGCAATAGAAAATATTGTTGAGAAACTATAATCAGACAATAAGAAACATTGTTGAGCAACTGTAATTAGCTAAAACTACTGACTACTACAGTTGAAATAGGGAGTGAATTGAATTTCTGTGGAAAAAGACTTTCCTAAATATTGGTCATTTTTATTTTGTTTCTTTTGATATAAGTAAATTCTCAATTAGTTTTTTAAAAAGGAAAAAAAAAAAAGTCACTTCTTTAATTCTATTGAATCCAATGTCTTTGATGTATATATTTATATTCTAATGAGTCAAATATGCCTTTTCTAATGAACAGCCATAAAGGATGGAAGAAGCAGTCTGTCATTACATCGAATAATGTTTCTTGGACTCTGCACAGATTGAGATGAACAATGTGAATTGAAATGTATTTTATTATTACCAAAAGCTGAGCACTAGACCTTCTCTCCTGTGAACCTTTCATGATCAAGTGTGAAACTCCAGCGAATGACCACATCCATCGCCAACACTAACCTCAGACTCACACACACTCTCCCACCAAGGGAGACACAAGACAGATAGGCACAGCTTGTTTTATAAGCATTTTCAGGGATGCCATCTACACTTTACCAATGCTTCTGTTTTCCCCATGCTTGGTGGGACAACGGTGCCTGTAGACCAAGCATTCTCCAAACTGAGCCACTCTGTTAATCCATACACAAATTCTCCCCAGCCAAAATAATCACTATGACAAAGGTAATGTTAATATAATTACACAAGCTTCATTTAGGAGAGTGGCAAAATGCAGCATTCATAAAAATAAAGTGTCCTTCCCTGCACTTGTCAAACAATTAAGAGGAGTGGCTACAATTGAATGAAACCTCTCACCACTCCATCCTGAGAACTCACTTCTTCATCAACCTAGCTGAGAAAACTAACATCCAGTTCGATTAAAATAAAAACTGTTGCTTCCCCCTTACACACTAATCTGTTAAGGCACTAAGAGGATTTAAGAGGAAGTGAAGTAAATGGATTTTTATACTCTCACTGGAACAGCTCTAGATGAATTTCAAATTCTTTAAAGCTTGAGTTCCAGTGTAACGTGATCATTGTTTTTAGTACTTCAGGGAAATGTTGAGAGAGGAGTTCTTCCCAAATTTTAATCTAATAATAATAGAAATAATATCCAAGAACCAATATTGTTCCTATTAGATTAGCCTTCATTTGCTACTGTTGTGCTTCTCTGGGATTTGAATGTGCAGATGGTTTCATATCTTCTGTTTATTTAGGGAGAAGGCTTTGTTTCTCTTCTTTGTACACACGGCCGTTAATCCAGCCCCTGAATAAAATCATTCCATTTCCAATGTTATGACACAGCAACTGAGAAAGAGAGAGAAAAGCAAGGGGAAAAAAAAGTAAAGAGATTACAGTGTTTTGGCAGGAAACAACAGAACTGCTGAAGTTTTAATGGGAGCAAATTTGAAACTTATGAAACGCTGTGAATGACATATCTAATAATGGAGAGGAGAGATCCAAACCTTGCAGGTTTTGGTTCTAGAGCAAAATATTCCATTGTGCTACCTCATCTGTGCAGAGCATCTTGTACCATTTAGGTCAATTAAGTGGAAGCATTAAAGGATATTACAGCTGCAGTTGCCCTATCAAAATAAAGATAAAGGCTGAGGCCACTGTTGTTGCGAATGTACATTTGTCACTGTGCAGTCATCTGTTAAAATAGCTATTGTATGCTTTTTGGACTCAGTGAGTGCCCCTAACTGTTCTGATAAGGAGTTCTGGCTTATCCAGATTAGCCCAAAATAAAATGATTTATTTTTTTCCGAACTTCTTTGAGGGTGAAGTTAATCTGTTAATCTCCAAACAGCTGGTTTCCAATTTAAGTTCATTTTCTGTTTGCTCTATGACAACCATGAGAACAGCCTGTTTCAGGTATTTTGGGGCTTCAGCTCTGCATTAAAAGGAGGAAGTCAGATATAAGTAGCAATATACAGTGAGAAAGGCCAGATTTCAGATGCCACAGTCATAAGCTATTCCTATACAGAAAGACAGACATAGAGAGGCAGACAGGTAGATAGGTACCTGAATATCTTTAAATATCTCAGAGGTATTCTAAACAGCAGAGTATTTCTGCAGGAAACAATCTCAGCATGGGTCTACTGTTGCAATAAGCAAAACATACAATATACAGACAGAAAAACAAAGTGATTGAATACAACCTTTTAAATTCAAGAGACTAGGATTTGCTGCTGCATGTGGTCCACTTGTAATACCATAGCAATGCCACTTAGCTCTTAAAGAGCTGCTTTCATCAGTACGTCTCAAAGCACATTATAAAAAGGTGTGATCCTTTTCTGTAAAATTCAAATAAGACTTGTATAAGAGTACTCAGCAGTCTCTTTGATCAGGCAATAATACAATCCACTTCCTGAAAATTTTCAGTGTTCTTGCCATTTAGCAAGGCTGCTTCTCTCTTTTACCTACTCAGAAATCAGCCAGGAACTACTTCATTGAAATAACTATAATTACACATCTGAAAAACAGTTGTGAGAAGAAAATGTGGTCTTCTATCCTTAAAAGCATAAACCTTCTGCTATGCACACCAAAATGGCTCCAAGAGCAAAGGGGGACTATGGGTGTCCTACCAACTCTTCCTAGAGTTTCCCATAAATAAAGGTTCATACGGGCAGCCAGAAGAGTTTCCATTGGAGCAGATTATGCTACCCCGATCCCATTGACATCTCTTGTGCTTGCCCTGCGTTCCCAATTTCTTTTTCAGAGATGTGGCACTGACCCAGCTGGAAATAGGATGACAATTCCTGCCTGCCAAGAGTGCACACCGACACCGTATGGTCACTTCCCTGTTAGAGGTGCCCAAAGCGACCCCAAGAGAGTCGATGGGTCTATATGGAGAGTACACAGTATGTGGAGGTAATAGCTTGGGTCTGAAAAGGAATATAGTGCTTCACTGGGCCTGAGTTCATTAGCTTTGCCTTTCAGCTTCCAGTTTTAGAGCTTACACTTTTAGAGAGAGTTCACCCTGTGTTATCTGAGGCAGCTCAGTACTGTACTCCTTCAGTTGGTATAAACACTGAGCCTGAAATACAGGCGAAATTCCTGCGCTTAGGTACTTTGGGGTTACTAGAGAAGATGTACAGCAAACATTGCAGTCCTTATCGTCAGACCTTGCTCAGTCTCATGTGAATTTTTGTAGGGTGCTGCTGCAAGATTTTTCTCAGAGGTCAATGAATTAATTGAAGTTATAGGCTAATAACAATGTGAATTTGGGGTATGAGTTGGGGGCTTCACCTGCAAAGCCTGAACGCCCACACTTACTCACTGAGGCCTCATTTTTCAGACGTTTAAGTATAAATGTCTATAGGTAGTTCGAACTAGTAAGTATAGACTAGGGTCCATACTTGAAAAAAAGATATTGATTCTACCCTATAAACCCAATAGCTCCATAATTTATGCCTATGCAGTTTAGTTAACTTCACTTTAAGCAAACTTCTTCACTGTAAGAGAATTTGATAGCTGAAAGATTGAAAAAGACAGACTGCATTTTTCTGCGAAATTAGTGTCCCCAGTTGTATTGCTTAGCTGGATCACTCGATTCTCCTTAAAGCTAAAACACATATTGAGAGCAGAGCTAATCAATCACAGATACTAACCAGCAAACTTTTCTAATCAGAACTGAGGTCTTGCATTTCCCTCTCAGCATTTTTAAGAGATTGCTCTGCAACTCTCTCTTTCTCTTAAATTGTATTCATCTCCTCACAGATCTGCGGATTGTATGTGTGATGTGGGATGTGCAGGGCATGATGCTGTAGAGCTTTCAAAATGAAAGGTTTGGAAATTCTGCTGCATGGAAATCAGGTAAAAGCATTTCTAAGTATCTTTTCACAGTCCTTTTCTCTGGAGAGGTCAGGAAATGTACAATATGGGAGGAAAGAGGAGGTGGATTTCATTTCACGATGTAAATACATGGTGCTCTCTTCCTCATCAGATTTCATCATTTCCTTAAAGGAAAAAAAAATAGTAGAAGGCAAACAAAAAAGAGGGGCAGAACTGTAATGTGCCATTAAAAAAAGAAAAGATAAATAAAGTGTTGAGTTTTGCCTGGTGTATAGAACGTGAGTTCTTATACCTGATTTCTTATCACTTGGCTGAGCTACACTGAATTTCTCTCAGCAGGCACTATGTCTCCGTATGTGTTTGCAAGGCTTCCTATTCACTTGTGATGCTCTGGCAATAATAAACTACTTCATAGAACAGCAGGAAACTCTTCAATATATCTTACAGAAATGCATGCTGGTTTCTGTGTTGTAGCTAGCAAAAGAAATCCAGATGGTTATGCAAACTCCCTCAACAGGCCCACTCCAGGGGAATGACCAAAACCTGTGGTGCAAAAATGATATTACTTTAGTGACGGTACAGAAAACTGCATTCAGGGCAAGGGCCAAAGTTTTTGGGTGAACCCAGATGAAAGAGGTGCCCACTTAACTTTTTGTTTATTTAAAGTTGCACTGTAGATAGTTGTTAGGTTCAGAAAAGGCAAAGCTGTCATTTGCCTTGTAAATAGGAGTTTGTGGACTCCCTCACCACACTGTCATGATAGCAGTAAAAATTAGGGAGGTGCAATCCATGGGAAGTAGGGGGGTTTCCTTACTCTTGATAGGCAGCCAAATAACACCTGCTGGAAGACGTGTGACATAGAGCTGGCTTTCACTGTCAGCGTGAAGAGAGATCTGTGGCAACCCCTAAATTTCACTGCCTGAGGAGTTGCTTTGGGAGATAAACGTGCCCCCCCCCCCCCCCAAATTAATGTGGTCATTGTGCTTTATGAAGAATTCATTGATTTTTATGTTTTGAATGACTTAAGAGATTGGCTCCTTTAATGCATTTTGATACAGTGAACCCCAGATAGTGAACTTCAAATGTACCTTTGTACAACTAAATAATTTCACCTGTGGAATTGTAGATGTCTGCAGCTTGTAACATTTGGTCAGAGATTTTTCCTTGACCTGTAGCTTGGAAATAGGTTCCTAAATTAGATTATCAGGGTATAGGTATTTTTTGGGAGCTGCCTGTAGTGTTGCCCATTACCCTCTCCACTTGTAAGCCTGTCAGCAAGGGAGAGACATAGATGTTGTTCCTCATTCTTGATCATCTCTTCTAGAGATTGATGAGTGGGACATAATCTTGTTTTCTCCTAATATCCAGGTCTGCAGCCTGTTTACTAACTTATGGAGATAAAGCAAGCTAAGTATAACTTAATTTCTTTCGCAAAAAGAAACATTATAATTTGATTTAATATTACAAACATTATCTGACACAAGAATTCAAATTTTCTTCCTGTAAATTCAGCAAAAGACCAAGAACTTGCAGATTAATTACAACATGCAAAGCTGTCCTGGTTTTGGCAGGGATAGAGTTAATTTCCTTCCTAGTAGCTGGTACAGTGCTGTGTTTTGGATTTAGGATGAGAACAAAGTTGTTAACACACTCATGTTTTAGTTGTGGCTACGTAGTGCTTACACCAGCCAAGGACTTTTTAGTTTTCCATGCTCTACTGACTGAGAAGGCTGGAGGTGCACAAGAAGCTGGGAGGGGGCACAGCCAAACTGGCCAAAGGGACATTCCATACCATGGGACGTCATGCTCAGTACATAAAGTGGGGGAAAGCTGGCCGGGGGGGGCCGCTGCTCGGTGCCTGGCTGGGCATCGGTCGGTGGGTGGTGAGCAACTGTACTGTGCATCACTTGCTTTGTGTATTATTATTATTATTATTATTATTATTATTATTATTATTATTATTATATTATTATTATTATTATTTTATTTCAATTATTAAACTGTTCTTATCTCAACCCACGAGTTTTTCTCACTTTTGCTTTTCCAATTCTCTCCCCCATCCCACCGGGTGGGGGGAGTGAGCGAGCGGCTGTGGTGCTCAGTTGCCAACTGAGGTTAAACCACGACAAAAGCACATAGTCCAAGTCAGCAAGTAACCTACAGCTTATATAGAGATCAACAATAAGCCCCTTGTATCATGCTATGGAACAGTTTTCATGTTTTTCCCCAGACAGTTAACGAAAAAATACCAAAGAAAGAAGGGAATATTTCAGTCTGATCTCTTATGTACCTCAAAAATTAATAATTTAAACCTAATTAGCAGTGTATTTACTAAAATTATTTATGACTGAGATATATAGCGAGCCATTCATCTCCTAGGAGATGCAGTTCATTTTCTGTTCATGTCTCAGTATTTCTATATGACACTGTTGATTATCTGTCAGGAAAGACAAGCACAGTATGTTTCCTACCCTGTATCAGTTCATTGATCCCTCTCAACTGACTGCGGTCACAAGCTCAGAGTATGCTTGTGAGCAATAAGTAAAGAGTGAAATTATTCCTCTCTGACAGAGCATCCGTGTTTTTGTTGGGTTGTTTTTGTTTTGGGTTTTTTTTTTGTCAGAAAATAAGCCTGTGCCCGGGGGATAACATAGTCCTTGTTTCACTGTGTGGCTCCAGCCATGACACACGATGCAGGGCACTATAATGAGATAGGAGAGCAGGGTATGAGCCCTCTATGCCTCCCTGCCTCTCATGACTAAATCCAGGTATTTTTAGACCAGTGCCAGGATATTTGCATAGATCTGATTGTGAACAAGGCGGCAGTTCTGGCTCCAGAGAGCTGGTAGGCTGCTCTGTCTTTGGCTCAGTCCATTTAGGAATCAGGCAGCTGAGATACCAGCTGTGTCTTCTCTGTGAACCTTCTGTAGATTCTGCTAGAGTGACTTGGAAAAAGAAAGTCTGGAGTTGATAAATACAGATAATATTGTTGCCAAGACTTGGTTAAAGGGAACATGTGTTGGGGGGGAGAACAAATGTAGAGCAGAGAACTTTTGCTGATGGTCTTTATTTCAATACCTGAAGACATTAGTGGGCCTAATACAACTTTTAAGAGGGAGGATTGCCCCAGCTACCCCAAGGGACATTTTAATTCCCACTTCATAGAGCAGTCTAGTGCTTATAGCACTCATTGGTGACTGTGGGCAGAAACAGACTGAGGTCCCGCTCCCTGCTGCTAGGACATTATGCATTTTACATGAAATCACAACTGGGAAAAACACATAAACAGCCCTTGGAAGTAGAGCTGAAGCCTCCCTGTCCTCCCAGAGGAGGTCCCCAGCCTTTCTGCTAGAGCTGCCCTTGTTAAGCAAAGGAGAGAACTGAACACAGATCTTCCAAAGTTCTGCTGGCTGTTAATCTGCTGCATGAAGCATTCCCATCATGTCAGTGAGTTTCCCCTGGAAAAGCAGGCACTACCACATTTTTGGGGGCACATGGGAACTGATAAGCGCATTTTGTACATGGGCTTACAATAGTTGCGACATGGGTTTCCTTGAGCAACCTGGGCAGCAGAAACCTCCTTTGGAAACTGTGCATAGGCTTGGGCATGAGTCAGGTGCTGGGCTGCTCATTGCTTTCAGAAGTAAGTGAACAAATGGAAAAGTTATGCTTAAAATACAAAATATGCTGGAATGTAGCCTAAGACAGAGCAGTACTTTTCAAGATTGAAAATTTGAAATTATGGGCCAAAGTCCAGTTTGAATCTAATTTTTTTGTGTTGAGGTCTTTTGAGTCATATGTCAGATGCCTTGTTCAGTGTCTCATGGAGAAAAATGAATCCAGGAGCAAACTGAATTATAGCCACTGAACCTTTCTCTCCACACAGTCTCAGATGTAACCTCTTGTGCTTTTGGTTTTTCTTCCCCTTACATTTTGTCTTGTGCTTAACATTTGGAGGATAATTAACTATTTATTGAAGCTGTGAGAGCAGAAGACTGATCAAGTTTCTCATTTTTATTACAGGAGGAAAGACCCTCCAAATCTTGACTACGTAAGCCTGCTAGTCTCACTACTCCTCTCATCAGAAATAACCACTTGTGCTGGTGTTTCACCCTGAGGGGTAAAATAGCTATACATGCTGTCTGTAGTGATAAACAGCTTTTCTCTTTCTGTCCTGTTTCTGTGCAGTTGTACATGTGTACATGTGCCACTACTTTCCTTCTTTGCTAGATGACACCCTACTTCAACAGTGAGAAGGTGCAGTTGGAAATAAGCACTAGGCATACTAGGGAGTATTACATTAATTTACCTGTGATTAAACATAAGGCTGAACGCAAAATCATGGTAATAAAAGCACAAGTTCATAATCTTGACACCTATGAGAGGGACGCTGCCTAGACATCGCTGCAACAAGCGAGTACAGGTGTCTAATGACAGATCATCTAGGTGAACAGCATTTGCCGGACGAGGCAATTAATACATGAGCATAAAGACTTTAACAGTCACATGAACATGCTCTTTGTAGTCAGCCAGCTTCTGAATTCCCTCTGCTTCTTTAACTCAGTTCATTACAGTATCTCAAATCACAGTGAAATCTCTAGTTTATGGTTACAGCACAGCAGGACTGTGGTTTTGGTATCATTGATGAACCACCAGTGTGAGAAGAGCCTGCCCTATGAAAGGCACCTCTTGTTAAAAAAAAAATAAAATGCAGATAAGGAATAGGCTTAAGTCAAAGCTTTGGATTCAAATTTGGTAGTGTAGATAACGCAGAAAGACTGAACTACAGAATTTCAGACCTAAAAGCCACAGAGTATCTTCCATTTAATTTTTCTCCCCTTTGTTGTGAGTGTATTAGACTCGTAATCTTGAGGACAGGTGAGCTGTGACGGCGAAAACAGTTTTTCTAAACTTTGTCCTAGCCCATATCAGTCTGAAAAGTTGAAATCTCTCTTTCCTCTCACCTCCCTCCTCCCTGTTTTTCTTTTCTGCGAATTAGTTTGAAGTGTTTCATTTTGCAGATTAAGGTTAACATGCTGACATTTTCTGAAGGAAACACATTTGATAATATCCCTACTCCAAGGCCACTTAGGTTTATTTGTGAAATTTCTTTTCTGTGTGAGGCTTTCCATTGCCTTTTCTGCCTGTTGCTAGAAGTAACCTCATAGTGGCAAGCAGAGCAGCCAAAACGAAACACCACAAAGCACAGAGAGAGGCATTTGCCATGTTCCACCTACAGCAGTGCTGTCCTTCAGAAATCTTGAGATGCTCCCATTTCCCCAGATTCCTAAATATTCTAAAATGCCTTCTGGATAAAATGGGCAGATATGCACAGAAACATGGAGAATTTGTGCCAGAAATGCTAGAAAACAACAAGATGGGAAACCACCAAGTCTAGCCAGGAACCCAGGCAAAGTGAGGAATAACCTGTAGTCCTCTCAGAGATGCTAATGGCCTCTTCCATTTGTGATTCAAAATGCTGAACATCCTCACAAAAATTGTTAACAAAGTACAACTTTTTCCAAAAATTATGACCAGAGGAAAAAAGAGGTGATGATAGCAGTGTTCCCTCTTTGTCCAGTATCCTGAGAAACTGTGAGCAACAGGTTCAAATCTCTTCAGTGTTTGAGGGACTTTGCAAACTAACATTGGGTAAATGCTCAGAATGCTAGGACATTCTGTGGAGACAGTTCCTCCTCTTGAGGCTGTTCCTCTTTGTGAGGCACAATTAAAAATTAATTGAGCTGAAAGACGAGAAAATTATAATTCTATAGGTAAGTGATTAGGCAACTTGCTGTTTCTACTCCAGTGAATACTTCATACAAAATTATGTAAATATTCATTAGAATGTCAGGAACTCACGTCTCCCTGACACATGAATACCCTAATCACTAGGATCATAGAGTCTTTTGCCCAATGAATATTTAGTTGTTCTGTAAAGTCTAGCAGTTTCAGCAGGAGGCTTAAAAGAATCTCTTCTTGAATACCTAAAACATAGGTTTTGAAATATTTGATGTTTGTGTTTTAACCCTGACCAGCAAAGGATGGCATGAAAGCCAGATATCCCACAAGCAGGGACACCACTACTATACTGAATTAAAGGAAGAATTACAGTCTCTGTCCACAACAGTATTTGTGCCAATCCGTGGTAGTGTTTTGAGATAAATTCTCCCGCATTGTGCCCAGATAGGCAGGGGAAATGTTTCTCGACCAGAACTCAACACGGGATTCCCAGGCTATGTTGAAGTGCTCTAATCACTGTAGCATTGAGTATCTGTGAAAGCAACCGTGGAAGAGGTTATAATACAAACAGACATAATGAACACTAACAAGTTACCAGGATCAGATGGTATTACTTGTAGAATTCTACAGGAACTCACAGACGAAATAAACACATTACTAATAGTAATATATCACCTCTTGCTTAAAACTTCATGGTATCTGAAGACAAAAAGATGTGGGATGAGATACCAGTGCTTGGAAAGTTTCCAGATGTGCTCAGGGACTAACAGTCCTTTAAACTTAAGATCTTCACTGGGAAAATGAATAGCAACACTAAGAAATTATAGAATTAGTAGACACTTGGATTTTTTTTTTTTTTTTGAGAAGGGTCATCATGGCTTCAGTAGACAGCATTGTTTAAAGAGCTCAAGAAACATACGGGTTAAAGTGGTAGGAAATATATTGTGTATTTTAATTTCTTATGAAATTTTAACAAAGGTTTCCACATAGGCTATAAGGACATCGAGTACCTTGAGATAAAAGGGAAGATGCTAACATGCATTAATCTTTGGTTAAAAGACAGGAAATCAAGGATAACAATCAAAGGTCATTTTTTGCAACGTAGAAGAAATTGCATTTCTTCCAATGCTGATTGGGAATAAGGTACCTACACAGCTCTGATGAGCTGAATCCTAGTATTTCTCTACATAAAAAGCTGAGCAACTACAAATCCATTTTAACATCAGACTTTAAGAGGAAAACTGATTGATTTGCATATGTTGTACATCAAGTTCTAGGCACTGGGGTCTTCAATATAAGTGCAAATTAGGTTGTCAGGATTCTTTGCACTTGTTACCATCTTGTCTTATTCTATTAATTTTTGGATGACAATTCAGCTTATGTCTTTGCAGAAGTTTTTGTGGTGTCTCTTGAAATTTGGCTCTCTTTCCTCTTGTTTTATATTTTCTTTATTTGGAATGGTAGTAAATGAAGTTGGAAGATAAGTGAGAAACGAGTATCATATTGTGAAAGAAATTTCATCACTTACTGGTTGCAAATGCATTTCCAGTATGTCTCCAAATCCCACGACTGTTTAGGACTGTATCAGAGAAGCAGATACCGGGAGATGATAAGTAACCACGATCAATCAGAAGAACAATACTGCAACTGTAGCATTTGTCCTGGAAAAAAATCTCAATGTTTGTTCTGCCTAATTTGGCAAGCATTGTAGAATTTATTTCAGTTTGGTTCTTTCAGATATATTCCAGTTCACAGAGTTTATGTCATAACGTCAAAATGGTTCATAAGTCTCTTCTAAGTCATGTGTTTTAGGGTTTGGAAAACGACACAATGAATTCTGCAAAAAAAAAAAAATCAACTCTGGACCAAATCTGATGTGGCAGACTAATAATGAAATTTATATCCTGATCAAGACCATGAACACCTGCAATATTTTGGGATGGTTTGTACCCAAATATTTTAGATATATTAGTAATAAAATATTTGAGAGTCAAGTACATCAGTCAATTAGTATGTCAATTTTAAGCCTCAGAGTTGCAGAGTGTTTATCAAATATCCTCCAACAAGAATGCTAAGTATTGAACTAGAGAGCTGTTCAATTTTTTTCTCTCTTTTTCTCTCAAGCCACCAGAGTAATAAAGCATGTCATTTTACAATTAAACATCTTGCTAAAGCACACTCTTTAGCTTACATTTATTGGATAATAAGTAGTATTAAGGCAAACCTCTCTATTATTCTTAAACCTTCACTCAAAAGACAGAAATTAACTCAGTATTTGGAAGTAGAAACTTGGATACTTATCTACAGGAAAGGCTCTGAGGCTATGAAACTTGTGCAGCCCAACATAAGATGCCTAAATCCCAAGGGGAAGTGTTTGAAATACAGCCCCTTCCACATCATTTCCTATTGTCTGGCCTTGAGTCTCAGCAGAGCATCTGATGTGATGTGAGTTTAGGGTACTATTCTGGAGAGATTCGTTCCCCTCAGACACTGCAGAGAAACCCTTCACTCCAGGTTCCTAGATTTAATTTCAAGTGTCTAAACTTTAGCTGTTGTGGTGTTGCTGTTGTGCCATCTAAGTCCTTTGTCTCTGTGTCTTAGTTTCCCATATACAAACAGATCTTACTGCCATTCCTGTCCTCACGGGTGCATTCCCACCCATGCTACAATGGTACTCTTCTCATGTTCAAGAGCAAATACATTACATAAAGATGCCATTCTGATGTATTTTTCAAGGAAGTAAAAGATTTAATTCTTTAATAGTGTCTCAAATCAGCAATGCACGCTGTGGCAAAGGACAAAATGCAACTTGATTCACTATTGACCAAGTCTTCATCTTAAGACTGTTTGTTTAGATGTTTAAATTTAATAAACTGATTTGGTACGCTTGGTATCTTTGGTGTAGTGCAGCTGGCAAGCTTGTACAATCTGATAAAAGAACTCAGAGATCCTTGGAAAACGATGTTATTTGTAGTTAAACTCAGTAATGGAAATGAAATTTGCCTGAGATAAAAGTATAGACCCGTGAGTTAGACAAGGTCTGCATCCTGTCACTGTTGTTGTTTAAAGTCACCACTGAGTGGGTGACAGATAATCTGTAAGGGGAACTGTCATACTCTCAGAATTTAATAGCATCTTGCTGTGAATTCTCAGTTCTGCCGACAAAATCATCTTGCTGGTTGAGTTCGTTAAACTACTGAAACTGATAGGCAATCTGGTCAGACAAGCAGCAATACTCAAGGGGGTAATAGATATAAATGAAATTAATTTCCTAATATCATCATAACTATTGAACTGTCTTAAATAATAGCCAGCCTCATCTTAACTTAATATCTACATAGTATTAAGCAGCTGTAAACTGGCAAATGTCATGCTGAATAACCAGTAGCTGTGACTACTCAAAGACTATTAGTTTCTGATGTATTTTGTTTGATTGTTCTTTTATACATTTATACAGAATCATCATTATAACCTTATACTGAAATGCACTGGAATAGAAACCCCATGAAGGGTGATGAACAACACGCTGAAGTTTCTCTTCATGACATCTTCATCAATGCAGAAATCACTGAGAGTAAGAACTCTTTCAGCACAGTTTCAGTTTTCATGGCTTTCTGCGTAGCTGAGGCAGTGCAAAGGTGAAAGACTTTAGACTCTGTGAGGGTCACTCGCAGAGGCGATCAGCCCCGGTGCAGGCGCATCCCGCAGCGGAGCAGCAGGTCGTGGCGTACAGGGGGGTTTCCTGAGCCGGGGATCCCACAGGGGAGCGCAGAGACCCGCCGGGAGCTGGCAGCTCTCACGAGGGCGGCTGACGAGGCGTGGGCAGGGCCAGGAGTAACGGCGGCCACCCCCAACTCCCACTAAAGGCAGCCCCAGGGAGCGCTGCCACCAGGAGCGCTGCCACCGGGATGGGCAAACAGGGCGTGGCACGTCAGCTAGGGCGTGGCGCGGCAGTATGCATGGCAGTTTGCGAGGGAGGGCGTGCAGGGAGGGCACCTCTTCGAAGGAGAGGCATTCCATGGGCCGAGTGGGGACTCGGCGTGCACATAACCCAGCAACTGGGCACAGGTCCATGGCACTCATCCTACCCGACCCTCAAGGCAGAATGGTGGGCACTCGTCTGAGGGTAAAGGCCACGGCTCCGGCTGGGGGGTCTGCACCATCTACCCCAGCGGCGGCCGATGCCTCCACGCAGATGGAGCTGCTGAAGGCAGAGGCTGCAGTGCAGACCTCAGGCTGCAGAAGTGCCTAGACCTCTCTCCTGGGGCTGGGACAGGCGGCAGACCTGCCTGCAAAAGGTGTGCCGCAGTGGAGGACCTCCTGCAGGAGGCTCAGCTGCAGTCCTCAGGTGGCTGAGCTGCAGGAGGCAATGAGAAGGCTGCGTAACATCAGGGAGGCAGAGAAGGAGCTAGATAGCTGGTTCCAAGCGTAGTCTGCAGCGGACCCACAGCCCACGGCCAAACAGACAGAAACTCCCCCACTGGCACACGCAGAAGGGAGTAGGAAGGGCAATAATGCAGAAGAATGGACGGTTGCAAAGGCAAGGACCAGCAGGAGGAAGAGACTTCTCCCGAAGCCTGAGGTGCCCTTGCAGAACCACTTCACCGCTCTGCAGGCCGAAGAGGAAAGTCCTGTCACACCAGGAGAAGCGCTGGAGCTGAGTAATGCAGCCCGATCTGCCCCCCGTATAACAACCAGCACAACTGAGAAAAGGCGACGGGTGATAGTAGTAGGCGACTCTCTTCTGAGCGGTACGGAGACACCCATTTGCTGACCAGACGCACTCTCTAGGGAGGTGTGCTGCTTACCAGGGGCTCGCATCAGGGATGTCACTGAGAGACTACCGAGCCTCGTACAGTCCACTGACTATTATCCGCTGCTGCTGTTTCACGTGGGCACCAGTGACACAGCCAGGAGCAGTCTGAGGACTACCAAGAAGGACTACAGAGCCCTGGGAGCGGTGGCAAGGGACTCGGGAGTGCAGGTAGTTTTTTCATCAATCCTGCCGGTCAAAGGGAAGGGGTTTGAAAGGGCCAGTCGAATCTGGCGAGTCAACAAATGGTTATGGGACTGGTGCCACAGCCAGGGGTTTGGCTACTTAGACCATGGGACTCGCTTTGAGAAACCTGGTCTACTGGGGGCTGACGGGGTCCATCTGTCAGAGGAGGGGAAGAGCATCTTCAGTCACAGGCTTGCCAAGCTGGTGAAGAGGGCTTTAAACGAGAGATGCCGGGGGAGGGGAACCTCAGTCCATCCCACTCCTACCAGTTTGAAGCCAGGGCCAACAATAGATGCCCAGAGCCTGGAGAAGGGACACAGGTCAGCAGGAGAGCGCCTGAAGAGCAGCACAAAGGAACTCCAGCCAGTAAGACAGCTTCATCGGGGGCCCAACTTCAATGCCTCTATGCAAACGCACGTAGCATGGGGAATAAACAAGACGAGTTAGAGACGTGTGCACGCCTGCAGGGCTACGACCTTATTGGCATCACGGAGACGTGGTGGGACGGCTCCTATGACTGGAGTGTTGGGATGGAGGGACACAGGCTCTTTAGGAAGGACAGGCAGGGGAGACGAGGAGGGGGTGTTGCCCTCTATGTCAATGACCAGCTGGATGCATGGAGCTCTGCCTGGAGATGGATGAGGAGCCGACCGAGAGCTTATGGGTCAGGATTAAAGGGAAGGCAGGGACAGGTGACATTACGGTGGGGGTCTGCTACAGGCCACCTGACCAGGAAGACCGAGCAGATGAGGCCCTCTATAGACAGATAGGAGCAGCCTCACGCTCACAAGCCCTGGTCCTCATGGGAGACTTCAACCATCCCAACATCTGCTGGAGGGACAACACGGCAGGGCATAAGCCATCCGGGAGGTTCCTGGAATGCGTTGATGATAACTTCCTTCTCCAAGTGGTAGAGGAGCCAATGGGGAGAGGTGCTATGCTGGACTTTGTTCTCACCAAGAAGGAGGGGCTGGTGGGGAATGTGAAGCTCAAGGGCAGCCTGGGCTGCAGTGACCACGAAATGGTGGAGTTCAAGATCCTTAGGGCACCAAGGAGGGCCCACAGCGAGCTCACTACCCTGGACTTCAGGAGAGCAGACTTTAGCCTCTTCAGGGATCTGCTTGGTAGAGTGCCACGGGACAACACCCTGGAGGGAAGAGGGGCCCAAGAAAGCTGGGAAATATTCAAGGATCACCTCCTTCAAGCTCAGGAGCCATGCATCCCAGCAAAGAGGAAGTCAGGCAAGAACGCCAGGAGGCCTGCATGGATGACCAAGGAGCTCCTGGACAAACTCAAACACAAAAGGGAAGCCTACAGAGGGTGGAAGCAAGGACAGGTAGCCTGGGAGGAATACAGAGAAATTGTCCGAGTGGCCAGGGATCAGGTTAGGAAAGCTAAAGCCCTGAGAGAATTAAATCTGGCCAGGGATGTCAAGGGCAACAAGAAAAGATTCTATAGGTACGTCGGGGATAAAAGGAAGACAAGGGAAAATGTGGGCACTCTCCAGAACGAAATGGGAGACCTGGTTACCCGGGATACGGAGAAGGCGGAGGTACTCAATGACTTTTTTGCCTCAGTCTTCACCGGCAAGTGCTCAAGCCACACTGCCCAAGTCGCAGAAGTCAAAGGCAGGGACTGGGAGAATGAAGAGCCGCGCACTGTAGGAGAATATCAGGTTCGAGACCATCTAAGGCACCTGAAGGTGCTCAAGTCCATGGGACCCAATGAGATCCATCTGCGGGTCCTGAAGGAACCGGCAGATGAAGTTGCTAAGCCACTCTCCATCATATTTGAGAAGTCGTGGCAGTCCGGTGAAGTTCCCACTGACTGGAAAAGGGGAACCATAACCCCCATTTTTAAAAAGGGAAAAAAGGAAGACCCGGGGAACTACAGGCCAGTCAGTCTCACCTCTGTGCCTGGGAAGATCACGGAACACATCCTCCTGGAAGCTATGCTAAGGCACATGGAGGGCAGGGAGGTGATCCAAGACAGCCAGCACAGCTTCACCAAGGGCAGGTCCTGCCTGACTAACCTGGTGACCTTCTATGATGGAGGGACTACATCAGTGGATGTGGGAAGGGCTACAGATGTCGTCTATCTGGACCTCTGTAAGGCCTTTGACACGGTCCCCCACAACATCCTTTTCTCTAAACTGGGGAGGTATGGATTTGATGGGTGGACTGTCCGGTGGGTGAGGAATTGGTTAGATGGTCGCATCCAGAAAGTAGTGGTCAACGGCTCAATGTCCAGATGGAGACTGGATTGAAGTGGCGTCCTGCAGGGTCCGTATTGGGACCGGTACTGTTTAATACCTTCATCAATGACATAGACAGTGGGATCGAGTGCACCCTCAGCAAGTTTGCAGATGACACCAAGCTGAGTGTTGTGGTCGACAGGCCTGAGGGACGGGATGCCATCCAGAGGGACCTGGACAAGCTCGAGAAGTGGGCCTGTGTGAACCTCATGAAGTTCAACAAGGCCAAGTGCAAGGTCCTGCACCTGGGTTGGGGCAACCCCCGGTATCAATCCAGGCTGGGGGATGAAGGGATTGAGAGCAGCCCTGCCAAGAAGGACTTGGGGGTGTTGGTCAGTGAAAAGCTGGACAGGAGCCGGCAATGTGCGCTTGCCGCCCAGAAGGCCAATCGTATCCTGGGCTGCATCCAAAGCAGCGTGGCCAGCAGGTCGAGGGAGGGGATTCTGCCCCTCTACTCTGCTCTGGTGAGACCCCACCTGGAGCACTGCGTCCAGCTCTGGAGCCCTCAGCATAAGAAAGACACAGACCTGTTGGAGCAGGTCCAGAGGAGGGCCACAAAAATAATCAGGGGGCTGGAACAGCTCTGCTATGAAGAAAGGCTGAGAGAGTTGGGGTTGTTCAGCCTAGAGAAGAGAAGGCTTTGGGGAGACTTTCTTGCAGCCTATCAGTACTTAAAGGGGGCTTATAAAAAAGGTGGCGGCAAACTTTTGAGCAGGGCCTGTTGTGACAGGACAAGGGGGAATGGCTTTAAATTAAAGGGGGGTAGATTGAGACTAGCTATAAGGAAGCAATTTTTGACGCTGAGGGTGGTGAAGCACTGGCCCAGGTTGCCCAGAGAGGTGGTGGATGCCCCATCCCTGGAAACATTCCAGGTCAGGTTGGACGGGGCTGTGAGCAACCTGATCTCGTTGAAGATGTCCCTGCCCATGGCAGCAGGGTTGGACTAGATGACCTTTAGAGGTCCCTTCTAACCCAAATTATTCTATGATTCTATTTACCCTAGGCAGTTGCCAAGGCACAAAGCTACCAAATAGAAAAATTACCAAAGAAAGATCAGTTGGTCAGTGAAAGTTTCATAGGTGCAATAATAGACAACAGTAGGCATATACGGGGCATGAAGCCAGAGTGGTAGACCTCACTAGTTATCAGATGGTTGCATTAAATGTAAAAGAAGACAATATTCTGTGGAGCTTCATTCTGGTGAGGAGGATGCACAGGTTGTCAGAGATTATTATAAGCTACATTTTTAAGCAAGTTCTTGACTTATTAGGCTATATTCTTTATATAGTAATTATATATATGAATTATATATACATTTTAATGCAGTGCTTCTCAGAATTCCTGTTTTGAGTCTTTTTTTGTGAGATGACAGGAGACATTGCAAAATGTTTAAAGCATTTTAAAATGCTGCAGTTTTGACATTTAACTGAAACTTTGACTTGTATCAATAAATATACATAAATCATATTGTTTAACTGCAAAATATAGCAACTGGGATTGAAAAGTGAGAAAGATGAGGTCAATTTGTTTTTAATCTTTCATGGAAAAATGTTTATATTTAAACAGTGACTATCAATTCAAATAAAATATAGTATACCTTATAAGGGATGAAAATACCAAGAAAATATCTTGGGTGGACTTTCTGCACTAGGGGAGTCCTCGCATCCCTACCCAATAAAGCCAGGCTGCTGCAATTCCCTGCCCTTTGTCCAGCCAGAAGAGAGACTGAGCACGTATTCCCAACAAACACTCACACACATAAAACACACACACACACACAGAGGACCCTCCAGTAGCTGGTGAACCCCTGGTCTCAGCAGTCTTGACGCCATGCTTACCTTGACGCCTGCTTTTCTCTGCCTTTTCTGCCTCCAAAATAATGATTAAAAAACCCTTATAATGATGCAAACATAACTAAAAATAGGTGTGTGATAGTTCTCTTTTGTATAAAAAATTAAGATGAAAAAGTTGACCTTCACTACTGTGTTTAGATGACAGTTACTTCATGCAGAGACAACTTTCATTTTATCTGAGATTTTACAATACCCGCTGGAAACTGCAATCTGGATAGAAACTGCATCAGTGCCTTCCATATAAACCACCACAGTGCCTCACGAATGCTACGTTGAGTCATTCATTTGTATATATGGGTTTTGGAAGCTAGAAGAGGAACAATCACATTTTGATGAAAAATTCTAGAGTTTTTTTGGACTGACCCAGTTAGCTGTATTCTCAGTTTTATTGACTGGGTGAATACAGCTTGCCCTTTCAAAAACAGTCTTGTATATTGATGATATACTAAGAAGTATTCAGATGCCTTCACACGAGTGATTTCTTTGTCCATTTGTGCAATATACTCAGTTGTCAAGGATGTCATGATATTCTTACTACTCACTACTGCTTTGAAAAGATAAAATTAAATAATAAAATAAAATATTAGACTTTAAAGTTGCTTTTGAGAAAAGAAAGAAAAAAAGACAATGTCTCAAAGGACTACTCCCAACTGAAAGCTCTTCATGAAGAGAACATAAAAACAATGCAAAAGGTTTGCATTTCCTTTTTAATTGTCTTCTTTCTTAAATAATTTAAAAATAATAATTGAGAGTATTTTGTTGTCTTTAATCATGGTATCCCAAGAGTAATGTCAAATACCCTATAGATCAAAATATTATTAAGAAAAAAATTAACAACAGGATTTGTCCTACTTTTTCTTTTTCTCCATCTGGGCTAAGAATGGTAGTAATCCATGCTACATTGTTACTTATTACACTCATTTTCCTTTCCATTACCTATGAGTTCACATGAGAGGGTTCACAAAAGACACATTATGGCTACAATACTAAGCAGTAATTATGAGTAAATGAGGGTCATCGCTAGTTATCTCCTGATCTGGGGAGCAGATTAAAGTGTTTGGTATTTCTTATGCAAAATGAATACACTTTTGGCATTGCCAGCTGTACAGGTATGTTTGTCACAGCTGTTGCTTCGCCTAGGCTTTCCCCTCCCACCAAAGAAAGTATTTTCAAAGGTTGTCCTGCCAGTAATAAACTCATTGTGAATTCATATGGGCAGTGGACAAAAGCCAGTCCATCTAATCTTTAAATATTTTGACATTGTTTACAGAGACTAACAACCAAAAGTACCTATAGCTTCACCCACGGCTTTTCACGAATCTTATAAAGAGGAACACCTCAAAATTTCTTGCCAATAAAGTTAGTGTGGACTGTGCATTGAATTCATCTTTACCTAACACTTAAACCTCCAAGAAGCTCTGGTTCGAGCTCCAGTAAGTGTCCCCAGAACATTCATTACAAAACATTTTATGGCATTTCCTGGTCTTCATCCAGAAGAAGATGTGGATCATACAACAGCAAAAAATGATAAAAATAGACTCTGAGAAATTAGGTGTATGTTTGAGTGTTTTCTTGGAGATATTTCTGAAACAGGTTAATGCAAATGCACACACTGATATGGTCAATGTACAAACCAACATCCATAATGTGATTTTGTGTCTTGTACCTCTGATTTCCATTGAGATTTCATTCTATGCCCTATTTTTTCCTGTCTAATATTATCTGGACTGTTCTTTGGCATTAGGACTGATACCTATGTCATGGCAGGCATATGCTCCAGAAAATGATTGATTCTTATATTTACATCCTCTTTCCCTTTCCTCCTTCTTAAATGACTCCAGTGGAAATAAATGTAATAAGGTCCTCCTTATTCCCTTTCTACAAAACCTGAAATTAGTTTTGTTTCCTTCACCACACATTTTTAAGTGATATAATATCTTTTTTAATACCATGATGACTGGAAATAGAATAATACCCAAAGCTTATTTCCTTCAGAAAATCATTATCCTCTAATGTGTGTCTCAGAATACTTCCAGATCTTTGACTATGTTATCTCATCTTGATGGTTCAAGCATTTTTAAAGATATATCTATTGGCAGTTTAGTTTCCCTTGAGAAATTTTCTCCTCAATAATCTATATTTTTCTATTTTAATTCACTTTGTAAAAACCACTCTGTGGTCAATATTGAAGGCTAGCAGGGGGTAAAGTCAATTTTATATGATATAAACAGAGACTTTCAAATTACAGTGACTGTTGGAGCTCCTTTTGTCTGGTGCAATCTCTGAAGTCACTGACATTATTTTGATGTAAAAGATTTTTATAGAATACAAGTCAGCTGCAGCAATTACTCTCATGGGATCTTGATATAGACAACTGGCTATTTATTTCAGGAAAGCTGTTTGACTGTTTTCTCAGGACTGCAGAATACAATCTATTCTTTTTGTCTGCTTTGTCTATCTGCCTTTCCAGGCTGCTATATTCACCTCACTAACCTGAGTGAATCCCACCAACATTACTAAGTGAAATGCAAATACTGTATTCATATTTCTGATCCCCTTCAGTCACTAAGTACGGTATTTATTTTGTTTCTATTTTACTGGTATAATAATCTGGGCAGAAGAATGTCTTCAACACTGAGGAAGTAAAATCTGTGTGTACCGTGATATCCTCCAAATCATGTTATCTTCCAGAAATGAGTTTCCATTTTAGAGAAACAAAGACAAAACCTGAGCGCAAAATGCTTTTCTTTATGTAACACTTAATCAGACTTTGAGGTCTAAAAATAAGCAGTGTAATATCATCTCTAATGGATGATAAATAATGATAATGATAAATAAATGGAACATTATTTTGAGCCTTTCTTCCTCTGAGGAAATTTTTTGCAGCCAAGATTTTGGCCTGTTCCTGTGCTCACATGTGGGAACAAGTTTCACTATGGCTACATCTACACCAGCAAATTAAATGTATCCAGAGATATCTTCACGCAATGAGGCCAACTGGTACAGGACATCCCTTATCTTTTCTACAAACTGTTTCCGTCTCCAGAGCATGTTGTCTGATGCAAACTGCCTGCTGGAATGGCTCCTGGGCTGCTCCAGCTGCCAAACCATGTCCAGAAGTTGTTCAGGGAAAGAGCTTGTTGGAATGGGCCAAAATCATGACAGGAAACCTTCTAGTGCTTTACTAGCATAAATGATCATGCTCCAGTGCCAGGGAATCTTCCCAAGCATGCTCAACTTTGCTAGGATAGATGCAGACCATGCCATTTTTCCCTGAGAGGCATGCTTCTGCTAACCATCTGGGCCAAAACAGCTCTCATTTAATTTTCTTTCTGTAAGTACTTTTCCTTCAATGGTCAAGATCATGACTAAAGAGATATAAGAATCATTATCCCAAAGCGAGTGTCAAGATATGTAAGGAGAAGTGGTATTTCTATTTAGTTATCTGATACTGTTGCAGAGGTAAGAGGGAGGGAGAACAGCCAGCCACCATGCGAACATATTTATATAAAAACTTCTCTGGAAGACCTCAAGAATTCCTGAATTCCCAAAAACTTTCCAAAAAAGACAACATCTCTTCTGATAATTTATAGCCCTTGACCATCATGGCTACAAAAACCCTACTCTTCTAAATAGAACTTTTTTAGTCACCCCCCAGAAAAATGCTGCATAGCAAATGTGGAGATGATAGTTGAGATGTCTGGGTTTTTCTTAGCACCGAAGCTTCTCCATGTTGATTTAAGCAGCCCCTATTCACCTCAGTTACTCTTCACCCAGAATCAAAGAAAGAAATTTTGTGCATGTCCACCATGCTATGTAAGGGACAGCTACACTTGCGTCCCTATGTGCAAGTCCATTTTTCCAGAGTTGAAATATTTTTATTTCCTCCTGGCAAATTCATTTGTATGCCTTAAGTCTTGTCAGACTGGCTTACTCCCTTCACTAGCATTGCCTTCTGCCTTTTCCTTATTATTATTTTCAGCTATATAAAGGCGCTCCTTCATTCTGCAGAGTTTTCTACGGTTTTATCACTGTGGCTTTTAATATATTCCTATTATGCAAGGAGGAAAGAACGACTTTTGCATTTGGACCAGACAGTGATGAAGTTTGTGTTCATTTTCAGTTCCAGTGGGAAATAATTTTATTCTTCTTGTCAGCCCACTGGGACATCTTTGTGCTCTGAATATGTTAGTTTTCCTCTCTATGAGCCAGCAAGTACTCATAGCAAAAGTGTGCTCAGGTGAACTTTTCTGCTGTGTCGACTTGGGAGTCTCTGACATGACAAAGGACACAAATTCCTTACGGTGCCATAGCAAAGCCTGCATTTTATTGATGGGGGAACTTTGCACACTTGTATCAGAGACAGTAGCAGGTTGCCTGCTCTTACTGACATATTCATATCAGTCACATTAATCCTAATTGTTCTTCCTCTACTTTTGTCAGACCCAAGGGATATGGTCTCTCTTGAACGCATCTTCAGAGTTTCTGTTCACTTAATGAAGACAAGTCATTGTTCAATAGGCAAAAAGTACTTTAATTTTGTTCTCTCTTGTGTCCTAAATGAAAAACCTTCAAGTTCTTGTAATTTCATAATTATTTTTAACCTTCTGGATTCCTGAAGGTAACTTCCATCTGTTGGAGAAGGAATAAATGAAAACTAAAGCCACACTAGTTTAAATGAGCGGTAGCAATGAAAACAATTGTGTTAGAACCAAAAATCTGGCAATTTGATAGATTTTTATCTTTTAAAGTTGGATTCATTTCACCTAGCTTTTATTGTATGTACAATAGATGGCATCCATTGCTTTCATAAGCTGCATGTCTCTCTCTCCATGGATAATAGAAGGGTCATAGGTGATTACCGTAACTGGCTGCTAAACTTTTAAATGAACAAAGTTATATAACTCCCACTTAATTAATTAGTTGGTCCTTTCCACTTTAAAATCTGTGACTGTGAAGATCAAGTCCTGACTATAACTATTAAGACTTTTTTCCCCCCAGCCCATTTGTAAGACAAAGTAAGCAAACAAGAAAGTGAGGAATGAAATAGTGGAACATACATTGGAACAAGTTTACCCGAGACTGTGTGGCAGATCAGTAGGAAAATATAAAACCTGAGTTTCCTCTTTGCATGTTCAGACCTCTGTCTGTAAAAACACAAAGCGATTCTAATGGATAAGGGTGTGATCCATCCCACCTAACTTTAGATATAACAGCTAATTGTCCAGGTGTCATATGCAGTCAAGAAAAAGAGATACAGAGACCAATTTATTCCATCCATTTTAGACAGCTATCTCAGGATGGGGTAAATCACTGTATGGAGTTACCTATTCCCTATTAATGATGATGGAAGAAGCTTAGATGACTGACATCAGCTGACAGCTACCTTTTAGATGGCCACAAGTGGTGGTGGCAGAATATGCCCCGAAAGCCCACATTATATACACCATCATATGTGACTGCAGTCAACAAGAAGTGTCCATTTACTAAGGGATGAAAATTCTTTTTCACAAAAACTTTCAAGATTTCTGTTTGCTTTTGAACCAACCTCAAGCAAAATACCAAACATTCCTAATGTTTGCACACATAGGGAACAGTTATTTTCCAGTGGAAAATATGAGCATTTTCATTCAGAAGGGAATATGTGTGTATGAGGTGGAGAATAAGTGGATGAGAACTCCATGTTATGTAGGAAATTCAATTTGATGTCTCTGCTCAGCCTGGGTCAGAGCAACATGTACCATCCCTGATTGCTCTGTATCAGAGGAGAAATAGTTCATCTTTATGGAAATTTTTTAGCTTAGCTGAAAACCAGTTCTAGGAAACTGCCTTTGTGGAAGAGAGGTCAAAGATAGGCATTAAAAGAGGAGGACCTTTTCATATTTGCAAGTAGAATTTGCGAAGCATAGCTGTGGCAATGTAATGATTACAGTACTGCTTCCGCTAGATACATTCTGTGAAGCAAAATACACAACAAATTGGAGAGCTTTACTGCCAACTTTACTGCCACAAAACTGTTGCTAACATTAGATTTCCATTTCAAAAGAAACACTAAGAAGCCAACATTTGGAAGTAGAATATCTAACCAATCCTTCTTCTCCCCATATTCACTCACTTTAATTTTTTAAAAAAGTGTTCTGTATCATTTTCAATAACGCACATTTCTCTTAACAATACCAATACAATAGATTTAGCTACAGCTTTGGGTTTTTTTTAGGAGGGTGGGGGCATTGCACATTACGATTGCATAAGCACCAATAGTTTAACTCTGTTGAGTGAAATGCTATTAAATTATTCCATCTAATCACCTTAATCATGGCAGTGTCAAGGGATCAACCAAAATGTGGCGCTCTAGTTGTAGGAAGAGTACAAATGTAGAATAGCAAACAGCCCCTGCCTTAAATCACAACTGGCCCTACAATTGCCTTTACAATCATCATGATTGCACAGAGGGGAAAAAATAAATTGTTCTGTCAGAACTGGCATATGCAATGACTTTATTTGCCCAAGCTAATTGTTGTACAAATCAGGCTTATCATCTGTCACTCAAATGTGATCTGTGCACTTGAAGGTATATTAAAGTTGCTGTAAAGTTGCTTCCCTAAAAATTTTACTTATTTTCAATAACAAGATAAAGAATTGGTAGTGAAAGTGATTTTCATACATATATTAAAAAGAGAAGGTGGCAGAGGAGATGGAACGTTACAGGACAACTAAGGAGTACTAGTCTATATCATGGAAAATCTTTGATATGAAATTTACAGCAATATTTTTTCATCAGTTTATCCTATTTCTTCTAGTTTTCCTCAAGCAGTCCAGTTATTATTTTAATCACTATATTAAGTCACTTTATTCTTCAACCAAGCCTTCAACTGCTTTATCTGTCTGGAACTGAAATAATAAACCACATTAATCAGCTGCATTCCCACAAACTGTGTTTTATTCTAGCAAGTCAAGACATTCCCCTTCCTTCATACACAGGCATTTGGGAGATGATGGGTCCCTGATGTAATTTTTGCATGCATCCTCTGACATCAAACCTGAAAGCCTTTAATTTAGTACCATCAGTGGAGATACTACACTGGTTGTACGTACCATATCACTCTCTCCAGGCCTTGGAAGAGGTGCTGGGTTTTGACATAGGTTGTTCAGAAAAGAAAAAAAACAAAACACAACACAACACTTCACATCTATTTACATTCTTTGAGTTACCTACTTAGAAATATAACATTGTCAACTCTGTAATCTTCCATGATCCTTATATACTAGTATTCTGTACATAGGTGTATATTTACACATATGTACACACATATACATATATACACATAAATATATACTGCAACAGGAAAAGGTTATCTTTATGTACACCTGCAGTAAAACTCCATTTAGTTTACTGACGCTTTGTTGCAGTGATAGACGTGAAGCATTTTATTTGTTCTTTAATCCTCCAAAACCATCTCACTTAGACATGTCACCATTTTGTACCTCTGGCACTTCTCTTAGAATCCAAGTCTTTCTGAAAGAAATCTAAATAAATAAATAAAACTTTTGTCTCCAAGGAGACTGTGATTGTACATTGGGAATCCACACAAGCAATCTCCAGACACTGACAGTGTGGAATGAATAGAGTAGATGCTTTGTGGGGGGAAAAAGGAAAATAAATAAACCATTTCAGTAACAATCCACTTGCCTCAAAGAAAGCTTTAATTATTTTAAACCCTATTATTCTTCTAACGAAAAAACTCCCATGTTGCACCCCTTTTATAGAATGAATGTTCATTGATTGAATAAACTCACATCATTGCCAGCGGTCTGGCATCTATTTTTCATTAATTGCACCAAGTCACTTTGTTGAGAATTTTGGAAGCTCTTACTTCATTCAAGGTGTTTTATTTTGTCCCAGTGATTTCAGAGGGATTCTGCAGTTGGGTAAGGGTTTGTAATATACATGCCTAATGCACTCCATTTTCCATGTGGGGTTAATCGTGCCCTGATTTATGCAAAAAGTGTAAGACCATGGACAGCCGTTGTATAACGAACTGAGAAAAAAACTGTCCCAGAAAGAGAGAAACATCTTTACCGTTGGTATGATTTGAAGGAAGGACATCTGGAATGTCTAGACCTAAATTTTCCTTACAATGGACAAGCAGGGGAAAAAAAGGCATGGAAGAGGAATGACCTTTCACCATTATATTTGCAGGAGAACTGTGTTCTGCATTCCTCATCAGAGCAGGCTGCCAAGACACAAACAGGAATTCTGTTCTTCAGTGGGAAATCTGTCCTTTGCAAACAGCAACGTATCTGATAGCTTTGTTTTTCTTGTATACAATATTAGGCATTAACTGAGGGTTTTGTTTTGTTGGGTTTTTTGAACAGAAAAATGTGATCAAACTTCTGGATATCCTATATTTTAAATTCTATTCTAAAAATCCTTACCTGGCTTAAATGGTGAAGTATATTAAGTATAAAACCTGAATATTCAAAGTCTGTTATAACATAAGTCTCATGCCCATTGTAGTCTTTTGCTTGTGTAGGATACTTGTGGTTGGACCAACCACATAGACTAAGTGAATGTCTTCATTCCCTTCGGTTTCACGCAAAGCTAAAAATACCTGATGTTTACTCAGGGGAAATAACTTCCAGCAGAAAGACATAAAATTTAAAAAATCAAAACAGTAAAAATATTGATATAAATATATTTCAGCCAGATAATATTTTCCTTAATTTTAAATAACAGCTGTAAAATTAAAAGAACTTAGGAGTTTACAGACTCATTTCTTAGCAACTTGTATACAAGTATCTTGCTTTTTAGGCTCCTGCAAGACTGTGATCATATGGTTATAGATGATCCATGTAAGGAGGTAACTGTCCAGTTACTCAGTATAATACGTCTCACCTCTTCACATCCCTCAGGTCTGCTAGTAGCATGATTTTCTGTCTCCATGATTTAGTCCAAACCATTTTTACAATGGCTCTAAGGACTGGGATGATGTCTTGCATCAGCCCAGAGAAACCTGAGGTTGGAAAGATCACTTCAGTGCTATCTGCAGTCCAGATACGGCATGTTTGGAGATAGTTACAACCTCTCACATTGATAAGGGCGCTTGGTTTGCAGAATAAAAGCAGCCTATTCTATCCACCCATCTTGGACAAATCTGTTCTCAAGCAGTGCTTTTCATATGTAACTGTCCATCATACACAAACTTTCATTCTTTTTCTGGGATTTTGGGTCTTTCCCAAGTTTTATTCATCCTTTTGAAGACATGCCTGGTGTGATCCAGATTTTGACTACCATAAGCACAAAGTCACCGGCACCAAAAGAAATAGGACATTTTCTCCCTCAAGATTTGAGTTAAAAATATTAATAAAACTGTGAGTCAGATGAGGGTAGTGCTTATGGATGACTTCTGAATACTTAAAAATTAATCTAATTTCAAAAAAAAAGAAAAAAAAACATTTTGAGGAATCAGCTGTCCCCAATCACTACAGTAAACATTACACTACAGAATATTTCATTAGTTGGTCTTATTCACTACTTGATGCATTTTTCACTCTCTTTCCTACCATAATCAGAAATCTTTCTGTCCCTCTCTACTCTTCTCCCTATTCATCTAAAAATATGAACAGCTTTTTTTTTTTTTTTTTTTTAATTCCCCAAAGCTTTAAAATGATGCTATATATTCTTCAATAGCCATCTCCACAGAGGAATACGGCAGCTGTTCAACAGCTCAGAGTGCCACACCACATGACATTTAAGGGCAGAAGGAGCTATACTTGAAATTACCCAGTAGATTTGTAGTCAGTGAACAAAGCTTTTCAAACTGGAAGCTAGCCAGGACAACGAAGCTAATCATCTTCCTTTTGCAAAACATACCATGTGTCCTTTGATAACCGTAAGTGATTAGAAATATAATTTTGCCTGTCATGCAAGAAGCATTACTCCACACTACCAGGGTCAGTAGTGATACAGAGGGTAGGCTGCTGCATAATGAACTGCCAACAGGCTCAGAGGTTTTCTCCTTCTTCTATGAAAGTACAAAGCTATCCAGGTGGGCTTTTGCTTGAGATCTGATGAAATCATAGCCCCCAAGAAGTATGGCTCTGAGGCACAGAAATGCTGTGAGATTAGTAGGTAAGAAGGAATACCTGTTAATGCCCTTTTTTATGGCAGTGTTACGACTGAGGCTGATTAGAAGCTGGCAGAGGCTTTAGGCATTTACAGGCAAGCTAAGCCTAAACCTGCAAATTCAGAAGAATTCATACATAAATGAATAGAATAGAATAGAATAGAATAGAACAGAATAATAAATAATAGTTAAATTTTGATAGTGTCTGATGCTTTATGAAAAAGATTTTTTTCTTCTCTGATGTACACAAAGTAGCAACTAAATAAATTTTGAACCTGATTTTATATGGCTTTCTTTGTCACTTCACTGTGTCAACGAGCAATTTTATCACAAATCTCAAGATATCTGATGTGTTTCTTAAAGTCTCCTGAGCAATTACGTGGGAATCTCAGCTTTAAGAAGAGGTTTCTTCCCCTCTTGCCCATCTCATTCTTTTACAACTGATTTTCATAATCTTCTTTTTATAGTATATTTTTTCCAAAATATAAATAAAACTTGAGTCTTGGGAAGAATACTAGTACTGTCTTGAGTCAATTGTATCACAAGCCTTATGTCAGTCCAAAGAGCGTATTTACTGTGCTTGCACAGAATATTTACGTGCTGTATGTGCAATGTGTCTGGTCTCACTGCTCATATGGCATAGAGTCTCATTTTGTTTGTCTCCATGCAAAAATTGGGAAAATATCACAGTATTATTAAACCTTTTTTACAAAGAACAAAGGAGTTTTCTGGGGGCTATGGATCAGTTCGTTCTATTTCCAAAATGTTGCTTCCCAGCTATTCTGAAATTGCTGAGCTTGGAGACTTTTTCTGCAGGGCATCACCACTGGTGAAAGCAGTAGAAATAGCCTGCTACTTTCCTTTTTCCCATATCCTTGGAGATATAGACCATCCTACTCCAGCCCAACTCCTCCCTTCACTCAGACCTTTCCAGGGTCCCACAATCTCTGCCTAACTGCACCAGCACTCACGCTTTGTTTGTAGAGAGTAGGACTACCACTAAATGAGAGGAAGGAAGAAAAGAAACATGACTTTTGTCACTTTACACTTCTCATGGGAGGACAAGAAGAATAAGAAAGTGAGAGGCAAATAATAAAGCAGAGCAGGCCTAGTTTGGACCACACAAGGTGACAGAAAATTAGGTATCAGACTCATGCATATCATGTTCAATGATAACCAATTTTGGCATCATATCCCAAACAATTTGTATTTAATTTGGTGTTTTAAATCATGATATTAACATATTACTTTTATGTTATTCACCAGACATACCACATACACAGTAAACTGGATCCTCCTCAATTGTTACATATGCACATGCAGTGCTTATGGTCAATTCAACTCCTGTGATAACCCTAGAAGAAAACTTGGTTAATGGTTTTATTTATAGAAGGTTTTTCTTTTCCCTCATATAAGAGAAAGAAGACCAGCAACAGGCATAATCATTCTCTGACTCTTAATTTTGGTATCTAGATCAGAGACAATCTTCCGAAAGCAGCTGATAGAGGGACATTGCACTGAACTAAGACTCCTAGAAGCCCTAAAAATTGTTCTGTGGCATATAAAATATTTAGAATGTGTCCCAACCTTGCATCCTTTCCCCTGAAACTGAACCCAATTGCCCAGATGTCTGCTAGCACCTCAGAATTACACTGCACTACAGACAGGACCAATGTTTTTACTATATATTTCACTGCAAAAGTCTCTATTGACATCCAGAAGAAACTCTAAGGATAACCAGGTGAGACTATTAGGCTCCTTGAGATTAATGGTATAAAGCCAAGAAAGTGGGTTAGGTTTATGTTCAATATTTATAGAGCAGATAATTTAACAGTACTTCGTCCTTCTCCATGTAAGCTTTTGCAGCTTTTCACCACGGCAACAGGATTTTGTATTTTACTGAAATGGGATGGGTGGGATTTGCCTTCATTGCTTCACTTTAGAAGCACCAGCTTAAGCAAGATTCTTGCATTGCTTTATAATGCAGGAAACAGGCTTAGAAATATCACAAAGGTTTCAGCTGTTTATTAACTCCTTATTCTAGTAATTGTAAAAAGCCCTCCTGAGTACATCCATACCGATAAACACAAATTTCAGACTCTCTTGAGGTCCAAACACTTCATTTACTGATTAGTTACTAGCAGAATCGGTCTATTAGCAAGAAGACTTTCACCAGGTGAGCAGTGAGTCTATTTAAACTCTGACAGGATCTTAAAAATATTTAGTATTTGTGTGGAATGAAACAAGTGAAAGAAAAAACTAATCTTACTGTATGAATGAATAGGTTGTATATGTTCCTGTTAAGAATCACAATGTATGATACACACACCCACACACAGCGTTACAGCACCGTGGCCTTGGTCGTATTCTCATTGCCATCTCTTTTTATGCACCCTGCTTGTAATTCCTGTTTGTTTTAATAAAACCAAGCACTCAAACTCATCACATTTTTCTCTCAAACAGCCTCTTTCAATTTCCTCTGATAATTCTTAAATCAATTCTGTTGCTCAAACTGGTAACCTGGAAAACACCTCCAGCCCTTCACTCACCCAGCTCTCACACCGAGTTCCTCTCAAATGTTCTTTCCTGCCCAAAAGCATGTAGGTCTAAGCCATGTTCTTGGCTTTGATAACTAAAAATGGTCTCCTCCTCCAATTGATTTCCAAAGGGTTATTATGCTCCCATTTCATTTTCACTGACTTACAGCACACCTTTTCTCTTTTGATCCAAAACTCAACCACTAAAATTCACATTATTGATCTTGTCCATTTTCCATTTCCAACACTTTTATTTTGTTATGGCTCTGTACTCTTTTTCAGTCAACCTTTTTGCCCTGCTTTTATCAAATGCATTCTAAGAACTGCAGGTGGATTTTTTATAACGTGTTTTTTTTTGGTTTTTTAATGAATTTTTGGCATTCAGTTTTGATAGCCTTCACAGATAGCTTTTGCTTTATGTGATGTCTCAGCTATCACTAAACATCTTCAATATAAAATTCTGTGCCTTGCAGAATATCAATCATTTTTAGAGATGATTAAAAAATGGAAAAGACTACATTGAAAATTTTCCCTCTTGTCTTTCATTTTCAAATTTTCAGTAGTAGTTTCATCAGAATTCTGAACTGATATATATTTCAAAGAGCTCACTGTTTCCCACTGAAAGAACCCCAGTGTTTCTCTGATTCCATAGGAGAATTTAACAAAATTAATGTGATTGACCAGAATTTGAAAAGTCAAAATCAAAACCAATTCTTAAATGTATGAAATCAAGAAAAGTTAGTTTGCAAGGAAAATGTGCTGGAAATTTTGGGTTCACCATACTCTTTAGAGTATCTTCATTTTTACTAGCACTTCTGGAATTATTTTGGGAGACAGCTAGTTATTTTTAGAAGGTCAGAAATCTACTTACAATTACTATCAGTTATGCAACACTTATAAACATCTACATAAATCAAATTGTGACAGAATCTTACAAGGGAGATGTACTTAAAATACACTAAAACCAATATTATCTTTTTAATCAAGAGAAAGGGAGATTGGCAACCTGCTGGACAACACAACCTGTTGTGAGATTGTAGTTAAAGTTCAATTGACTTTCTGAGCTCAAAACATTGATGCAGGTGAGAAGTCATCATCAGTGACACACACAGTATCTTTTATTGAATCAAAGGAGAACTATGTCTTAGGCCCTTAAGCACCTCATTTGGATTCTCATAGGCTTTAGGATGGAACAAAGCCGCAGAACAAAAAGGTTGCCTAAATTAGAACAGGAAATGAGGATTTCTGCAGGGGTGCTCTGAACATTCACTTCCAAGAAAGAACCTTTAGAAGCCTTAAGCCTCCAGGGTGTCTCTGGAGAGACTGACCCAGGACGGAGGCACCTGGCACAGACAGCATGCAAGGAAGAGTTCTCCAACTGGTGAATGTAGTGACAGCTATTCTCTGAAGTTGTGCTGTTGTTCTTCCTCTTCTTACAGTTTTATAATCATGATCTTTCCTTCTTCCCCCCCCCCCCCCCCCCAGGACAAACATCTTGCTGTCCATTTTAAGCATATCTCCTATAGCTTCGGATGCCAGGTTCTCCTGGAGCAGAAGAACTCCCACTTGACCACCTGCTGCTTCTTTCTGGCATGGAGCAGGTAATGGAGCGACTTACTTCTGGGTATTTCCAAGTCCTCTTTAAGAAGTGCCCTTCACTTCAATCTTGTTTAGTTTTGGTTCTTCAAGTGATTTGGTGGAAACATTTTGTAAATTATCATCCATCCTGCCAGATTGTTCAGTAAAAAATAAAAAAAGAGAGAGAAGGTGTGAAAAACTTTTTTTTCAATATCTTCAAAACTATTTTGCTAACTGAAAGTAACTTTTCATTAATTACTGTAAATATTTAAAAGAAATCAGTGCAAGATATTTAAATAGTATGTTAATGTTTTACTTTGGACAAATAAGTTTTATTTCCTAATGGTAACAAGAATTGATTTTTTTTTAGCTAACATTTTTAAAGATGTTAACATCTGACACATTCAAGAATCAAATGGTTCTGTTTATTATAAATGGAATGTATTGTGTTTTTTCTAATTTGGGTTTATTATTTCTTCCTGAGAAATTATGAATTCAGAAAAATACTGTATATATTGTATTGTGTAGAAAGACCCCACATTTAGATGAGAAGATTTAATTTGTAACAAATGGAGGCAGATGATTCATGGGTCAAGCATGAGTCAATTTTGAGTGCGGGTTGTTTTGTTTTGTTTTGTTTTTAACATGTGTTCAGTGGGAAAGATATTTTCAAATACGTGCATTGTTTTCAGTCAGGCCGTTTGAGACCCAGCTGACTTACCTTTATATTTAACTAGGTGAGGATAAATCCAACCTGACAAGCTGACATTTATATCATAGACATATCCTACTGAGGGAGCTATCCTAGGCCACCTATTTAGTTAATTAACAGAAATAGGTCATTTAGGTCATTATTCATCTGACCAAGTATTGACTTAGTCTTTCAGATAAAATTAGTGGCACCCTCAAAAGTATTTGTCAGGGACATTTCATGAAATGAAACCTGCCTCGAGTTTCAGTTGAAATTCTTCAGTATTCCATGGGTTAAAGTGCTTTAGGTGTAATAGTCCATTAAGTCTCATGAAGGGAGAAAAAGGTAGCAAAACAGTGTCCCCCCAAAAAATTATTTATGGGGAAAAGGGTGAGAAGAAAGCCATTAGATGCTTGGGCTACAGTTGTATGTATTTTTCTAGTTAAGAACAAAGGAATGCTATATCTAGATAGATAGCAGTCCTTTAATTTCCTTTTTATTTTTCTCTCTTATTGCCCTTTCTGACTCCCTGTTGCCTCAGGACCAGTTCTTTGCCCTGTAGCCAGTCACAAAATGCTTGAGAGTCCTTCACCTTTTCTGGCTTCTGCTCCTTTGGTGGCATCAGCATTGGTAGGTCTATGAATAACATGCACAATTAAATGTGCACAGGGCTGTGCTGAGCTGTGCTCTACTTTTCTAATCAGAAAAAATGGCACACACTCTTTAAAGCGGTAAAATATAAAAATAACACCTGATTGTTAAGCATATGAAATAACTTTTCTTTAGCCTTCGGAATCCCAATTAATTTTTTGTGATATGTATAAAGTTCACACTTGTCCTTAAGGTGATGTAAAAGTAGCCTAACTCTGATATTATATACTCTATAATTTGAGAAACAGAAGGTGATAATATAAAAAATAAAAAGGCTCCTAAAACCATGCAAGAGAGCTGCAATTAGGGATCTAGAAGAAAGTAGCATTGCCATTTTCAAACTACTAAAAGCTTCACTTTACAACCTCCATTATTATTTTTTTACATTTTTCTGTGGAAGTAAAATTATTCCTCAAAACTGTGCAGAACACTGACAATTAATTTTGCAGAACTGTGAACCAGATTGTGTTGCTGCTTTGAGGGTAGTCACCTTTCCTTTCTTCTCCCCAAACCTGCCCTATATTATCCATGTTTTCTTTCTCTCCCTTCTGTAATAAAAAGGAGACACTGCGTGTATCCCTGTGTTAAAGTGCAGCAGAACCTTACGGGTTTGTAATGTGGCTTATACTCACAGAAGAAGGAAAGTTTTTCACCTTACCTAGCAATTCTAAATCTGGTTAATACCAACTAAGGAGTAGGACCTTGGCATGGCCATGGATGCATTGGAGGTGAGATTTCTCAGGGACACTTGTGCACCTCAAAGCATATTGCATTTCCCCCTGTGTAGTCTGTACAGAACTATGTGTTAGCATCAGAAAAGAAACTGTACTCAAAGTAACCATGGCAACACTAACATAGATGCACTGTGGATAGTACATGTTACAACATGCAAATCTGAAAGGAAAGAGATAATGCTCTAAATTTCCTGTTGGCCCGAGCAGCTTCAAGCAAGGACACCCAAATTCAAACCCATATCCTGAGAGATCTGTCCTCTTCCTCCTGAAGACTGCTACAGAAACCACCCTCCTTCTTCCTTTCAATTTTGCTTAAGGACATTGGTTAAATTTGATAAAAGCAGCTATAATTCTGTGACAGTCATAGAATCATAGAATCATAGAACCATTCAGGTTGGAAAAGACCTCTAAGATCATCGAGTCCAACCATCAACCCAACACCACCATGTCCACTAAACCATGTCCCTAAGTGCCTCATCTATACGTCTTTTAAATACCTCCAGGGATGGGGACTCCACCACTTCCCTGGGCAGCCTCTTCCAATGTTTAACCACTCTTTCAGTAAAGACATTTTTCCTCACGTCCAATCTAAACCTCCCCTGGCACAACTTGAGGCCGTTTCCTCTCGTCCTATCGCTTGTTACTTGGGAGAAGAGACCGACACCCACCTCGCTACAACCTCCTTTCAGGGAGTTGTAGAGAGCGATGAGGTCTCCCCTCAGCCTCCTTTTCTCCAGGCTGAACAGTCCCAGTTCCCTCAGCCCCTCCTCATCAGACTTGTTCTCCAGACCCCTCACCAGCCTCGTTGCCCTTCTCTGGACACGCTCCAGCACCTCAACGTCCTTCTTGTAGTGAGGGGCCCAAAACTGAACACAGTATTCGAGGTGCGGCCTCACCAGTGCCGAGTACAGGGGCACCATCACTTCCCTACTCCTGCTGGCCACACTCTTTCTGATGCAGGCCAGGACGCCATTGGCCTTCTTGGCCGCCTGGGCACACTGCCGGCTCATGGTCAGCCGGCTGTCGACCAGCACCCCCAGGTCCTTTTCCGACAGGCAGCTTTCCAGCCACTCTTCCCCAAGCCTGGAGCGCTGCATGGGGTTGTTGTGGCCCAAGTGCAGGACCCGGCACTTGGCCTTGTTGAACCTCATACAGTTGGCCTGGGCCCATCGATCCCGCCTGTCCAGGTCCCTCTGCAGAGCCTTCCTACCCTCGAGCAGATCAACACTCCCGCCCAACTTGGTGTCGTCTGCAAACTTACTGAGGGTGCACTCAATCCCCTCATCCAGATCATCGATAAAGATATTGAACAAGAGTGGCCCCAAAACTGAGCCCTGGGGAACACCGCTCGTGACCGGCCGCCAACTGAATTTGACTCCATTCCCCACAACTCTCTGGGCCCGGCTGTCCAGCCAGTTTTTGACCCAGCGCAGAGTCCACCTGTCTAAGCCGTGAGCCGCCAGCTTCTCTAGGAGAATGCTGTGGGAGACGGTGTCAAAGGCCTTGCTGAAGTCCAGGTAGACCACATCCACAGCCTTTCCCTCATCCACTAGGCGGGTCACCTGGTCATAGAAGGAGATCAGGTTGGTCAAGCAGGACCTGCCTCTCATGAACCCGTGCTGGCTGGGCCTGATCCCCTGGTTGTCCCGCTCATGCCTTGTGAGCGCCCTCAAGATGAACCGCTCCATCATCTTCCCCGGCACCGAGGTCAGGCTGACAGGCCTGTAGTTCCCCGGATCCTCCTTCCGGCCCTTCTTGTAGATGGGTGTCACATTGGCAAGCCTCCAGTCGTCTGGGACCTCCCCCGTTAACCAGGACTGCTGATAAATGATGGAGAGTGGCTTGGCGAGCTCCTCCACCAGCTCCCTCAGCACTCTCAGGTTGATCCCATCTGGCCCCATAGACTTGTGAGCATCCAGGTGGCGTAGCAGGTCATGAGTTTTAATCATCATCCATGGGCATCAATGCAGTCTTTGCTTTAAGTAAAGCTCTATATTTAAGTTTACCTGTTTACTGAGCCAGGTTGCTTGCTTCAGAATAAGGTATGAGCAAAAGTAAAGGCAATATGAACAATCAGGGAGTTTGATATCAAGAAATCCAGTGGCAAATCACAACATAGTTCAGTAGAAGGACAAGGTCAAATGTATAATGGTTACAATGTGAAAGACATGAGAAATCCATCATATTCCTGTAACAAATACTTAATCTCTTAAAAGAACAGAGCGTGAATTTAGGAACCAGTTCTGGCTGTGTGTATTTTGATTGACCAGAGCTTATGAGAAGACATTAGTCTTGTTAATAATACCTTATTAATAGCAAACCTGTCTATCCAACCCCATGTAGGGCTACCATATGTCCAGCAAGATCTGTACAAGCCATCTTTTTCTCTCTAGAAATGTAAGTATTTTGGCTAGTTTTCTGGGATTTCCAGGCATCTGGCAGCTCATATGGGCAAACAGGCCCAGCTGAGCTGCAGATATCAGAGGCTCTGGACATGTATAGATGAATTTTACAGCACATGCCTAGTAAAACCCTGATGGAAATATGGCAGGTCTAATCTATGTGGATCTCTTATCCTGTGAACAGTTTCAGTTAAGAAAACATATGGTAGCTAAAGTAAAAGCAAAATATGACCTTCATGAAAGATAATTAAGAAATATGTCACTGATGGGCTTCATGAGTATAAGCATTGCAGAGAACAAGGCTAGGTGGAAAGAGTTAATAGACCTGAGCTGTGCAAGACCCAAGGCAGCCTAGGTAGCTGCCATAAGTAGAAGAATCAAAGACACTGAGTGCATTCAGTCAGATAAATCTGGGGCCTACTGATGAGAAGATAACTGCTGTTACAAAGCCCTGTTCTCTCTTGGGTAGGATAACATGCTAAAGGAAGGATGGGCAACTTGCTGCCTTTGAACTACGTGCAGCTTGAGGGCAGTTCAAGTACATCTTCCATGTTGCAGCTATGCAATGATCTCTGCAGGAAACAGCTGGTATGAGGGGAGACACTACCGAATAATGCAGGTACCCAGATGAAGTAAAACTGCAGGAACTATTGAGACTCATGGAGCTGAATCACCCTTAGATTTAGCAGCATATTCAGATCAGCCTGGTGGGAATTCTGGAAAGGTTTTGTTGCCTCCCACCTCTGAACTGGTTTGTGTCATGCCCTTCCCTTTAGCTCTCCAAGAGATACATTATATGCCTCGTGGTAAGATTTTGGGTTGCAGCTCATAAAGCCAGGAAGGTTGGTCAATGCAATGGCAGAAGACACACTCTTGCTGAACTCAAAAGCAAATCAAATACAAAGCAAGTGGCAGAGAAACACTGCAAGTAGCTCAGAAATGCCTTTCAGGCTAGGAGTTTAGCAGGAATAACGCAACCTCCTTTTTAGGCAGTAATGCGGAATAATAAAAACAGCAGTGCTTAAGGCCATGTGACAGTCTGTATGCAGGAGAATTACCTAGATAATTCAAAATTGACACTGAGGCATAAGCAGACTACAGTCCAAAGAGAGAATATGGGAAAATATTTGCTTACAGCACAACATTATCATTGGCAGTATCAGGAAAGTGAAAATGAGTCATGTGGCTACTGCTTTAGAAGAAAGAAGGCATTAAGCTGCACTCTGTAAAGTGAAAACAATAAAGCCGTTAAAACCACTGGTCTCCAAAGAAAATAAGTGGTTGGAAGAAGAAGGCAAAAACTTATTACAATAAAAATGCCAGAATAATGAAACCTTTCACACAATACTCCATTATAATAGTGTGTGTCAAGCAGTCCATGGCATCCTGAAATTGCAAGTAAAAAGGAGGAATAACACAGGTCTGATGCAATAAAGGGAGAGAGGAGACAGGGATTTAAGTGAATGGCAGACAATTGAGGACTGACCCAATAAATGGTACAGAATCTGATTATGGAAATACATGTTGATTGATGCTGAAACCACATATGAGGAATATTGTAGCTGGGATCCCAAAAGGTTTTCCATAGCACCCACTGAGGAGAGAGACAAAAGACAGCTGAATTTTGAAAAAGCAGATGCAATCACTAGCAGACATTATCACTTCACCTGCAGGAAGCACATTATTCCACATACGCTTAAAGACGTAAACTCCTAGTGGGATGGCTAGGATGTGTCCTTATGCCGTTACTAAGTGGAAAACATTAATAAAAGTATCTCCCGACTCCTTTGGTTTACTGCAGTATTTTAGGCAGGCACTGTTCTGTCAGGAGATGTCTAGGGAGAGATGCTCAAACATGTCCTACAAGTGGTGAGACATCCCCATGGTGATTTGTGCTGATACTATGGGGAAAACCTGGGGTGGCTCACCACCTACTCAGGTCTCCTGACTTTTTTAATTTGAACTTTATGCTACAGAGGTGTGTAGGCATGAGGAAGTTGGGGAAGGGGAGGAGGAATTGCCTCTGCTTCAGGATAAGGGTCAAAGCAATGACATTATGTGATGGTGTGAGGAAATGAGGAGAGGTGTAAGGAAAGCTGGAAAAACATTTCGGCACTGCTTCTTGGCTTTTCCCTACATGTTTACTGCATTAGCTACTGTGAAAAGAGCACGCAAATGTAAGAAGCCACCAAAGCAGCAATAGTAATACTACTACTACTAATAATAATAATAGTAATAATAGCCTGTTTTATTTACCCTGTCTGTGTGGACCTTCACTCCTGACAAACCAAGGCAACACAGGAATGAGATTTTGAAATATGCTTCCAAGGATACAAAGCAAGAACAAGCTGAAGATACTAACACATTAAATGTGGAAATAGTTCTGGAACCTTAGGGGAATCAAAGTAATAGAAAAAATAATATTACAGGAATTGCACATTGTTTACGGGGGGGGGGGAGGAAACCAATCACATAGTGGTTTGAAAACACTATTACAGTTGAGACTGCAGGGAAACAAAGGCTGATATAGCATTTCATTATGAAACATGATTTTAGTATTAAATATCGCATCTAGCTGTAAGATAGTTGTCAGCCAAGAGCAGTTCATTGGAAAAAATAAAGCAACTCACAGACATTCTTGTTTGTGAGGAATATGACAATCTGAGTTCCAGCAAGGCTAAAAGCAGAAGGCCGTAGGTCACACAGCGCTGGGCTGTGCATTGCAGCAATGAGGAATGGGCTGGGCTGGATGCAAGATGAGCTGTAATGATGCCGTGATTCAGAAATACCCACTTAATCACTGTTCTTTAGTATAATTCACCCTCATTGGCTATAATTTTGCAGCTTGTGGGCAAGGCAGGGAACAGACACAATCCACTTCATGGGCTCATTTCACCCTTTCTCTTTCATAGAGTAAGGACAAGCCTCTTCCTTTCTTCCTCTCCCCTGCTTTTGCCCTCCCTCCTCCCCCTCTCTCTCTCTCTTAAAGCACTATTTTTAATAGACATTATTTGGTTAGGATTTTTTTTGTCAGGAAATGTTTTGATGAGTATGAACTATTTTGGAGGGAGTTCAATAACTACACACTGTTGCAGATCAGGGCTTGCATTCGCATGATGCTCCATATCTCAAACTTCAGTTACATATGTCATAGCTTTATTTTATTCCAAGCTTTCTTATTTATTCCAATGGCTGTTTTTCAGATAAGGACAGTGAATATTTTTCTAGCTTTCTTGTCACTCAAACCCAACCTAATGATCTTCCAAAAACGGAGGCTATGCATACAACTATCAGTATTAAAAGTACCGACTGCTCATTTGAACCAATGGATCAGTACCTTTAGCCATCCTTATTCCTTGAGTGATATGTCCTTAGCATCTGTGACCGAGCCATGAGGTAACTGAAGTCACATAGCCTTTATCTAAAAGGCCTTATTTACTTAAAAATCAGATCTTAATCCTCATTGCTACCAGAAGTCTGCCTAGTTAGGCTCTAAATATTATAGTATAGTCATAATATAATAATGGACTAAATGTTATTGCTAATCCAGGTCTGAGCCTTCTCAGGGATTACAGTTTTTAGAATAGTGGAGAGTTAAAAGTCTCTGTGGCTAATTGAGATTCTGAGTGGAAGATATCATATAGAAAATACCGATTTAAGCATATTAGGAAAGTAAGATTGCTACCACTTTTTCATATTGGAGTGTTTTATATACTATTTTATGAAAAATCTATGTTTTATTTGTCTGTTCAATTCTCTATGGTTCCACAACACATAGCCGATTGCATTCCAGATCTTGCCTATATCATACTTTTAAAAATTATTTACTTTTCCTTCTAAAACTATTTAACCGTAAATTAGAAAATGGATACAACTTTCAGTGGAAATTTCAAAAAGAACTATAGCTTTTCTTATACAGGACCTGACAAAAAAATTTAAATGGGTTTCATTAATAACACCAGTCAATGAGAAGGAACACACTCTAGTAGTTTCATTGACTTTTGAAACAGCTACAATGAAGTAATTAAAACAGCTGAAATTTAATTGGGAAATAGAAGAACTTCAGACACATTGGTATGTATATACACGTGTGGGTCCCTGTCATTGTATATGCACACATACACATGTACAGATAAAAGTTTTCCATCTGCTTACTCAAGAACAAAGTTCCCAGCCTAACCAAACGTCTCTGTGGCTGCAAGCATGCCGGACTGACCTACTGAAGGAAGGTTGTAGTCGAGCAGGCAGCACATTCACGCTAATGAATGAACTACAAGCTGCCGGTATTCTTTCTCCTCATGGGATATGAAACTTTCAAACACTGTTTTCTTCTTTGATCTCTTGTCCCATTCCAACACCACCTCTGCCAGATGTTTCTATGTGTTTAATTTTTGCCTTTTTCATTTTCTTACTTTCCTTTTTTCTCCTGTTTTCCAGGTCCCTGTTCTCTTTCTTTTTTTTACCTTACTTTTTTTTTAATGTAAAGTACACTGTGAGCAGTCATTTTGCATGTAGAATTCACCATGAAAATTGTGGTGCACGTATTAGGAGTGAAAATATAGCCAGAACAGTTTTACAAAAATAGTGATGTATAAATACCTTTCTTGACATACATTCTCAGCTTACCTCCACTGAATGAAAGGTTGTATTCAGACTGCTTCCAAGGGAAGCTTTCTATATCTTCTGTCTCTGGATTTCCTCGCTCAGCCCATCAGTATATTTTAACAGCACTCTGAAAAGAGGAAATAGAGGCAAACTCTTTCAGAATATCTTAACAGATGTACATTGGCTTACCTTTATCAAAACTAATGTGACTACAGTAATTTTTTATCAAATTTGCATCCATTTATATCCTTCTGAACAAGATAGGGCTTTATAGACTTGTTTTCAAATGAGATATATAATTATGGTCTGTACCATTTTCCTGGAATATTCTTAGGCCCATTGCTGCACTAGTAAGGTAACAGTACTGAAGAGGTTTCAAATGCCTGGTAGGGAAAAACTTGTCTATTGTGAGAACTAGCAAAATCCTCTTGGCACTGCTGCTTGAGGCCACATGCCTAAGCTTTATGTGGAGCCTGTGTTCCTGGGGGGAAAAAAAAAATCTTTAATTTGCACAAGTGTGACATACAAAATTCTGCAAGCTTTGACATGAGCTGTGTAGTCTCACTACTCTGCATGGCTAGTATAGTTTGGCTAGTGTTGTGGCAAATTTTCTGGTCCCAGCTAATGCGGAAGAGTTCTAGTACCATATCGCAGACCTCATCTTGCATGAAAGGAGTGTCACCTCCTGATCCCTTCCAGCCCCCACCTGTGCAGACCCCCAAATACTGAGACTCTGTAATGACAAAACAGGTTTGCTGGTTAGGAATCCTATCTGAGGAGTTTGCTTTCCTCCAAACACTCCATGGACTTCATCTCACCATAGGCAGGTACCCAGTTTTATTTAACAGACAAATGATCTGACGCTCTTTTCTGTATTTAGTGAATTGAGATAAAGACCAGTGCGCAGCAGACAACTTAGATCTCAAGTACCTGATTCAACCTCTAGCAGTGTCTCTCCCTCTCTTCACTGAGAGAAGAAGAACAAGGGGAAAATACTCTTGGTTAAGTACCTTAGTTTAGGTGCAATGAATCTGGCTCTTGCTGTTCCCATTGTTTGCTTTCCCCATGGAGTCTCCTGCCATTCTCTTCAACCTCAACGTTCAGCTTTTCATGCCCTTGAGCATATCAAAATAAACCCACAAAACTTTAAATCGTCTGGGCATCAGGAGTAATCTGGTTAATAATGGAAAATAAAGGAGAGGTTCAGAACAGAAATTTATTTTAATAGAGCTTCATTTTGCATAGCATTTTCCAAGAGGCACTTTAAATTTAAGAAAATCTGGACTAGAATGGAATCAACAGTCATTTAAAACTGCTTGAATGATATACAGTACAGTAACTGCTTTTGAAGTTTTAGATAAAGACAGGAGTTGTATGAGTGATAAGCAGCAACCAATTTTAGTTGATTAATTTTGCTCTCTTTCCTGTTGGTGCTCAATGAATATTTATTCATTATGTGAAATTATTCACAAATGCCTTTAGTGAATAATTCTTGGTTTGCAGATGCTTTGCAAATAGTTCATAGCAGATATTTGTCATTTTTCTCTTTTTCGATGGGGTTTGTAAGCATGGAGCATTTTTTCTATTCCTTAGCAGTTTGATTTATATAGCAAACCAACACAGCAGGAATTACATATTTTCCATGATGCTCTCTGAAATCCACTTTAGTGAATTTAGTGAATATTGAAGTTTGAATGTTTTGTTGGGTAGAATTCTCATGAGTAATAACTGAGCTCATAGATCTCTGCAGGAAAAAAATATGCAAGAATAACATGCTTTGATAGACTTTGAGTCCAGGGCAGGTGGTTGACTCTAGAGATCCCTTCTAACTTAAGTTATTTTATGATTCTAATGATGAATGCTTTCAAACCCAAATGAGTCCCTTTATTTGTTTTCCCCCATTCTTCCCTACTGAAATGAGAGGTGGGTTTATCTCTGCACCTCCAGACATCAAAAAATTAAGTATTATGTCTAAACTCATCGTCTATGCTCTCTCTACAATAAATGTAAAGGTTTATTTCTTTCAGCTGTCTTGGACTCCTATGTGAAAATGTGGTAAATTTACACTTTTGGGGTACCTGCAATATTCCACTGACTGACAAGGGAACCTACCTAGCTGCCTTTTAGATATGTAAAGTTAAATGAAATGATTTCTGTACAAAGTTCAAAGGCTCAATAATACAGAAAAGGGTCAGAACAGCATGTGGGGACATTAAAATAACTTTGAAAACAATATTAACAGTAATGGGAAAAAGTTTAATTCCACAAAATGGTAGGCACATGAACTAAGAAAATCATGTCAGTGATAAACTGGGAGCTCAGCAATTGAAAGGAACAGAAAAAGAAACATCTGGCTGTATTAGCTGATCAGATTGCTAGTAGCTACAAAAGCGATATAGAAGAAATACAGTGGATAAAGAAGATAAAATAATTTCACTAGAGGCAAAGTATCAATGTGAACCTACAAAGTCCAAGTGCACTGCATAGAGTTATGGTTGCATTTATCCAAGAAAGATCAAACTGGAAAAGGAGGAGAGACTAGGATAATGAGGGAGATGTAGAATTTACTTCCAAAAGTTATTACAAGATCTGGCTTGTTTAGTTTAATAGAAAAGAAGGTAAGAAATGAGAAAACTGATCTCTATATATGCATGGAATAGGGGCATAAAAAACAAGGAGTGTGAAAACTGCTTAAATGAAAGGATGATGTTAGAAGATGGCCAAGTGGATATTAAATGGAATGGATATTCCACATATGAATATTAAAGGAATGGAGGCTGGAAATTAGAAACATCTTCTAATAAGTGGAGGAAGGAGTTTGAATTTGGGTCTGGAGGAGTAAAAAGCCTGACTAGCTTGATGAAATGGATTATATGACTTGATGGTATAACCATTTCCTTCCAGTCCTGTATCTCCCTCACATTTTTTTTAATTTATTTTTTATTTTAAAGGATAGACTGAGAGTCAAAAAAGTAAGATGCAAGGTCTCAGTTTTCTCTGGAAGTCATGTTGGAATTGAGGACTGCGAATTGAGCAGTAATTATTCATTCATGAAAGTGTGTTCTACTTCAGCTTTGTCTTGTGCTTCATTAAATCTCATACTCACAAGCATTTACCAGAATGTTTCACCCGTGGAACAGCTGCTCAATTGCCAGAGGAAAAATACAGTCAAGAAACTCTGAAAGAACAGTTTTCTTTTTGTGAATACCATGTATGTTCAAGAATCACCAGCACTCAGTGGAATACCAACTTTCTGTAGCAGGGAAAGGGACACGGTCCCATTTAATACCTCTAAGGGTCGTTTAAAACGCTCCAGACATCTGAGGTCTTTGTCTAGTGAACAGAATTAGTTTTCAGCTGTTACCTTTTATGAAAGGGTAGCTCATGTAGGCAAAAATATTTGCTTATCCTTGTATCATCCTTCCTTAACTATTAACAGTTGCTTACAGTTTAATTTCATCTTCTCCAATCAAGAAGTATCTCATCTATTTTGCTGCTCCTGGCTCTTGCAATTATAAAGGAGGATAACTCAGGCATAGCATGTACCTTTTTTTTCCATGAATGCTTATGTCTTAGACCATTTACAGTCTATTTGCACCATTGTCTTACATTGCAGAAGTGTGGCAAAGAAGGATAATGATATGTCACCACTGTGGCAATGTATGGACTTACCCTGATTGTAAGTGAGGCCAGGCTGCTTAATAGTTAAAATGGTTAACAGCTTGTTGAGGTTCACATGCCTTTGCGAGGGATCTGAAGTTCCCTCAACTCTGTGCTGTGCGTGGCTTGGAGTGCAGGTTTTGCCAGACTTCCTTTCACTCTGTGTGGATGGGTGAAGGAGACGTTCTCCTCCCATCATACTTATCACTGACTGAAGCAGGACTCAATTTTCCAGGTTTATAAACCCATCAGGTAACCCAGGCTGTCATCCTGGTTTTACTTCAGCCACCTTTCCAGTTCCCTGGTCCTGTCTTCCTAACATGAAGCCAGAGATTTTGATCAGATTTCAGCATTCACTTCTTGGGTTCCTAGGATCCTTGTCTCTTCACGGTGACATTGCAGGCAAACTTAATCTAACAGCTGGTTTTCCAGTAGTATCCTCCCCCGTAACCCCCCAAGGAAAACTACTGATTTCTCCCATTCTTCAAACCATTGGCTAGGAAAGAACGTCACAACACTGTGGCATCAACAGTCAGGGAACAGGATTCCAGAGACACCAGATTCTGTTCCAGTGTGGATATTATTAATACAGACTAATGGTTCAGTGTAGACCTAGCCAAAGAGAGAATGAAAGAGGGTGAATTGTGTCTCAGAGCCACAACGGCTTCACATGTTACTTCTAAGGATATTCCTAAACCATTTATATATTTTTCCCTGCTCTGCTTAAATCACAATCTGGTTGCAAAAGGAAGACCTTTGGGGCATAACAAAAATAAACCGGTAAGCATGGTGATGAAGAATTGAGTGACAAGTAAGTAAACACTCCTCCCAATTCCGCCCTGCTGTCAGGGCAATTTCTTACGATCTTTCTGTCCACAAGCTTCATTCAAGACTTTCCAGCAGCCGTCCAACCGCTTAATGCAGGTCATCAAACTGTACTACATTTGGACACAATGTATGTTGCTAATAATCTAAAGTAACAAGACAGCATAAAAGCTTTTTTTAAAAAAACTTATTAGCTGAATTTAATAAATTGAAAGGGAGCCTTTTTGACCCTCTAAGGAATGTCCAAACCTTATGTATGTTCCATGGGCTCTAAGTGGAAACTTCAATTAGAACTCAGAGATGTCATATGCTGTTTAGGTGATGCAAGTTGGTTTTATTTTATTTATTTATTTTAAAAAAATCGGCCCCCAGGCAGCTATCAGTTATGAAGTATTTTCAGTTGAGTGATATTTTTTGCTTTCTCAGTACTGACAGGTGATATACAGTGAAGAAGATTTTTGAGTATATAGTCAAAATAACTTATAATCTTTCTCTTTTTGTAAATAATGTAATAGTATGTAACAGTATGTACAATGAGGCTGTACTTCTGCAGATTATGATTCTGCTACATGAAACCCAGTCCATGACCAAAAAAATTTAACCTTCTTGTATTTCACCACAGAACAAAAGCTCAAGATATTTCCTCCAAATGCAGGATTTCTTTTGACTTTGTCTGTAATTATTTATATATTTTATACTTTCCATGGAGGATGTCTCTATTGTGTAGAGATTGTGTAGACTTTTCACATGCCTTATAAAACTTGGTGTCTTATGAGCAGGAGAGTGAGCAGGCAACATCGGCACTCCTGGAAGCAGCACTGTGAGGGAGGCGAGGAGAGTGCTGCATGGCAGGACTTGCTCATCTTCTCCAGTGTAAGCTGGAACATCTGCTTTGGTCTAATAACAAGGAGAAATGATAAAAGGTTTCACTTCTTAGTGTTGACTAAGATGAGGCATAGCAAAAGAAATATCTAGGTCTGAGGAGTTATATGCAGCTCAAGATGCAGCATGTCTGCTTCTCTGATTATTTCCCCATTGCTTTTCTATCACAAATGGAGACTCATTTTCTGTGGAATATAAATTCTTTCTTAAAATTCAGTCCTATGATGCTAAATATTTAAAGGTATCAACATAAACCCTTTTGATGGCCCTTTTTACCTGATCTTGATTTCCTATCTAAATCCTTTGCTTTGACATTGCTACCTCCCTTTCTCTTTGTAGAGAATTTTCACTTTCTCTTTCACCAGCAGTAACTTAAAGACCACCAAGCTATTTTAATTAGTTAGGCAAACTTCTTAATGTACTCCTAGCAAGGATACACAAATATAACTGTAGTACTGATCAGGTAGACATATACTAAGCAAGTGAATCTTCATCATCAACTCAGTTATGAACTTGTTCTCTGAAAGCCTTGACCATAAATGTGTTTTATATTTAAGTTAAGAAATGAAAATATATTTTCATTTTTGTATGTCAAAGAAGGAGAAGCTGTCCTCATCTCTGAATACACAGGGAATGATGTGAACAACCTAGTAATTTCATAACCCAGCAGTTCTGTAAGCAGAATCTTCCTGCCAATTTAGGATCCTGCCCTGGGTTTTTGATCTGCTGTGTTGACTTGTTTACCTTACAAAAATATCAGAGAGAAGGTTTACAGGCAGTGTGAGGGTTTAAAAGGGAAAGCTAAAGTGAGATTTATAGAAAGGCTTCTCAACTTAGTCATCAGAATGCAGACAAATGTTCATTGACTATTACACAGGTTTCTTGAAACTAGAACATTTTGTAATCTCTCCATCCATCTTTTTTGCAAAATTAATAAAAAATATAGCTACATTGAGCTGCCAGCCAGACCCTGATGCTCTTAGCGAGGAAACCCCTTCAAGCTTTGGTTGAAGTACCTTGTCTTTCCTGCTTTCAGGAGGACTGAAAATTGTTCTGGTGATAGCAGGGGCTCACAGCGGCAATTGCTTCTGGAGAGTCTTTGACCAGCCCAGATTTATTTTATCTTGCAGAATGAAAATATCATATGTATACATGTAGTATACACAAGGTTCTATATGTATTTAACTGGTCTGTTCCTTGTTTAACAGGTTTTAATTTGCATTTTCACACCAGTAGTGAATTTCCAGCTCTTTGCAGCAGGTTCCTAACATCCTTTGTGTCACCGTTCTGGAAAGGAGCTGAAAGAGTCTGCACTGAGATTTCTCCTGTTCTCTGTGAGCAGATGTGGTGGGAGGCTGGCTCCTGCTTCCCTTGCATATAAAGACTTCTAAAAGAGGTCAGTGCAAAGACTCGCATCCAAACATCTTTGAAAGCCTGTTTCAAAACTAGGCTCACTTGTTTCTCTCAGGGAGGAAGGCTGAAGTAGGAGGGGAAATCCCAGATTAAAAATCTGTGGATACTTGGGAAGTTTTGCTATGGACGGGACTGTGGCAGATTCAGCCTTTTGCAAGTTTTATAGATATCCCTTTGAAATCTATGTGATTATAACTGTAAAGTGTATTGAAAATGCCAAAAAATGAAAACAAGCCTTTAAAAGAGAGCAAACCAGTGTGTGTTACCTCTATTCAGACTGGCATCCTTAGGGCAGGTTTGTCTGCACAGGTTTTTTCATGGCTGTATGCATGAGTCAGCCCCCACCAGGCAATTGCAGAAGGGGATGGAGTTAACATTTATAATATAGGAAAAGAAAAGATCTGTGAGACCAGGCTTTCAAAGAAATAGAGAATTGGAAAGCAGGATAGGTTCAGTGTTAGCCAATACACTGAAGGAATGGCTCCCCATATATACGGGAATGAATGAAAGAGGGGAGATAGATAAAATCAGGTGAAAGAAAGGGAGAGTACAGCCACGTTAGTACAGAGCTTCAGGTTAGAAGGACGTTTTACAGATGCCTAATGTTTAGGATGATTAAGGCAATGAGCATCTTGGGCTTAAGTTAGGTCCTAAAGATACGTGATATGAATATCCCCAGCTGGAAAAAAATTATTCGTCTTTCCATGCCAATAGAAAGAGCCGTATGCTACCTGTTATAACAGATAGGGCTATAAAGGACAACTATTTATAGAGTGTAAACAGCAAATCGTCTTAACTCTGGAGCTTCCTGGAAACAGACCTGCCACACACACATATGTCAGTGTATGCCACAGTGGGACCATGCTCATTAAATGGCTGTCTGGCCATTTCCTAACACTAATTGAGTAAATCACCAGTACTGTATTCACTGTAGCTTGGCCACTTCTGCAGGCAGCTCTCCCAGCTTCCTTGGGTTGCTATACTTCTTTCAAGCCATGTCATGGCTATTCCGGAACAAGAAGGAAAAAAAAAAAGTGCAAGGAATCATTCCCAGTCCCTGATCCTGATGCAGCTGTAGACTTTTGACCTCCCTGAGAGCATAAAACTGCTACGGGAATTCCCACTAACTAAAAAAAGGGAGGGAAGAATATATATTATATTGTCCTTTGCTTTTTCAGGGGCAAACCTGAGTGGCAACCTACCGCAGTCAGTGGCATCTGACATCTATAAAACTGGTAGAAATGGTCAAGTAATCAGTAATGTAATGTTTAATTTGTAAAGCAATTAGTTAAATAACAGCTAATATCTGACTAGAACATTAAACCTGTATCCGTCTGTAACAAAGTATGCATTTTTCCCTTAGAAATTATAATAGAACTTTGGGTACAGGGTTTCATGCTTACCTTGGGTGCTATTTAGTATACATAAGGAATTTTTTTGTTTATGAGGGCTCTTTAGCTAACGTAAACATACTGAATAACAAAAAGAACTGAACTTTTCTTCTCAAGGTCCAAATAATAATGGTGATAGACCTCCATGACTATTTAAGAGTATCCAGTCAGGACAGCACTTATTAAAATCGCATTTTTATGCACTGTTTCTTTCCATTAGACTTTAAGAATGAAAATAAATCTCCTTTTTTTCCTTTTTTAATAAAAGGCACTTTTGTTCCGAGGCAGAGTTATTTATTTCTAAGTAGGCAAAGAGCTTAGAACCAGATGAAAAATAGCAACTTTTCCACCAATTTCCTCTCTGGCTGTTCTTTCAATATTACTTCCTAAGTCTCAGAGGGTGCAGGCTCATAGTGAGAATGCACAGGGGGCTTCGCGCTGTATCTGTCTTGCATTGATTTTCTGCCCTTTCCCCCACAAAATGGGGAAAAAAGTACCAAAACTGAGAATGTCACAGCATCGCTACCTCCACACAATTGACCATCATCGTGATTACAGTGATCTTTTAAAGAATAAACACTGTATTTCAAACAGGCAAGGTATAAAAGGAGCCACGGTTTTAAAATAAATACCAATATCAGGAGACTAAAAAAATGTTTTAGACCTGTGTTCAGTTCATATCAGCAGCTCATACATAAGAAATATTTGTACCTTTGGTGATATTTTAGGCCATAGAAAGTACTAAGTGCTCTATCAACATATAGCAAATTGCACAAGACTGCAGAGCCCTCAACAGTTGTTTTGGAATTTACCAATATTTGCAGGATTCAGTGTGCAGAATTAATAGGGAAAAAGAATCTTTCCCCACTGTGCTAAAAGGCGTATGAATAAACCATAGACACTCAAAGAGTAAATGGTACCTTTTTGTATTTCTATTTTACAAAACCCATACATATATAAATAAATATACATACATATATACAAACTTTTTAAATAAAAGAAAAATATTTACAGGGAAGAGGGATAGCTAAGACAGAAAAATATTGAAGTGGTATAATTTTTAATTTAACTCTGTAATTTCAATGAATATGTCGAAATGTGAAGTTTTGTGGGTTGTTCCTGGCAGAGAGAAAAATCAACAGTAGCTGCATACCTTTCATGATTTTTTTCTTTATTAATTGAAATAAAATAATGTAAAAAACAGTCGGTATGATTTGACATGATCATGCTACCAGTATTTCTTACACTTTCAGTAACATCTAAGATAGTACTTCAGTGTTTGGGTTTTGACATTTATAGTTCATTAAAAGCAGATCCCTTCTCTTCCATGCACAGTATACTAAGCACTACAAAAAAGTGTAAGATGGAGTATCCCACCATTGAAGAGGTTTCAGTCCAAGCATATGCTTATATGACGCATTCCCCGCAGGACTCCAGTACCTACTCAAAACTGGCTGACCTTCTATGAGACCTGTTTGGGAGTTCATCACGTAACATTAACCTGTTTTAAGGTAGGATGTAATATATGAGTGCAGCAGGTAAGAAGTGGGAACAAGATTAGCCTGACAGGTCATTGCTGTCTAGAGTTGTATTAGTTATGCATATTTTTATATACCCTTCTTAAAGTTACAGCTATTTAAATCCTTTTGTGTTAATATCTCAACCTAATTCAACAATTTTAATGATTACTCTTTCGATTTTCACTTATTTGAGAATCTTTTTGCCTGTGTCCCTATGTGTAGCTCCCTGTTCAACTTGATTCTGCTCTTGACGCACAATGTACGTGTGAGTAGTGCCTGTTTTAAGACCGCACAGCATGAATAGTATTAATATGTATTAGTTCTATAATAAAAGGAAGGAACCCAGTCCTGAAATACCTGGATAGAGCCTGAAATACATAAGCATCACCATCCTGACTTCAGTGGTGCTCTGTGTTACAGGACGTCTTCCAGGTATATGAACTCTGGTGCAGAAATGCTGTCTACAGGTAAATCTGGTTCATCCATAGGCTTATGTAAAAGCAGAGCTGTAAAATACCTTATCGGGTTCTCTAGATCAGTTTCTCAACCTGCTGTTGATGAACCATTCATGAGCTGAAGGCCAACCGAAGACAATGTGCAAAAGGACTACCGTAATACCATCCAGACCAAAATCAGTAAAAGTATGCTGCCTCTCTGTACTGCTAGAAATATATACCTTTTATCAAATTTGAATCCATTTTGCTACAGTCTATAACCATAAAGAATTCGTTACACAGCAGCCTCTTTCACAATTAAAGGCTGTTCTCTCAATCATCTCTTTGCGCTAAAAAAAAATGTTAGGTCCTTTTCTGTCAGGTTTCTTCCCAGTTCATATTTTCCACTGATCTCCTACAGACTCTAATTGCTCCTCCTTTCTCCAGGAGTGTGGTGTACAAAGATGAGCTCAGCTAAAACCTTGTGAGTGCTGTTGAGTAAAAAGGAAAGATACTTCTCTCATCTTCTAAGCTATACAACTGCAACAGCATGCCATCGTTGGCTTGTTTTCCACCTGTGATCAACCATAATCCCAAGGCCTCCTTTGGAAGAATTGCTGATTGTTCCCTGTTTTCTATCTATGGAACTAATTACTCCCACCTATATGCAAAATCTTGCATTTGTCCCCATTAAATGAATTGAATTTCATTTTTCTCTGTTTGTTCAGACCTGTAAAAATTACTTTGAATTCTAAGCCTGTCCCCCAAAATATATTTCCTGTGTCTGTCATTGGTAGATTTAACAAAAACATTGAAAAAGACTGACCTAGAAGAGACTATTGCAGAACCTTTTCCAGTGCCTCTTTCCATTAGCATCTATACCTTGGGTGCAGTTACTCAATTTTTTTTGTACATGGTAGTTTTATCTAGACCTACTTTGCTTATGAGAGTTCCATCTGAGACCATGTCAAAAGCCTTTCTAAAGCCAAGATACATGACATCCACTGCTTCTCTCTATCCACAAAGTCTGTTACCTTGTCACGGAGGGAGTTCACATTGGTTTGACATGATCTGTTCGTGACAAATCTATCTTGGCTGCTACTCATCTCCTACTCATCACTCTGCTGCAGGAGCAGAGATAATAACCTGTGTTGTTTCAGTCTTTATTTTGTCTGCGTCAAAAATAGTCTGACATTTAATGCAAAATTTCTCCATTAATCCAGTTTCCTTCATAATCAGGTGAATTAAGGTAAAATATATGAAAATACTTTCTAAATACTCAAATAAAACTATGTTGGGGATTTTTTTGTTTGTTTGGTTGGGGGTTTTTGTGTGGTTTTTTTACCATGACAATACAATGAGAAGGATATAGTGTTTTTTTTTTTTTCCTTCAAATATAAAAAGTGGAATTGAGAGCTAATTGTAAAATTCAACCAATTGTAACTATGGATCTCTTAAAGCTGCTTCTTTAATAAATATGCGTATATACATTGTTTAAATGTCTGTGAAGCTTTTGCAAAAATCTAAAATTCATCATATTTTCTGAAGTGTCTATTACTCAGGGAAGACATTGGAAATGCAAGGTACATTCAAATTTAGGTAGCATAAGGGAAGATTTTGTTGCCAATATGTTTCAACCTTGTTGTGGCAGGGTGAGAGGACAGTTCAATCTCTGCAGGCCACTTGGTCCTCGGTTTCTCTGCTGAGACTGTTAACAAAGATACCAGTTAGCACCAGCTGTAATACAGATACCTGTTCAGGAGACTCTGGACGGAGACCAATAGCCATTTTGAATAGGTCACTGGGCAGCCATCTGTCGTTAGCGATCTGCTGTCACTACTGACATGTGCTGGACGTCATCCAGCCCCAGTGAGTGGAAGACTCCTTCTCCTCTTATCAAGCCACTGCTTTTTTCCACCCATGGAAAGATTTTAAAGCAGGTTTTACTTCCCCTTTTCACATTGCTGTCCTTAGCCTGCTGTCAGGAGCTAAAACGTGCAGTGACATTCACCATCTCTGGCGTCCCAATCCAGCAGGGAGCAAGAGAGGGAGAAAAGTATGTCTGAAGTGAGGTCAGGCTGTGACAGCCCTGCATATGGGTCCTACATCAACCGTATATACTCTCTATTAAGGCTTGGAGATTCTCGTTCTGATAAGTTTAAATCATGGCAATTTATTACCAGAGTAGTGACAGCATTTCTCTACAACACTGTGAGGAATCTGTCCTTTGTCACACTGAGGCACACCGGTATATTCATTTTCCCTCTTGAGTCTGTGAGCCATCAGGAAAGTCCAAAACAAGTCTGTGCCTTAGAGACCATATGCTGTCCGAAATATTTCCTCCTCTTCTCACAAATAACATACAAATGGCTCTATATGGGCCTTTATGGCTGTAATTTAATACAGTGCAGTGTAGAGTCTTATCAAAAGGTGATAATAAACGATCAGGATGGGCATGAGAAAAGATTTTAATAAAAATAATAACAATAGTGTTTTCCTATATCTCTTAAAGGCTCTCTCTCTATTTAAATGTATACGTATATATACAAAAAAGTTTATATTTCCTTCTGTCAGTACAAAGAATATGGCAATGCAAATACTAATGAAAGGTATATAGAAAAGTTCTAAATGCAAATTGACATGCTTGTTATGAGGGAGTAGCAAAAAGCAGAGGCAGTAGCTCACTTTAAGGTGTCAACATCTTATCTTTTCAAGGAATTTCTGTGACTGGATACCTGTGATGGCATGGGATGACTCACTCAGGAGGTCCTTTGCAGTGCTTAGTACTTAGTCACCCTATACCAGTGATAGTTCCTGGGAGCATGGCAGGGATCCTTGAGGTGTTTGGCCAGCTGGAAAGACACTGTCAGTAGAGCTAGCTGAAAAAACTCCAAGAGCAGACATATAGATATTAACCTATGTGCACGATGTATAATCTCTTACTAAAGCCTGTGAAGTCAGTGGAGTTCTGACAGTCAAAGGATTTTTGCGAACTCTTCAGATCAGTAAATGCTACAGCTCTTAACTTCTTAGCCCCTTTGGAAAGGACCTAAAAAGCATATTTCCAAATTTTTAATATCAAAATTATATCTTCTAATCTTTTAAATACTTTTGTTAGCCTTTCCTGCCGCCTTCTCCTCAATTTATCTTGCATCCCTCCTCTTCTCTATGTCCTTTTGCTTATGAGTATACGTTCATTCTATTTTATCTGGTTTTGGTTTAGTTGCTTTTCATTTTGGAGGGAAAACATATTATAATAATAAACATCCACTCCAGGAAGAGATATTCAATTTTTTTTTTTTTCCATATCTTTTTATATTGTACACCTTACTTTTTGGATGGCTGATCTGTGACATCAAAGATCAGCAGAGGTAACTGAATTTTGAGCAGACAGAATCAGTGTCAAGTGATGCCTATATGCTTTGCTTCCAACAGCTAGTATAAATACTTTACTAATGATATTGTTACCTGTTTGAGACTATGATGCACTAATACAAATCTGGCCAGAAAGCCTCATGTTGAACTCAATCTATTCATACTCCTTAATGGATCATTAAGATTTATGAACATAACTTGCCTCTTTAAAATCAAATACAGAAGGTGTCACAGAAAAAGAAAGAAGTCTTTTTAGTTTATCATCTGGGTAGCTTTTCTAATTAGACCATTTTTAACAAAAAAATGCTGAGTTAACCACATCAAAAATTTTCACAAATGTATCTCTATATTGCCATTTCTGCTGGGGGAAAAAAAAAAAAGGCAAGAAAAACAAGTCCTGAAGACCTTAAAATGTTCCACTCTGACTTTTTCAAAATTAAATATTTTGAGTGCTCAACTTTGTATTGGAAAACATCCTTCAGGTTTTTTTTTTTTTTTTTAAATGATAAAATATTTAAAATCAAAATAAGATTTAAATAGCAGTTTTATTTACAGAGAATTAAAAAAATGCCTTGTTGCAGGTAAATCCCATATCCATCCTTCTAAACTCTCTCTGTTTGACTGAGGTGGAACAGGAATGGCAGGAACATGCCTGCCTTTAATTCTCTTTGCTTAACTGGAGGGTATATGTTCGTATTTGCTTCTGTGTCTGCCTCTGGCTTCAGACAGGGAGCCGACCCAGTTTTTCCAGGGTTGTCCCTTCACCTATTAGCTCATAGAATCGTAGAATCATAGAATCATTGAGGTTGGAAAAGACCTCTAAGATCATCAAGTCCAACCATCAACCCAACACCACCACCCACTAAACCATGTCCCTAAGTGCCTCATCTATACGTCTTTTAAATACCTCCAGGGATGGGGACTCCACCACTTCCCTGGGCAGCCTCTTCCAATGTTTAACCACTCTCTCAGTAAAGACATTTTTCCTCACATCCAATCTAAACCTCCCCTGGTGCAACTTGAGGCCATTTCCTCTCGTCCTATCGCTTGTTACTTGGGAGAAGAGACCGACCCCCACCTCACTACAACCTCCTTTCAGGGAGTTGTAGAGAGCGATGAGGTCTCCCCTCAGCCTCCTTTTCTCCAGGCTAAACAACCCCAGTTCCCTCAGCCGCTCCTCATCAGACTTGTTCTCCAGACCCCTCACCAGCCTCGTTGCCCTTCTCTGCACACGCTCCAGCACCTCAACGTCCTTCTTGTAGTGAGGGGCCCAAAACTGAACACAGTATTCGAGGTGCGGCCTCACCAGGGCCAAGTACAGGGGCACGATCACTTCCCTACTCCTGCTGGCCACACTATTTCTGATACAGGCCAGGATGCCCTTGGCCTTCTTGGCCGCCTGGGCACACTGCCGGCCCATGTTCAGCCGGCTGTCGACCAGCACCCCCAGGTCCTTTTCCGACAGGCAGCTTTCCAGCCACTCTTCCCCAAGCCTGCAGCGCTGCATGGGGTTGTTGTGGCCGAAGTGCAGGACCCGGCACTTGTCCTTGTTGAACCTCATACAGTTGGCCTGGGCCCATCGATCCCGCCTGTCCAGGTCCCTCTGCAGAGCCTTCCTACCCTCAAGCAGATCAACACTCCCGCCCAACTTGGTGTCGTCTGCAAACTGACTGAGGGTGCACTCAATCCCCTCATCCAGATCATCAATAAAGATATTGAACAAGACCGGCCCCAGTACTGAGCCCTGGGGAACACCGCTCGTGACCGGCCGCCAACTGGATGTAACTCCATTCACCACAACTCTCTGGGCCCGGCCATCCAGCCAGTTTTTGACCCAGCGCAGAGTCCACCTGTCTAAGCCGTGAGCCGCCAGCTTCTCTAGGAGAATGCTGTGGGAGACGGTGTCAAAGGCCTTACTGAAGTCCAGGTAGACCACATCCACAGCCTTTCCCTCATCCACTAGGCGGGTCACCTGGTCATAGAAGGAGATCAGGTTGGTCAAGCAGGACCTGCCTCTCATGAACCCGTGCTGGCTGGGCCTGATCCCCTGGTTGTCCTGCTCATGCCTTGTGAGCGCCCTCAAGATGAACCGCTCCATCATCTTCCCCGGCACCGAGGTCAGGCTGACAGGCCTGTAGTTCCCCGGATCCTCCTTCCGGCCCTTCTTGTAGATGGGCGTCACATTGGCAAGCCTCCAGTCGTCCGGGACCTCCCCTGTTAACCAGATGTTAATACTAGACGGTCTAGTGCCTACTTATTTCATGACCAAGGACCTGGCTTCATTCAATACGTTCTGCCCCAAACTTGATTCATAATCAGATTTAACATTTAGGATTATTTCTTTTTTCAGGTATGAGATTGGAAAGCAGAAGGCAAGAATGCACTGGTACAGCTGATTAGCTACTAGCCACCAAGTAGCCCAAGACCAAAGATCATGAGCCTGGTGTCTTTTTATAACCATTTGATTAGTCATGCTAATTGTGTCACATTCTATTATTCTTCCATGTTTTTATCGTACTTGCTTAAATTGCTCTTCCACACCCTAAGCATGAAGCAAAATGTCTGTCTCTATTAAACACCATGCATGCAATGCATATATTAGAACTTCTGTAATGTTACAGAACATATTTCTTTACTGAAAGAGTGGTTAAACATTGGAACAGGCTGCCCATGGAAGTGGTTGAGTCACCATCCCTGGAAGTATTTAAAAGACGTGTAGATGAGGCGCTTAGGGACATGGTTTAGTGGGCATGGTGGTGTTGGGTTGACGATTGGACTCAATGATCTTAGAGGTCTTTTCCAACCTTAATGATTCTATGATTCTATGATTCTATATATGGGCACTTACTAGTCTGTTCCTTCTTACTGTGCAGTTCCCTTTCCATTGCTGGCATAGGTAGGACCAAAAGCACCCAGTTTTGATTAGATCAGGTTCAGATGGCCACACATTCAAGTGATACATCCGTCCATCACGGATTAGCATGGTGACCACACAGGCTACAAAGCTCTTTTTCCAGTAAGCTGCACCATCACACAAAGTCATCAGTCATGTTGCAATTAGGTGACAGGTGTAATGATTTCAATTCCTTTTTTTCAAGACACCATAAGTGGCCTTGACTTTTGGCATCCTGCTTGACCTTGGCAAGCACTGGACTACAGAAGGAGCCATCACTTAGCTGTAAGTAAACTGGGAGATGTGCAAGTGAGGCAGTAGGACATGTCTCCTGTTAACTGCCTGAAGATGTTCCATGTCTGTTTCTCACCACTGGTCTGAGAAAGTCCACATTCAAAGCATTATGTGTTCATTAGGTGTCTATGGTTTGCTATATGTACAATTCTGCTGCTCAGAGAAGAGTGTGCAGTTCTATCATGCATTGCTAATGCTGCCTTGGGAAATCTCAATTTGCACACCAGTCTCTCTTCAAGCAATAGCAGGATGTTTACTTGTAAATAAATAACTACACATGCAATTGTTTTACAGTTCTCAGTGCTATGTATGCCTCTTCCTGGTGTCACACCAACCTAAAGGATCTTGTTTAATGACACTGGTTATACAGTTCCTTGGTATGACCTGCCTCCATCACAGTAAAATCTAGGAAAATCAGGTACATTTACTAAAATGTGAAAGTATTCAATTTTGTCTAACAAAGTTAAACGACTTAGTTAAACTAACCAAGTTAAACTAACTTTGTTAAACAAAGTTTAATACTTTCTGATTCCTTACAGAAAGGTTTTCAACCTGTTGTTTCTCTGTTGTATGCTGTGGCTGTAGATGTGCCCAATATGCCAGGTTTCAAACAGAGAACCTCATGTTAGCAAACATGGGCTTGACCTTCAGAGAAAGGAAAGATATTGGAATTATAAAATAGATACAGACCATTTCTAAATGCCTTTATGAACTGCATCCAATAACTAAGTGATCTCACCTTTGGCTGTAACTGCACTAACAGTGCAAATGTAAAAGGTACTCATGGAGGCACGGTTGTGGAGGCAACCTCTCCATCAGACTTCTTGGTTTTCCTAATTCCAACCAACAGATGCCTTCCACTGCACAACCTCTTCAGACAACATCCGTCTTCTTGTCTTTTTCCATTTCATTGACTCTCCATCTATTTTCAGACCTCATCTGAAAAACATTCTTTTCTCCCCCACCATTTCTCCCCCTCATAGCTCTTAAATTTTAAAATATAAGCTTTGTATCTTTTAATAGGGAAAATTGTTTATGTGAGAAACTCATTCATGCAAACAATAAATATTGTGGTGACACTTCCCTGAGACCAGGAACTTGTAGATGCACTTATTTCTTAAAATCCATTGTTTTGTTTAATTAACATTTTGAAGAGAGAAATTTCCTGCTCAAGATCATGTCTTTGTGAACTCAGAACAAAAATTGTTTTCTCCATGGCAGTACTTAAGTGCTAAACAGCTTTCCAAACTCAACTCTTTTGTAAGAAAGAAAAAAAGAACAACCAACAAAAAGTATTTGTTTTTATTTTAAGAAAAGCATTTACAGACATTACAGACATTAAAATGCATGGTTATAAAACTATATTTTCTAGTTAACTGACAAATGAATGCCACTGCAGCAGTAGTCGTGGCAGATTCAGTGGTAGCAGCCACCTCTCAGGAGAAATTCAAAGGGGGTAGGAGGGTTCCTTTCTTTAGAAGGAGGGTTGCTTTCTTCAGAAGAAGGGTTTTTATGCTGCCTTTCAGTATGGCGAAAAAGACTGACAGGAATCAAGGAAATAATTTCGACCTTCTGCCAACGTCTTCTGAAAGACAAAGATGCTGCCCATGTCCTGCTGGGACCCTGTTTCTGTATACGATGGCAGACGGGAAGCACCATGAAGGGTCCCTGTCCATATGACATGATCTTTGGCTTTCTCCTTGGAAAAGGAAAATTTCAGTTTCATGTAAAAAACAGGGTTGGTTTTCCCCTCTACTTGTACTCAGCCTTGCCACTCATTTTTTCAACTACAAGCATTATCAAAGAAAGGAAAGAATATAATTACCTCCTGTTCCTCAAAAGATTTTGTAATTGAGGTACGCCACCTAACCTGTCAACCTTTTCTGATTGTCTGTGCAGCAAAGATGATAATATTCAACCAATTCACAAAAATATAATGAAAAGTAGTTAGATTATGTTGCGTTTTTTCAGGCTCACATATGGCCTGTGCTTTTCTTGCAAATTAAATCTACAAGTTGGGTCAGTGGCAGATTTCAGTATCTTATCATATCATGTAAAGAGTGTGTATAATATTGCTTCCTACATTACCAAACACATATCGGAACTCACATGAGACTTTTAGAAATTGTTAGAATGATGAAAAATATTTCTCCAAACCTGTAGACTGGCCAAACAATATCATTTGAAGAATTTTCTCCACTAGAAAAATAAGGTCTTACGGAAATGTTTGAATGGGAAATGTAAAACCAAGTATTCATTTCAAGTTGTTATTTAATCTTTTCCTCTGCCTGAGCTCTGCCATACTTTGTGAAAATTATAATTCTAGAGTTTTCATACTTCACACTGTGACTTCTGTTCCCCTACTGCACAACGCTTTCCCTGATAAACTGTTGTTTCTCCCTTTTATGACGTTGTTAGACCTTGGGATATAGCCAAACAATTTTTAACTTATCCTCTGAAAGGAAAAAGTTTTAAGATAAAAACAGCTGTCAAAGTAATAGAACTTCCTACATAAGAAACTCCATTTTTCCATTGGCTTTACTACCCACAGTAAATTCTGCTGTATTCTTCCATCCTTCTCTCTCCTGCCTGCTGCAGGCCACCTAATGTTGTCAGTTCTCCTAGCACTTTGATTTTGTTCCACCACTAAAGACAACTTTGTTAAATTGTGATGTTCTGAAAACATCAGAAACATCTTTAATGTTTTCAAGAAGAATCATGCTCCAGAACTGAGTTTATTGTTACTAGTTTTGATTCATTTGGAAGTTGGTGTTGCCATGTCACACTTTTCAACATCCAAGACACCAAAGCTGTGTTGTGTTACATGAACAGTTGCTAAACCTAACGGAAAGATATGACAAAGCACATACAGAAGAAATAAAAATTCAGTGAATGGTGGTAAGAGACCTCTATAACAAGAGAAGCTGATCTTTGGGGAGTGATTGATGTTCTTCTGGAAAACATCCTACAATGACTAGGAACTGGAAAACAAAATTGACTTACAGTTAAGGACACTGCACATAGATATTTGCACTACTTTATTAGAAGCCTAGGATTGTTCCTAGGGAATCAATGGAGAGACAGAGGAACATCGAGAAAGCCATGGAGAGTGCTCGGTTAGAAACCTAAACCCTGCATGTGCACTATGAATGGTCCTTGGAAAACACCAGCACCAGGGTTAACTTGACCAAATACTTTTGACAAATACATATGTATAAACTGTAGGTTTATGCATCTCTACCTGAGATACTCACTGTACACCCTTATTACAAACCATTGAGAGAAACAGGCACTTCATCTCCCACTAAAAGAATCAGCTAGAACAGGTCAGATAAATCACACTATATAATTGACTTTTTCTCTCTATGGACTATAAAGGCAATAAACAGTTGCAGATATCTCCACAGAACCAGATTAATTCCTCTCTCTTTTGCCCATTACACCTTTTCCCATAAAAGAAGACACTGGTTGCTAACTTAATCCCCTATTTAGTACCTGTCATGGTTTAACCTCAGTCGGCAACTGAGCACCACACAGCCGCTCGCTCGCTCGCATCCCTCCAGTGGGATGGGGGAGAGAATCGGAAGAGTAGAAGTGAGAAAACTCATGGGTTGAGACAAGAACAGTCTAGTAATTGAAATAAAATAAAATAGTAGTAGTAGTAATAATAATAATAACAATAACAATAACAATAATAATAATAATAATAATAATAATAATAGAATACACAAAGCAAGTGATGCACAATGCAATTGCTCACCACCCGCCAAACGATGCCCAGCCAGTCCCTGAGCAGCGGCCCCCCCGGCCAGCTTTCCCCCAGTTTATGTACTGAGCATGACGTCCCATGGTATGGAATGTCCCTCTGGCCAGTTGGGGTCAGCTGTCCTGGCTGTGCCCCCCCTCCCAGCTTCTTGTGCACCTCCAGCCTTCTCAGTTGGTAGAGCATGGGAAGCTGAAAAGTCCTTGACTAGTGTAAGCACTGCTCAGCAACAACCAAAACATCGGCGTGTTATCAACATTATTCTCATGCTAAATCCAAACCACAGCACTGTACCAGCTACTGGGAAGGAAATTAACTCTATCCCAGCTGAAAGCAGGACAGTACCAAACCCTTTGTGCTGCAGACTGGTATAGAGCACATCAAGGTCAGTCTTCTTTATGCCACTTGCAGCTGTGCAAGAGGTTGTGTTGGTGAGTACAGAGGCCATCAATATTCTACTCTACAATACAGAATAAGGATATGTTCAATGTCATCTTGGTTGGACAGGACTCTGAGCAACCTGATCTAGTTGAAGATGTCCCTGCCCACGGCAGGGGGGTTGGACATTTAGAGGTCCCTTCCAACCCAAACTATGATTCTATGATCTTGAATCAAAAAGCGTCATCTAAAGAGGATATCTTTGATTCCGCTTGAAAAGACTTTTCTTGGAAATAAGGTTGAGGTGGCAGCAATGCTGAAAGTAGTGTAGCTGCAGCACTGAAAAGGAACCTGCTGGTAGAAACAAATCCAAGTGTCTGTACCTTTAGTAGTAACTGAAGCTACTTTCTGGAAACAGTCAAGGTCAAGGCTATATAAATGAAATAAGCAATGCAATTTGTTAAACATCTATTCTTCCTCACTTCATCTATATCTGGCTACAGTCAGCAAGAGAGGCAAACTGATGGATAGGTGCAGTTATCCTGTGTCTGCAACCTGACAAGGAGCTTTAAGTTACCTTAATTCATGTAATTGCAGACCTTTGACAATAAAGGTGAAACTGAAAAAAATGTGCCCTAAATGCCCTTTTCAGATGGTATTCTTACTCTTCTAATTTCACTGGCATACTTTGCATAGATAGGTATTAACCTGTATCTTCTACAGCTGCAGGTTCAGAACCATACAAGCTACACTAATGTTAGTTCCAAATAAGGGGAAATAGGTTCCTGAGTCAGTGCTTTCTGAGTGAAAGGAAGTTTTGCCATTGAATTAATAGATTCTGGACTATATACTAAATCTGCAGTGACTCTGGCCATAGAAACTCTGTCAGTGTCAAAGATCATTGGGGAAAGTTCGGAAGTCTGAAGTAGTAAATTAATCTATAACATCACCTGAACCTTAGAGTCTGTTGGAATGGTGGCCAAGATTATTCAAACAATTATCTTCCTAAAACTGCAGTTTTGACTAACTCAAAACTATCTTCAAATTTGAAACTGAGTTTGCTAAATGGTTTAAGCCAAAAAGAGCTAAAAATCTTTAATCAAGTTCACCAAACTGGAAGGGAAATGGAAGGGAAATGCTACACTCTCAGAGGAAAACTTAACCAGAATGCAGGAAAACTGTGTTTAAATTCTTTTTCAGGACAGTTTTTTATGCACATCTTCCAAAAGAAGATCACAGTTTATTCTAGCTCACCCTAGTGAGCTCCCATAATATCCATGCTGTATAAATGCTTAAATACTAACTGGGACCAGGAGACAACTATTAGGATGTCTCTGCAGTCTGCCCATAATCAGACCTTTCTTGGTGACCGAGAGGGAAGACTGAGTGTGGGGAGTTGTTTTGGTTTTCTTTGTTTTTCAGTTATTTTTCTGCTGCCACAAAGTCTGGTAGTATGGAGAAATTCCAGATGGTTGCAGGATTGCTGCTTGGCTTAGTCAGAAGCAAAATATATAGTACATATAAAATATGTAGTACATAAAAGAGACAATTTCTGGTTCTAGACGTCTCTAAACAGAAAAGCTGGCATCATTTTATGCTTTTCTGACCTTGCTTTCAATACAGGCATTCTCTATCATTTCTTGACAGAGACAGGATACAAGGACAGATTGGAGCTTTAACCTGATAGGGAATGATTGTTTTTAACCATCTTCAGAGAATACATGTTGTTCCATAAACCGTCTCAAAGTCCAGATTTAGTAAATACACAGTAGTATGTGTGTGCATGCACAAAAACTCACACAGATCAATCTGATGGCATATAAATTTGAAATTATTCCGTACTTACTGGATCTTAGACTTCTCGCTTGAGGAAGGAAGCCTAGGGGAGAAGATCCCTATGGCTGTATAAGACAGTTTACCTTTTTACCCTTTCTTTGGAAACTGAAGTGTCCATTAGTATTTTTTTATTCTCTGTGGATTCAGTGACTTAAATATTATTCTAAATTCAAGTATTAATAGATCTTAGCACTCTTCTTCCTGTCCTGATTTCTGTGTGGCTCTGATAAAGTGTTGAAAGAACCTTCCAAAGACGTTAAAATTTTTTTCAGGCTTTGATGATTACAACTATTCCTAGTTTAGGGATTTCCATTTCTAGCTGGACTTGTGCAAAGCATTTGACACTGTCCTGCATGATATCCTTGTCTCTAAATTGGAGAGACATGGATCTGATGGATGGACCACTCAGGGGATGAGGAATTGGCTGGTCGCACTCAAAGAGTTGCAGTCAAGGGCTCAATGTCCAAGTGGAGACGGGTGACGAGTGGCGTTCCTCAGGGGTCGGTATTGGGGCTGGCACTGTTTAACATCTTTGGTGACGTGGACAGTGGGATTGAATGCACCCTCAGCAAGTTTGCTGATGACACCAAGCTGTGTGGTGCGGTCGACATGCTGGAGGGAAGGGATGCCATCCAGAGGGACCTTGACAGGCTTGAGAGGTGGGCCCGTGCGAACCTCATGAAGTTCAACAAGGCCAAGTGCAAGGTCCCGCACCTGGGTTGGGGCAATCCCAAGCACAAATACAGGCTGGGCAGAGAATGGACTAAGAGCAGCCTGGAGGAGAAGGACTTGGGGGTGTTGGTTGATGAGAAGCTCAACACAACCTGGCAATGTGCTCTTGCAGCGCAGAAAGCCAACCATATCCTGGGCTGCATCAAAAGAAGTGTGGCCAGCAGGTCGAGGGAGGTGATTCTCTCCCTCTGCTTCACTCTTGTGAGACCCCACCTGGAGTACGGCGTTCAGCTGTGGGACCGCCAACATAAGAAGGACATGGACATGTTGGAGTGGGTCCAAAGGAGGGTCATGAAGATGATCAGAAGGCTGGAGCACCTGACACGAAGATGATCAGAGGGCTGGAGCACCTTACCTATAAAGAGAGAGTTGGGCTTGTTCAACCTGGAGAAGAGAAGGCTCTGGGGAGACCTTATAGCAGCCTTCCAGTACCTGAAGGGGGCCCACAAGAAAGCTGGAGAGGGACTTTTTACAAGGGTGTGTAGTGATAGGACAAGGGGTAATGGCTTTAAACTGAAAGAGGGGAGATTTAGATTAGGTATAAGGACGAAATTCTTCACTATGAGGGTGGTGAGGCACTGGAACAGGTTGTCCAGAGAAGTTGTGGATGCCCCATCCCTGGAAGTGTTCAAGGCCAGGCTGGATGGGGCTTTGAGTAACCTGGTCTAGTGGAAGGTGTCCCTGCCCACGGCAGGGGGGTTGGAACTAGATGATCTTTAAGGTCCCTTCCAACCCAAACCATTCTATGATTCTGTGATTCTATGATTCTACAGTTTCACTTTAAGCGTCATGGAAAAAGTCTGGCTGAAATGCAGACATATCCCAGACAGATCATTAGCAGCAGAAAAGGGACTTTGACCACTGCGTCTGAAACCATCAGTCTTCATCCTTTTGTCTTAAAAGCTTGAAGTCTGTTATCTAAATCTATAGCAGATTCTTCTTCAACCTCTCTCTGTGAGCAAGCAACCACGAGAGGGAGATGGTGCATCACCCAGGGTAGGGGTGGTTGTGCAATCAGTTCTGGAGCTACTGCAACACTGTGGGTTTGGGAGGGGGGAAATGTCAGTTTCATAGCAGGAATTCATTTGCAGCCTTCAATACTCCATAAAAATGGCAATGTTTTTCACAAGGAAGCTGTTTTGCAAACATCAGTTCATTTAATTCTTAAAACACTCGAGACAAGGCTGTAGAGAAGTAATGCTAGTTACTTAGTAATTTGACTGAATAAAGTCAGCAATAAGGGCTAAAAGCAGAAACTCTGGGTCTTAATCCTGTGTCCTTATTTTCCTTTTTGCCTCCTTTTTAGTTTTGTTTTCTTGCCACATGATATCCGTTTGATGGTAGAAAAAGAAGTTACAGAGCTGCCCATGTTTTTGAATAAAGTAATTCAGAAAGACAAGTGACTGATTACAACTGCACAGCGCCCTGAACCTTTACTGGGATTAAGACCTGAGGGAAATTCTGCCCCTGTCCACTTTGTACTGAACTCGTTGCTGTGTTAAAAATCTCTTATTTCCTTCTGACACAAGTGTGAGAAGCCAAGGGCAATACAGAATAGATGATGGCATTTATTGAAAAGATGCAAGGAGTATGCAAACTGCTTGCTGGTGTTTGAATTACCAGCAATTTAACACATCTTTCTAGCAGTCATCAAACAGTCTGAAATAATTCACTCGCAGCCTTGGAGAAAGAAACCTTTAATCAAATGTGCTTCTCAGCGAATGACTACGACCTTGCTTGTGGTTAAAGTTTGTTTAAAACATAAAGAGGCAAGGAAAATCTTTGCCACTTGTTGTGTTTTTATTGCTGCAGTATATATAAGTACTTATGTACTGAAGTACTGGTTTTGAGGGCATTTTCTTCTCAGGGATTCATTAAAAACTCCTTGTTAAAATGTTCCATATGCTTGACGTGCTATAGCAGCTAAATGCAGTATGTACTGGTTTTGGCTGGGATAGAGTTAATATTCTTCATAGTAGCTGGTATGGGGCTGTGGTTTGGATTTGTGCTGGAAACAGTGTTGATAACACAGGGATGTTTTCGTTACTGCTGAGCAGTGCTGACACAGAGTCAAGGCCTTTTCTGCTCCTCACCCCACCCCACCAGCGAGCAGGCTGGGGGGCACAAGAAGTTGGGAGGGGACACAGATGGGACAGCTGACCCCAACTGACCCAAGGGATATTCCACACCAGATGACGTCATGCTCAGCATATAAAGCTGGAGGAAAAAGGAGGAAAGGGGAGGCGTTCGGAGCGATGGTGTTTGTCTTTCCCAGTAACCATTACGCGTGATGGAGCCCTGCTTTCCTGGAAATGGCTGAACACCTGCCTGCCGATGAGAAATAGTGAATGAATTCCTTGTTTTGCTTTGCTTGTATGCACGGCTTTTGCTTTACCTATTAAACTGTTTTTATCTCAACCCACGAGTTTTCTCACTTTTACCCTTTTGATTCTCTCCCCCATCCCACTGGGGGGGAGTGAGCAAGCGGCTGGGTGGTGCTGAGTTGCCGGCTGGGGTTAAACCACGACAGTCACATTAAAAGCCATACACCCTGGGAGACAACTTCAATTTTACAAAAGGCAGGGCCAAGGAACAAAAAGGTTCAACGAAGGGTAAAAGCACAAAGTTAACACACATAATTAATTAATTTCTGCAATCTGCTTATTATATATATTCAAACACACTGAAGCATTTGCAGGAGGTGAAGATTTTAGAAGAAAAGGGAGCGACATTTATCACCTCCTTTGTTAGCAAAACAGAGAGTCCTCAATTAATGTCATCTGAATAATGGAGGAGCTGCATTTTAGCACATACTCCTGGGCTAGGCTGAGAGGATGAGTCACTTCTGAGAATGGACAGACAGAAAAGAGGCTTCTGGCTTTTGGCTACGGGTCTGGTTTTAATTGTGTTAAGAAAGTCTTCAGTGATACTGTAGGAAGCCACATTTAATGAGCTTTTATTATTAGGCTGTTTCTTCCAAGTTTTAAGATTCTCTGGATGAGATTTACATCATATTTTTTCTAAAGGAGAGCTAAAGTCACTTTCTGGCAGAAACGAACGGTATAAAAACCAAAACTAAGGCAGAGATAAATGATTTCCCTGATTTCATGTATCCAGCACCAGAGATGGTAACAAACCTGACGTATTTATCTATTCAGGCAGCATCTCATTTCCATGAACCCTGTTAAATTATTTTATAGAGAGAGAGACACAGTCTGACTATATATTGTTACTGTAATACTACCTAGAATCAGTCATGGACTAGGAATCCAGTTTTACACACAGCACAAGTGCAAAACAAGAAGTTGATCCCTGTATCTAAGACTTCACATCCCCATTAAATACTCATCTGAACTAGCTGCATTTTACTTTAGTTAGATGTCACAGGAGAGTTCAACTGTTTCTTCTTTTTTTCCTGTCCTGAAGGGAAATATATATTAAAGGGCAATATATACACCAATATAAAGCATTCATGGACTTTAACTTTCATGAAAAATCCAAAACGTTTTACCTTTTCTTTCCCCCTGAAATACTTGATTTAAAAGTTCTTTCTTGCACTTTTAGCATCTGTAGCACTATTGCAGGCACTCATGTTCTCTGGGGAACAAGGACGTAGGGTTGACTTGCGCATCATAGGTGCTACCCAGCCTGCACGCAGACCCAGGCACCGTGCGGATGCGCTGGGGCAGGTACTTCTAGCCCACTCTTCGCCATGGATCTGGGAGGTAGAAGTGATGTGCTTACTGTCTGAAGAAGTGCCAGTCACAAGGGTGAAGTGATCAGGAAATGTTTCCAGGTCTCCTTGCTCTTGTAAGTGCTCTGCGGAGGGATCTGAGCTTGCTGGAATACTAGGAGCAGGAACGTGCAAAAAAGATCATGGGCTAATTTATACCACCTCTCCAGTAAATGTAATCCGCTAAAATGTTACTGATAAAACCCATTTGTTTGAAGCTAGCTTATTATTTTTACATTACTCTACAATGTAGTCATACTCTGGATGAAAGTCATCCATCCACACAAATGCAAGTGCCTAGTGTAAGCAGTTCGTTTAAACACTGGCTGTAGTCAAAGGATAGCAACACACATTTGCAGAAGGCAGTTCATCCTAACTGAGCTGAAAGTCTAAAATAGTTGGGATGAGGACTTCAATGACTGCCTTTGAGTGGACATCTTACTTTTATATAAATTTTATTAAACGAGATGACTTCTACTCTAAGTGCCAGCCTTGAGAGATTGGTAAACTTTTGCATCAGGCAAGGCCAGGTCTAATACTGCTGACCCCAGCTATTTCCAGGTTATCAGCTTAGCTTAAATATTGCAATACTAAAAAGAGCCAGTAAAAACATGGAAGGACAACATTTACTGAAACAGTTTGTGGAAAGTAGGAAACTTCTTATATTTTCTGTTTTTCAAGCTTTAGTGTTCATGTTTTTATTTTTCCTAGGAGCTTTGAAATCTAGAAGTCATCTAGCTATCTAGCTATTTATTTATAGATGTAGTTATAGAAGAAAGACAGAGAAGCTTGTATATTAACATGACTCTAGAATCCAGGGTTTTAAGGAAAAATACTAGGATATCTACTGGATTTTGAGCAAGGATAATATTGCAGTATATAATGAGAGGGATGTGGAGAATGACTTCAGACGTTTTTGTTTTCTGTGTTGAACCAAAACCGATCAACGACCTGCCCATAGACACAGAATATATGTCAAGCTATTAATTTCAGCTGTGTTGTCTATTTCAGAATTATTCAAAAGATCCTGATCCTGCCAGCAAACTCCCTTTTGTAGATATCTGCATTCATGTAAAGTTTCTGCCAAACTCAGAGGCTCTCAGCAGGCACAAAGGGAGTTGACCTTGCACATTGAACAGAACTGAAGGTTAGATGGGTGAGGAACCCTGCCAGCCTATCTCCTGTCCTAGCAATGAGTTGTAAAAGATGTTTTTTACTGCATATATTTGTTAAAATGTAAAACCTTTACTTTTTTGTAAAATGGTTTTTGCATTGAGGACATCCTGCAGCAAACACTGCTGTGAAACCATCTGCAGCTACAAGCTGAATTTCCAGTTTCATGTAGGCAATGGGCATGATAGCGTTACCTGAAACAGGTAGGCTAAAGAGCCATTCTACTAAGACCAAAAGAAGAGGCCTTTACTCAAAAAACGTTACAGCTATTATGACTATGTCAGGAGAAAGGGGACTATTAGGTCACCCCTCCGCCATTGCTATATTTTCCCTGTAGCTTGAGATATTTTCCACCCTTGTCCAGCCCCAGTTTAACTCTCCAACACGATGGGACTCATTCTACTTGCGTTCTCACCGCTGTAACTGTTTCCTTGGAAAGCCACCGCATAGGTCAAGCAGAGCTTTTGCTGTCAGGCTGATGTGACCTTCAAATACAAAAATGCAAGAGTACCATAAAAATTGTACTTGACTTTCTTTTCTTTCCTCCAAGGATTAGGTGCTGAAGCTGCTTTTAGGAATAAGGATTTAGGTCTTCATCTAAAAGAAAGGTGGCCATAGACTTCAACAGATGCTGGATTAAGTCGTCATCTTGTACCCCTTCCTTTTTGTTGCTTGACAGTTAATGTTGATGCAAAATATCCTGGTAAGGCAAAGCTTGTAGGAAAGAGCAAATCAGCCTCTCTTTAGGTCTGAAACAAGAATTTATGTTGTAATAGAACAGGGAAAAGGCAGAGGTGATGGAATTGAGATCTTTTTTTACTACCGAGATTGATACTACAGAGATTCACCTAAAAGTAAGTAAGACCTTGTGTGTATGCTTGCTTTCATTTTTCCACTGAACCATGAGGAAAAAACAATAGGAAAAAAGTGAAGGGGAAAGTCTAAGGACTAGCAGGGAAGGGAACGTATCTGTCAGGGGGATAGCTGAGGCTGGGTTTCTGCTGTGTTTTGCAGGCACTGGGGCAGGTAGGTGAGGTGACAGTCCCCAGTGCTCACCTCGCAGTTAGCTCAGCTCTGACATGACGGATAGCTGGGCTGTTCAGCAAGGTCAAAAGAAATTTCCATAGCACAGATGGGAAAAATGCTGAGAGACTGCTCCGTTGCAAACCTTTTTTTTTTTTAAGTCACGCAGGGGAAAAGAATGATTTATCCAGGTGGGATGTATTTTTGCAGCATGATTTCTTATATCTGGCCTGAGCTGTGCCGCTAACCTTTCAAAGCAATAGAAAAGGAAAGGCTATGTCCAAAGCATACAGTGTCTAAGGACTGGGTCCTAAACACCTTTGTGCTTGGCAATATATTACAATTGGCTGGAAGATCACTAAAGCCAAAGGGACATCAGGACCAAGACATTAGTCGTATGTTTGACCTTTTCTGCTCCTTCTGTCTTCCTCAGGCAAATTGTAGGCTTTGAGGTTCAAAGACTTTTGTCCTCATGGCATTTGGCTTGTTATAGTGCCTGAGGAGATGGATCATGGTCATTCTGTGTGGCAGAGGAGAGAATGATGGAGAGGAAAGAGAAACAGCGTCGGGAATGTTCCTACCGAATCTCTGGATTTTAAGAAACACTCCCTGGGCTTCTTTTCCCAAGCTGAGCCCTTCACTTTCAAGTGGTTCACATACTACTATTACACAGGTTCCTATGATGGTAGGAAGCTAGACATGGTTGCCTATCCTTCCTATCTTCTATCCTACATTTCTATGTCTAAGAAGAAAGCTTTCCTACCAGTCATCAAGTCCATATAGCCAGAGCAGGGGAGCCGTGTCAAATTAATTGTGTGTGCAAGGAAAGAGAATACAGGGTTGGCTTGGATTTGTAGCTGAAACTCTTTCCTTACCCTTTGGAAGTAAGACATAAAGAAGATCCCACACATCTCTTTAAAAATGGTTAAGGAAGATCAGGATGATCACAGTCATGTAGAAAACCACTCCAGGAGGCAGGAAATGCAGAATAACTCTGGGTTTAAGTTCTTCCATTGTTTCAAACAAAAGTGTGCATGTGGCAAACTATATAAACAATTGCAATTATTCCTAGCCTCCTTTCCTCCCTTTCCATAAAGTGTGAAAGTGTATTTTCAGCTCTCCAGTACTCTACAACAGGTAACACATGGGAACGATAGTGAGTCAGCCATGCAGAGGGCAGAAAGGAGAAGATATAAGACACACTAAAAGCATAAATAATTTATATGTATATGGATAAATATTAATTCCACATGATGCTTTTAAGTACAGATCCCTCTTGCAAAGAACAATAAAACATAAGATCCTGCAGTATGTTCTTATCATACTAAGCTATATCTCTAAGCTTATATTTAAATAACTAAATGACCACCTGACCTTCAAAAATACTCAAGACCCAGCAGCTATTAATAGTACTCACTTCTTTTGGTCTTTCTGTGGAATCTCTTAGCATTAAAAAAAAATAAAAATCCCATACAAATGAACAAATGGAAAATGAAGCGTGTTACCATAGTACTACCATGATCTGCTCCTATTTTCTGAACTCTTATTCTCTCACTTGCTTCCTTCAGAGTACCTCCCAATTTCCAACATATGTTTCTGAAAGTTGTTCTTGAAAAATGCTTTCAGGGTCAGAGACTGGGGTCATTCTGTGGCTGTGGTAGTTATCAAGTCAATTAAAAACAGTATACTCTGTCCCACTAAAAAAGGAAGATCATTTAAAAAAAGCCCCACATTTCTATATGAAAAAAAAGGAAAGAAATTGAATAGTACTTTTAAGACTCCCATTCCAGCTATTCTCTGCAGTCTGTTTTTTAGTTTCAGATGTTTGCCCTAGGCCTGTGACAGTCACATCTTATTACGTACTCTGACTAGTGGCCATCAGGGGCAGAGAGCACCCAAGCAATTCTGGTTGTTGGCTAATTATTGCCACAAAGAACACCCAGTTCCTGTGCCCTCTCCCACTTGTGCATGATTTAGCTTACTGTAGATGCACAGAAAAGACCTTGAGAAGGATGAGAAAAGCCTTGCTTATATTTTTCAAGAAGAAAAAAATTTTCAAAGCGTGGGGCCAGACCCAAGAAAACAATAAGCTCAGTGGGGCTCTGGCAAAGTCAGGATATGGTTGTCAGAGGTATTGAAATATCCTGAAGTTCTTTTATTGTTGTCTAAGGGAAAGATAAAAGATGGTGTTTACACCTCCACTCCCAACCTTCCTTAGTGCTATTGCTTCTTCAGCGTTAACAGCTGCAATAGGCTGTATGTCTAGACAGTGAACAAGGTTTACAGGATCTGTTCTGAGCTCCCATGTTGTCTTGCTGAGCAAAGTCAAGCAAGACACAGTTAACTGCCTGATTATAAAATAGGTGTTGTCATACCCACCCTGCAATGTTCAGAACAATTGGCATTAGAAAAGACCACCAGGATCCTTGGAAGAAGGCTATAATTTTTCTGCCAAGTTGTGCTGCTTTTGGCTGGGATAGAGTTAATTTTCTTCACAGTAGCTGGTATGGGGCTGTGGTTTGTGCTGGAAACAGTGTTGATAACACAGGGATGTTTTCGTTACTGCTGAGCAGTGCTGACACAGAGTCAAGGCCTTTTCTGCTCCTCACCCCACCCCACCAGCGAGCAGGCTGGGGGGGCACAAGAAGTTGGGAGGGGACACAGCCGGGACAGCTGACCCCAACTGACCCAAGGGATATTCCACACCAGATGACGTCATGCTCAGCATATAAAGCTGGGGGAAGAAGGAGGAAGGGGGGGACGTTTGGAGTGATGGCATCTTCCCAAGTAACCGTTACGCATGATGGAGCCCTGCTTTCCTGGAGATGGCTGAACACCTGCCTGCCGATGGGAAGGAGTGAATGAATTCCTTGTTCTGCTTTGCTTGCGTGCGGGGCTTTTGCTTTACCTATTAAACTGTCTTTACCTCAACCCACGAGTTTTCTCATTTTTATTCTTCCGAATCTCTCCCCCATCCCACCGGGGGGGAGTGAGCAAGTGGCTGTGTGGTGCTGAGTTGCCAGCTGGGGTTATACCACAACACAAGTATTGGTGGGAATAGTAACAGAAAGGAGCCTGAACCGCTGTGTTTGAAGCCACATGCATTTGACAATACAGCAAAGCAAAGTTCAGTGGAGTTCAGAGCTGGAGTTTCGGACCAGCTCTCTTCTGTGTGGAACAAGACAATTGCAAAATGTGATTTCTAGGTTTCATTCCTTTTTTTCTCCCCTCTCTCTCTTCTCTTTCTTCCCTTGTATATCACCAGTTCACTTTCTCTTCTCCCAGTTAAGCTCTATGAACATCCCCATGTTCAAACTCATATCTAATGCTATTTAATCCACGGCTCATGAGATTCAAAAATTATAAATTTATCGAATGAGGTGTCCGCAATGGTGAGGAAAGAGCTGTTGTTCTACATAGCTGTTTTTGTACACTGTTTCTGAGACTCAGTCTATTGTGTCAACGGAAGAATAAATAAAATAAATAGGAAAAAATTGTCCAATTTTTTTCCCTATAAGCTAAGGCAGGCTCATGTAGTGAGATGAGAAACTGACTGGCTGAAAATGAAAAAAAGGTAACAACATGGCATTTTGGTCATCCTGTGGAATTTCTTGTCACATAATTTTGGTGATATGAAAAAGTCACATAGACTTAAGAAGCTAATGGACCCATCAATGCAAGAAAAATCTGTCTCTGGTGGTGACAGCTCTTCTGAGTCACAAAATCCCTGATATGCAGATACTTGAAACTTGGGAACATGTTCTGGCAAAGTATTACTACACTTGTTCTGGTTTTTTAGTCTTTTTTAGGCATCCACTAACAGCCATGGTCAAAGACAGGATCCTGAGCTCAGTGGAGAGGTGATCTGATCCAATACAGCTATTCTTAGGGGGAAAATCTCACTGTTGTGAATAAAGCAGATGCTTTCCAGGGAGGAAAGAAAGTACATTATAGACAGGTGTGATCTCTCTTAGACAGCTATCCACTGGCATTTCCCAGGCCCAGGGTGGAACTTTTATATATGCTGTGTAAATCTCTAGGTTTGTTCTTTGCTTGCAAACACAGTGAAAACTTGTTGAAGAAAATAGTTAATTTTCCAACTATTCTTCAGATATTTCCAGTTGTTCTAGAGAATAAATTCTGAAATAAAATGTCATTCTGAGTTAGAAAAAAGTGGAACTTTTTTTTTATTCTGCCCAAAATTTTATTACACTATATAGATTGGAACTGGTAGGTTTGATTGGTTTTATATTCTATTCTTTTAGCTTGATTTACCACCCAGGTGGTATTAGTCAACCCCAATTAGCATTTTTCAGTGTGACAAAGGCTAAAGCAAATTAATAATTAAAAACAAATATATCCCCAGCTGTAATACAGTGGAAAGGCAGCCCTCCAAGGAGTCTGCCTGCACTGCCAATAGTGATGTTTGTATTCTGTAGGGAAAAAATCTCACTTCATCAAGCGGGAATCCTGCTCCATCATTTTGCTGGTCTCTTGTCTTTCTGATGTGATGCAATAACACTGCTCTGGCCTCTGTGCTTGTTTTAAAATAATGGTGCTCCCCAAAACCATGGAAGTAACTATCCCTGAAGCCATGTGAGTCTGTCTATATTTATTTCTGTAGCTTCAATGAGACACAGCGCTCCTCACTTCCTGAATAAAATAGGGGAAAAAAATCAAACTTGGCAGTGAGGCATGGCAAAAATCAGTATGTAGCCTGTAGGTTTTACCTGCAGCTATAAAAAAGGGCCTGATTTGTGTAGTGAATAAAAACCATAAGCCAATAATAATTGTCATCCACTTGGAACAGAGGAATAGCACATATCAAAACACAGAGTAATCTTGGGTTTAAATTCTGTATATTCAACAGCCTCTAATATGTCCTAGTTTGCTGACAAAGGACAATATGCCAAAGGCATCAGTGGATTGTAATCACACGAGGAAAGTGATGAAAGAAGAGAAAACACAACTGGGGGGAGACGTGTCCCTTTGCAAGCAAAAAGGTAGTGACAGCCATGAAAAGTAAGAACAAGAAAAAGAGAGAGAAAAGAATATCTGGTCTAGGTACAAAAGGGTATGCAAGAAAAAAAACTAACACAAAAATCCAAGTATCTGTGGCATCCTTCTGGCTCGCAACAGGAGAAAAATTCAGAAAGCTTCATAGTCAAGAAAAACACGTGTAATTTAGAGCAATTTTTTTAAAGTGTGTATGGGCATGGTTCTAAATACAGGACTAACAGCATGCAAAAAGCATACTTGACTCAGGTTTGCTTCCTAACACTTTTTTTTACAAGATGAGTTTGAAAAAGTAAAATAAAATAGATTTTAAATTACATTACAGTTGAGAAAGAAGCACATAGGCAATACAAGCTTACATATGTAGCACTCCAAGGACTGCCACCAGCTGTGGTACTTCAAACGTAGGGATGTGAGAGGTCAAAATCTGCCAAAGGCCAGAAGCTGTGCTACCTGATGGAAAGCCAAATAGACTCCATCTATGGGACTAAGATAAAAATCTTTTTTATTTCTGTTTTTTATCTCTCCAGTGACTGGAACATCTCTTCTCTGTTTTGTTTTTCACACATAATATAGCATATAATATCTCCATGTTTCTATGTGCTGTTTGTCATAAACTGAAATCAGTTTTCAACTTCTACTGCTCTGGTGGGACTACTACTGTCACCAAGGAAGACAACGTTAGGCAAAATGGTCCTTGCATGGCACAATACTCTACTATGACAGGTACAGGTCAGTTATCTGAGCCTGGGATTCAGGAACCTCTTAATTCTAATCCTACATCAAACAAAATAACATCACTCATTCAGCTGCTTGGCTTTTTCTTATGACTTATGCACCAAAGGCAGGTAAACCAAGAAACAGAGAGAAATTGCTTCTTTAGAGCTTAGTTGTTGCAGCAGTAAATAAACTGTGGATGTTGGACTGGTAGCGCTTGCTATCAAGCTGTCGTCTTCAAAATAATTTCCATGGAGAAATAATTAGTTTTCTAGCATGATAAAGACAGAATTATTCTTGTTTTGCAACATATATTCCTGATAATGTCTCATTTTTTATTTTTTTTTATTTCCATTCAAAAATGCTTTATTGAATTATCTTTCAAAAGAGAGGCATTAACTTTGGTAAATAAGAAACTGGAAGTGTTTCCAAGGCTAGGGCAGAGAGTCCATTAGGAATGCCTACAGTGGCCTCCTGAACAGCCAGGAGAATTTCATCCTTATCTAAGCTGTTTGCAAATTGACAAGGGTATCTTGACATTTCATGTAAGGACCTGGCCACAGCCTAGATAATGACTGCTGCGTTATTTTCCTTTTTAACTGAAATTTAATTGAATACTGTGCTGATAAAGCATCCAATTGATTATTTGCTTCCTGCTTTTGTGCCATGGGTACACGTGCTCTGAGATTCTCTGGCTCGCTAAGCAGTTCTCCTGGCCAACGGAGCTAGAAGGACATTTTCTTTAACCCTTTTTTCATCCCTTTGAATGGCCTCTCCAGAAGCCTGTGCACCATTTATAGTCTGCTTTTTGTTTGTTTTTTGTTTGTTTGTTTGTTTTTGTCTTCTTGTTTTCAAATATTATAAGTAGGAAAAGTGTGTAGCTATGGCCACGCTGTCAGGGAGGCAGGGAGAACTTAAGGATTTGTGCTCCATTTTCTGCATGATCCAAATCAGTTGTTTAGGGCCAGGAACAGAAAGGGACTAGTCTACAGTGATGGACTTGTAGGCATCTAGCCCCTAAACGAAGCCAGAGTCTTTAGTGTGCTGGCAAAGACCCTCTACTTGAAACACAGCTAGAGAGATAGGCGTCTCAGAATTGTTTTCAGGAGTTCAAACAATGCATGATTTACACGTCATACATATTCACCATGGCCAAATTATTTGTTTACCTGGGTGGTCTGAATAAGATACAGAGAAAGGCAGTAAAATGGCTGGAGGTATATAGTTGCTTTCCAAGATAAGAAATTAAATAGACTAGGATGCCTGAGCCTGAAAAAAGAGACTTGAAGGAGAAGTTTATAAAACTATGAACAACATGAAAGAAAATGAATAGGGAAATATCTACTCATTTACACAGACAAGTGCCCAAAGACATTAACAAGCAGCAAGTTTTAAATAAATTAACACTAAAAATGTAGAAATAATTGCCACAGAATGGTGCAGACACCAAAAATACAGATGTATTTTTAAAAAAGAATAGCAAAATACCAGGAAGGAAGGTCCTTCAGGGCCTATTAAGCATAAATATTTGGATTAAACATCTGTCTCAGAAAAAAACTAGTCTACAGATTGCCAAAATCTGGGAGTCCTTTCGCAGAGGATATAGTGTAGAGAATGTCCCTGGATATAAGCTTTTTTTCTTTTTAACTCCTTCCTAAATATTTTTCAGAATGGGACTGGGCTTGCAAAGTAAAAGTCACTAAAATGTAAATGCTGACATACATGTCTGCACTTCCATTATATCCAGTGCAAATGCAGTCAATACAATCACTGAAATGTGGAGGGGGATTCAGTTCCCACATCACAGACACTTTCACTGGATGAGCTAAACAACTCCCTAAACTCTGGAGGGTGCAATTCAGTCATCTAAACATAGGTTAGTGCTGCCTTAAATGTCCTATGAGTATTGTCTGCCTTCTAGTTGACCCTTTAGGAGTGCATGGGTGTCCAATAGATCCTGTGTCATGTCCACCAACACCATGCAGATCGTCTCGGACCTATGAATTGAATCTCCTTGTGTTGAGACATTTAATTGTAAGTAAGTGTCTCAGCCTTGATTAATCTTACTGGCCATTGTGAAACAAGGTAGTGGAATGAATGAACCTTTGGTTTTATTCACTATGACCATTCCTATATTTTCCTCTGTCTCCACTTCATAGCTATAAAGTGGACAATAACATCATTTTGCTAGGTTTTGTTTATTATGCTATTTGGGCCCAAATCTGCAGTGTAAGCAATAAAGCCCTCATCCATACACGTATTTAAGTCTTCCCAACATCAAGAGTTAATCACCTAAAAGCCCTAGTAGATGTCACCCCGCTCATGGCTATCAATCAGGAAAATACCCCATATCATATGCTTATTTAGCAGTTTAGATGTTGAACTCCCTTCTTTGCCAGGACTGTCAGCATCAAAAGCTGGTAACCCATCTCCTTGCAAACAACTAGATATGGGAACACAAGGCAATTCTGGTGGAGATGTTTCTTAAGATCTCAGTGGGGTGCTAGTCCCTATAATATTCCTGCTTACTATAAGAGCAAACGCAAGTTAAACATATTGTTTTAAAGACTGCTCCTGGTTATTTGTTGGTTTCAATCCAAATGTATTACGAGGCTTTTTTCTTTTTTGTTGCCTGTTGCTTCTGTCACATTTACTTCATAAACTCACCCTAAAACAAGAATAACTTGCCACAGGAGGATCATTTAGCACATGGGGATCTCACAAGAACATTTTGCTGACATCACCCATCCTATGAGTATCCACGTACCCACATTTCCTGTCATAGAATCACAGAATCATAGAATCATTAAGGTTGGAAAAGACCTCTAAGATCATAGAGTCCAACCGTCAACCCAACACCACCATGCCCACTAAACCATGTCCCTAAGTGCCTCATCTACACGTCTTTTAAATACCTCCAGGGACGGGGACTCAACCACTTCCCTGGGCAGCCTGTGCCAATGTTTCACCACTGTCACACTACCTAAGTGGCCAGGAAACTAGTGAACACCAGCTGCAGCATAAATCCTCCGGGGGCACTGGCATTCATGAAAATCAGAGAAAGTCTTTAATTTATCTCTAAATCAAGCTCTAACTTATTATCTGATGAGTAAAAAAAAGATGGTTCTAAGTCACATAGTTGAATCAAGTAGCATCCCGCCTCCTGAGTAGCATAAAGTAGAGGTAGAAATCAAAGCCTTTTATCGCAGCATATTACACAAACCAACATGTAAATCCAGATCTTCTCGTCCTTACTTTGTTCCTAGGTGTTTTCTTCTCTTCTAATTATGTTTCTCTCCCATCCTAGTAAAGCGTACTTTGTTTAACCACAGTATGAATACCTATCTCTTCAATTGCTTTCTTGTATGATAGAGTGAATCTTAAAGATTTTCAGTAAAATAAACATGCAAGGAGGGTAACAATATAAGAAAAGAATGCAGCTAATAGGCCAGACCCTAATTTATTTGTAAGTCTGTAGTTTTGTTGACTGTAGCTAGCACTTCCCTGATTGATACCAGCTGATAATTTTGCCCTTTGCATTTAGACGATATTAAAGGAGGTAATGGAAATACTGAACTCAAAGCCTGATCAGATAGTGGAACAATTTCCTTAATGAGATAATTATGGCCTTACTATGACCTTCCTGGAAAGCTGAGCTGTGTTTACAATTAAATGAATGCACAGACCTGTTCTGATCAGTGCAATGAACTTAACTAAATATAAATAGCTCAGGAGTTCCAGCTCTGTGGTGCCTGAATGCTGCCACTTGGGCTATGTGTACATATATGTATGTATGTATGTATGTGTGTGTGTGCACATGCACATGCACGCGTGTTCTCCACCAGCACTGTCTCATCAGATGCCTTGTTTCTACAACCAATAGAAGTGCTGCAGTAATCTTCATCCCCATACTGCTTACGTTTCCTTACATCCCTCACTGCATGCAGCAAGGAATAATTGGACTTAGTAGTTGCCATGAAACCAATTTTTGCTTCTTTTCAACTAAATCCAGGTTCCTGTGTGGCTTCTTGCCACCAGCAGCTCATTTGGATGCCTTGGCTCATTCAGGAGAGGTACGGTATTCTCCGTGGAAGTACTACTACATGCAGCATACAGTTGAGGCACTTCAAAGCACGCCTCCAGGTGTGAGTTTCCAGGTTTGTAGCTAGTCTCTGTTTAGTATTTGTGATATGTGTTGGGTGTGTTGACTTCTGTATTTGTATATTTCTTGATTATTTCACTCAGTGCTTGTATGAGGAAGGAGGCTAACTTTGACATGATTTTCCTTTCTATTGCATAGTGAATGCAAACCATGCTGCAAAAGAGAAGGGGGAAAGGATACTAAGAAATGAAAAAGACATCTGGGTACAGCACTGTGGACAAACAATTTAAAAAAAGAAATCTGACATTTTATTGGTTGCCCTCCTTAGTGACTAGCACTCTCTCCTGATGTAAATTCTTTGGAATTGGGTTGTTACAAAGGCTCTGAGAAGTTGAATCCAAAGGGATCTTATTAATGCAGAGCAGTTTTACTTTAATATCAAGAGCAACCATAAACTTAGATGCAGTCTACAGTTATATTTGCGATACAGTAGTTTTCTATTATCTCCTTAGTCCAGAATGACTGTTTTTTATTTCCTTTTATTTAACAGTTTGCATATACACTTCTTGTTTAAGAGTTTGTATGCAATCCTGTGAAGTAGACTGTGTGTCACAGAAGCTGTACGGAGCACAGTCTGGGAACTCATCATTTATACAGATCTAGAAGTAAGAACCCAAGTATACCAAAATAACAGGATTCAACTCGTGGAGAGCCTGAGAATATTAAGGAGAAGGAGGAAATCACTGATTTTCAAAAATGACAGCAGGCTTAAACAACAGTATCTTTTTCAGTGCGGTTTGTTTGCTGTGTTTAGCATTTCTTATAGCTTTATGACTATAAACCGTTGACTGCAAATACGTGTCAGTTAGGGAAGTTCTTAGGTGTAAGTTTACTTAGGCATAATTCCTTATGTACCTGTCCTTTTATTAAAAAAAGGGTTCATGCCTATACCAAAAGGTACTACAGCCAAAATAAAGATGTTATTTTCTGATGATTGATGATGGCATGTATATGCTTATATATGTATATATGTACATATACAGATATACACACTCTTCAAAATACCTTACATACAATAAAATCAGAATTTTTTTTTTCCAAACTTTTTCTAAAACACTATAATCCTGTTGGTATGTATTAAAGTTTGAAGTTTCTTTTCAATTTTCATTCTTTTTTCTTCTGTCCTCATCAAGGTAACATCATGCATGACATTCAGAAGACAACTGAAATACCTCCTGGCAGTGCTCTTCACTGAGTGCCTGACCTCAAACGAAAATAAATCCTTACTAAAGGACAGTGCTCTTCCAGGGCTGCTTCAGTGATCTGATTCAGGTCACTCAGCTATATGTTTCTTGATAATCTTGACTAGTTTAATTATAAGGTTCAAACGGACCTACAGTAACTCCTTTGGCTGCTGTAACCAATGCAGACCCAGGGCTTGGACATTTTGCAGTAACATATGGTCCTGTCAAGTTTGCCTGTGACACCTAAGGAGACAGCTGAAGCTGGAGGAGAGTGTGAAAGATGCCCTTCCACAGATGGTCCCATATCACTGCAGAGCAGCCAGCCACCGCCTCTCCTGAACTGTAACCTACAACTGAAGGCTGTAGTCCTTTCTTCATCCCATGGTTTAGCATTTCACATGTGATTCTGACCTTCGGCTTCCCTTTTCCCCTCCATTCTGCTCACAGAGCCTGAAATACTGGGTGCAATGCCTACCCAGGTCCAAGCTCAGGGTCCTTTTAATGGGCAAAGATAAAATATTCTTAGGGCAAGCCTCTCAGCCTCTTTTTCCATGCTGGGAGAGCTGTTGAACTGAAACTGGATGGCAGGTAACAACTGGGTAACGCTGCAGTCTGCCACAGGCATGTTGGTGTTATGAAGTTGCAAGGACAGCAGACAACAACAAACCTCACTGTCATCAGTTGGTTAGGGCACGCTCCTACGAGGGAGCAGAATGACAGCTGGGACTATTCCTTTGTTTCACACCTGATAGCCAGAGATATTCCAGGCAGGAAAGATTTAGGTCTTTTGCTCCTAGTTGAATTCCCAAAATGCTCATTCATGGAGCCTGACTTCTTCTCCTATCTCTATTGCTGTTACTATTTTTGTAAGATATGCCTTCCCCAAATGTCTCTTGATTAAACAAACAAACAAAAATCTGAAAAGCTTAGCTTTTTTAACTTAGGCAGCTGCTCTCAGGGGAAGTCTATGTGCTCTGGAGTTCTTCCCCTTAACCCAGGCAGCTACCTGAAATGCCCGAGTTAGGAGTCAAGTTCCCCCAAGAGCTCTGTATAAGCACTGATGAGAAACAGCAGGTCTACGGGTGACTCAGCACAGACACAGGCTGAATTTATTCTTTGTAAGTACTTGACTCTCCAAGGAGCCTGGACTGGCTTAGCTTTTAACTTTGTTCCTTCTGCTAAACACCTGCAGTTCACAGGGATGAATCCAGCTTTGTATGTATAGATGTACAGCCTCAAGAGGGGTGAGAGCTCAAACACATCCTTCTGCTTGGCATTTCCCACTGTGTAGGTGGCTCCCTACTCAGCAACAGAGGCATAGCACCACCCTTGAGAGGTGCTGAACATGGATTATGTGGGGAGCCTTGGTACCTCGGTGACATACACACCATTCAAGTTGGCAGTTGTTTGTGGAGCTCTAATGCCTATTTCAGGGATCTGAATTAAATGTTCTGAATCCATCTGTGAACCTCTTAGAAAGCTTGAGGGGAAAAAAAAACACAGACACAATGCACCTTGCATCTTGCCAGCATGAGATTTTGTGCAAGCATAACCTGAAAAAGAAAAATCAAGGGCTGTGAAAATTACTCCATTATTATAATATAGTAGTTGCAGTTGATAAAAGCTATGTTGCCCTGTTACTATGACAACTACATTTACATGGATCATGTAAAAAAAAAATAACTTATAGAAAGGAGTTCACCATTAATTTTCTTTTTTTTTCTCTCTGGACATTATGCAAAGGGTTATAAATATTTATAAGTATTTAACTTAATCAGCAATGCCTTTTAAACTAATTATTCTATTAGCAGGAGCATTCAGGTATGGGGCCTGAATGGGAAAATTTATTCTGTGAATGATGGTGGAACAAGAAGAGTATGGAGGATGGAGAAATACTTCTTTCACTCTTTCCACAGAGATAAGTGATGTTTGGTTTAACAACTTGAAATCCAGAAGTCTTTCCTTCTACAAGTAAAGCAATTTCCCTACTGTTACTTCCCTTTTGTTGTACTGTGCAGGCATCCTCTCTAGATTGCCTTGAGATGTTGGTGGGTTTGCTGTTAGAAAGAATGAACATAATTGGAAAAGAAGGAGAGTATTTGCAAACAATCTTCTAGGGAAAAAAAAACAACAAACCCAGAAGCTTAATATGTTCTATTATATTTTAGCAAGCTTAAAAATGAAAGCAGGGCATCCAAAATTCAGCATGAAGTAAACGAATGAGATTTCATACCTTTGCAGAGGGCCAAAGCTTAGGCAAACATTAAGCGATGTAATGATTGTGTGCCATCCATGTGCCCAGATATGTATGTAAGACCTCCTAATGTGCAAAATTTACACCATAAGACCAATTCATTATGTGTTTACACATAATCATGGTAACTACAGCCTGATCAGGACTTGACCTATGGCCATGTTAGTCAGTGGACAGACTCCCAACAAACTATGGGAGCAAAAATGGATAGTTTCATCATGTCAGGTTTTCTGAAGGATGTGGGTCAAAAGCAGTGCTCACTACTGCTGTTATGTATTTTGAGATTTCTTATTACTTTTTTCTTTAAATATGCAATTGAAGGCTGAACTTTCATATCTGTCAAGCCTCATCTGAGAATTCCAGACATCTCTTCTAGTCATTTGATAAATACTTGGCTTATTTGATAAATACCCTAGTCATTTGAGAAGTACCTTCTGGTACTCCAGCCTCAGGAACTGGCTGTTTCTATCCCTGCTCCTTTGCACGGGGTTTCATTTTACCCATGTATAAAAGACTTCCTCACCCACTTATGAGAAATAACTCACTTGTTCACAGAATGCCATAAAATCTTTGCATCTTGGGTCACATCTGGGCAACAACCCAGCTTTTCCTTACATTTCCCTTTCCAGGTCACTCTGATAGACTTGGCCTATTATGTGCTGTTCCCTTCCTTAAAGGAGTCTGTGATCAACCCTGTCTCCAAAGCCCAGGAGGAGCAGACAGCACAGTCAGTCTTGTACCTGAAGTGCAGTAGTTTTTGGAAGGTTCCTGGACTCTCTGCAGCTCTGGAGTGTATTAAGACCTCTATTTCAATAAAATAGAATGCTGTTCGGAAGTGGTTACTTCTCTGTTTATGAATTCCAGTGAATTAATCTGCTAAATAAAGTACAAAAATATTGCTTCCAAAACCCAAGCCAATCACGTTAAGAAGATGAATTTCAAATGAAAAATAATTTCCGCATGAAAGATTTATCTTACTACAAAACCCTATTTAAAATGGATCTAAGTGTAGCTAGTTGTTTATAGTTCATTGTACTGCAAAGACTTTATATGCAGCCTATCAAGTAGAAGCTCTGGCTGCAAGTGTGTATATATAATTGATACTGTAGTTGAAGAGGTACAAAAATGATAAGAGAGTTTAATACGTGTCATCTGCCCTCTCAAGTGTATTGCCCATGTTTAGTAGATGGCATATATTTTTCAGTTGACTTCCATAGTGAAATGCAGCTGTTGGTTTGTGTCAAATCAATAAAGATTTAATTACAGTAAATGTAAAAGAATTATGAATAAATGTATACAAGTAAGTGTTTTATAAAAGTGCCTAAACTCTAGAAATGAACAAGGAAAACTCTGGGGGGAGGGGGGAGGATGGGGGACAAACCAAAAATAGAAATTCCTCCCAAAACATCCCAAGAAACCTTCTTTTCAAATTCTTTCTTATGATGAAAGCTCTTTGTTTGTTTCTTGTTTCTCTGTCATGATCATTTTACATTCATACAAATAGAAAGAAGTAGATCCTCATCTGGTTTAAACTGATGCTAATCCATTGACCTTGATGGAGCTCTATCAGGTTCTGTTGTGAAACATCCCAGAATAAGCCCAGAGCATAAGAAATCCCATATAGTTCATGATGATATTTTGAAAGGAAATTTTCTAGTATAGTCTAGTCCCCACACCAGGGAGGTGTGGGGGTTTTTAAATTACTTTCTTTTTTTGCCTTGTTAACATTTAACAGCCCAAAAATTTTCAAAATGAGACATTCTTGAGAATGTATCTTCTTTGGCCTTCATCCTGAAATTGGATCTGAATGAGGCACTCTGTCCTCAGGTCTGTCTTAGTAAAATAAGCAGCACCAAAACACAGGCTAGAGCATCAGGCCCATGAGCATCCGGACTTCTTTAACTGTTGCCATGCTCCTGGGAAGAATTTCCATCTGGGCCAAATGGTGCTTTCCCTTGCACATGGGTCAAAGGGTAGCATCATGGAAGGACTGCTCTGAACAGAAGGACTGGGAAAGGCCACCTTCTCTTGGTGGCTGACAGTTTAGCCATGTTAACCATTGCCCTCAGACACTGGCTTGTTCTATTTAAAAGTATGGGCATCCTATTCTTAGGGAACTCCATTGACTGGAGTGAATTTCAATGTGATTTTCAAGCTTAGTATAAAACCTCACTTGTACAAAGGGGAGATGTGCCTTATACACAGCTTATAATTGTAATGTTTTATAAGAATGAGAAAAGAATGATTTAAAAAAGACAGTGTCAACCTGCTCATCACTTCTCTTAGGGAAAAAGAGGTGTCTGCTGTTGTTACTATAGAACTGAATTAACTTGCAGGCAATAAGATTCCTGTCCACTTCCAGCTGCTTTCCTGCATGCATTTGACAGCATGCTGTGTGTAGCCATGATGCTCTGTCTATACGTTCCAGAATGAGTCTGATGTCCAAAGTGCTCTCCATATCTAATATTCACATATGCTTGCTGAATTCTTCAGTCGGCACCTGATACTATGCTGAGGCTGCCTAAAAGTTCATCACCCCTCATAGGTGCCAGAACAACATCACAGGAATGGCTGAGGTTGGAAGGGACTTCTGGGGGTTGTCTAGTCTAAACATCCCTGCTCGAAGCAGGGACAGCTAGATCTTATTTCCAGGGCTGTGTCCAGTTGCATTTTGAGTATCTGCAAGGATGGAGACTCCACAACCACTCTGGGCAACCTGCTGCAGGGTTTGATGACCCTCACAGTAAAAAAGATTCTTCTTATGTTTAAATGGAATTTCCTGCATTTCAAATTGTGCCCATTGCCTCTTTTCCTGGCTCTGGGCACCACTGAGAAGAGTCTGACTCTGTCTTGTTTATTCTCCTCTCATCAGGTATTGTTAAGATCCCTTTGAGCTCCCTCTTCTTCAGGCTGAATAGTCCCAGCTCTCTCAGTCCCTCCTCATATGAGAGGTGGTCCAAGTCCTTACTCATCTTTACAGCTCCTCAAGAAATGCAGTTACTTACCACATGGCGTTTTCATGAAGAAAGTGCGTAGACAGAAGAGACAGGGGTGTCCACAGGGGACAATATCCACCAGCTTTGCAAGTAAGCATTCCCTCGAGGCACGGGCTACCTTGAGGTCCTCCAAATCCCAAGGAAAGGAGCATGTGAGCCAACCCAGTGAGAATGCTCCAGCAGCCAAGTGCTATGGACAGGCAATAAATTTGGCCCAAGCCCTTTCTTAAGGGTCTTCCTGTACAGCAATAAAAAGGCAGCTTTTGTCACCAATTCTTGTTCTGTCATATTCCTTATTATGCCTTGGGCTTTTTATAAAACCAATGTGTATACTTGAGAGAATCTTAGTTCTCATTTCTAAAGGGACAGAAGCCAAAATCTAGCATGACATCCTTTGGATAAGGGAATATGGTCTTTCACTTTAGGCTCTTACCTGTGTGTGTGTGTGTAAAGGATGACCCTACATAGCTACCCTAGGTGCCTAAGTGCTCTTTATTGTCAAGGGAAGTTACAGAATGTAAGATGGTCTGCCAAAGCCAGTCACACTGGATCAGGGCTTCAGTTTACAGCTCTAGATGCTGTGAAGTTTGCAAATATGAGGAAGTGTACCCTAGGGTACAGAATGCCTCTAAATGGCAGTATTGTGTTGGGTTTAGTTTCTCCGCTGCACAGCCCCCATTTCCCCAGGCTCTGCAGCAGGAAAGCCAACAAACAGAAGCAGTCATTGAAACGACAGGTCCCAGACAGGAGTGCTTCCAGAGACCTATGGATGTACAGTTGGTTGCCATTGTTTCTCCCACATGCCTAATAATGCTTTTAGTCATTAATGAGAAATTATTTGTTAAATGTCTGTGAGTGTAGGTATGTAATGGACTCTACCTGTTATTTTGTTATTTTTTTAAAACCTGAAAACAATTCCAGATATTCTATGGAGAAGGGACTACAAGAAAAATGAACACAGAAATATTCAATTACAACTCACTTATGCTAATAGTGTTCTTTTTTATATCAGCGGCATGTAATAAAAGACTGAAAAGATAATCACATGACTGGATTTCAGATGCAAAGCAATACATAAGAAAATAGCAAAATCACATGATTGATCTTAAGCAGAGATACAGTTCTGGGTGGATTCAGCCATTTCCTCTTGTTATTTCCTTCGATGCGGAAGACATTTCTCCTCACTGAAGTTCAGGTAGATAGCTATACCACAGATGACACACACGGATGCCAAAGGCTTGGATTTTAGTGGGACTATGCATATGCATATATTTAAGAGCACAGGTCATCTCTGATTTGACTGAAGGGTTACAAGCTAGAAGGGGAAATCAAAAGGAGCTCTTTCGTACTATATATCTTAAGGTCAGTTTCTTGCACATTCTTAACATTCACTTTTGATAACTGCTTTTCCTTTAAATATGCACTTCTAAATTCTTACCTATGATCCTTTCACACAAGCATTTTGATCCTCCATGCCCTCTCTGGGAAACAGACCATCTTCCCTCTCTGGTTACTTGGCAACATGAGGTAGCAGCTTTAAGGACCAGATCCTGTGCTTATTCTCCCCCGTGTAGCCACATAGTTTTCAAATAAAAGGCAACACTCACGTAAAGAAGAAAAGCTTGGGGAACAAAGACACAGAGTATGAGGTTTAAAGCTGACAGAGAAACAACAGGAGGAATTGTAAAGCCATGTATTAAAAAGCTTCAGGAACTTGCAAGTTTGAGGAGGTGGCACCACCCCCATGATTCTCTTATCAGCTCTCCTTTTAAGTGACAGCTGCAAATCTCCTCACTACATTGTTTTCTTTTGGGTATGTTGGATTTCTTTTCACGTGTTTAGCTTATCAGCTGGTATTCTTCTGGCAAGCAGCTAACAAATAAATGCATGATCAATAAGCGGGCAGGAGAAACAATGTCGTAGCTGGTGGCTGGAATGTAGGACAACGGGGTTCTCTCCCCAGCTCTGTCAGAAATTTGTTGTGTGTCTTTGAACAAGGACCTTGACTTCTCTTCAGTTAATACTGCTTTACAAAGGGTGGTTAGTCCAGGAAGTGACTGGGGTCACATACACAAAAAAAATTGGATGCCTGAAGTGTGTGATTGCACCTTTTAGGTACCTGGCATGGACTCCAAATCCCTGCAGGATTGTCTGAGCGTGTACCCTCTGAAAGGGGAGACATATAAAACCTGCCAATAACAAATGTTAAACACAGATCTTGTGAAAACATGCTATCCCCCATCTCTTGGGCACCAGTCAGGACTTAAGGGGAATTGCCTCGCTCATGCAAAGCCAGGAATCCCCTCCAAGGACAGGCAAACATGATAATTTGTTCTGTTTTGTTTGACAGTCTTCAGCAGAGCTGTGATATTGGAGGTGGTGTCACTAGCTAGCTTTGATGGAACAGAGGGTTCAACCAGCGTGCTGAAGACACGCTCCTTTCCTCAGCCTCAGGGAATTGCCAGGAAAGTACTGTAAATATCAGGCTGGCAGCCACGATAAGAGGATGAAGAACTTACTTTTTTGCTTAGTAGTTTCAGCAGAGGTAGAAATCTTATGATTTTTTTTTTCTTTTAGATCCAACAGTCCAATGTTTATATTATGTAGAAAGGAAGAACCCTGGAAAGAAGTCATCCAAAGCCCCCCCATCCAACCAGACACAGACTCTGCGCATGAGGCTACAAAGCCGTGTCAATTTTTTTTTTTTTCTTATTGTATCTCTCCCTTCTCCTGAAAACTGTTTTGTAGAAAACAGTGCAGCTTCACTAGAAAACATGCATCGTCTTTCCAGCCCAGCCCATAAACCTTAAGATCACAGACTGAAAAAGCGTTTTCTCAAGACCAGTTATTTCACCTCAGGAAAACAAAACAAAAAAGTCCTTTGAATTGAATAATTTCAACTACCATGGATACCTCTACCCTTTAATTAGTCTGCTTTGGTGGAACAACTTACAAAAGTATATCTTCATTCCTTCTAATAAAACAGAGCAGATGAGAGACACATCTGCTTTACTTGAATCTTCTTTGAATGATGGATGTTGAGTAAAGGTCTCATCTGGGAGAACAAAATTCCAGCTGAGCAGTGTACTATCTAAAAGCATTACTTCAGAGCATTGTTTTCTAACTAAAGGTGTCACTTCATAATGATAATTATAACCACATATTTAAACGTATTTGGCACTGGAACATGATGTTTGACATTTTTATACATCTGGGTATACATATAGCTCTTTTTAAAGACAGAAATAGTTCTCTCATCCATTTTTCCTTCAACGTCTTCCATTTTGAAATCATATTGTGAGACAACCCTGTAATATCAGAAAGATATTTAAAAAAAAAAAAAACAAACATGAAAGGACTGTGTAATTCTGTTGTGCAGTCAACAGCACAGGTTTATGAAGTTCAGAATTATTTTAACCTTGCAGCGGAAAGGAAGGTCCTTTGTCTCCATTGTTTATATTACAGAGAAACATTGTTTTAAGCACAGGAAAAATACACTGATAAGCAGCCCCTACAGCAGAAAATACTACAATCTACTTATGCAAAAGAAGAAAACAAGGGGCAAGAAAGATAATATGCCCATATTAAGCTGAGACATGGAAAAATGAAGTGATATGGCTGAGGTCTCAGAGGAATCCCCCCTACCTCTATGGAGAGAAACCATTTCATATCATGTCACCCTAACACAGACATTTAAAATAGGTCAGAAGTGCCCAATTCTCCTAAATACCTATGAAAAGTCAAGGTGACTCACCTGTTGATATTCACATTATAGCAAGATAGAACTAGGTGAAATGATTCTTAATCCTGAAGCCAGCTTGATGGCCTGCATCTCAAGGTGCCCTTTTCCCAAAGGCTACTGCTGATCCTGCTGCATTTCAGGAGAGTCTGAGCCAGGAAAAAGAGGTTTTCCTGCATCATAACTGTGTCAAAAGACCAGAACACCAAATTCTGCATTCATCCTGAAAAAGCAGAAGAGAAATCTCAAGTTACATCATTCTAGACTTTTTTTCAAAACTATTTAAGGACTGCTAAGCATTCTCACAGACAACAAAATCAATGTGAACTGTCAAGCCACAGCAGCAGAAGTTCATATCATTTAACTTACCTAAGATGTCTTAACTGAAAACCTAGACTTTCTACATCATCCTTGGGGCATATAGAGAATAACTGGGCACACCTACATAAAGTATTAATAATTCTTCACTGACCACATAAGGGCTGTGGATTCCTAATTTCTAATTTAGGTTTAGCAGTTAGATGACTGAAAGTACACTGGGTCAATACCCCACATCATTTCCACTGGGAGAAAAGAAGTAGAATTCTGAATAAGGCAACCCTGTTTCCTCTCCCTTTACTAAATCTTTGGTGTTGCTGAAATAAGAACAGAGTACGTTCAATTCTAAAATTTCAAGATGGAATTGAAAGGAAGGAAAAAATCTTTGGTTAAGGAAAGGAAAAGTACCAAAGAACTACCAAGTTAGTACATCATCAATTTTACTTCCTCTATAGAAGCTAAATATTTCCAAGGGCACAATGTTGTTCCTTTTCCTTTGCCAAGTAAAAGGGTATAATGGCAGTCAAGGAGTTACTCTATTCAGCACTCCCCCTTACTAAATCTTCCAGTCTTCATGTGAATGTATAGCGTTTGTGCCATACCGAAACGAATGAAGAATGAATACATATTATCAAGAGACAGTTCCATAATAAGAAGGAAAGTGAAGACAGTGGAGAGAGTAATCAGATAACAAAGCAAGTAAACACACGCAAATGAAAAGCAGAAATGAAAAAAACAACCACACCTTACATGACTGCTCAGCTAGTGATTAGTGAGCAAGTCTTATTATATTTATTTATGTTGCTGACATTCATTATGCTTTCCTGTAAGACATCGCACAGCTCTCTAAGTTTACAAAGATCTGAAATACATGAACCAAGTTCACAGTATGATACTAAAATACTAGGTCTAGTTGCTTTGTGTGGCTATAGTTTCTAAAACCCCACATAAGATTTCAGGCATGCATAGGCAAAAGTAAAGTAGGCAAATGAGGCAATTTTTTTTCTTTTTTATCATATTGCTTTTCTTGCAGCTATTGAGGTCCCTGGTCATGAATCTTAACCACGATATGACACAGAATGCAGAATGCATTGAAACACTTACCAGTTTGTAGTACCCAACAGTGACTCACTCTATTAATTCCCATAATTCCCACAGTTAAAAAACAAGCCCTACAGCTACAGAAATTCCTCTGCTGCTTCCCAAATAGCATTTTAAATCCATTTCCTTCTATACCCATATCAACTCCAATATGTACTCCAGTTAAAACAATGTTGAGTTTAAAGCTCAGTACTAATGCAAAAATGAACTGACATAGGAAAAAGCTGTACTTATTCTGCAAGACTGATACAAACACACCTGATCCTCACAAAATTTCAAAGGAAAAAGGAATCTAACACTTTTATATACTTGACGTTTGGAGTAAAATTTATACTTGTTTTTTATTGCTTGTTTTACAAACTAAAGTGTTCAGTTTAATAAAACTTGCCCCTAGGAGATCTCTGTTTTTCTTAATAAAGGATGCGCACAAGTTGATTGCAGAAGGATGTGTATGTACCATGTAGGTGCAGATCTTCTGGGGAAAGAGAAAAAGGATGTAGAAGAGCATTAGCCTTCAGTTGTGAGCTCCGCGTTTGCAGTCACATGGGCATCCGGCCTTCTCATTTAGACCAGGGCTTTGATAATCTTGATGTTCTGTGGAGTGTTTAGAAGAACTGATTTCTTGTAACCTGTTGTTGTGGTTTAACCCTGTAGGCAGCTAAGCACCACACAGCCCTTGCTCACTCCCCCAGTAGGATGGGAGAGACAATCCGAAGGGTAAAAGTGAGAAAACATATGGTCTGAGATAAAGACAGTTTAAGAATGTCGTGGTTTAACCTCAGTCGGCAACTAAGCACCACACAGCCACTCGCTCACTGTCCCTGCCCCCGGTGGGATAGGGGAGAATATTGGAAGAGTAAAAGTGAGAAAACTTGTGGGTTGAGATAAAAACAGTTTAATAATTGAAATAGAATAAAATAAATAATAATAATAATAATAATAATATACAAAGCAAGCGATGCACAGTGCAATTGCTCACCACCCGCCAAACGATGCCCAGCCAGGCCCCGAGCAGCGGCCCCCCCGGCCAGCTTTCCCCCAGTTTAGGTACTGAGCATGACGTCCCATGGTATGGAATGTCCCTCTGGCCAGTTGGGGTCAGCTGTCCTGGCTGTGCCCCCTCCCAGCTTCTTGTGCACCTCCAGCCTTCTCAGTCAGTAGAGCATGGGAAGCTGAAAAGTCCTTGACTAGTGTAAGCACTGCTCAGCAACAACTAAAACATCGGTGTGTTATCAACATTATTCTCATGCTAAATCCAAAACACTGTACCAGCTACTAGGAAGGAAATTAACTCTATCCCTGCCGAAACCAGGACAAAGAAGTAAAAGAAACAAATAAATAAACAAACAAGCAAAATATGCTGAGCGTAACGTCACATGGTGTGGAATATCCCTTGGGTCAGTTGGGGTCAGCTGTCCCAGCTGTGTCCCCTCCCAACTTCTTGTGCACCCCCAGCCTACTCACTGGTGGGGTGGGGTGAGGAGCAGAAAAGGCCTTGACTCTGTGTAAGCAGTGCTCAGCAGTAACGAAAACATCCCTGTGTTATCCACAGTCTCTTGGTCACAAATCCAAAACATAGCACCATACGAGGTACTATGAAGAAAATTAACTCTGCCCCAGCCAAAACCAGTACCCCTGTGCACAGAGCTCCTGTGGACTGCACTCTTCAGAGAAGTGCGCTTTGATGTAAGGGCAAATAGCCAACTGGTTATGTCTTCTTCCCAAACAACATGATATCCTCTTTGATAAAGAATATGTAGATAACACTTTCCATGATCTCAGTGAAAAATAAGGTATTTCAATGGTACATTAAATAGCCTGTCCGAACCAGTGACCCATCTCCTGAAACAGGAATTTCCTCTCTATTTTCCTTTCCAAAGAAGGGGGAAAGCTCCTTCAGTTTGAAGCTAATGGTAAGATATTTGGAACATTTTCACTAGCAAATCCCTTTCATACAGAGCTTGAAGTTTAAATGTGACTTTGAAGAAAATGTTTCAGGAAAAAAAAAAAGATTCTTTAGAGCACAGCTATTTAAACAGCAGTTTCTTTAGGCACAATACAGTAAGGTTGTAATCATAATGAAAATATTCAGCCATTTGAATATACTTATAAAAGGAATTAATTACAGGGAGCTGATTATAAAACTTGACAAAGAACCCCAGAGAAACAAATGATCTCTTCAAGAATTGGTAAGCAAGAAGGTCAATGCTTTAAAAAACAGTATCTAAGCTACTCACAATTAAGCTTAAAAGTATACCTTAAATCTAAAATGTACGTATAAAAAGACAAGCACATTTGGACTTCTAAGAAACAGTCTTAACTCTTGCCAGTTCTGTTGTACTTAAAGAAATCTCAGAACATGTTCATAACACAAGACAGACTAAAGATGGCTATCGCACAGTGGCACCTGCATTAACAAATTTCTTAAGATAATGAGGCTACCAACGTCATCCATAAAGGAGTTATGCCAGTAAAAAGTTGAAGGCAGGTAATATTTTTTTCTTCTCTTCAGACTCTAAAGGAAACTTCCATCTCCAAACTTCAGTATTATTCTCATCATTTCTTAGTCTATTCATCTCCTCAGCTCTTTCAAGGAAGGAAACAGTGACCAGCATACAAAGAATGAAGGATCCTCAAAGTGGCACCAAAAAGAAACAGCCAAAGAGCAGAGTGCAATTTTTTCCAATTTTTTGTCATCACTAAAACTTCAGCATCAAAGACAAGACAGGCAAAGGTATGAGGATTTTTCCCCTCAAAAAAGATTCCCAAATTAATTCAATTTTGTTTGATTTTAATGGGATCCTGAAAAGATATTTCTAGCCTTAAACAGGAACAGCTTCTCTCATTAAATACCAAAATGGTTTTGAATATATATTCCCACAGAAAAAAATATCTTAAACTTGGTTAAACGATAAACATTTCCATTCTTACTATTCAATAGATCATGTGTCTCAAGGTCGTTTTTTGCAAGACTTCTGTGTAGCAAATGAATTTATACACTGTCTTTGATTTCATATTACTTATTTAAATACATACTTTTTTCCATTTTTAACTGTTTAGGTTATCTCTGATTAAAAAAAGGACACATCTAGCCATGAGCCATCTAGCCATTTCCACAAATGTATGCAGTATGAATTAGTTGTGACGGCCCCAAATTGAAATTTTTTCACATTGAATATGACATCTTCAACTTTAATTAGAAAACAGTGTTCCTACTAGTAGGGAAATAAATATGAAGAGTGTGTGTTTTTGAGAGAGAAGGACATGAAAATATGGCAATTGATGAAAACCATTTTCATATTTAGTTTCAGTTTTCCTTTCTCATTTTATTTTTTCCTTAATAAGACATGGATTTAGTAGTGTTGTGATCGTTCTGCTTCCCCTTCATTACACAGCTGTTTAACATAGGGTGGAGAACCCATATTGAAACAAGAGTCTCTTAGGCAATATCAAACACTGCTTCTTGCATATTTTCCAGTTGTATAGCTGCCTCATGAAAAGGCCCTGCTTTATCAAATTTTCAAGGTAACATCCATGGTTTCTTTGATTTGACCTTTAAAGTGTTGTTCTGTCCTTTAGTTCCATCATTTATTACATCAAGGCTGACTCAGTCAACCAAGCCATTGCAGAAGTGACCTTGCTTTCACAGCTCAAAGTACCTGGCAATGCAAACTAACCACAAAAGTCCAAAAAAATTGTTATTCTTTTAACACCACCTTGAAGTGCATACCAGGAGTAACGATCTTACTTGGGATTTTGCTTGTAAAAAATTATGTTATTCAAAAAGCTCTTACTTCTGCTTTTGCAATCCCCCATGAGAAAATGGAATATAAAAAAAGCAAAAAAAGTCTGGAAAGATTTGTTGCTGATTATCTGAATAGTCCTTGCCCTGTGTGGGTATCATGCATAACAGACTTTGATGTAAGGCTCAAGCTAGTTCCTCTGAAGGTGTCTAACAGTTATCACATATTGGCCTTACCAATTACTACTGGAAATTTTCTTCCAAGCTCAGTGCTTCGTTAAAAAAATAGGAGCTCACACAGGACATCATTATACTGTGCTGCTGTCGAGTTCAGAGATGTTGAAAAGACTGCAGGAAGCAAGGCTTTCCTTCATGCGGTGGGGCTGGAAAGCAAAGTAGGCTCGGGTGGAGGTTAGGGCAGCCAACGAGGCTGTCGGAGAAAAGCTTAGCCTGAGTGCTGCCCTTAAAAACAGGGTACAAAGTCTCTGAGACTTTACACTGACATGAGCCTTCAAAACTGAAGAACTTAGCCAAAGTGGAACAGCAAAGAAGTATTAAGAATATGTACTCCCTGGAGAGTCTGTGGCTGAACCTGCCCTCTTTTTGAGAGAGTTTTGTTCAAGTCACCCCGTTGCTTTATTATACTAATATCAAGCCACAGAATCTCAAATCACAGCTCGCTGCAGTTCTGCAGTATCTTTGATTGTTAAGGATCCTGACTGATGAAGCTTTTCTTACAAAGTTTATATAGAAATGACATCAATCCCCTTTGAAATGCAAAATGCTAAGTTTGAGATGTGTTTCTGAAAACAACATGCAAACCTTTAATCTACCTTAAAAAAAAAAAAAAAAATCCTAGATTTTATATAGGAGATTGTCCTCTCCTATATACTTATTCTTTTGGTATCTAATGATAATTTTTAATTCATAAAATAATTTTTAATTCATACACTTACATTTAACTGAAGACTGTTTATGTGGAACAAAGTGTCTGGCATTTATTACACCATCAGAAGGAAAATGTAGAGGAGAAAGAGTTCATAGTCCATGACTAAGTCTAGTATCTCAGGTGCTTTTAAATGATTGAGTGACAACTTTTCATGCGGTAATAGCGACTACAGTGGAAAGAGTCCTTTAGCAGTTCAGTCTGTTCTATCCAAAAAGATTAACTGTTGCATCTTTCAAAATGAGACAGGTTTTTTTTCTTGAAATAGCAAAGATAGCAATTATTGCTGTAAAATCTCCTGTATTTTATGCACACACATTTTTTTCAGTTGTTCAAAATGGACTGTCAGATGAAGAAAGTATGCAAATAGCATGGATCATAAAATGATTCTAGTATTTTTAAGAACAAAACTCTTTACTTCTGTTGCCAAGCAAATTAAAGACAAGAACAAGGTGGCTGCTGCAGAAGCAATAAGAACATACCATTGTACTGTTCGTAGTCATGCTTGTACATCACTTGATTATTACAGAAACTGCAAGTAGTGTTTTTTTCCAAGATTAATCCATTGTTAAAATGGTGTATTTTGTAAGCAGAAAAAAGCTTTGTATAATTCCTACATGCTTACTTCTCTTTCAATGGTGAAAACATTGAAAGTTTTCTTGAAATATACATTTCTGATGTCTCAAATTACAGAAATATCAAAATATTTCCCCTAGTTTTTCACTTCTACACAATTAAGGTGGGAATAATCCATTTTCTGCTTCATTTTTTTTTAAGACAGCAATGAACTCACACAAGGAAATTTTAGAAACTAGGACAAAAACCAACTGTTGACAATATATCACCATTCATAACTAATAAAAATAAAAAGCTTGTAGCTAATTAAAAAAAAAAGCTAATAAACCCCAAATTTTAAGACACGGTTCTGACTACAAAATTAAAAAAAAAGCACGGAATAAAAGCAAAGATACAAAAGCAAAATAAATAATTATCATTTTGTCTTCAAGGTATATCTGTTCAGGTGCTAAAAATTATTTTGTACATCAAGTAGGATTCTCCTGTTGTTCTTTAAGGCTGCCAAAATTGACAGGCTGAGCTTTGTATTGTATTTCTTTCACAGCATACTGAAACTTAGTAATACAATCTTGGTATTAGAACAATTTCACTTACATTGGCTGAAGTCAATGTACCTTCATTTAAGAGTAAGGTCATAGATGGCCAGAGATGCAACTCTTATCTAAAAAGAGATCATCTCACAGGAGGAAAATGGAAGGGACTGGGAAGCGACTTAAGTACTCTCAAGTAGGTGACTTTACAAATTTTGTAAAGTATGTGACTTTTTACAAATTAGATTATAGTAAACTGTGTCACCACTTTCAAGAAAAGTATATTGCCTTTACAGGACATGATTAATTTATTGAGCAGTCTAACTTAACCAAATGCTTGAATATAGACTGGTAGTGTGAGAGATTGAGATTTAATACTTGTAGAATTTACTGTACCATTGCAATTTCAAATGCAACAGTAGAAAAAATATGCTTATGCTATAAAAAAAAAAAAAAAAAACAAACCAGATTGTAGAATGATGCTACATATTGATAGTCCTTATGCTGAAACCCAAAATAAAGTTAACTCTTACTGTGCCTTTGAAAGGTTTTATGAAATTGCTAAAAAGTGTAATGAAACATATTACAGTGGATAACCATTACCATTTAAACAATGTGTTAAAAGTTGTAACAATGCTGATACAGTAAGAAAAATGATGTCTCTGGAATGACTCTCAAAATAAGATGTTGTCCTTCTTTTTCCCCCTGTGGTTGCCGCCTTATCCACCCAAAAGACACAGAGAACTGCCAGTGATCTCAGATGCAGGGATGCTCCTGCCTACAAGGCTTAACATATTCTAAAGAACATGCTCTATCTTCATCTCAGACGTGTCTGTGCTCCTGCAACATGGAAAAAATAGTGAGACACCTTCAGGATGGCCTAAAATAGAGAAAATTATGTCCCTGAAGGGACATTACATTAAACAAAACCAATTATCTTCCGTTCATCTAAAATAACCTTTTTTGTTTACTTTTGTGTAAGGTTACCTGAATTCAGTATGTAACAGCTCTTATGAAGTACTATTTCTATAGTTATAAACAAAAATAGGGTTAGGAGGGCTTTCAGTCACTAAGGCCATCTGACAAGGAGCAGTCTGCACAGTATTAATAGAAATTTAAGAGCTGCATCCAAACTGCCTACTGAAAACAGGCTTCATGCCATGCTGAGGGATGAGATCACCATAAGTGGTGATTTCTATGAACTTCTCCATCCTGCCTCAAAAGTCCTTGAATCTTCAGTCTAGCCTTGCTTCCTTAGAAACACGCTGTGCATCTTGACGTTGTTTTTCCTCTGAAACAAATCATATTGAAACATTCTAGAAAACTACAATATGTTCTTGCGTGGCAGTGACAACTCCCTCTTCCATCCCTGGCTCAGTTTTTTCAATAGAAAATGGGTTTGCAAAAATCATTGTCTTTATGTGAAATCTGTAATTCCAGCCCCACATTGCTTACCTACAGTGGGTGGTCTTTAATGGTTAGAAAACATTAGAATAGAAACTGCATGCCTGGAGTTTTGAACAAAATAGGTGGCTGTCTCTTGGATTTGGTGCTTACACAGGTTTTTTACAGAATTTATACACACACAGAAATGTAGAAGGATGTGGCATCCTCCTGCACACAGGCAGATGCTTTGATCCATCAGGCTTCAGTCTTTGATTAAAAGCTTTGGGAATTTGCAGGTGTTCAATTAGTCACCAGAGGGAGCCCATATTATTTCATAAACACAATAACAACACCCTAAAAAGTAGAAGAGGGGAGATAAGTTTCAGGGTGACAGAGTGAGAGAATTGCTGTGTTGCCCACAAACGCCCATGTTCCCCCCCACTCCTCGACAATCAGACACCAATAGTTTGCTACACAGAGCAGGGTGGATTTTTCAACAACAAAAATATGAAGTAAATTTTGGGGAGGATGAGCGCAAGCCCTCTTCTTCTTGGGCTGCAAATGATCTTTTTGTTTGCTGATGTATTAAAGGATGCTGGCAAGGCATCCAAGTTACTAATATACAATAATAAAGTTCACAGGCTGGTATGGCAAAATCCCAATTATCACAGAGCCACTTGGGTGACGCCAAATATGTCTGCATAATCAAAGACAATAGAAAGGAACATGAGATTAGACAGTTTGCCTATTAATCTGTTATAAGAGGATGTCGGGATAATGCAAGATTTTATAAAAGGGCTTTTCACTGGGATTTTTCTCATAGCAATACCCCCTATCATCTGGGAAAGGCAGCCTTCTGTGAATTGCAAGTAGGCTTTTGTTTCTTCCTGTACTAACTAGTAACTCTCTCACCCCCCAACTTCTGATTTCCTTCCTCACCTTATCAACAAAAAAAATATTTTACTAAAAGTGGTATTTTTTGTGAGTGTGCTATATCTCTAATGACTCACTGATTCTATTTGGATATCTTCCTTAGTTATTTACCAGGGAAATGGCCTCAAATGTATCACATTTCTCTTAGCAGTATTTGCTGTTAGTATTCTCTGTGGACAATTCTCTGTTTTGCCAATAAACGAAGGGAAAAAAAGAAAGCTAATTTAGTAGATTTCTAAGTCTCATTTATAGAATTGCAATGGTAAAATAACTATGCTTTGGAATTCACTGGAAGTTTTTACATTAAGACCTTATCTGCTTCATATGGTATGGTAGACATTCAAGTCAGGCTTTGAGGGAACTCTGTCATTGTTATAGCCTATACAAATTTTCCTGTTTTCACATATTAATTCTCCTGCAGACATCTACAAATGATCACAGTATTTCAGAAGTCTTTGTTTTTTAGGAGTGAATCACTGGTAGTGGAGCTGTCTTCCTGCCTACTAGAAGCTATCACCTTATCTGTGCCTTCACCCTTTAATTGCAAGGCAATTAAATTCCTCACCGTTTGCAATATCTGTGTCCAGAATGAGTCATCTCATCACATCACCTTTTTTTTTCCTTGCTTTTGCTATGTGCTTAGCAAGATGTAGCTTAATATTTCTCTGTCCCCATGGAGCTGGAGATTTCTTCCTTAATTGTTATTTTTCTAAGCTTTACACCTTAGTTGGTCAGAGCTTTCTTGCATCATTGCATGAAAAAAAATAAAATAAAATGTCTGTTTCTCACCACAATGCTATAATTTTGGGATGTATCCAATGACACCACATGTAAAGGATAAAGTATGTCTGTGACTGATAAGCACAGATTTTAAGAAAAAAATCTTCCATCTCCCACAAGGCTGATACAGAATATCCGGCATTTAATTTTAGATAGGATCTCAAGCATCTGAAGAAACATTATTGCATACTAAGAAGGAAATGATCTGAAATGGTTTGGGTGTCATATATAACCAGATACATACAGATGCCATCACAATGACTATAAACCGGCTTTATCAGAGTGGGCTTTATGGCACAGCTATGGTGAAGCTGAATGCTTTATTTGCCAGCATGAACGGGCAGAGACTTTGTTTATGGTACTGATGATGTCTTCGCAACTTGATCAGTTGCTGCTGTGCTTTGACACCAGTTTTTACTGATAGACCTGGTGCCAGAAGTATCAGCAGGATGACCAAGCAAAGAACAATTAGGTGTCCTCCTGTGCTCTGCACTGTGCCCTTACATTAGAGACGGGACACAAGTATGTAGTAAGATATACTTGCGTTGCCCCTATCCAAGCCAGGGTCTTTCCTCAGTGTTCGGTGAAAAGAAAATCCCCTTTTCTCAGACTGAAGTGGCTGGATTCCAATATAAAAGTACCAAAAAAGGGAGGGCGGGGGGAGAAAAGGAGCTTCCCTTCTTCAGACCAGCCATTCTCTAACAGGAAGCTTACCAGGTTAGTACAGTGTAGAGAAAGTGGATTGAAGGACAGTTCTGGATTCCCCCTCTTTCAGACTTGGGAAGGTTTGACATTAACTATATCAAGCATAATATTTACAGTTTTGGTAACCTGCACATAGTTTCTCTGGCTTCCAGATGGGCCACCAAGTCTCCTTCACTTTGAAGTCCCATTCCCCAAATCCCCACATTGTACAGTCTATTGTGTTAGGATGAAGTATTTTCCTGGTGAGTCTTCTGCCCAATTTCCTCTGCAATGAGATGCTCAGTGCAGAATTATACGTACTTTCTTCAAATCTTTTGGCTTACTAGAGTTTGTGACCTACCTGTGATATCTGTTTTTTTTCTTCCATCCTCTGCAACTATGATGCACAGGTTTATTATTGTTAAAAGAATAAGTCCCGTACAGGGGCCTTCACTTTTGTTTCAGTTTTATATAACCTTTGTGTTAAAGTATTTGTTTGAAAGCTAAACATTCTTGGCTACCATGTCTGTAGATGCACGTGGATTTTTTGTTGTTGTTTTCATTTTTCCTTGAAGTATCTCATTTAACCTACACACTTCTTTGGAAGGGCAATGTTGACTTAAGAGGCGTATAATTAATCCGGCAGTTAAACAAACTTACTTTTATTATAGACACATAGTAGGTCAGATGCTGGTAACTTTATTCATAATAAACAACAATCTGCTATGTTGATAGAGCCACTATGTTAGGGGTACCACTTGTAGTGTACGGTTGTCGTGGTTTAATCTCAGTCAGCAATTAAGCACCACGCAGCCACTCGCTCACTCCCCCCCACCCGGTGGGATGGGGGAGAGAATTGGAAGAGCACAAGTTAGAAAGACTCGTGGGTTGAGATAAAAACAGTTTAATAATTGAAATAAAATGATAATAATAATATGATAATAATAATAATAATACACAAAACAAGTGATGCACAGTGCAATTGCTCACCACCCGCTGACCGATGCCCAGCCAGTCCCCGAGCAGCGGCCCCCCCGGCCAGCTTTCCCCCAGTTTATGTACTGAGCATGACGTCACATGGTATGGAATGTCCCTCTGGCCAGTTTGGCTGTGCCCCCTCCCAGCTTCTTGTGCACCTCCAGCCTTCTCAGTCAGTAGAACATGGGAAGCTGAAGAGTCCTTGGCTAGTGTAAGCATTACCTAGCAACAACTAAAACATCGGTGCGTTATCAACTTTGTTCTCATCCTAAATCCAAAACACTGTACCAGCTACTAGAAAAGAAATTAACTCTATCCCTGCCGAAACCAGGACAATATCCACCCCTTATTCTATACCATTTGCATCATGCTCAAGTCTCACATTTTCCAGTACATTTTCATTAATCACCACCCCCTTTTATATATATATATATATATATACACACATACACAGATATCCTTCCCTTCATCTGTGGGCCATCCCTCTAAAATGTTCGGTGAGTTCATTTAGTCCATGACTTCGGGCTCCATCTGTCATAATAATCTTTCAGGGCAGGAAAAATGGAGATGGTATGTGGTGTTGGATTGTTCCATGTTGAAGTCAGTTCTGGTACCATCATCACTGTGCTTTGCTTGGTTTCACTGAAGTTATTCTTCATTACTCTGGGTGATTCTTATTATAATAACATTAGTATGGCATATAATATTATTAGTATTATTAGTATATCTGTGTATTATTAGTATAACTATTATAACTATAATTAGTACTTAACATCACATAATTCAGATCATTGGCTATTCTCACCCAAAATCAAATCCCCTTGAGGTACACATCGGACTTCCCCATCCTCCCGCATTATCCACCAAGTGCACCCAGGTCCTTGAGCAAAAGCAATCCCATGGATGGGTCTGCCTCTGCCCGAGGCAGGAATAACCCAGACTGTCTTCCCCAGCATATTTTTTATGTGCACTACAGGGACTTTATTCCCATCTACAGTACGTAAAAGTTCTGACTGGGCAGGGCCTGCTCGATTGGCAGATCCCCTCGTGTTGACTAACCAGGTGGCCTTTGTTAAATGCGTATCCCAATGTTTAAACGTCCCGCCACCCATTGCTCTCAGCGTAGTCTTTAACAGTCCATTGTATCGTTCAATTTTCCCAGAAGCTGGTGCATGACAGGGGATGTGATACACCCACTCAATGCCGTGCTTTTTGGCCCAGGTGTCTATGAGGTTGTTTTGGAAATGAGTCCCGTTGTCTGACTCAATTCTTTCTGGGGTGCCATGTCGCCATAGGACTTGCTTTTCAAGGCCCAGGATAGTATTCCGGGCAGTGGCATGGGGCACGGGATATGTTTCCAGCCATCCGGTGGTTGCCTCCACCATTGTAAGCACGTGGCACTTGCCTTGGCGGGTTTGTGGGAGTGTGATATAATCGATCTGCCAGGCCTCCCCATATTTATATTTCAACCATCGTCCTCCATCTTTCCAGGTTATCACTGCCAATGAATTGGCGTATGACGATGGCGCGCTCCTTATAAACTTCCGCCACATGGGTCGTGTGCACTTGACTTCGTCTGGATCTTTGGATAGTTGTTCATTGTTCAGGTCATCATAAATCACCTCCAGCACAGCTAATTCTCTCAGAAACTGGATACCCTTCTCCATGGTGGCCCACTTGCTTGGGCGACATATGACATCTTCCTTAAAGGGATACCTTTCCTTCACGCTTGACAGGAGTCGCCTCCAAAGGCTGAGGATACGTGTCCCTTTTCCAATTGCTTTGTCAATGCCCCCTTCCCTAGAAAGGGATCCCAGCTGCTTGGCTTCCCTACCCTCTAATTCCAGGCTACTGGCCCCATTATCCCAGCATCGGAGCAGCCAGGTGACAATATGCTCACCTGGACGGCGGCTGAAATCTTTTCGTATATCTCGCAGCTCACTCAGGGATAGAGATCGGGTGGTCACTGCCTCGTTTATGAGTTCTTCCTCTTCCTCCTCCCCGATCAGCGGCCGGCTTTCCTCCTCCCGTTCTCGTGATGGTCCTTCTCTAGGGTCATCTGTCTCATATACTTCTTCCTCCGGTTCCCTTTTAGAAGAAGCTTCTTCCTCCCTTACTAAACGAGCCGACTTCCGCTTCCAAAATTTCTTCTTGTGTACAGGGGCGACTGATACTGGCACAGGCTGGTTCTTTGGTTCAGCCACAGGGCGTGTTGCTGGGGTTGGAGTGGCCGCAGTGCAAGTGCATGTCACCGGAGTCTGAGTGGCCGCAGGGCCTGTCGCCGGGGTTGGAGTGGCCGCAGGGCCTGTTGCCGGGGTTGGAGTGGCTGCACGGCCTGTCGCTGGGGTCGGAGTGGCCGCAGGGCGCGTTGCCCGGGTCTGAGTGGCCGCAGTGCGTGTCGTTTTACTGTCAGAGCCAGAGACCTTCCCTTCCCTTTGAGGGCACTGAATGGTGTTGAACAGGGCTCGGTAGGCATGGGCCAGGCCCCAGCACGTTGCAATGATCTGCATCTCTCTGGAGTTGCCAGGGTGACAGCATACTTTGTCCGAATATTCTACTAACTTTTCAGGATTCTGCATTTGCTCAGGGGTGAAGTTCCAAAACACTGGGGGTGCCCATTGGCCTAGGTACTTGCCCATCTTGTCCCACACACCCTGCCACTCATAACTATCCAGCCTTGGGGCAGATCTCTGGATGATATTCTTAAATTGCTTACCAACTTTAGACAAAAACGAAACAATATTCCCAAGAAGTATTAATAGAAGTATCTTAACTGCCCAAGGATGCTCAAAATACTGAAAAATTACTGTAATGAAGGAGGAAACATCATAGAAGAAGGTAGTGACACTGCCATTCTCTATTTCCTCCGTAAAAAAACTCTCAGAAAAGTTACTGCAATTGCTAGTTGTCTCCATGAAATGGTCTCCGTGGTACAGTAACGGCTTCATTGCGAAGTTTACATACCACACTAACGTCAAGGTCAATGTTCTAAAAACAAACCTCACAAGCGAGACATTACTATTCACTGCAGACCACAGCAAACTGCAAAACCCAACACCAATCTTTAACATGTACAGCAGGAAAAAGAGCGCGATGCAGATTATACAAATCAATATCGAGAACAGAGAAACCAACATTGTGACCCACAACCACTAACAGGTATAAGTTCCTTAATACACTCCGGTTAATCTGTTATTATCTCAAACCCTTCGTGCCCCACGTTGGGCGCCAAAAAGGACTGTCGTGGTTTAATCTCAGTCAGCAATTAAGCACCACGCAGCCGCTCGCTCACTCCCCCCCACCTGGTGGGATGGGGGAGAGAATTGGAAGAGCACAAGTTAGAAAGACTCGTGGGTTGAGATAAAAACAGTTTAATAATTGAAATAAAATGATAATAATAATATGATAATAATAATAATAATAATAATACACAAAACAAGTGATGCACAGTACAATTGCTCACCACCCGCTGACCGATGCCCAGCCAGTCCCCGAGCAGCGGCCCCCCTGGCCAGCTTTCCCCAGTTTATGTACTGAGCATGACGTCCCATGGTATGGAATGTCCCTCTGGCCAGTTGGGGTCAGCTGTCCTGGCTGTGCCCCCTCCCAGCTTCTTGTGCACCTCCAGCCTTCTCAGTCAGTAGAGCATGGGAAGCTGAAAAGTCCTTGGCTAGTGTAAGCATTACCTAGCAACAACTAAAACATCGGTGCGTTATCAACTTTGTTCTCATCCTAAATCCAAAACACTGTACCAGCTACTAGAAAGGAAATTAACTCTATCCCTGCCGAAACCAGGACAACGGTATTACTCAAAATAAGTTATCAGCACCATTTATCACACAGGGTATTCTGGTATGACTGGCATTATTATGAGTAATAATATATCCATAACTACAACAATAATAATGGTGTTATAATGAATGGTTGGTCTTATGCAGTTAGAAGATGTAAAATCACAGGCAATACCCAGAACTGCCAATATACAACACAAATATATAATAAGAACCAGCCCATCCCTGAAGTACTTGCAGCCCATTTTGAGAAGAGCTCTTTGGGAGAGCAGTCAGACAAAGTGACATGCCAAAAGTGACATGGAAGTTTAGTGGCAGAGGCAAAAATAAAAACTAGATTTCCTTTTCTTGATTGTCTCTGCATTGGGCCATATCACCTTTGCTGAGAGATCTCTGATCCCTGAAGTGTTTGCTTTTCCTAAGCTTTTCTTATATTACTCTTTCTAAGATTTGCAAAAATAAAGACATTGATTTCTCTGAAAACAATTCAAAACAATATTCAAGCCTCTTTTTGATTCCTATCCCAGTGAACCACCAGATCCTAAGCTGTCCCCTCCCCCCACTAAAGCTAAGGGCCGGGCAGGGGGGTGGAGAGGGAGAGAGAGAGAATTGTTGAACATACTATTTTTTCTTAAATCATGTAATTAATAGAGTTTGTATATTAAAAACTCAGCCAGGTTTACACTCCACAATCCCATCAGTTAATGTAGTTTATGTATCTCCATTAGCATGCTTGCTTACTCAGCAACCTTCTACCATATTTCCCTTAGTATCAAATATACTGCTAACCTTTGCCAGGATACTGCTGAATTAAGGTTATTAGCTGTCCTTGCTCTTTTTTCTGAAGTTCTTTGGCTTTAGAGTGTCCTAAACAAATGTTTAAAAGTTATTTCATTGCAGTCTTCTGTGACGATATTTGCTTCTTTTAAATACACTTTTTCTTTCCTGAATAGTCAGCACATCTCCATCTCATGGCAATATATACTCCAAAGAGTGCTAGTGGCCAAACTTTGCAACACTTTTGAGGGCTCCACAAGACGATAAATTGAATATAACAGAGTATGTGAACTCCTGCAACTCCTGGCTATATATATTATAATGAAGTGGGAGATGTGCTGATTAACACATAATACAGATGCATTATGTACAAAATAGGCACCAAGAGGAAAGAATGTGCTTTGGTTTTACCACTCACTATTATGAGAACGAAAGGACCCAGGTATGCATAATTATAAACTGCAAATGTCATGCCTCCTCCCCCTCCTTCCATCATCCAGAAAAAACAGCACATTAAGAAAAGAAGTAATGCCCTGGGTTTTGCTTATTAGTCACACAAAATCAGAGAACAAAAAGCTCACAACTACTGTCTGCAGTAAAAGAGCTTTTATATCTCAGGAGTTAAATTCTGATTTTATTTCTCACGGGACTCAAACATAACTAATCTAGTAAAGGATGAATATCCACTAGTGGTCAACAGCAGCTGCTTCAAAAGGAAATGCAAGAAATACAAGACAAAGTTTAAGGGACTGAATCAAGCAAAGCATCTTTCTTGACATTGACAAGAAATCCTCAGATTTCAATTAAACCACCTCTAACTAGCCCAAAAAGCTACAAACCTCATGGGTGTTCCATCCCATTTCTGTTTCCTTCCTTTAGCATCTCTTTCTACATCTGTAAAATCAAAAAGTGATGATTTCCAGAGATGATGACCATTCCAAGCCACCACTCAGTCTGGAAAAAACCCTCCAAACAGTGTACTCTGAGCTCACTCTCCACCCTTGAATGCAATCTTTTACAGACAGGATCCTTATGAGGTGTGTCCTTTTCTCATTCTACTGCTCTAATTATCTCAGTTTGTTTCCAAAAGCAGGTGGAAATCCGGTGTCTGCACAGCTGTGTTGATGATAATCTCCTAGTAAAGATGTGGTTCACCTGCCTACTCATTTTCAGCTGCTCACACTGCCATGCTTTGTTTTCTCCTTCAATTTCTTAATATTTTCTTTCCTATTTTTGTCTTCTAACTTATTTAAAGAACCTCTTATGTTTATCTTAATATTCTTCAGCAGTACTGCTTCATTATTCCCACTTGTACTTTCAATGCCCTCTTTATAGTCCCTCTGTTTCTTCACATAAAATTCTAACAATACTGCAGATCTTTACTTTCTTATAATTTTAAAGCTCTGTTTTGCTTTCATTTAACTTAAAAGACGTATCAGTCATCCACACTGAAGTTCAATGCTTGGTTTTACATGATGGCATATTCTCCTTCTACGCTTGCTCTACCACCTTCCAAACCTTTAGTTAATTTTGTCAACATTCTCTCTTTTTAATAAACACTGCCTGTTTATATCACTTATTAGATGTTAACGGTATTAAATGTGACTGTTTAAGAGTTTAATTAACCTGACTTTCTATTCAAAATGCCATCCAACAAGTGAAATTTGAAACTGCATTCAATAATAATAATAATAATTTCTTAAATAGTCTCTAAGAGTCACTTCCTTTATCACAGCCTGTTCATTTGACACTACAGATGTTATCCACTTTTTGGTATCTCTTGAACATAGTATTTTTCCCCCTTTTATCCCCTGATCCTTAGATGTAACAATTCAGTTGCTGTAAATTTAAGTCCTCAGCTGTTACTGTGATTTTAGATCTTCGAGAACACCTTGCCACCTTGGATTGAAGGATGATGAATATTTTCTGTAATGTTACTCAATATCCAATAAATCAGCCCAAACCCTCTCTTAAAACTCTCTAAAAGAGCTGCAGAAACTATGCTTCATTTACCTTTTCTCTTTTCCTTCTCCTTATTGCCCTAGAGAATGTAAGGAAAATTGAATGTTGATTAAGGTACAACAGATCCGATAAAACAGGTATTTCTAACAGAAATCATCAAAGATCTCACATCTCAACAGGCAAAAATCAGCATAATTTCACAGAAGTAGTATTGATAACTATATTTACACTGGCTGAGGATGCAGTTCCAAGCTTGTAGCGTGGTTTGTAAGCAATGAAACGCATTGCATTGCAGACATGCATTTCTGGGTATCTGGTTTATTTCTTCAGCAACTTTTTAACCTGTTGACCAATTCCACCCAAATTTAATAGACAGGGTGGAGTTTGCAAACAAAATTACATACTATATTTTTTTTTTCTTTTTTTTTAGAGTAGAACCACCCTATTGATTCCTCCAGTAAGGATGAAGTTGAGCTCAATCGTTATTACACAACAGAGTATGTACTTGCATGTGTGACATTATGCCCAGCAAAAGGAAGCTTTAGCTGGAATTTGAAGCTTTCTGGGCAGCACAGACACAAAGCAATACGAAACCAGGTTTTATTAGTCCCATGCTGCAGACACAATTTGCATAATTTAAGTGTCATGTAATTGTAGTAGCCCCTGTCTTTGAGTACGTAATGATTAAAATTCTTAAATCTGTATTTCCTGGGCTTCACACAGCTACAGCTGCCAATGAGTCTGTGAGCGCTCAGGTTCCCTGAATTCAGGCCCCAAGGATCCTGAATTGGGTGCTCGCAAAACGAACATAAATAATTATAATGTGCATTTTTGTCCTATTTTGACTGGAAAATTATTTGCATATTTCACAACACATTTTCAACCAAGCTCTTCTGTAGCAATGTACAAAATTATTTTTCCACACTTAGAACGTTTACAGTACTAATGAAGAAGACAGTATATTTGATGAGAGAGCTTTGCAAAGAGTCATTGAGTACTCATCTCCAATTTGTGTTTTTGATGCTTTCCCAGAGTGTTAGCAGAGGCCCTCGACCAAACTCTCAGAAGAAACAAATTATTATAGCTTCATTCAACTGCAACTATGACAATTCACACAAGCTCCCTTCTGCACAGTATACACGCCAGTGAAAGGAGAACAGGAATGGAATCGGAGCTCTAAGAACACCAGCAGAGGGGAAATGATACATACGTTGCAAATGTGGTGGGTTTTTTTTCAAGAGACATTCATTAAAACCTGGAAAACTTAAACTTTCATGTCATGGGAAAAGTTGTGTGGAAAATCTCTGTTGAAAATTAGGATGAAATGTTTTGTAGGACTTCTGCTTATTTTATATTATTTCTTGGGATACAGTTCTGATCACGAATCCTTTGCTATGATGTATCATGTCAAGGTATTTCGCAGCAGTATGACATCACACTAGGGTATGTTAATCATTTAACATTGACTCCAAGTTAAAATGATGACAGTTTTCCTCTTAGTAGTACACCGTTAATTAGAACACTTAAGGGAGGAGGGGTTGTTGTTCATAAAGCTTTGGCAGAGAGAGGAGGACATGGAAAATGAGTATTTGTCCTGACTACAGGGTGCTCAATGTCTTGTGTGAGTAATTAATCTGGGATAATAAACACAACAGTAAAAGCAATGGCAAGAGAAAGCAGGAGGATGCAGATGGTACCATTTCACAATGCCTTGAGTCCAGTCTTTACAATATTACGTGGAGGTTCCCCTTAATCACTTTAAAGGTTCTGTGAAACCATATGAAGTAAAACAAAAAATCATAAACAGACTTTTTTCAATAATTACATTAAGACTAGCAACTACATTAAGACTAGCAAATGAGGATAGGTATATAAATATCTTCTCAGAAGTATTTAGTTCAACTTAGCACACATGCTCATTGTCCTGCCAATACTTTTGGTGGTAAATTACTGTTTCCAGCAGTAAAATACTGCCTTAGCACAAGAGGAGATGTCCTCCATCTTTTCCAGACATCCAACAGCTTGTGGTGTTGGATTTTTGGGAAAGTGTTTCCTGCAAATGTTCAAATTTAGCACCTGAAGAATCTGATATCAGACCTGCTAATGTTGGATGAACCCCGTGTAATTGCAGGATTCTGGGCTCAGCAATACAGACAACAGGAGGTAATGCAGTCATACAGATGGGGGACCAGACTGTCGTACTGGAATTAGCTCTTTTGTATTAGCACAGGTGGTAGGAAAAGGTCCCAGACTTAGCTGTTTCATTGCTAGCTGGCTGATAATTCCAGATTTACTTTCTTCCATATGCTATGCAGTGCACAAAACAGTACAGAGTGTACCTAGAGATTGTCTTGGTTACACGTCATCGTGCATTCAGTGCACCAGCTCGCACCAGTACTGAGTAGCTAAACTTATTGCAGCTCCCTACTTGAGGGGGCCTGGGGAGGGAGAAAAGAAAAACAAAGTGTTACAGCTCACTGTATTTTCAGGTGTAATGGTGCTTGAAAAAAATATCTTGACTTCTAATTTTTTTTTTTTTTTGGTATTACATTCTGGGTGTTTCATTTGTACCTTGCCTAGTAAATAGAATTATTACTATATAAGTGCAAGGTATTATTACTACTCATGCAGCAGCCTGTACACAGTGTGTTGGTTTCATTAAAATTCAGGCCTAAATGGCTGCTGAGTGTTGGAAAGTACATTACCAATATAACTGAATTGATTTTGCTGAACCCATTGAAGGTGAAAGCATTGGGCATAATTTGTCTAGATTTGATAAAAAAAAAATCATTTTATATTTTACCACACAACAGATCCATTTATAAAGCCAGACAGCATAATACAGACAGAGTAAACAATGTCCTGAAAAACAGACACAAAGGTCAGTTAAAGGAAAACATGCAGAACAAACTCTGATTACATGCAGGTTGCTACAAAATGCAGTATTAAAATCATTCCTAGTTTTGTCTTTTTAAGGACTCTTCCAAAGCTTATTAATCTCAGTATGTCACGCTTAGTTCTCCCCACTTTACCAAAGATCAGATGCTGGATGTATGCACTAAACTTTCAAGGTTGGTTCTGGGAGTGTACTTCCTAGAAAATATGAAAGATACCTTATTTTGACCCACTACGTACATCCATCAGGACTACCATAATACAGTTTATTCCATCTCGTCATTACTCGGCACAGGGAAAAGAGAATGGATGAAATAAAATCTTCCCCCAAAATTTTTCAGAAGCGCATAGTGAACCAGTATCTGTTGGTGAGGTGCAAACCCAATGGAGTAACTACCCAACAGATATCCACGAAACACATCTCTGCGCATTTTTGGATCAGCTGCAGACAGAACTGCTGAAGGTACAGCTGACTGGTAGGAATATTTCCTGCCTAGTTTCATGACTATCTGAAGTAATTTGTGAACACACTAATGGTATCTTATTAAGAAAGATTGTCGGAGACAAAACATATGTTAACTATTAAAAAAATTTAATATCTGAGGAAGTAGGTAAAAAGTGTTATTTCATACTTTTGGGTTGTGAACTGTGAATAACGATCAGCCATCCTTGACCTACATGGCTGATGAAAAACTAAGTGGGAGGATGAATTCTGATAGAGAGATAAGATGCTGAGAAAAGAAAGCAGTAGATTGAATAATGTGTCTGGGATTGTAACTAATTCAGAAATAAGTCATGGACTGAAGTGTAACCAAGGACTAGAATATAAATAGTTTGAGCAGAACAATGGGAGTCTGGAGTGAAAGCAAGTGACAGGATCAGTAATGGAAGGAAATGCAAATGAACTCCAAAGCGGGATAAATGGATGGATAAGAGGTAATTTCAGGGGTATTACAGATCTGTGGAAAGATAATAATGAGAAATGCAGCATCAACACCAGGAAAATGCAATGTTTTTGGCCAACATTTTGTTGTGACCAGAAGTTAAGTCAGATTTTCATCCATCCATCCAGGATCTTATGGACACTTTGAGTGCCTTATGGCAAGGGATTATAGTCATTATTTGTTTCATCTCTATATTTCACCTATGTTTCAACTCCTTGTGACTTTCTTATTTTCCAGGTTTTTTTAAATGTTGGACTGTTGTGACACATCCTAACAATTTGGACTTGAGGTGATGCAGCAGAAAGTTCTGGAGACGTGATCTAGAAGTCTTCATCATGATGTGGGGGTTAGGACCATACTTATATAAGCATACCTTTAGTCAGCCCAGCTACTTCTTTCCAATATGTTTTTAAAAATTGCTAAACCACCTGTGGTGACACTATAAAGCACATCAGTGGGTATATGATTGTGTCAGATAATGCTCTGACACACCCTGATGATACCAGGTCTGAGGTCTATATTTCAGCTGCCTGTACCTCCATTAAAAACCCAGGCTATGATATGTTCTCATTCTATGAGAATAGTTTCCTGGCAAATGTAGGAAACTGAGGCACAAAAGGGCAAAATAATTTATTCTGTGTTATTCAGGCACTCTGTATTAGGAGCTGGATCTAGAATGCATGGGCCTTGGATCTCAGCCAAGTGTGGAATACTTTCAGGGAAAATCTTTTATATGTCCCGCCATTAACATTAACAATGTCCCTTCATTATGCAGAAAGACTCAATGAACTTTGTTATCAAATGTGTAATTTAACTTTAGAAAATGAAATAAAGTTCAGAATAAAATTATGAACAGCACAAGTAAGTTTTTTGTCTACTTGGGATATTCTGTTCTTGCCAAATTTTGGCTACTTTCCTATTCCCTAATATCTGTCAGGTTGGAGGTCTTCAAGAAGAAATAACAAGCTGCTGTACTTTCAAGTTTACATATGCCTTGCATAGAAAATCACATTCTTTTGCAAAGGATAAAGCCATTAGGATAACCTCCTAAATCCTCCCCCTTGAGTGCCAGCACTGTCTTCTCTAGTTTTGTAACATTTATGAAGAGCTTTATAAGTTCACTCCGCATTATAAATGGTACGTCCATATCACATACGTGCTAATTGTGGTATGTCCATACCACAAGAAAACATCTCCCCTTAGTCACAGGATGTGGGTAGAAAATCAGGTACGCTTTCACTTTTGGAATGCTTTAAAAGCACATCAAGCTTAAGAGTGGAGAGAAATGGATAGAAATGGTGTGTTTCATGGCGTGGTTCAGAGCATCCTGATTTTTATTAGTCAAGCTCCACAGCAGTTTGTAGTACTCCTTAAACAAAAACTTCAGGTTCAGATTGGGATGCTCAGGAGCGATGGGGACTGGAAAGGTCCCGCATATTGTAGCGCTTGTATCATGACACGCTAGGAAAAGACAGAGGAAATAAAAGATCTCTCTTCTCCTCGGAGAGGTAGGAGACTGGACATGCTATGAAATGTAATTAATGAAATGGAACCAGATAGGATGGGCAAAGAGGAGTCTTAGGTTGCAGGAATACATACAAAACAGAAAGAGTTGTCAGACTTTCGAACACTGCTGAACTCTCCCTTACCCCTCCAGGTTTTTGTTACTCTGCCTGATGTTTCAGCCTTTACAGAAAAGCTGTTTTAACAAGATGTGTGTATTTGTTGTCCGTTTTAGTGAAGACTGATGGCTTAGTTTAAATGGCCAATGAAGGTGAGTTTAAGCTAAACTGCTTGACTCTGTGCTGAATCACACGTGCAGGCTGTTCTGTCATCTCTGCTGGGAGGCAGCAGCCTGCAGCAGAGGAGAGGAGCAGACAGCCGGGGAAGCCAATATCTTCAGAGGCTCCAAGCAGATCTCTCAGAGCTTCTCTGACCATACTCCTACCCACTTCAGGGAACACAACTGAAATAAGCATCAAGGGCAAAACAGGAAGAACAACAACAACAGTTTGACAACATTTGTTCTCATTCTGTAGATTGCTCATAACCCATAGATCTAGCACATCAAATCTGGAGTGGATTTGTGTTTGTAAACCTGTTAACCAAATTAATAATTTTTAAAAATATATATTTACATAGCCTTTTGAAAATTTTCTCTTAACATGGAACAGACTTTCAAGCCCTGAAGTAGCAAGCACACCCCCCTTATAAAAAGGGGCAAGAAGCTTCACATAGCTGATTTACACAGAAGATTTACATTGTTGTAAAACTATCTTCTATGGTCCCCATTGGCAATATTGCCCACCAAATAGTATTGTCCTCAGAACTTTCTGGAAATTCATCAAGTGTAGGAAATTGTGGCTTTTCAGAAGAATAATCCCTTGGCAACTTGACTTAGAGTGGAGGTTTTTCACCGTGTGAAAGTTTGTCCCGAGGCTTTTTGAGTGTTTACTTGATCAAGCATACAAATAGAATGAAGATATGACTGGAATAGTATCTTAATTCGTATTCCCTACCTTCCTAATTTTCTAGGACTGTATAGACACAGCACCATCCACCTTCCACGTACATTAAAAAGAAAGATTCAGTTTGCAGCCAAGATGTGTGAATAAACAAAAAAATATTTATTACGGTGATCAGACAGGTGTTCAAGAGATTTCACAAAAATTACCCAAGAGATAATCAGGAGAATTGAAGCCCAGTTCCTAAAGTGAAGAATCACAGAAGCACTTCTGTAAACATCCTACCTTAACCTTCCCATGTGCTTGTCTCAGTGTTTTAACTTAGCAGGGATTTTTATTGCAGAATTAGCATGATTTTAATTAATTTTTGCAGCCATATGCAAGCTCCCAATTAAAGGCATTACCTCCTATCCATATGCTCTTAGTTTTTATTATGTTTGTTTTGCAAATTGCCAAGAGAGAGGAAGGTTAACGTATGCTCTGAGAAGAAGCAAGTGTAGCCAACTTTCTGTTAGCCACGGGTGGGTTATCCAGCTGGCACTAACAAAACACTGCAAACACACGGAAGCCAGCTGAAGTCTGGCAAAGCTTATTAGCTCAGGTCTAGACATGGCTTTACTGGTTCCAGACCTAACTTGAATGTCTTTATACCATGGTCTCAGGAATGGAAGGGATTTGTTAACCCCATCTAGTGCTGACCCTGACAGACCTGAGCTGACTTTGCACAGCTCCGTGAGTTTTTTTCTTCATACTGAATACCCCAGCTCTTGGTATTCTAAAGATTTATTACTGTTGCATTAATGCGACTGAGCTATTTCTTGACCTGGGCTGTCACTATGAGTTATGGGACCCAAGCAGCTGGAGATTTATTCCTTGTGTTTTATTGCATGTTTGATGTTTTGGAAAGGGAGGACTTCCATTGCCCCACTCTGAAAGGACTTTATGTTCATTTGCCTGGAGCCAACTGTTGTGATTTGATGTAGTTTCATTGAATTCAGTGGAGTTATGTCAGGAAATCAGGTTACAAGGGAGAAGATTAAATGCCAAATACTTATTTCATATTACTCTTGATCTTTCGTTAACATCTCATATGCTATTTCTACATTTGCTTTTCTAAGAAGACGTATTCCAACCATTTCCTTGGAACAAAAAATGAAGAAAAGAGTGATTTTTTTTAGTTATATATGAAATCACTTATTTGATACAATTTCATTTTGAATAAACTTTAACAAAGGATAAAACAAATGGCACTGTATTCAATTAATGTTACACGGTTTTTCTCCCTTATTTCTTTTAAAACTCAGATGTCTGTTTCAATAAAATGTTCCTGCTAAACAAAATACTAAACATAGTATTTTTAATTTGGTATGGTATTGACTTATATAGACTGTTAGTTTTCCAAGGAAATAATCCATTTATAATTTTGGCATAATATGCCTGTCCTATACTGCTTTTTTAAAGCTGCAATACTAAATTAATACTCTTTTACTAAAATGATTTTGATCTACTATATACTTCACCTGAGGGAAAAATGAACAAACATTGAACCAATAAACTAAAATAAACTTTTAAAATTCCTCTTGTAATTACCAGTGTTAGCCGCAGAAAAGAGATATACAGAAGCAGGTGATTTGGCAGTTCTCCTTCAACACTAACAGTTAAGAAAAAAATTGTTTTAAAAAGTCAATGGAAATACAAAAGAAAAGAAAGAATTTTCTGTTGAAAACATTGGATTTCTTTGTGGTCTACAAAAGCCCAACCCATCAGTAGTGTAAAAGACCAATTGACATACTAATGGGGGTGTAAGATATAAAGTGTAAAGGACGAGGCCCACGTGGCTGTGCTGTGAGCACAGACAATGCCCCAGGGAAAGCTCCAGAAGCCAGCCACAGGGAGGGGCCCGGTGTCACTCTCCTTGACTGACTAATGTCTCAACCACTCCTGGAGCTGGGGTGAGAGAAGACTCTAGAAACCTTGGGCTGGAGCCAATAAATAGGGGCGCACGTGAGCCCCCGGGGGCACTCTCTCTCCGCACCGACCCCTCCCCGTTGGCAGGTCCGACGCTGGATCCAGGACTGGTGATTTCTTTGTCTCTCTCTCTCTCCTTCTTTCCTGCTGCTCAGCTCTCTCTCTTTTCCCTTCTCCTTCTTGCTCTCCGTTTTTGGTGTTGTTAAGTAATACAAGGCCTACCTCAACTCACCACAAAGCCGCTTAGCTTGTGTTATATATTAAGACATAGAGGGTTGATGGTTATAGAAGTGTTTGTGCCGTTAAAGTTGGAGTTCATTTTTTGGACCTTGAGTGTTATTTCACCTTAATCCACACCGAGGGGATTTGCGGATCTTAGTCACTCTCCCCTTCCCGCAGGTGGGGCGTGACATAAAGACATACGCAATTACTCTGTCATCCCTCAAGCAGGTAGTTGAGAACAGGGCAAGGAAAGAGGAAACAAATGGATGAGGCATTTGGTATTAGCTTGGGGACATTCACCTTCCATTCTGTTGTACAGTGTAAATAAACTCAAAGATAGGCTCATCTTTCAATGCTGTCATTTCTCAAAGTTGTATGTTTTGTGCACACACAGAGCTGAGACAGAGGAAGCAGCATCTGACAGTTTGCTGCTAACAGACTAGTGACAAGCTCCTGTTCAGAGCAGCAATGGTGGATCTATGAAATAACTACCTGAAGCACCATGGTTCTTAGGGAGATACTGTCTGAACACATCCATGTTTCATAAAACACAAGTTCAAGCAGTCAACCTAGAGATATAATAACTGGAGGAGACAAAAAGCAGACAATTCTGGTATATCACCACATTAATGAGTACAGGGGTGATGTCTGCTTCAGGCTGAATTTAGGGTAGACAGAAGCAAGCATCAGTACAAAGAAGAGATGGCTATTAATTTTGAACTCCTCCAAAAGAAAAAAGGGTGCAAGATTGACTTGCAATGAAGATTAACTCACAGCTATAACAGCTACACATGAATATTCTCAAGCTGTTTTAAACATCATTCAGCCTTCCATTCATCAGTGCTCTAAAGTAATAAAGACTGCAACTCATCCGAGAGGTTAATATCATGTGGACAATCTGACTATAACGAGGACTTCAGCACCAGAGGACCTAAAAGATGGATAAAAATTGAGTGCTGCTATCAGTATACACCAGAAGGTTAACTTTATAATGCTTAATAGCATCCCCAATTGGAATTGTGTCAGAGAGAAGGGAGAGCAAGAAGAACCGAACCTCTGGGAATTCATGAACTGATTGCCCCTTGTAGTTGAGGGAAATCTATTTGAAGAAACAAATTGACCTTGCCAGCTAGATAGAGACACAGATGCTAAATGATGTAACCAGGCTCCAAATCTGCTGAATCACATGTAGCTCTTGCAGCAGTGAAGAAAATGGTGGAGGCTATTTTTATTAGGGAAAGGACATTTTTGATGAAATAGAAGTTTCTCCACTGAATCCTCAACAGATATCTAATGTAAATAATGGGCATATTAAAAGTCTATTGTTTAGTCCCATTAGATTTTATAACTTTATTAGCTTATCTGTTCCCAGTGTCATGTTCACATGTTTGTATTAAAATGTACATATATATATCTTCACTTCTCATGGTACCAAAAGAACAATTACAGCTGTTGATCTTTACAAGTAAAATGTAACAGAAAAAGCAGAAATAGCCCCACCTGTAGAAGACATGAAACATGCAAAACACAGACCTAATCCATTTTTTAGCTTTTCATGTTTTTAGAGGACTTTTTTCCAAAATTAATGTCTATATAAAACTTCAAATTTTCCCACACTTGCAACAAAACCCATTTTGCAGGAGAAATTAGTTCAAAATGCCTAAAGAATGTCTTTAATATTTTTAGTGAACTAAGATTGCTGTGGATCATAAAGGTTTAGACAAGCTCAAGGTGAGTCTGGACCTGGACTGAGGAAGAGAAATCCATTGACAATTGACAAAGGCAAAGCCAGTAGTGGGTTCTATGCAAGTACCTGGGGCTGGAAGGCTATTCATACAAAGCTTAGTATAACCTGGTCCTGTTCTATCACTCCTCCCTGGGTGTTTGATTTTAGCCACTACTGCAAACAGGGTTCTGGTTTAGATGGGCTTTTGGTCTGGGCCAAGAGCAATTCTTATGTTTTTGTGACATCCAGACTCAGGAAACATCAGTTTTCATACAGTGGTTTATGCTGATCTAGAGAAAAGGGTATTCCATTAATATGATGCATTTTAAAAGTCAAACCTAGAGTTTAATATTCCACATATTCAAGGCATTAATATGTATATCTTGTTCACTGCTGCAGTGTGTCCTAGAACTTTGCAAATGAGGGCTTCCTCAATATATTCCTTGTTTGAAGGTACCTTTATTCAATATTTCTTTTTGTTTCAGTACCGAAGACTGGCTTTGACTAAATGTAGAAGGGCAAAGCAAAACTCAACTGAATCACAAACCTGGCTACCTGCTGCAGCATCCCAGTTTCCCACTGGTTTTATGGAAGGTCCAAAATTAGGTCAGAAAAACAGCTTGGTTTAGGTCCAGAGAAGAAAGTAACAACTGTGTCCACTTATATCAGCTTCCACTGATTAAGCCTTAAGGTTTACAAACTGCATCAGTGTTTGCATTCTGATATTAGTTGAAGGGATTAATTTAAGTTCCAAGTTATTAATACCGTCAACAAACATGATAATTCATTATACCTGAAGACACAAACCAAATGTCATTGTCTGGAATAGACTTACAGCAATGCCTTCAAAGCAGACTCCCTGCAAAAGTATCTAGCTTGGGTACAGGTATCAGCCTAGCTTGAGCTGTATGCAAATCGGCTTTGATTTCAAAACCCACCCAAGCAACTTCATAAACATGCAGAGGGTTGTTTTATCTTGGCCTACACTCGTATCGTACCTACACTGTTACCCTCATTCAAACGAGCTAGTTTAAGTGGCTGCAGAGCAGATGTGACCTAAGACAGAATTGGATAGAACAGACAAGCAGCACAAGAAAACAATCAAACAATCCTTATTAGCGACAAACAATGAAATCAGGACAGATACTGTTTAACTACTGCTGCATATCTCTGAGGACTTTGTTGAAAAGTGTTCAGATGGATTTAAAAGACAACTATGTGTCTTTGGTACAACTATGTGTATTGGTACAACCTCCGATAAGCTTTTGCTGAATTCCCTAGATATAGTAAAAATCAAAAGTGACCAAATCTCAGGCAGATTTCTCTCCTTCTGGGAAACTAATTAAACAGATGTACACACACCCACACCCACCCCATTCTCCTTACAACTCATTGCTTCAAATATTTTAATATTGCATTTCTAAAAGGAAAATGGAAAATTACAAAAGCATGTCAATAATACAATGAGTTATATTTATAAGCCTCCTTTTTGCCAAGTGACTCAGGGCACTATACAGACAATTAAAGTCAAATTATAATCACACAAATTGTTATGAATGCATGATATTAGCTAATTAGAGAAAAAATCTAAACCCCAATTTACACTAAAAATAAACAAATGTAGCATTATTAAAAGCAAACAGTAGAGCAAAACAACAAGTTGTTTGTCTTAGTGCTGTTTCAGGAAGTTTAAAGATATTTTTAATAATTCTTGTGATTTGTTTAACTTGTATTTTATTGGGTTTTTTACTTTAAAAGACATGAGGCAGGATTTTCAGACATCTCAAATTCTCATGAAATATTTATATGCCTGAAACTTATCCATGGATGGAATAGAGAATGCTGACCTTAGGCATCTGGGCTTTCTGCAACATGTGCCAAGGAATAGCTTGAAAAATCCCTCCTCTTAACTAGGGAACAACTTAAAGTTGTCAGCAAGAAGGACACATTCCCTTCCAGAATTTCTGTGTGAAAATCAGGGCTGCCAGCAATTACCCCGTCTCTTCAAGGCTGACATCCTGAAATTTTCTCCCCTATCCATTTTCCAAAAATATGGAGTCAGACTTCATTGCTGCAATGTACAGACTTTGTAAATGTTGAAATTTTTGCTATGGAGGTAATTTACTCTGCTTTCTGGTGAGTTCTTTCTTCTGAGAAGAGATTGATCTAAGTTTGGACCTTTTCCAGAAAAAGGTGAGAATCTTCTATTCATTTTTACAGATGGCCACACTATTCAAGTTATGTTATTTGAAAAGAAAATGTCTAGCGTTTCATATTGGGAAGAGCTTTGCATTTCTGATTTGTGTTAGATAGACTCTGAGCACGTTTATTGAAGTCAGGCCTCAGGGATTTAGGCAGGGTGGGAGATGCATTTCAGCTAAGTTTAGACATTGACAGCATCAACATCTAACTCTAAGCTAGTCACCTGGGATCCTTCCATTGTCAGGGGGAGGAAGTAAGAACTTTGAGTGCTCATTTTATCTGATCTACTTGAGTTTCACGCACTTATTTCTCTTCATTGAAAAAAATGAATCTACTTCAGTTCCTTTTTGAAAGGGATTCCCTGTTTATAAGGTGGTTTACCAGGCCCAATAAAACCTGATTCATTGATGAAATCCATGGTCACTTGTAGAGTATTAAACAATAAATATAAAAAAAAGGATGAAAGCGGCATCAAGTGGTTATCTACTATGTCTTTGGCTCAAACCCAAGTCAACTAAACATTTACCATTTCTGACCAATATTTATCTACCCTGGCCTTAAACGTTTACGGTGATGGAAATTATGTAATTGTTTCAGGTGATCTATTAACCATTTCATGATCCTTATCATGAGCCACTAGAACAGTTTTCCTCCAGTTCAGCATAAATCTTCACAGATGGAATTTAAGCCTATTGTTTTTAACTTATCTATGGTCATGGAGAAGAGTTAATTTCCTGGTCTGCAGTAACCCCTCTGTATATTTTAATACTGCTGCCATGTCTTCATTTGATCTTGTTTGTCACTTTATAACTGGAGACTTTCTTGTTAACAACCACAATTCAAAATATTTTGACTGTTAAAAACATGAAAAAGAAGGAAAATATTTAAAATGCTTTCACTGCCTTTAAATACTGAGGCTTTCAAAAATTTTGTCTGGGTTTTTTTTCCCTTCAGCTGAACAGATTTTATTAATGCCGGTTTGACAGTCTTCAAATACTTTACCTGTTCTTATTTGAAAGAATAAAGAGTCAGTTTAGATGGTCTGTAGAACAGTTGTTCATAGCAAAGTTTTATTTTGTTTTCCTTAAATTAAAGCACAAACACACAAACATGGGGCAGCAATAAAGAAGAAAGTTTTGAAAGAAATTTCTATTTATGGTATTGTCTTTCACATGAATGTGACAGTTTGGGTAAAGTGGCTTTTTTTGTCTTTTTTTTTTTTGACCGCTGCACACTGAAAGTTCTCAGAAATTGTTGTTCAGTAGTGATACTATAATTTTTAAATACCAGATCCCAAATATCCCCATGAGGTGGGAAGAAGAGAATCAGCCATATATTGCCTGATGACTCTCAAATTATACTTGTTTTGGCTGGGACAGAGTTAATTCTCTTCACAGTAGCTCCTATGGTGCTGTAGTTTGGATTTGTGACCAAGACAGTGTTGATGTTACGGTTACAAACAGGTGGTCCTGTACCAAGAGACATTTATCAGAGAATTAAGAAGCTTATCAGAGAATTAAGAAGCTTGAAGATAAAATCCTTGAGTTGGAAGGACTGTCTCCTGAATATTTTCAATCTGTAAGCTGTTCTGGCAAGAGGAGAAAGGTTCAACCTCCCCACCAGAACTATTCATTGGCTGAACTTGATGAAAAGATCAATGCTATAAAACAGGCATTACCGAGGAAAACAAAAGAAAGCAAGTCCAAGGAGGTTGAGCGGCTTCTTCGATAAAAAAAATAATCTTTTCAGAATCCTCATCACGCTTTACAGATACCTAAACCATAGACCTGAGCAGTGTTCACTGGGGTGACTTTAGCAATGAAAACAAAGCATGCATATAAGCTCCTTTTGGATGATCTTGAAAGCTTGCTTTCAGAAGGACTCATTCTATGATTCTATGTTTTACTTAGGCAATGTTTTAGCTATTGCTGAGCAGTGCTTACAGAGTGTCAAGGCATTTTCTGTCTCTCACCCCGCCCCGAGTAGAGAGTACTACTACTAGCGGGTAGGCTAGAGGTGCACAAGAAGTTGGGAGGGGACACAGCCGGGACAGCTGACCCCAACTGACCAAAGGGATATCCCATACCATATTACATTGTGCTCATCAATACAAGCTGGGGGAAGAAGAAGGAATGGGGGGATGTTCAGAGTGATGGCATCTTCCCAAGTAACTGTTATGTGTGATGAAGCCCTGCTTTCCTGGAACAGGAAACTAAACACCTGCCTGCCGATGGGAATTGGTCAATAAATTCCTTATTTTGCTTTGCTTGTGCATGCAGCTTTTGCTTTACCTATTAAACTGTCTTTATATCAACCCACAAGTTTTTGTACCTTTCCCCTTTTGATTCTCTTCCCCATCCCCCTGTGGGGGAGTGAGTGAGCAGCTGGGTGGGGCTGAGCTGCCAGCTGGGGTTAACGCCCAACACAAACATACAGTAACTACTGAGGGATGACAGTATAATTGCACTACAGGCAGAAGACAATGCAGTGCAGACAGAAGACTGACTGCAGCGATGCATGTTTGATTCCATGGCCAGGCACAATGCCATTTCAAATTGACCCTTGTTAGGAATCGTGAAGCTCCTCCATCATTTTTTTATGTATCCCTAGCTTAATGAATACAGCCCTAGATGAAAAAAAAAAAAAAAAAAATCAGGGTCTGTTTGCTAAAGTGGCTTAAGTTAATGTTTTCCTTCATAATTGGGGCAGCCTAAGAGCATGCACAGGATCAGTAACACTGGTCAAAGTAACAACTTGATTGTTTTTGAAAGTGTGCCCATTCCTTGGTAATCTTTCAAAATACCTTTGTTTAATGCCAGTTACCACCATTAGAATCACCATTAATGTAAATCTGTTTCTAGCATATAATTTCTTCCATCTGATTTATGCTGGTGTTCAAAAGAATATATGAAGACATGAAGATAAGGGGGTGGAAAGATGACAGCTCCTTTTTAAATGCAACTTACCTCAGGTAACAACTTGTGTTTTCACCATTTCATTGTTAAACATAGATTTCACTTTAGCAAGCAATGAGGTCCAAAAAGGGAGAAGTCAAAAGTCAAAAGGAAAACTAAAGTCAAAAGAGGCGAAAAGAAAACATTTCTACAGTAGTTCTTTTTCTTTTCCATTTTTTCACCCTTTCTTCCTGGATGAAACCGATTTCATTTTCTGAGCCTGAAATTACATTGTAATCTCAAAGCCATTTCTATTCTTTGTGCTGGAACACAGAGATTGCTGGTTACACCTGTTCTATTTTTTTCACCTTCTGTAAAACAGAAGGCTTGCAGGAGTACTATTTTGACACAGACTAAAAAGAAAGCAAGTGACAGAGTCAGTATATAAATACTTTAAAATCTCGTGTGAGGTGTATGAAAATTGTATTATAGCATAGTCATCTGACTGGAAATAAAACATGAGTACTGTCTCTGTGTTAAGCTTCTGTCCTGGTTTTGACTGGGATAGAGTTAATTTTCTTCTTAGCAGCTGGTACAGTGCTGTGGTTTGGATTTAGGATGAGAACAATGTCGATAACACACCGATGTTTTAGTTGTTGCTGAGCAGTGCTTACGCTAGCCAAGGACTTTTCAGCTTCCCATGCTCTACCGACTGAGAAGGCTGGAGGTGCACAAGAAGCTGGGAGGGGGCACAGCCAGGACAGCTGACCCAAACTGGCCAAAGGGACATTCCATACCATGGGATGTCATGCTCAGTACCTAAACTGGGGAAAGCTGGCCGGGGGGGGCGCTGCTTGGGGCCTGGCTGGGCATCGTTTGGCGGGTGGTGAGCAATTGCATTGTTCATCACTTGCTTTGTATATTCTTTTATTATTATTGTTATTATTATTATTATTAGTATTTTATTTTATTTCAATGATTAAACTGTTTTTATCTCAACCCACGACTTTTTCTCACTTGTGCTCTTCCAATTCTCTCCCCCATCCCACCGGGTGGGGGGAGTGAGTGAGCGGCTGTGTGGTGCTCAGTTGCCGACTGAGGTTAAACCACAACAGCTTCCCTTCAAAATAAGAAGTCAAACTAACTGCAATAGAGCCCTGAAGCATAAAGGATTTGGGTCTGAATTTTGGGGGAATAAAAAACATCTTCACAAACAAGATACGAACAAGAAGGCAGGAAGACCTTGGTCTCAGGAAATGCATTCGAGGTATCTGTCATGGGTTGAGCAAATGAGATCACTACTACTGTATATCACTCAGGTTCAAAATTAAGCATAGGTCAAAATGAAAAACATATCAAAGGTCTCCATTTAGTCGTCCATTAAGAACCCTAAAGTAAAATGCCAATGGTGAACTTGACAGTAAAGTTGGTAGTAGGGAGGGCCATAGGCTAAGACTTGGAAAAAAGCACAATCTCTCTGTTTTGCTTTCTGTGTACTTCATTATTTTAATATAGATCCTGAATAGTGAGGACCATCTAGCCTTTTTGTCCCATCATTATGAACAGGAATGATTATGGCTGTCCCTGCCCTTACCTATTGGCATGAGATAGAGCCCTAGTCTAGCAATCATTCACACTGGCACGGGGTGAGAGAAAGTCCTGTTTGGAGGAATACCTCTTCTATTGTGTGTCCAGATTTCACCTGATAAACTCTCAGACATGACTATGATGCAAGTCTGGACAGCAATTCTTAACATCTTTCCATAATATAGATGTAACCTGCAGTTATGCCTCTGTGCTCAAAACAGGCTTGCTGTCCCAGAGAGACGTAGGCACCTTCAGAAGATGAGTCAGCTTTTCCTAAAAAGAGACAGACTTTTCAAAAGTTGGCTCAGACAACTACTTTTAGGAAGAATAAAAAATACCATGAATCATCACACTGAGCTCTCTCTTTCATATCTTCACCCACTCTTTATCACAGAGGGTACTAAGAAAACTGGCTTAGATCAACCATCCTCCTTTTAGACAATTACATATGAACAAGGATTACATATGAACAAGGAGAACCTCAATCCTTGGCTGGAAGGCTCCCTCTGTAGCATTTTGAGGTCTACAAGTATAAATACACGCAGCAGTTTAGAGAACAAGTGGACATGTGGAGGTGTTCCTAGGGTGACAAACTGCTTCCTGGGACTCTTTTTTGTTCCACTGGTGAAATACTTTGGTCAGCTCTAAACCTATTTCCTTAATTCTGGACATGAACTCAGCTGTCCAGGCTAGTGTGGTAGCCATCCACCAAACCAGTCTACAGATTCTGCCCTAGGAATATCAAAATCTGCAGTATGAATGTTTGACACTATAAAGTAAGATAATGTTTTATATTAGATAACCTTCCTATAACATGGCACGATGTATGGCATAGGTTTTGCAGTTTCTGAACAAATCCACCGATCTCAATGAATCCAATCATGTGAGAAAGACTGCAGAATTGGGATCACCCCTTTGAAACTGAATAGAGAATTAGAGCCTCCTTAAAGAGTTTAATAGAGAATTATATCCTCATTTTAACAATTTATAGGATGGTTAAAAAAGCAATTTTAGAAAGACTCTCATTTTCTATTAAATTCTATAGTTTTTTTAGAGTAATTTCTATGGAACTTGGTATTTCCATTTCTATAATTTATGTACAGTTCTGTAAAAGTTTCTTGTTTTATTCTTACTAAATCCACCAGGCTTTTCCAGAAGGATCTGTAGCTTCCTATTTTCAATGCATTTAATTTTGGAAGAGCTGGGGTTTTTGTTTGTTTGTTTTAAAAACACACACAAAAAATCTGCTGTCATAAAATTCAAAGTGATCAGTAAAGATTTAAAATAATTCATAGGCTTCCTCACTCCCACATTGCCGGCAAGCAGCTTCTGATTCAGCTGTTGTAGACTTGCAGCAACAATGTATACACAGAAATTAATAGTTCTACTTATAAAATAAGAAGAAAAAAGAAAAGGTCTCCATTGTACTTGATACACCTGGGACAGCACAAGGTAGCTGTGCATAGCACGTTGTGCATCATGCCTCTTATCTTAGATGAATGGCCAAAGCCTCTGGAAAGCATAAGGTTTAAGCAAATTAAGAGAGTTTGGAGCTGTTTACTAATGAGGACAAACCAAGCAAACAAAAACAAATGTATTAGTCCATCACTAAGTAAAGGGCACTGTATGACAGCAACAAAATAAACAGATAAATCAGTAAAATCCAGTAATACTGCCAAATAAATCATAGGCTCAGTGACAATTAAATGTAGCCTACTTTGACTGATAAATAGCATCACGTCTTTCCACGCTAAAAAAAGACATTGTAAAACCTTCTATACAATCATGTTAGTTTAAATCACCCGAATTAGCAAATAGATGCCATTTAATATGAGAGGGAAAAGTAATTTGACAGAAAGATCAAGGGTTGTTAAGGTTTGTTGCTTCCTCATACTTTCTTAAAAGACTAAAGCCAGGAAAGACCATTGTAATCACGTGATCAAGGGTCCTCACAGATTGTTAAACCCAGGTGTGAAGTAAGTTTCTGTACAAGAAGCACGACTGACACTTGTCCAACACAGCCAGGCGTCGGTCTGAGCTCTTCAGTGCATTCCTATCAACCCCTCCACAATAAATCACCCCCTATTTAGACTGTCCACCAAGTTCTAACACTAAGACTCACGGCAACGAACATGAAAGTATTATGTTTTAGGAATAAAGGTTTCATACTAGTAATAAAAGTAAATTGGGAGTCAAACCAAGCTCTGATGCCCCAAGGGAGTCAAACAGATATGTTTGACACCATGTTACATCATCTTCTGTCTGCAGGGCAGCATATGGGTTTATACAATCTAAGTACATTTCTTCAAAAGCCTTCTGGTTAATAAAACACTTGATTTTCTTGCACCAAGTGTCATAAGCAAATTTAAATCTTCAGAACATACCTTATTCTCACATTCAAAGTGGAGCCATCCAACCCAGTCAGAGTTCAGAAAACCAGTAAATATATTATGCCTCCATGTTGTGCCTAAGACAGCTTTTTACTACAGACGTGGCCGAAAGCATATGGTGAATGTGCTATTAATACATTATTCTGGTATAGGCTCTCCAATGTTTGCAGGAAAAAAAGGATTGATATTACTATGCATAAGCTTCAAAGTATGTCTTTATCATCTGAGGTGCTTACTTGTTTACCTTCAGCTACCAGCTTTGAACTGTGTAATAGCAAGGTGAGAGAGTAGTTCAGCTTTGTTTTCATTGAAGTACAGAAATTTCTGTCAGTTTGGAACACAGCAGTCTTACTGGCTCCACCACAATATTTTTCACGTAGATTCTTTCAGAAATGCAAGTATGCCAGATTATACCCATCCTTCTACAGCCCTGAAGTTGTTTCCTAAGATATGCAGTAGCAGTTAGAAAATACTATTGTTTTGATTTTTCAAAAACTTGAAAAAAATGGTCAATCAGAAATTATGGCATTAATTTCTGAACTGCTATCTTGTTGGACGTCATAGCTCTATGGAACAATACCAAGGTCAGATTTCTTGCCAAGACATCATTTCCCAGTGGAGACAAACATGGTGAAGATGTTCTGGGAGGAAAGGAAGAGTGCTTAAGAAAAATGAATAGATGGATACTTCGAGAATGCAGTTCTATTTCTAAGTAACCGTGCTAAGTCTGTGTCATGTAATACACCTTCACAGTCCTAAGCAGACTCTGTTTTGAGTCAATCAATTTAATTGATTTAGTGAGATGTTAGAAAGACATGGATTTCTTTGCTCTAGTAAACCTTTTGTAACCACAAGCAGTGGGAAATGAAATCTCAAGTCATGTTTAACCTGAGAGCCACAGAGTCCCTACCCTACATTAAAATTACTGTAATGGTAATACTGCCCATTAAAAAGAGAGAGAAATAAAAATGAAACAAACAAATGAAAAGCACACAGAAATTCTTCTTGCCTTACAGAAAAAAAGTGGCATGGGTGAATTTTTATGAGGGAGTCAGTTAAAAAAGAAAATTAGCTAGAATTATTCATGCATGGAGATGCTGACACAGAAAACAGGAAAGTTAGGAAACAGATGATAGACCCTGAACTAAAGTTTAAGACCAAATTTAGAAATAACTGTTGGTCATGAATGATGTCTTCTTATCTAGAGTGTGGGATTTCCAGCAACAATTCGGTTCAAAAAGCAGAAACTAATGTTCTGATTTCTAATAGCTTAGGAGTTAGTGCCAGGTCTCAATACATGACTCCCAAAGTTTTTCAAAGAGTTGGGAGCATGGGTTAGCAACCTCCCTCTTTTGTGTTGCACCCAGAGCCTACTTAGCTTGTGAGACCTAGAAGTAGAACAACATAAGATTCTAGACTGCATCTTTATGTAACGCCTTTCTGGGAAAATAAGTTCACTGTTGCTTTTAGCTATTGTTCCACCGCCTCAAAACTCTAAAGGGAGATAATTATTTGGGCACTGCTGAATTACTCAGAATGCATACATTGCTGAGCAAAAACCGACTTGACTCTTTCCTTTTGGAAAGCTTGGTGAGAATAATTACCTAATTTACAGACACTGCAGAAAATGACTATAATAAATGATGGTCCCTGTTCAGAACAGAATGCATCATACAGCTAGATTAAAATACAGTTAATTGTACAGAATGAGGGGGGTGTAGGGGGACAGAAATAGGATGCAATTTACAAAAGAGAAAACATGCTTTAGAGAGGCATCTCTAAAATACATCTCTAAATATAGAGTGATGATAGACAAGAAAACTAAACCCACAGATTTGAACATCTTTGTGGCTTGAAATCCATGTCCAAACTATACAGCTGGTGCTCATCTCTAACAGGAAATGTCATTTGTAAACTTTTAGTACCATCTGATTTTAAGGGCCAACTCATCACAACTGAATTATAATCAAGTATGTAACATTTATTTCACTTTCTTTTATTAAGATTACTAGTTCAGAATAATAAGGGGTAGAAAAAATGGGGGAGATGATACAGAAGTAATCAAACAGCAACCACATACATAGAGAAAATGGATTGTATAGAATATAAACGTTTGATCTTCACAAGACTTCAAACCACTATACCTAGGACAAATATCCATCTATCTGAATATTCTTCAGACTTACTGTCAGTTAATATTTTGCTCAGGTTCTGTAAAACTGAAAGATGTGATAAACTGTCTAAAACTGTGAACTGTTTCAATACCAATGTCAGGCTTCCTAAGGGATAATTTTCTCGTAATTCTGGCCATGAGAATAATAACATAACATAAATTCACAACACTGAAAGTTTCAATCTGCTGTCAGCAGAAAATTAAAATTCTTAGAGTAACTATACAAGGATTTTAAATACAAAAATAAACAGCTGCTTTGGTCACCCTAGATAATACAGCACATTTTCATTAAGGCTGTCACAGAAATGCCACTGTCGTGGATAATGAGGTCAAGACTTATCTGGAGTGATCAGAGGTAAAGGTCAGCTAATGCAACAAGAAATCAAAGGATTTAGCCACAGCTCTGAATACAACTCTCAGTGAATCTGAAGACTGCTCATAAGATCAGCAATTTTTTTATTAACAGACCAAGAGTACCAAATGACCAACTCAGTGGAGTACCGACTTTGGAAAGGGATTCTATACATAGAAGGAAATTTCACATCCAACATTCACACACCTTCTTTGTAATCTGGCTTCAGAGCCTGTGAGCACTAGTACAATTACAGTCTGCACACTTCACCACTATTCCTGAATGACGCTTGAAAGACAAAAGACAAGAACACAGTGAATCTTCTAAGCACAGGTACCCTCACATTACTTGACTAATACTTAATTTCTCTCCATTTAAATATCTTATGAATTAGGATTGGTGAGAAACAAAATGAGGGGAGAACAGGAGGAGAGAAGAATTGGTTGGATTTTCAAGGATTTTCCAAGCTTTCATGGTTCTGATTAAAATAATTAAAAAAGGATGTTCCAGCTTACTCTATACCCATCTTCTTGCTGAAGTATAACCAAACAATGCAATCAGATTCTTTGCCTTTCCTCCTGTAAGTCAGATGCTATCGGAACTTTGCAGCTGCCCATCAACTGATACGGGTTTGAACAGAAATCTTCAAAACAAATGTCTGGAATATAAAAGTAGATTAATGCTACTACTAACATTGGCTATACTATGTTGGAGTGTAGAATAACCAGATGCACATACATATTTGGTACATCATAGCTAGTCCTCACATAGCTGGATATCCACTTGGAAAAAACATGCACAGAGAGAGATGAACTTCACAGTTCCCAGTGACGGAAACAAGAAAGCTGTCAAGCTCCCAAAAGGCCAGTGGGAATTAGATTAATGCATTCTGATTGCACCAAATGAGAAGCCTGGGCATCTCTTGAAATGAGGCCTTTGTTGTTGACAGACATCCTGTGCTAGAAGTAGCACAAGACAAATATCATGAGGACTTGGTACTGAGGAGAGACCACAATCTAAAGACTCAGGCAACAGAAAAGTTACAAGAAGGGAAATTCTAATTGAACATAAGGGGAAAAAGTCTTTGCTGTGATGGTGGTTAAGGATTAAATTATGCCAAGAGGCTGCGGAATCTCTATCCTTGAAGATTTTCAGAATTTGACTGGATAAGGCCCTGAGCAAATTGATATAACTTCATTAGCCCTTCTCTGAAAGGGTGGTTCACTGGAAATCTCTTTTACTCACTTAGGGACATGGTTTAGTCGGCATGGTGGTGTTGGGTTGACGGTTCTATTGGGTTGATGATTCTATTCTATTAGCCTCCCCAGACTGGAATAGGCATGCTGACCCCAAAACACAGACTCTGTTTGTGTGTTTGCCTGCACAGAAGGCAAATTCTTTGAAAATAAACTGATTTTCTAACATAGGGAATATTTTCCTAAAGACAAAAACACCCTGAAACTATTTCCATAAAGTGTCTATTTCTCTCCATTGACTATAGAAGTTACTAGCTTACTTGCAGACATCTCATTCTGGATGTCTAAAATCAGATTAAATAAATCCCGCTCCCTGTACATCCATGAACTCAGCACTTATTTCTGCAAATTGCCACTTGCAAAGGATCATACCATACTCTTTCATCCTATAAGATCAGTATTTTTCAAGTGCTTTTCTCTTCAATTCTGTCATAAAAATGAGAGGAAAACAGCAGTTGACTTTAATGACCAGCATAAAATTATACTGTTTTGAATCCAAAAGCACGTCTTTTATTTAATCATCATCCATAAAGATATTTTTTCTTACTTCATCTAGAAGAGTTAGGGAATTGTTAGGTTTTACTGGAAGTCCCCCTGTACCACACTTCATAAGAATAACAATCATTCTGGAACTGTTGTTTGGATTAAGCAAAGATATTCTGATAAAACCTCTAAGGATGTGGCATAGCTGTCCTAATTTGGGCAGTATTTAAGTTTTTCCATGTTCAAATACCACTTTCTGAAAGTGAAACACATCACATAAATTAATGCACATCTATGGATCTTATATACCATACCTCTTACGGTATGATTACAACTTGTTTTCATCCCCTCTAAGTTTGAAACAAATGAAAATGCAGAGTAAATATAGCTATTTTTGTAGTCAGGAAGATGAACCGCATTGTGAATAAATGATATTGCAAGTTCTGCAAGCACAACAGCTGCAATACAAAATACCTTGAACAGAAGTGGACAAGAACTTTGTGCAATGCCCCCACACCTCAGACACAGAAAATT